>NC_091460.1:54325759-55537009 GCF_027789765.1 Dendropsophus ebraccatus | reverse complement strand
GACTTTGCAGTGTCAGATTTTTATTTACAAAATGACAATGTTGTAAATTGGAACCATGTGCCTCCTAATATTCATTTACCAACAATGACTCTCTATCTTAGAAAACAACAGCTCTAAAGGCTAGGCATCTTCCTTCTCTGCAATCTGCTGTCAACTGGTTGTTGCTGTTAAGGGGAAATTCACACTGTTACTGAAAGGTAAATCAAGGCTTCCCCTAACCTATGACCACCTATAAATCTCACAGAACCTGTTACCCATTTAAACACCAGTGTACTTACTCCTGTGAGGGTATGTTTGCACATGGAGTTTCCTTGTGTTAATATAATGGATGGCGGGATGGCAAATAATTTACTGACTTTAAATGGCGCATTCACGATTGCATTTTCATTGCATTGCTGCATGTATGATCACCGCCTAAGGCCACATTGATGCAGTGTGATCCGCGTTTAGCTTCTTGGTGCTTAGCAGAACCCCTTTGCTGTGCTGCTTCTTGATTGCATTATAATCACATGTGGTGATTTAAATGCCATTCCTGTTCCACTGGGAAAAGATAAGCGCCTCAGAAGTGACACTACACACTGAGAGCTCTTTGGTAAAGAGTGGCCTGGCAACATTGAACACAGTGTGCAACAACAGGTGTTAGTCTGGTGTTCTGAGTTGCAGCTTCTGTTCTCATCAGGGCAGGGAGTTCTCATAATTACAAGGAGGCGGCTTCAGCCCCAGCAGAAAAATCCAGGGTACTGGTAAGGTTCTCCCCAGTGCGAGTTGGTGAGATGTATTTGAATTACTTTCTATTTCTTATTGCCTCTTTATTGTGCCTCGTTTAGGAATATGAATCTAAGGCTGCCTTTACACAGAGATTTATCTGACAGATTTTTGAAGCCAAAGCCAGGAACAGACCATAATCAGGGAACAGGTTATACAGGAAAGATTTGAGATTTCTTCTCTTTTCAAATCCATTCCTGGCTTGGGCTTCACAAATCTGCCAGATAAATCTAAGTGTCAGAAAGGAGTGTAGATTGTCTACTGACTATGATCGTCCTACCTGTGGGGTATGCATTGTTAAATTGGTGGGAGGCAGAAGTTCCCTCTATCTACTATCTTATCCTCTGTGAAGTGATTTGATTTGACGTTGGAATCGCTGGCGAGATCCTTGACAAACTCTAACATCTATAAAGGGATCATGGTGATATAAAGCTCACTCTTTGCGGATGATGCATTATTGTTTTTGTCTGATCTGAGCGCCACTGATGACTTTCAGAACTCACTACGGTTCTATTTCAGGATACTGCAGCAATTCTGCGAAGAGTGAGGTTTTAGAATTAGGGAAAAAACTGCCCACACAAATATGGGCCTCACAAGGTCTTGGTTCACATCCAGTGAAAACACACTTGACGTACTGACAGCATAAAAACTGGAAAGGACCTTGGTTCTCTTTATACTTTCAATTATTCACCGCTTTTTGAAAAAAAAATAGGGGAATCCACCTGCCTTTATCCTTCATGGGACGCTGTCCACTCATAAAAATATTGAGTTTTTCTAAACTCTTGTATCCCACTCTTGTATCCTACTAAAGCACTCTGATGGATGATTCTCAAATATTGAGTTCACTAAATTTATATAGCAGGGGAAAAAGCCACGAATCGCACTACAAAAACGTATGCTCCATCGGGTAGTTGGAGGGGTGGGATTCCCTAATATTAGGGGTTATAATCTGACTTGCCTGTTTTTAGGCACGTTTTTGATTGGATACATGCCACTAGTCAGTTTTCAAATACACAGCTAGAATTGGAAGCGGTGACTCCCTAAAGCCTGGTGGCATGTCTCCACTCAAAAGTAGCATCCTTCCCTCTTCCTATGAAGGGATCGATTATTAGAGATACCATTATTGCTTGGAGGGTAATTATGAAAATATTTAAACTCCCTTATTTGGTTACCAAAAAACTTTCATTGTGGGACCATCATAATTTCAGCAAGGTAGAGAGGACGGACCACCAGTATGAGGGTATTACTGCAGCTGTGTACCTTAGTACTTCTGAAAAGAGAGAAATTCCTGATACCAGTAGTGTAATTTGGTGGGGGCAGAGGGGGCGGTCGCTCCCGGGCCCACACAGGCAGGGGATGATGATTTCACCAGTTAATGCTGTCCGCAAAAGCTATTGCTTATGCAGACAGACTTAACAAATGTCTATTGACTGTAGGTGGCCCCTGGCCAGCAACCAGAGCTCCTGGGGGGCCCATACGGCTACCAAATGTGCCTGATTTGAAGAGAACATAGGGTTGAATGAGGCACAGTGATTAAAAAGGCTCTCCACCCTACAAATCACTGTTGTGGCCACAAGAGGCTGTTCCCTCCCTTAGAGCTGTGGGCCATCAGTGATGTCCGTTGTGCGCTCACAGAGCAGGGAGAGAGTTGACATCAGAAGACTACAGTACTGCAACCGCCCAGCAGGTTAATTAAAGAGGAGGAGACCTATGTGGGTGGGTGGGGTTAACTCCTGGGAAGGATGTTACCTATGGGGGTTGGGGTATGGAATGTGCTGGCTAATTGAAAAGGGGGTACCTAATTTTGAGGTACATTTGGTGGTGGTGGGGTGTCTAACCACCAGGAGGATTAGCAGGGAGACTACTGCTGGGGAAGGGGGTGGCTGCATGAGGAATACATACTGGGGGGCTTACCTACATGAGATGGTGCTGGAGGGGATGCCTACATGGAGAATAATACCTTCTATATGAAGGCACAGAGGGCCCTAACTACTACTATATGGTAACAGAGGGAAATAATAACTATATTGGGCCACAGAAGGTCTAACTACCATATGGATGCACAGAGAAGCTGAATTTCACATGAAGGTACAGAGGGGCCTGACTACTATATGGGGGTGCACAGGGAGGGTCTGTCTTCTACATGGAGGTAAAGGGGGTATAATCTAATATGTTAGGGTATAAATGGTGGCCTTTTTACTATATGAGAGCATAGAGGGACCCTGCGAACTATATGAGGGCTAAAACTGCGTCTAAATACTACATGAGGGCATAAAGTGGGTAACAGTGTAGAGCAATACACATAGGGATGGTGCCTTAGTGAGATGCCTAGAATGTTTGTCTGGCAGAGACGAGGCATCGCCAGGAGAAGTCTGCATGATGGCCGAGACAGACAGAGGAAAAAGGAAAAGCAAACCACCTAGCAAACACGTCATTACATTTCATGCGAAAAATACGCCCCCAGTGCTTTGGCCAAGCATGATGGGAATTGTAATTTTTAAAAATCTGGAAGGCGGTGAGTTTGACCCCCCTGGTATTAGTCATTAGGGAGCGATGGTGGTGTTGAGGTATTACTCGTAAAATTGTCTTATGTTAAATATATACACTCACCGGCCACTTTATTAGGTACACCATGCTAGTAACGGGTTGGACCCCCTTTTGCCTTCAAAACTGCCTCAATTCTTCGTGGCATAGATTCAACAAGGTGCTGGAAGCTTCCTCAGAGATTTTGGTCCATATTGACATGATGGCATCACACAGTTGCCGCAGATTTGTCGGCTGCACATCCATGATGCGAATCTCCTGTTCCACCACATCCCAAAGATGCTCTATTGGATTGAGATCTGGTGACTGTGGAGGCCATTGGAGTACAGTGAACTCATTGTCATGTTCAAGAAACCAGTCTGAGATGATTCTAGCTTTATGACATGGCGCATTATCCTGCTGAAAGTAGCCATCAGATGTTCGGTACATTGTGGTCATAAAGGGATGGACATGGTCAGCAACAATACTCAGGTAGGCTGTGGCATTGCAACGATGCCTAATTGGTACCAAGGGGCCCAAAGAGTGCCAAGAAAATATTCCCCACACCATGACACCACCATCACCAGCCTGAACCGTTGATACAAGGCAGGATGGATCCATGCTTTCATGTTGTTGATGCCAAATTCTGACCCTACCATCCGAATGTCGCAGCAGAAATCGAGACTCATCAGACCAGGCAACGTTTTTCCAATCTACTGTCCAATGTCGATGAGCTTGTGCAAATTGTAGCCTCGGTTTCCTGTTCTTAGCTTAAAGGAGTGGCACCCAGTGTGGTCTTCTGCTGCTGTAGCCCATCTGCCTCAAAGTTCGACTTACTGTGCGTTCAGAGATGCTCTTCTGCCTACCTTGGTTGTAACGGTTGGCTATTTGAGTCACTGTTGCCTTTCTATCAGCTCGAACCAGTCTGCCCATTCTCCTCTGACCTCTGGCGTCAACAAGGCATTTCCGCCCACAGAACTGCCGCTCACTGGATGTTTTTCTTTTTCGGACCATTCTCTGTAAACCCTAGAGATGGTTGTGTGTGAAAATCCCAGTAGATCAGCAGTTTCTGAAATACTCAGACCAGCCCTTCTGGCACCAACAACCATGCTACGTTCAAAGGCACTCAAATCACCTTTCTTCCCCATACTGATGCTCGGTTTGAACTGCAGGAGATTGTCTTGACCATGTCTACATGCCTAAATGCACTGAGTTGCCGCCATGTGATTGGCTGATTAGAAATTAAGTGGTAACGTGCAGTTGGACAGGTGTACCTAATAAAGTGGCCGGTGAGTGTGTATGTATATATAATATATATATATATATATATACAATGTGTAATATTATTTTTTACACATCCTAAAATTTGCTGCAGTCTTTAGCTGTTGTGTGTGCCCCATGCCAGGCCCATGAACAATGGTTAATAATCTATAGTAAATAGATATCATACAGTAATTATACCATTTAGTTATGTTGCAGTAGTCTGGCTTTTTTGTATGTAGGTTATTTAATATATAGTTGCCTTAGACTGCATGGGACTATTTATTATTACCTAGCATTTGTACTATACATTTACTCTATTGGTACTGCGGGTTCACCCTTCAGGTGTTGCCTCTTCGGTCACTGACCATCAGCTATGGTGTAGTCCTCATGCTGCCCAATAGAAATTAGACAGATAGATATGAGATAAAGAGATAGAAGAATGGATGGATGGAAGGATGGCTAATTAGAAAACAAACACAGCGCCATAGCTGCCCCTATGTTGTGTGTGGTACTACAACTTGGTTCCATTCTCTTTTAGTGGAACTGATCTGCACTACCACATCCAAGCTTTGGAGGAGAGTGGCGCTGTTTCTGGAAAAAAGACAGCTATGTTTTTGTAATGCTGGATAACCCCTTTAATTTATACATGGTTATATATGTGACATGTAGAAAGTCTTTCCCACTGTTCTCAGTCCCTGTTCACTATAAATAATGTAGTAGAAAATACCCTTTATTATTTGGAAAGCATCGTCATGTTTAGACTTTGGCAGTGCAGGAGGGCTCAATGGCGCTCACACAGGGGACGCATGTACGTAGATTATCCTATCTCACTTTTATAACTCTTAGGGTGGGTTCACATTGAAGAATTCTCGTGGATAAAGTCAGCGGAACTCCGACGGCTGTACGCGCTCACGGATGCGCTCCTTTCCGCTGGCTCAATAGACAACATTATTTGGGCCGTCTAATTCCACGTTCCGCCAAAGGAATTGACATGTCAATTCTTTCGGTGGAATGCGGAATCAGCCGGCCCACAGAATGGTGTCTTTCCCACTGTTCTCAGTCCCTGTTCACTATAAATAATGTAGTAGAAAATACCCTTTATTATTCGGAAAGCATAGTCATCTACTAAGGTTCCCTATGGGTAACATAATCGATTGGGAGACTCACTTGCCCCCCCTTGGCTGAACCCCAAGCTACGCCCCTGCCTGATACGCATGGTTTACCACTACAAATGAGCGAACCGGGTTCGGGTTCGAGTCCATCCGAACCCAAACGATCGGCATTTGATTAGCGGGGGCTGCTGAACTTGGATAAAGCTCTAAGGTTGTCTGGAGAACATGGATACAGCCAATGACTATATCCATGTTTTCCACATAGCCTTAGGGCTTTATCCAAGTTTAGCAGCCACCGCTAATCAAATGCCAAAAGTTCGGGTTCAGATGGACTCGAGCATGCTCGAGGTTCGCTCATCTCTATTTACCACCCATGCACTTCCTCCAGATTCTGAAGGTATCTACTTTCTGTTAAAGTAGATTGAGAAATCTTGCAAGGGAAGCAGTGAATACGTCCTTTAAGGACATAATAGGAACGCACCCCCAGGTAGATCTCCATATCGGATCTTTACAGGATATTGCGTACAGATTTCCTAAAAGTGTCTGCTTCTACAGTTTTTTCCAAATGGGTTGACATCGTAAACAACACTGATATTGGTGACAAAATCAGACATGGGTTGGTGAAAGTCAGGGCCTGTGTGGTCAGTGAACGATGGAGAGAAACCTATTTCAGAATAATCCCCCGGGCCATATATGGTTTAAATTTTCCTGCATCCTCACACTTTCCGGACTGCATCACAGCATGTCCAAAATGTAATGAGAGTGCCACTGAACTTTAGCACGGGCTGTGTTCTTGCCCAAAATCCCAAGAGTATTGGCAGCAAATAATAACGTACAGTGGTACCTTGGTTTAAGAGTAACTTGGTTTAAGAGCTCACAGTTTTTCAAAATTGTGACTTGGTTTAAGAGCATTGCTTTGGTTTATGAGCTCCCTAAACTGGGTGGGAGCGCGAGTGGAAAAGGAGCATGGTCTGCATAGGTGGTCCACAGTCCTGTACTCTGACCCAGGAAGTCTCACTCACCTTCCAAATCATTGCAGATCCACTTCAGGCTGTGACTTGCATCAGGGGACAGGACTGTGGAGGTAATCTCTCCATAGCTGTAACCCCTCTCTCCCAGGACAGAGAGTGCTGCTATACTGTGCCCACATCTGCCCTGCTCATTCCTTCATGCTCCCTGTAGTCTCTGTCCGCCCTTGTGTTTCCTATCCTATCCATTACTGTACAGTAACTTATAATATCACATATTCTGCTTTTTTTTTATGTTTGTTTCATCTGTTTTACATGTTATTCAGAATAATAAATCATTATTTTTGGGGTGTGGAACCAAGTGTCTGCATTTCAATGATTTCTTATGGGAAAATTTGCTTTGGTTTAAGAGTGGACTTGGATTACATGCACGGTCCCAGAACGAATTATGCTCGTAATCCAAGGCACCACTGTATGTTAAAACGCATTGGAAGATAGTACTTAAAACTGAGCCGCAGGCTCTAATTTTTCATTCTATTGACCCTACAGAAGGGGTGTGGGTCCAGGTGAAAAGCATTCACATCATAGTGCATGTTGTCCTATTGGCGGCTAAGCGGCTTTTGCTTAGCCACTGGCTACAATTGGATATACCGTCCACATCAGAATTGATCAACCAGCTTAAAAATTTACTTGGCATTGATAGAGTGGAGACGGAGAGACATAAGGAAAAGGGGACATCAGTCTTCTTTAAGAAGTGGAGGACATTTATTCAAAGTCATTATTCTGCCTCAGAAATTCATCACATAGTAAGACCATTTAGTTACACTACCTTGTATCTGAAGGCAGACATAGCTGGCTTTCTGGGTCCTCTACGACCACCCCTCAGTCAACCCGTTTGGGATGCTGATAACACCCATGTGCTAGTACCTCAAGACCCTGATTAGACTTTGGCAGTGCAGGAGGGCTCAATGGCGCTCTCACAGGGGACGCACGTAGATTATCCTATCTGCTGGCTCAATAGACAACATTATTTGGGCCGTCAAATTCCACGTTCCGCCAAAGGAATTGACATGTCAATTCTTTCGGTGGAATGCGGAATCAGCCGGCCCACAGAATGGTGTCTATGGAGCCGGTGGAAAGGCACGCGTCCGTGAGAGTGTACAGGTGTCGGAATTCCGCGGAGTTTATCTGCGAGAATTCCTCAATGTAAACCCACCCATACTCACTAATAGAAGGTCTTGCCCCATCTCCCCCCATGTGTGTGTGTTTTTTTCTTTCCTTTGTGTCCTAGATCCCTTCATGTTATATTTGATTTCTATGATGCTTTTTATAATGGGCTTTTTTATTAGGGCTTTTGACCCTGAATCACCCATGTTGGGGTGTCATACATGCTACGGGTAGGCTTGATTGAACAGCGGAAAAAGCTAGGTTCGATCGACGCAGAACTTTCCGCATTTAAATGCTGATGCCTTCCTGGTCTGTGCGGAAGGAGGAGACAGCCCGGGGACCGCCTGGAATTCCGGGATACAGCCTATTAGCTAGGCTGAATCCCGAAATTCCAGGTGGTACCAGGGATGTATCCTCCTCCCACACGGACCGGGAAGGCATCAGGAACCAAATGCCGAAGGTCCAGCTAGGTTTAAGTTCGATTGAACCTAGCTTTTTCCGCTGTTCGATCAAGCCTAGCTAAGGGTACCTGCCAAGTGTATCTTATACCAGTTTATTCTACTTTTCATGTATAATCATACAAACCATGCATGTAAGTTTGTTTGTCTGTTATAAACAAAAATTGTTCTAAAAAAAAAACATAAAATTAATTATTGTCAGATGTTTATAGGTCTTAGGAAATTGCCCTACTTACATTTTCTGAAAAATCTGAGGAATGAAAAGGAGAAAGAGTTTTATTCTTTAGATGTGAAGAGAGCAGTACTCCATTATCTGAAAGTGACTAAACCATTCACAAGATCCCGTTTGTACGATTTACAGGGCCAAATAAGGGTAAAAAGATAGCCAGGGGCACCCTAGCCGGATGGATCAGACAGGCTATTTGTCTTTGTTACACCTCTGCTGGTCTATCTCTATATTGGTGACCAGTTTTGAGACATTTTACATCCCAACCCTCCAACTTCCGCCCCCCAGCATAACATGCGCCTCCTCCCCCTGGCACTTTACCTTTTAAAAACGCCTTAGCAACTAACTAAGACCGTGATACTGTCAAAAATTCTATATCTGATGCAATTTTTAAAAGGATTGATGTAACGATGAATCGACTGATTTGGGTGAGAAAGAGGGTGAGAATCAAGTTAAGTGGAAACGAAAATCCTCCCTTATTAGAAGGGAGACAAAAATAACTTAAGTATTATTTTTTGGCTTCTCAGTTAAATTTATTGAAGTGTAGGAGGAAATATAACTTATTTCAGTGGTTGATAGGAGAGGTAGAAGGACAACAGGAAGATATACTGGAGATATTAGAATAAAGATTGATTGTTTAAGGGTGAGCCGTGGATGGGGTTTCCCTCAGTGCAGATATTAACTAATGCATGGAAGGAACTTAAAGATATACTAGGAATAAAAACATCTTTAGATTTCACTCCTGTGGCACAATAAGAACTTAGGGTAGATAAGCAAATTTAAGAGGTTAGGATGCTGAAAGAGTGCAGGGATTAAAAAAAAAGGAGAAATGTGTTCCAGATGGGACAGTCTAAATCATACATTGAATACATTGAAAAGAGAGTATGGGTTGGAGGATAAGGCATGGCTAGAGTATATAAGTTTTGCAGCATGCAGTGAAGTCTACAGGAAACAAAGAGGTTTATGAAATCACATACACCTGATATTATACAGACCATTAAGGATGATATAGGGCAAAAGAAGGGATTGGCAAGAATATATGGCAGATTGAGTGAAAGGGTATCAGAAAAGGAAGATCTGAATGGGGGAAAGGAAATGGGAAGCGGAAGTAGGTGGTTTAGAAGCAAATAGATGGAAGATGGAAACCATAGTAAAGAGTCTTTGTTTTTGTTAGAATGGTTTTGGCATAACCAATAGGTATAAGTCTAATTAGTACAAAGTTCATGTCATACTGAATTATTGCCTCAAAGAAGGAGAGAAAGTGAAGCTAATGTCAAACCTGTGGTGGATGTTGCCGGTTTAAGCTTTGAACTGTACCTTGGTAAAGGTGGGAACAAGGACTGGTAAGGTGGTATGGACCTGCATAATAAATGTGGGACAAATCACCAGGGTGCATGGGGCGATAAGTAAACCACCTCTGGGGTTGAAATTGCTGCAAGACGAGCTTGGATTCTCTAGAGAGGTGTGGGTAATGTTGTGTGTACAGAATGATGTGAAGCAGGTTTGGTGATAAACTTGGGAGAGGCGGTAAAGGAAATAAGGAAGACCATAAATAGCTAAAGGGAAAGATTTTGGAAAGGGATGTACTTTGGTCTGCTGTGCATTGTGGTGGTGGGGGGACCTGGAACACCAGTCTTAGGGTAGGGATAGATAAAACAACATAAGCAGCTATGGGGTGTGGAGAATAAAGTTATATGCGAGTATTTGTGAGTTCACCTGGCAACTGGAGGGGTCAACTCATTGTAGAGTAGGTAGATATGTGGAAAAAAGAAGGAACTGGCTGATATAATGTATATGTACTGCTGCCGCAGGGGATAATTATAGAAGTTGTATAAGGGGAGAAAACTCATAATTGTGTTGTAAGTGTTAAATGTTTTGCTTAAAGTGGAAATAAAAACTTTTTTTTAAAATTAAAAAAAAAAAAGCATCAGCAACGTCAGAAGACCAGTAGATCACAACGCTGGACATGGGCAGAGACAACATTACAGCCTTGGATTTGGTAAGTATCTTCATTTTATAAGACACAATAACCACTTTAGGAGGGGGGGGAGTGTCTTATAAAGCAAAAAGTACAGTATTTGATCTACAATGCAGTTCTAAACAAAGAATTAGGGATTATGAGTATATTTAACAAAACAGATATCGAGAGCCAGCCCTCCATTTTTTAGCTGCACAATATTTGTGTCTGGTGTCTTCTAATGCATGCACTTGATCTACATATTAATGAGGGCAGGGGTAGGCAACTGTAGGGTCCTACTTGTGGACCAACTTAACCATGTTAAAAAAAAAAGATGCTGTGACCAAAATCCACTAAGAATGTTTATTTTTTTCCATTCACTAACACAATAGGAAAAACTAAGTTGAAACTAGAAATTTTGCCCAGTGGTCTACACCAATGCAAAGCCAGGGGGCACTTTCCTGACAAAAGTGATCACATGCTGATCACGTCAATCAGGTGAGCAATAGAAATGATCGAACATCGGAAAATCTTAGGTTCTATAGAACTTAAACCTTCCACATTTGATTCCTGATGCCTTCCCGGTCTGTGGGGAAGGAGGAGACAGTCCGGGTACCGCCTGGAATTCCGGGATTCAGTCTAGATGCCTTCCCCATGAACCGGGAAGGCATCGGGAATCAAAAGCGGAAGGTTCGAGTTCTATAGAACCTAAGATTTTCCGATGTTCGATTATCTCTAGTGAGCAACACAATTGACTGCTTTTATAATTATTTTAAAGCTCTGCCAATTTGACACCAAACTATGCGCCGCCAGCAAGTGATGGCCAATGGCAGCATGATCTTACTGGCAAAATTGTGCATCCATTGGCAATCACACGACTAGATTTTGATCTGCTTACAATTAAGGATACAGTCTCGTGCAGCAGTGTTCAGCTTTTGTTTGGGCTTTTTTTTTTGCTTTTTCCCTTATGGATTTTGACTAAGGCTGGGGCTACACAAAATATTTAATGTGACTAGCTGTCATTTAACTTTACTACAGTTGTGACCTGGCTGTAACAGGGTTTTTTTTTTTTTAAAAGACAACAGAACTCTTGTCGGAGAAACAACATCCTCCCTCCCTGGACACAAGTCGCGTTGTGTCTTGAAGAAATTCACCATGTTTAACGCTAGATAAATGCAAAGTTGCATGCACACCAAAGTCATCATGTAGCTTAAGGGCCTATTACAAGGGACGATTATCGTGTGAAAAATCGTTATATAGTTCAAATTTAAAAGATAATCGTTCTGTGTAATTGCAGGCAAGGATCGAAAAATTGTTCGTATGTCGTTGATTTAGATCTGAACCTAAAATGATCGTTAATCGTTCGCTGTAATTCCACGCTCGTTTGCTTAAGTTCTGCATTTTTCACTAATCATTCAGTGTAATAACACATTGCCCATTGTTTTCCTGAGGTCAGAAGGAATAAACGATCGCAATAACGATCGTATCTAACGATTATTGTTCTGTGTAATATGGTGAACGATTTCAGGTTAACGATAATCTCGTTTGCGATCGATGTAATAGGACCCTTAGCCTTGTAGTATGGCCCCAATGGAAAAAGAGGATATTATACTGGTGGGGGCACACACAGTCTCCGACAGAGGGGAAAAAAAAAAAAACACCATGGGAAAGAAAGCAAAATGTTACATTTCTGTATCTCAGGACAGCCTCAACCCACAAAATGTTCAATGAAAAGTAGACACAGACAAGTTAAGGTTTAAAAGTTTTTTCATATTTTTTTTTTTTTTTTGTTTTAGCTTTATTTGTTGAACTATTCCAAACATACCAAACCTTTGTCAGATGATGTGGAATGTACCACAGGTATGCAAACAACACGATTTCCATAGCTTAATGTTTCCTTTAAAACGAACATTCAGGCTACTGAAAATGGCACAGACCTAGAAAATGTGCAGAAAAGAAAAATATACATCCGGTAAAATGTTTTCCTTTAATTTATTTAGAAATTTTTTGGAGCACTTGGTGACATGTTCTGGAAAGGCCAAGAGATGAGTAAGCAAATTATCCAGCGTAAAACATTCCACAGGCAATCTCAATGTAAAGGGGGTGGTGCTAAACGTTATACATTTCAAACAGCTATTACATGATCGGAAACTTGTAATTTATTTAAAACCAGTTCATGAAAAGTGCTATGACAGAATTAGTTCCTGAAGTGCTAGTGATGTCGGATTCATGACTGTAATGACGGCCTGTGCTCGCTTCGGCATTCTTCTACTGGGAACAGTTCAAAGACATTTCATTTGGGGGATTTCCTTCCCACTGCTAGGATCCAATCCTTGGAGAAACGTATGTGACTCCCAAGGGAGTGTCCACAATCAGGAAAAAAAAAAAAGATCAGTGCCACATCTATTTATGGGCTGTGCCTGGTTATGCAATAAGGAAAGAAAGGAAATCCTAGACAACCCCTACAGAGATTTTGCGCAGGGATTAGAAAAATATTGCTGCTTTCATCCAAAAAGGGTGCCATACCTGTCCATAGGTTGTAAGTGCAGATAAGTAACACCACTTCAGGGAAGTTGAGCTATAATACCTATGGACTTATATTACAGTTTTTTTTTGTTAGAAGTAGCCATGTTTTTCTAACTGAGAACAATCCCTTTAAGCCTTTTTTTTTCTCTGTAAAGAATTAAAAGCTCCAATTCTATCATGATTTTTATGATGGCCATGATCTACTGATTAGAACACTTATCGTTCATGCTTTACTTTTTTTTTTTCAGGCAATTAGAAAAATAATTTTGTGGAAGATATGCTTCTTGTGCATGCTTCTCTCCAGACGCCAAATAACAAAGTTACAACACGAACTATGGCCAACTTATTTCTACATATATTTGCGGCCAGAGCAAGCTTTCTACCTGCATCTATATAGTGAAAACTGAATAAATCACAGGTGTCATCCATCTCATGGCCCTAAATGTAAAGGGGCAGGGGACTTTCCTACCTAATCAGATTGCCCTACCCTGTTGGATCTGATGTCCCAAGTCCTCTCTGTGATACCCAGTTTATAAGCAGAACAGAGGCTTGTGTTACAGGCGGCTAGGTGAATCTGTAGATTAACATATCATGTATCTATGGACAGGATCACAAATACTAGAAATCACTGAAGTAATTGGTGGGGTGGTAGAGAATATGCCAATAACTTAGGCCTTACCTTCCCAGCATTTACAGAATGACACAGATTGTCCTGGCCTCTATGGCCAGTAGTATGATGTTCTCATTGCACCTTATAAGCAGACAACTCTAGACAACCACCTCTGTGTTGTATTAGAGAATATGTCCATTTTGCATCCATTTTTTTTTCTCTTGTTCCAATGTATTTAAATCTCGGGGGGAGGATTTATCAAACATGGTGTAAAGTAGAACTGGCTTAGTTGCCCCTAGCAACCAATCAGATCCCACCTTTCATTTCTCAAAGACCCTTTGAAAAATAAAAGGTGGAATCTGATTGGTTGCTAGGGGCAACTGAGCCAGTTTCACTTTAGACCAGTTTGATAAATCTCCCCCCATGTGTCTGAATAGCCTTATTCTTTCCAACTGATCTTTCTAACCTACCAACAGGTAAGAAATATCTATACACATTTGACTAAAATTTTAATAAAACAATAACCATCATCATCTCCTTGAAAGAAGTCATCCATCTTTCAAATAATTTTCTCTAGTCCCTGACAGTATATGGTGCATGTGGCCATTTTGTCATGCATGATCATTGACTTCTGGTAATTTTTATGACAGTAATGGCCAATATGGACTAAAAATAAATGCATTGGCAGAATGACCAGCAACTTCTATATAATTCATATGGCTACCCAACCCACAGGTCATCTGGACAGTCCCAAAAGGCTTCTTCCCCACCAGTCTTGATTGACAGATCACTTCACTTCACTGTATCAATCAAGACTGAGGCAGTGGGAACCTCCCTGATCTCTCATGGTTCAGGCAGCATGAAAATAACAGGTTCCTTTTAAAGAGGTTATCCAGGATAACAAAAAAAAAACACAGCACCACCCCTGTCCTCAGGTTGTGTGTGGTATTGCAGTTCAGCTCACTTTAATGGAACTGAGCTTCAATGTAGATGCATGGAGGTAATAAGAAAAAAAAAGTTTGCAAAATGGACATACAGTTTTCTAATAAAATAAGAAGCTAATAAGAGTTTCAGGATTGTAGCCACATAACTAATTCATTTACTTCCTCATTGGTTGGCACCTTTAACTATCCTTATCTTCAGTTTTCAAAAAATGATTGTGTAAAACAAAGCCAATACTATAGAGAGTGGTAGAAGTAAGCATCAATCTCCAACACTATCCCATAACAGCTGGCATCTATCAAGTAATGCCTGGCACACCACATGGCATCTATGCCCAAATTATGGAAACCATTTTTTTTTTCATGTCTCCAGTACCCCAGGGGGGAAAAAAAAAGTACCAAATATATTACAAATGAAGAGGTTGGACAAATCAATGTAACCCAATGCTGTGCATGCATGCAAGTCCACAGACACAAAGGATGGCTGGTACTAGCAGTACAGTAGACAGTGACTGGCAAAATGAAGGCCTAGAACCCCAAAGAATGAGCCTGTTGACATGTCCCCCTCTGGTACAGGAGATGGGGAGGGCGGAGGAGAAAAAAAAATCCATTGCATTGTGCCACTCTTGGTCACATGGTAAAACATAAATGTATATTTTTCCGTTGGTTCAGCTCCAATATTTTTTTTTTTTTTTACAATAACCAAGAAGAAAAAAAAAAAAAAAAAGATACTCGTACCCCTCCCCGTGGTTTGGTTGTCATTTAATTTACATGTTTAATCAGCTTTATTTACAGAGCAGTTTCCACCATCAGTCTCCAGAATGGCCTACATAGCATTGTCACGCAGGAGTGCGTTGTTTTTTTTTTGTCGTGTTTTGTTTTTTCCTCTTTTATGCAGAATCTTAAAAATAACAGATGTCGAGCTCTCGGGAAGGGGCGAGCGGGGACCAGATGATTTATCTCAGTTACTCAGCAGAAGTTCTGTTGCAGTCTCTACATCCCATGCCTTTGATGACAAAGCAGCTATTACTGCATTCTGTAGAGGGAAGAGAAAAGAGGAGATTTACGCAGACCTGTGGTAGTGTGGGGAAAAGCCCCTTCTACCGTAAGAACAGTTTTCCATCGAGGAGATGGCACCCCTTCAAATGTGTAACAAATCACTAAGTCACTGAAACTGGCTCCTTCCAGCCAAGTACACAGATATAGCTTAACATTGAGCAATAGATATATTTTTGTTGGTTTTAGAAGTAGAGGAGAGGAGGAATCCGGCAGTCCAGGTGAATAAAATGCCCTACATAGGGTTTTTAAAAAGTACCAGTCATTAATAAAAACTTTTAAAAATTCTGAAATCAGTCAGGATCTAAGTATAAGGCTTATGGTATGTTTACACAGATTTATCTGACAGATCTTTTAAGCCAAAGCCAGGAATGGATTTAAGAGGAGGAATCTCAAAGTTTCCTTTATGACTTGTTCTCTGCTTATAGTCTGTTCCTGGCTTTGGCTTCAAAAATCTGTCAGATAGATCTCTGACAGATTTCTAAACACCATTAGACAGACCCCATCATCATGCTGCAAGTCCATCTAGGACAGAGCCAGGAGTGAATGTGCTGCACACTGACTTCTCCCAGCTCATTCTTTTTTTTTCTTTTTTTATAATAACAGTGCCTATTTGAGGTGAAAGTAATACCAGGAAAACTCTTGTACTAAACCAGACTTACCCTATCAAAGCCCATAGCACAGAGATTTTCTATTTTCCTTGTATATTCTGGACTAGTGACTGGTGCGCCTGCGTATACATGTGCCCACAGCCGAGCTGTCTGTTTAAACATTTCTGGATTTTGCTTGTACTAGGAAAAAATGGGAAAAAAGTGAAGTGTGTGGAGACAGTAAGGAGGTCAAATAAGCGACTCTTATTTGCTTTAGTTTTCCTAAAAGGTTTCATCATAAAGACATGGCCTAGTAATGTTATAGGAGGACATACAGACTACTACATGGGGTTATCATTTGTATAGATGTTGTAATACTTCACCTGTATGGATGGAAAAAACACATCAGATGCACAAGCTGAGCTCAGTTTTAGTACAAGAAATGAGGATTTCAGCTTAGAATGTATGTGGTTGGTAACAGAACGTACATCTTCCTATAAGGAGAACTTCAGGCTACTCCACTAAAGGAGTAGTAGTCTCACCTGGTTAGCCACCACTGCATCCTGTGGGTCATCTGGTTCTGCTGCAGCCAGCAAAGCTTGCAATGATAACAAAACTGTTCTTAACGTCATAGCCGCTGCCCTGTGATGATGGATGAGAACAGTAATGAGATAACAAGATAAAAAGAAGGACATGATCAAAACCTTTACATATGTTAAAGAAGCACTTCTGGATTTTATCCTACAGTGTTCTCTGTCTCATCCCAGCTCTGCTGTACTTACACATTTCATTATTTTATCCAGGTCATGTGACCTGTGAACAACCACCATACTGACCACTTTAAAACAGCATTCTCTCCCTTTTATATCTGGTAATAGGTCCATGATGCGTCTGCACAGCACCACATGGGCAGCCAGAGCAAAGTACCACCTCTGCCTGCTGGGAGGACAGAGTAATAATCCTCCTACCTCTGTATCTCTAAATAAGCTAAGACAGTGTTCCCCAACTCTGGTCCTCAAAGACCACAAAAAGGTCATGATTTGAGAATATCCTATACAAACACCTGTGGGGATACCTAATACCTAAGGGAGTCATCAAAACATGACCTGTTGGTGGTCCTTAAGGACTGGAGTTGAGGAGCACTGAGCTAACAGGCTGTAAGTATACAGGCTGGGAGGCTAAACAGATCATTTATAACCATGTGAGTGGTGTATAACCATCATCAGTAGCTCTTGTGTAACAGTCCATGCACTTTCAACTTTATCATATAGGAAGTTATGGCAGAGATGGCGATCACCTTCGAGAGCACAGAAACACATGTAAATTTCTAGAGGGTCAACGTCACATGATCACAGGAAGTCAAGTACTGTATTCAAGCAGATGTGGTTGGTAAATCCACAGTAAGTAAACGTACCCGTCCCCATGTCGCCATATCACCACTCCCGGGTGCAATTTTTGGTTGGAATCCAGGAACATCATGTACCCGCCTCCTCCAAATGCAACATCATGTACCCAGCACTTCCAGCTGCAACATCACGGTGTGGCTGAGCGATAGCCCACTCAGCCTGTCAGTTACTGGGGTGGTGTCCTGCCCCAATCACTGATGGGCTGAGCGGGCAATTGCTCAGCTGGGTACATGACATTACAGCTGGAAGGGCTGCAGGTGGCTGGCAGCTGGACCCGAGAGCAGTGCTGCGGGGCACGAGAAGGGGTGAATTTACTTTGTTCATTATTTTCCCGCACCCCCTGCCTTTGATTTATTTTTTATTTCACAGGACTTCTCCCTTCAGATAAAAAGGAAATATGGAGTAGACTAGATGGACTAGGCAGTCTTTTTTTTTGCTGAAAATCTTCTATGCTTTGACTAAGGCCCCGTTAAAACGTAGCAAAACTAGCGGAATTCCGCGGCGGAACTGTCCGCCACAGAATGCCGTTGGCCTCCCTCTCATAATGGGAGTCTATAGGAAGCGCGCGCTGCTGTTCTCACAGAGTCTCTCCGCGCTGAAGAATAAACATGTTCATTCTTAACCCCTTAACGACATTGGGCGTACCTATACGCCCCCGCAGGGTGGGCTTTAACGCAAACGGGCGTATAGGTACGCCCGATGTTTCCCCGATCGCTGTGTGTTCACACACAGCGGTCGGGGAAGATGGCCTGCTATAATGTATAGCAGGCCATCTCTGCTCGTCGGCACGGGGGGTGATTAACCCCTCCCGTGCCGACGATCGCTGCTATATGCTGATCAATACAGATCAGCATATAGCAGCTGAAAACAGCTTTCCAGGTCATCGGTGACCCGGTGGCCCGGAAAGCAATGGCGATGAGTGCTGTCCGAGATAGCACCAATCGCCATTAGTGTCCCCACCAAAGATGGCCGCGGTGCCACCCCCATGATCGCCGTGATAGGCCGGCCAGTACCGGCCGGCCCATCACGGCGATCATACTGTAAAAAACAGTTTTGCCGGGTTCTGCACCCCCCAGCTAGGTAGCTGAGAGGTGCAGAACAGGTGTGTGGTGCAGGTGTACCATACTCACCCCTATCTGGCCGTCCGGAGCGAAGATCTGCAGTCCGCGCCGTCCTCGCGTCTTCTTCGCGTCGCTTCCGGGTTCGTTCCTCCAGCGTCGGAAATCTTCAAGAAACACTCGGGTCTTCGTTTTCAGCGGGCCTCGGTAATCTCCAGCAATCTTCTCTCTACTGCCCCCTAGCGGCTGATCAGTGAATATCATTCACTGATCAGTTGCTTTGGGTTAAAAAGATTTTATTTTTTTTTTCCCCAAAATTTTTTTTTTTTTTTACTTTTTTGCGCCCTAACGCCGCTGAGTACTGATCAGCAACTCCTCCTTTTTGGCGTAGGAGCGTTTTTCCCCCCTATATCCTACCGCCACTGTCTGCTGATAAGTGCCGCACGTAAGTGTGGCATTTATCAGCAGCTCCTTTCTTGGCGTAGGGATATTATTTTCTTACTGTCAAAAAAACACTACATTACACTACACTACATGAAATAAAGTTTGACACTACACATTTACATACCCCATATACTAGTCCCCGTATAAAGATGGCCCCCAGGGTGTTTTCGGCGTCGGACGCATATGCTATTATTGCCTCCAACACCGAAACAGCCAGTGAGAATGAATGGGGGGGATCCTTCTTTCCTCCATTCATCCTCATCCTCCTCATCATCCAGTGACGTGTCTGGGGGTAGCGTAGCGTACGCTGCCCCCCAGACACGTCTTTTCCGCCAGTACCGTCCCAATAAGAGATCACGGTATGGCGTGAAATTCTACAAACTCTGTACCCTGAGGTACTGTCACACTTACAGATTTAGAGTACGTGCACACTGCGGAATGGCGAAGAATAACCCTTTGTGCATTCCGCAGCTGGCACCCGCCGGCGGACTGATGCAGGCGTGCGTCTCCGTACGTGTCATAGACTCCATTCTATGCACGGGCGGATTCCGTTGTCCGTCCAAAGAATGAACACGTTCATTCTTTGGACAGAGGGCGGAATCCACCCGTGCATAGAATGGAGTGTGACACGAGCGGAGACGCACGCCTGCATCAGTCCGCCGGCGGGTGCCAGCTGCGGAATGCACAAAGGGTTATCCTTCGCCATTCCGCAGTGTACATGTACCATTACAGTGTATGAAGGAAGGGACACCCGAATCCTGCCCCCAGATGCCCCCCCCCCCCATCCTCGGAGTTAGTGGGGAGATCGTCCAGGAACTGATCTTCCCACTGCTGGATAAAGGTTACCACCTGTACGGGGATAACATTTATACCAGCACCCCCTCTTCCGGTCCCTCGCTGCCTGAGCTACTGTAGCTTGCGGCACAATCCAAAAATATCAGAAGCCGTAATAGAGCCCTAATATTTAGCAGCCATGGAGCGGACCCAGCGCTTCTGGATATGAAGGACCCCGGATCGCACCAGGACAACATTTTCCAGGTGATGTCCCCCACACTGGAAAACAGGAGACCCCAGAAGAAGTGTAGAGTGTGGGGTAACGGGGGGATCAGGAAGGACACCATTTTCCAGTGTGACACCTGTCCTGATCCCCCCGGCCTCTGCATACAGGATCGCTCCAAGGCGTACCACACGTCACTGGGGTTCTACATTATCTAAATTCTGTCCCTTATTCCTATTTCAGGGGTCATGTTGATCCAGGGATTATTCTGATCGCCATTATGGAGTCGGGAAGGAATTTTTCCCCTGTGATGAGGCTACTGTCGTCTGCCTCACGAGGTTTTTTTTGCCTTCCTCTGGATCAACACAGGTTGAATTTGATGGACACCTGTCATTTCCAACCTTATAAACTAATAATTGGCCTAATACCCCCAAATAAATTAGAATTGTCCCTTTTCCCCAGCTAAGTAGGTATGGCTGCCATTCCCATTAGAGGATGCCACGATGCAATTACAAAGCCTCTGTGCTGCCAGGACAGTAGAAACCCCCCACAAGTGACCCCATTCTGGATACTACACCCCATAAGGAATCTAACAAGGGGGGCAGCGGGGATATGGCCCCCTGGTGACGGCCACATTTGGGACGTGAAAATGAAAAAAATTGTATTTTTTATTTTCTCGGCACATGTTCTACGTAAGTGCCCATCACCAGTGGGGTCCATATGCTCACTGCACCCCTTGTTGGATTCCTTATGGGGTGTAGTTTCCATAATGGGGTCACTTGTGGGGGGTTTCTACTGTTCTGGCAGCACAGGAGCTTTGTAAATGCGACATGGCCTCCATCCTCCATTCCAGCCTCTAAATGGCGCTCTGTCCCTTTGGTGGCTTGCCATGTTTTGTGTTCACTTTCTTTTTTAACCCCTTGTGGAAAAGGAAAAAAATCAAGGCTAGACCAACATTTAGTGTAAAAAATGTTTAATTTTTACACTAAATCATTGATCTTGTCTTGATTTTTTCATTTTCACAAGGGGTTAAAAGATAAAAAAAAAACAAAAAAAAAAAAAACACTAAATGTGTAGAGCAATTTCCCCTGAGTATGGAAATACCCGACATGTGGACATAAAGCGCCATGTGGGTGCAGGGTAAGCCTCCAAAGGGAAGGAGCGCCATTTGGTTTTTGAAGGCTGGATTTGGATGGAATGGATTCCAAGGGCCTTGTTGCATTTAAAAGGCCCCTGTGTTGCCAAGACAGTTGAACCCCCGACAATTGACTCCATTATGGAAACTACACCCCTCAAGGAATGTAACAAGGGGTGTAGTGAGCATATAGACCCCACTGGTGACGGGCACAAATGTGGAACAATATGGCGTGAAAATTAAATATTACATTTTTTACACTATAATGTTGGTTTAGCCTTAAATCTTTCATTTTCACAAGGGGTTAAAAGAGAAAAACACACACAAAATGTGTAGAGCAATTTCCCCCTGAGTCCGTAAATACTCCACATGTGGACATAAAGCGCCATGTGGGTGCAGGGCAAGCCTCCGAAGGGAAGGAGCGCCATTTGGATTTTGGAGGTTGGATTTGGCCAGAATGGATGATGAACGCCATGTCGCATTTACAGAGCCCTCATGCTGCCAAAACACTGGAAACCCCCCACAAGTGACCCCATTCTGGAAACTACACCCCTCAAGGAATCTATCAAGGGGTGCATTAAGGATATGGACCCCTTGATGACGGCCACATTTGTGCCGAGAAAGTGAAAAAATGAAAATTTTCCCTTTCACGTCACATTGTTCCACATTTGTGCCAGTCACCAGTGGGGTCCATATGCTCACTGCACCCCTTATTAGATTCCTTGAGGGGTGTAGTTTCCAAAATGGGGTCACTTGTGGGGGGTTTCCAGTGTCTTGGCAGCACGAGGGGTCTGTAAATGCGACATGACCCTTGAAATCCATTCCAGTAAAATCCAGCTTGCAAAGGACAATTGGCGCTCCTTCCCTTTGGAGGCTCGTCCTACGCCCCCTTGGCACTCTATCGCCACATGTGGGGTATTTCTGTACTCGGGAGAAACTGCGCTACACGTTTGGTGTTTTTTTTTTCTTTGATCCCCTTGTAAAAATGAAAAATGAAGGCTAGAACAACATTTTAGTGTAAAAAATAGAATTTTTCCTTTTTTACACATTGTTCTGAAAATCTGTGAAGCACCTGTGGGGTCCAAATGCTCACCGCACCCCTTGTTACATTCCTTGAGGGGTGTAGTTTTCTAAATGGTGTCCCTTTAGGGGTGTTTTTAATGTTTTGGCACCCCAGAGCCTCTGCCAACCTGAAGTGGTACGGTCAAAAATAACCAAAAATAACGGAGCCATTGAAATTCACTAGGCGCTCCCTTATATCTGAGGCTTGTGGTTGCGTCAAATAGCGCAATAGGGCCACATATGGGGTATTTCTATAAACTGCAGAAACGGGGCAATCAATATTGGGGTGCATTTCTCTGGTAATAGGTTTATCATTATGAAAAATATTGGATTACAATAAAATCTCTGCACAGAAAATAAAAATTTTAAAATTTCTTACACACTTGGCTTTTATTTCTGTGACTCCCCTAAAGGGTTAAAACACTTTCTGGATGTGCTTTTGCAGAGTTTGGGGGGTGCAGTTTCCGAAATGGGGTGCTTTGTGGGGCTTTCTAACATACAGGCCCCTCAAATACACTTTCAACCTGAACAGGTCTCTGAAAATATCTGATTTTGAAATTTTACAGAAAATTTGGAAAATTGCTGCTAATGATTTAAGCTTTCTATTGTCTAAAAAAATGAAATATAGTTTAATAAATGCCGCCAACATAAAGTAGACATGTTGCTAATGCTATTTAATATATAATTTATGTGGCATAACCACTTTCTGTATAAGCAGGAAGGTTTCAAAGTTGGAAAAATGCATTTTTTCACAATTTTTCACGTTATTTTGGTGTTTTTCATAAAGATTTGTTATGAGTATCGACTCCATTTTACCAGAAATGTGAAGTACAATATGTCACGAGAAAACAATCTCAGAATCAGCCGGATAGGTAAAAGCATCCCGAAGTTATTAATGACTAAAGTGACACTGGTCATATTCATAAAATTTGTCTCTGTCCTTAACCCTTTGAGGACCAGGCCCAAAATGACCCAGTGGACCGCGCAAATTTTGATCTTAGTGTTTCCGTTTTTCCCTCCTCCCCTTCTAAGAGCTCCAGCACTTTCAGTTTTTTATCTACAGGCCATGTAAGTGCTTGTTTGTTACAGGAATAGTTGTACTTTGTAATGGCGTCATTCATTTTACCATAACATGTATGATGCAATTCCAAATATATTATTTATGAAGATATAAATTGGTGAAATCGCAAAAAAGAATGCAATATGGTAACGTTTGGGGGGTTCCTGTGTCTACGTAATGCACTATATGGTAACAGCGACATGATACCATTACTCTATAGGTCAGTACGAACACAACCATATGCAGGTTACACAGATTCTCTAATGTTATATATTTTTTTTAAATGAAATCCTTTTTTTTGGCAATTAATTATAAATAAAATGGGACTATTGTGACGCTTATAAAGGTTTTATTTTTTCACCTACGGGGCTGTATGGGGCGTCATTTTTTCCGCCATGATCTCTAGTTTTTATTAATACCATATTTGTGAAGATCGGATGTTTTGATCACTTTTTATTAATTTTTTTATATATATAATGTAACATAAAATCGGTAATCCGCGCACTTTTTTCCCTCTTTTCGTGTACGCCGTTTACCGTTCGCAATGACGCTTGTTATATTTTAATAGATCGGACAATTACGCACGCTACGGTATATTATATGTTTATCTATTTATTTATTTTTATATGTTTTATTTATATAATGGGAAAGGGGGGTGATTTAGACTTTTATTGGGGGAGGGGTTTTGGGGTAGTGTGTTAGTGTTTTTAACTTTTTTTTTTTTTTACACATTTGAAGTCCCTTTGGGGGACTTTTACATTCACTACTTGGATTTTTACACTGATGAATGCTATGCCATAGGCATAGCATTGATCAGTGTTATCGGCGCTGTGCAGGCTCAGTGACCAGAGCGCCGATCGGACCGCACGGAGGCAGGTGAGAGAGCTCCGGCGGCCCGTTTTACCGATCGGGACCCCCGCAGTCACACTGCGGGGGTCCCGATCGGTAAGTGACAGGGGACTCCCCCTGTCACTTACACTTAAACGCCGCGGTCGCGCCGCGATCGCGGCGTTTAAGGAGTTAATGACACGCGGCAGCGCGATCGCTGCAGCGTGTCATTACCGGTGAGGTCCCGGCTGCTGATTGCAGCCGGCCCCCACCTGCTATGAAGCGCGCTCCGCTCCGGAGCACGCTTCATAGCGTGAGAAACACCCAGGGCGTACAGTTACGCCCTAGGTCGTCTGGGGACAGACTTCCATGGCGTAACTATACGCCCTGGGTCGTCTAAGGGTTAAAGTGTCACTGTCGTGAATTTTTTTTTTGCAGAAATCAATAGTCCAGGCGATTTTAAGAAACTTTGTAATTGGGTTTATTATCCGAAAAATGCATTTTTATCATGAAAAAGCAGTTTGAAGCTCTCCCCCCTGTCTTCATTGTTCTCCTATGGAGAGAGCTAAAGAAAAGACCAAAACAGGACAACAAAGAGTTAATCTACAAATCCCTCACGGGATATCTCCTGTGACAGTCACCAGTGACCTGTCTGAGCTCGGATTACAGCTGTCACCCAGCTCCGTGCCTGTAATCCTCTGTTATCTGCTTTCTGCTGCCGGCTAACTCCCTCCTTCCTCCTCCCCCCTCCCCTCTCCCTAGAGCAGACAGGGTACGTCTCCTGCAACAAGTCACAATTTTCAGATTTTTCAGAGTGGATGAAAAAGAGGAAGGAGGGGGGGACCTGGGAAAAGGCTTTTTACATGCAGATAATGGCAGATTTGGCTAATAAACCCAATTACAAAGTTTCTTAAAATCGCCTGGACTATTGATTTCTGCAAAAAAATAAAAATACGACAGTGACTCTTTAAGGCCATTTCAGGCTCTGTCCTTAAGGGGTTAAGCGCGAGGAGAGCAGCAGCGCGCGCCTCCCATGGACTCCTATTATGAGAGGGAGGCTAACGGGGATTTAAACATCCAAACCCCGACCAATCAAAAGGCTCGACACATCTTTGTAATGTGAACGTTTATTGTTTTTTTTTTTTGAAGAGACAATAACACTAACTTATGATTCCTTTTCTTATTATGCATTCACACGTTCCATGTCTTGTCTGTGAAACACCAGGATGCCGGACATTGAATGCCTGACCTGGACCGTTTGAATCTGCACAGCTGTCAATACGGTGCCGTAGCGTTTCAAAGAGTATCCCCGCTGCCGGCATGATATTAATACATCATGTGGGGCAGGGAAACAGTCCAGGTCGGGGATTCAACGACCTTGTCATCCGTGTTTCACGGTCAGACACAGAACGCGTGAATGCAGCCTCAGATGTCTGCAAGACTCAGATCCCCTTTGGCTCTTGTGAAACAAACAAAATAACTCAAACTCTTGTTTGAAGATGCTGAAATGTGGCAAAATTCTGCCATCAAACAACAAGCTTAGGCGATTTTTCACGCAGGGGTAATACAGACGTATATCAGAGCTATAATACAGACACGAGTCCTGTACAGACCACATGTCTAATAACCCAAACTGACAGCATTAAAAAAAAATAAAAAAATAAAAAAGATCTTTGATGCTTTCAATTCAGGCCTCTAGATTCGCCATCAAAACTTGAGTCCATAACACAGAACTGAACACTTCCATATGATGCCCATAAATGTGGCCTAAACCTGTAGTTGGAGAGAGAAAGTCCAATAGGTCAAAATGGGACTTACCATTGATCTTTCAATATATCCAGACATATGGCTCCTGTCACTGAACTAATATTTGGATGCCAAATTTTAGTAATAAACCGCACCTGCGACAGAGAGAAGCTACATTATCATCAATCTACTAAAACATTGATCAATTACTTGCTGTTAACTTAGCTATACCTATTCTAAAGCCTTGAGGAACAATATAGTAAATGGAATCATGGATTCAATGTCACCATACAACATTACAGCCAGTTTGCAGCCTCAGCATTGTGTCTATAAACTGTATGATGCTTCAATGCCTTATGGGACTGTAAGTGGAAATAAAAACAAGGCTGTACCTCTCAGTCAGGATGAAGACAGAAGGAGAATACTTCCTGTATTAAAGCAGATCTGTCAGACTATACCCTCCTGTTTATGGGTGACATAGTATGAGGATAGTTTGCTCTCCTAGTAGCTGAAAAAATCTCATTCTGACTATCTACTATATCTGCACATTTTTATATAGTTATTATTAATATACATATTGCCTGCATCCTCTTACCTTTGGTGGATTAAAAGGGTATGTTTCTGGGATTTTAATTTCTAGCTGATAGCGCCCGCCTGTAAGAGAAGAATGGCAGATACATAAGTACAAGATACATCACAGCAGCATCTACAAGTTTATTTCATGAAAATAAAGCCTGAAGATTGTGTTCAGAAAGTTTTGCAATTTGTATGCTTCAATTCAATGGGAACATTCTTGACTACAAATAGAAGCTGAAAATCCTTATTGTGTCCCTGTCCCTTTAAAAAAATAAAATAAAACTTCTGACAGAACTTTGGTACAGCTGGGAGAAGCACAAGACCAAGTGCTTCACTCCCCATCTTACAGCAGAGGACAGATTCCATAGACGTACAATGAAGTCTGTCCCCAGCAGAAAGATACAGTCAAAAAAATGTTTTTACTTTTAAGAGACAGGGACACTTAAAAGCATTATTGCCATAGTGAGAAGAAGTCGATATATCATTACAGCTCAGAGGATGAGGGGATGTCAGCAGCTCATTCTATATCCCAGAAACCACTGGTCATATATCCATGTGATATGTCTTCACAAATATAAAACAGAAAAACACCTTTAGGGTGCCTTCACATGTACTGTATCGCTGCGTATTTAACGCTGCGTTTTTATCGCTGCGTGTTTGGTGCGATTTTTACATGCGAGTTTTGATTTTCACATGAAAATCATGTGAAAATCAAAACTCGCATGTAAAAATCACACCAAACACGCAGCGATAAAAATGCAGCGTTAAATACGCAGTGATACGGTACGTGTGAAGCTACCCTTAAGGATCTAAGGGGAATGGATGCAACCATAGCAAACACCTCTGCTAAGCAAGTTCTCCTTTCCCTCTAGTATACAATCTATAGGTCTGTAGGTCAGGTTGTTTGACTCAAAGGCTGGATACAAATGTAGCAAACCCCCAGCTATGCAGCCATCTTCTACTTTTGCTCGCACATCAGAATGTTCTTCATTCATTGGGAGAAAGCAAAGGTTTAAAAAAAAAAAATCGTAAAAAGCAGAAGACTGTCCCATTGTACAGGGGACTTAAGGGACTAAAAAGACCAGCAAATTCTAAATGTAAAGCCAATCACAGCTATGTGGTTTACAGAGAAGGGTCTTCCTTCATACTACAAGACTTCTGCTGCTACAGGGACGGAGACTAATACTCAGCAAGCCGAACTCTCCAAATGCATTCACTATTACATGTCACTATCACTGCCATGTACACGGGCACGACCATGGAATGACCACGGACGCAGCGCAGCTAACACATTTCGGTAGGTCAAGCCTATGAGCACAGGTTTCACTGACTGACATGTAATGCTATATCTCCATTGCAGGGAATATATATAGCCAGACATCACTTGCACATAGATGGGTTGTATTCCTGCTGTTGAATCCTGACATCCTAAAGTGTATTGGTCCTTCAAAGTTCCTGGATGGCAGATGTTGGGCAAAATGAGGAGTGTAAGATTTCAATGTCCGATCCTTGTGCTGGGAGATCAGCCAATGCCAAATGCCTCTTTATTATAGCATAAAGCTGTCCTTAGTGGAGCTGGCCGTCCATGTAGATAGAAGGGTTGTAAAGACCAAAAGGGTTCTAAGAGCAGACTAGATGCTAATGTGTATGCAGGCAGTGTAAGAGCAGGATCAGGCCTGTTGGAGAACCACTAAGAGATAAGAGCTGTCATAGGTGTCCAACAGTCTATTACCTAGTGAAAGATATGTTTGGGACGAGGAGGGTAGTAGATACAAGACTGACGGTGGAGGAGAACTCCAAACCATTCCCATAACAAAATGCCTGCTGTCTTGGGTTACTTCTGATATAATATGCAGGGGTAAGGCTCCTGTCACTTTGCCAGCTGAAGCAGTGAGCAGCAGAAAGAGCAGCAGGGACTGGGAGCAGAGGAATAGCAGCTGCAGGAGATCATGGGCAGGCGAGTACACTTAGCTTTTTGTTTCAAGTTTAATTATTTAAAAAAAAAAAAAACTTTTGAAATGTCAGAGAGACATATCAAAAATTATGATTAGTCCGGTTTGAGTGTTTAGACCCATACTAATGAGAACGAGCAGGGAGAGGTCAGCTACCCGCACTGTGCCAGTGAAAGAGTCGGGATTCATAGACTTATATTATGAGCCAGACTAATCACATGACACAGAGGCGGGAGAGGGCTGTGCTTAGCCTGGTCTTCTCCCGGCTTGTTTTCATGATTTTGAATGCAGATTTTTGCTATTTTCATTTAACAGAATGAACCAGAAGCAGATAAAAGCTTGGTTCACCTAGCAGATATAAGGAATACAGTCTTTACATCCCTAACCCTGAGTTACTGCAGATGCACTGAATGCTTCTATTTCACCTTCATTATACAGAACTGTGTGATACAAAATAAGAGTGAATGCATTTCTACAGGACGCCTCTGGCTCTACTCTACAAGGTAAGCAATGTGTACCTGAACAACAGAAGCCACTGTCAAGGCTGTCAGATGAAGAGAGTAAACCATCTTAAGAATCTACATGCATTAGATAAACCTACTCGGAAAAAAGACAACAGCTGTGTAAATGGTAGAAGATGCTACAGGCTCTATGGACAGGGCAATACTGTAGACAGCGTCACTAGCAACCCTCAAGTTCACAGGAAAAATCCCACTATTAAGGAATAGCTAAAGCCAGATTTACACGTTCATGATACATGGTGTGTAAGCTGGCTCACGGAATGAACTCTACGGGACTCCCTGCATCATAATTTATTATGATACAGCGAGTTCTGGAACAGTTGAAAACTACGCTATTGAACTGATACAGCTGTGTCAGCTCAGCAGTGTGCAGCTGCAGCCATAGGGGAGCTCAGTGTACCATAAAGAGTTAGAATGCAGGGAGTCCCACTAGAAGGGACGAGTTCACTCCATAATACACATCCAGCTTACAGACCGTATACCATCTACATGTGAGTCTGGCTTTACCTTCACCCAAAATAAAACATTTGACATGTCACACTGACGTAAAAACTTTTGGTTAGTTAAGAATCTTGGTGCAGAGACCCACACAGACCACAAGATATAGCCGGGAGAGCTCTTCACTTCCCAGCTTGCTGTAAGAGTATGTCCACACTACAGAATCCCGGATTCCGCAGCTCGCCCCCATCTCCGCTGGTCTCATAGGCTTAGTTCTATGGTTTGCAAGATTCTGGTAAACTATAGAATGAAGCCTATGGGACCAGCGGAGATGCGCAGGGGCAAGCTGCGGAATGTGTGGCGGGTTATCCGCTGGGATTCTGTAGTGTGGACATACCCTTATATGCGAATCACTGCAGGAGCTACCTCTACAACAACCGAGCTGCAAGCCAAGAAATGAAGCGCCCTTCTCCTGGCTATATCTAGCAATCGGTGGAGGTCTCAGCATCTGCCTGACAGATACACTGTATGATCCAAACATTGCATGTATGCTCCTAGTGAACAAATACAGTTTTACACCAATGGATGATGACGGATGTCCATTTCTGAAGTCATGCGAGTGTGACAAGCCCCTTCTTTTAATGGCAGTAATGCTTTAATTCTTGTTGCTGTGGTTCATCCTATTTTCTGATCCTGGCAACTATAAAACCAGCAACCACAAGTGAAGACAAGGGCATAGCTCCTGCTACTGTGCCATCTCTGAACTGCAATAGTACATTGGCTTGTATGATTAAAATGAAGGAAAAGGGTTAAGGAACACTACATGGGGATCAGGTTATAGACCTGGTTCTCCAAGTTTTACGGACTGTAATCCTGTCAAGATCTGTGCTGGAAATCCACGCAGGCCGCACCTCACAATTTACAGGACTTAAAGGATCTGCTGCTACCATCTCAGTGCCAGATAACACAGGACACCTTCAGGGGTCTTGCTGAGTCCACGCCTTTAAGGGTCGGGACCGGCATGTGGGGAACCTTGACAATATTAGGTGGGTGGTAGTAAGGCTCCAGCTGATTGGTAAATATTCATAGGCAGATTCGGCATAAAGAAGAAAACAATAGGATGACATCAGATCACTCCACAAAGAGAACAGCTCATAACTGGATGAATCATACATTTATACAGGAATACTGGAAATGAGATAATCTCAGTGTTCTGTAATGGTAACCCGGCCACAGCAGTATACTGATCAATGGGAGCCCAGCCCCCATGAGGGAAAGCTGGGGAAATACATAGAAAATATTGCTTCATATCTCCATACATGGCCAATACTAGATGAATTATTCACTCCCATGTAACAGAATGACAGGTACTTTCCTTTACAAAGTAAAAGTACACCAAGTGCAATGAACTTTACCCTGATCTGTCTTAGGAGGAAGGATCAGCTATTTATCCAGAGACCTTGCAGGACTAGTGTGATCACGGGTAACACCTTGACTCCACACTAAGTACGGCATCCCCCGTGCTGGTCATTGTATCCTGGCTTTACTTACAGCAGTGTTCATAGGAGCTGGGCACCTTATACAACATTAACAGCGATTCGATCTCTATCTAGGGACGACTACGGCTCTGCTTTCAATGAATATGAATGAAGACGTATCACAGCCCCAGCTCTGCGGAGTGAACAGCACTGACTGTCACTCTGTACTGATGGCCGGTTGGACAACACCCATAGCTTTGCTTTGTTTCATCCAATAGTAACTGAGAATAAATCATCTTCCAAATTAAAGAGCAGTGATATATGTGTAGCAAAGAAAAAGAACACAGGGAGGGGGTCCTTACAAAAGCCTAAAACAGCTGAAATAGAGGAGAGCTCAAAGGTATATTAGAAAGTCCAATACTCACTTACCTTCATATGGTGTGTCTGGGGGGCCGGCAATTTCGCCTCTCAGCTCAGAGAAGTTCTCATCTACTAGGTCTACTTTGATTTGGTTTTTGCTAGTCTTTAAGAGGGAAAATAAAATAAACAAAAAAAAATAAGGATTTTAGTAAAAAACAGATTCAAAAGCCACATATTAAAGCATTATGGTTATTTAGCAATAGTGAGTCCCTGTCTCCTGCAACAAGAAATGGAGAGAAGTGCTCAGCCATGTGCTTCTCCCTGATCCTGATTTTGGATGTGGTCCTATGTCTATAGTTTTGATAAATGGAACAATTTAAAGTACATAGCCTTTACTATCACACACAGAAGATGGAAACCTCAGTTATAAAGAGATGTTCCCAAACTCGTGTGCTCCAGCTGCTGCAGAACCCTGCAACCCTGTAGGGGAACCTTGCTATAAAGGGGTTATGACCATGGTGCTCATACACTGTAGATGTGTGTATAATGAAACAACCAGAGGCTACAACTCCCAGGAACGCCTCCCACCACTAGACACCTCCAAACATACAACACTGGCTTATATATCTAGTGAAGATTCAGCTAGGGGTCTCATATCAGTGCTTTATAGCGATCTGCTGAGTGAACATCTCCAGCATCACCCACTCTCCATTAAGGAAAAGTGGAAAATAGATGTGGGACATATTTCTGATGACGACTGGAGCAATATATTGGACCTTACCACCAAGATATCCCTGAGCGAAGCACAGAGACTCTCACAATTATACCTACTCCATAGAGTCTATAAAACTCCAATCCTTTTACACACCTTACTGTCCCAGATGCAATGCTGAAGAAGAAAATTTGATACATATGATGTGGGGATGTGTGCAGTTAGGGGACTTCTGGAAAGGGGTAGTAGAGACCATTAACACTGCCTATTCCGTGTCTCTCCCCTTGTACCCTAAAAAATGTATTGGGAATCCTTGATGCCCCTGATATAGATGATCATACTGAGCTGGCAGTACAGAGAATGCTCTATCAGGCACGCAGAGTCACTGCGGCCCATTGGATACAGCCAAGTCCACCTCGCATACAGAAATTTAAGAACAAAATGAACACCACTATTCGTTTAGAACGTGCTGTCTATATTAGGAGAAAATGCTATCAGAAATTTGAGAAAATATGGGGGAGATGGCTAGATTCTCCGGGTCTTCCATCGCAAATACTCTTACAAAGTTGTAGACTCCTGCCTAGGCCCGCACGAGGCGCTATTATCCCTTATAGTAGTGGGGAGGGAACTGGAATGAAACCATATTTATTATGTTCCCACAAAGGCACAGGACACAGTTATGTTTTCAAAATTGGTTTTTTTTTCTCTTTATTATTCTGTTTGGGATTCTATCTACTGTTTACAAAAGAATATGATTGACATGTACAATTACTCTGTATGTTGCTTTTCTTGCGATACTCCACATGGAATAACTTTCCCCATATTTTGGGGATAGGAGTTCCTTTGTTTTTCTTTTCCTTTTTGATTGACACTGTGAGGGGGGGTCTTTTCTTGTTTCTTCTCTTTTTTATGTGTGTTTTTGTTTAAAACTTGATGTAAAAAAACTTCAATAAAAACTATCTGATTAAAAAAACAAAAAAACAACCAGAGGCAATTAGATTTATTTTGTCGATGACATACATATTGCATCTAGGTATTGCCCGTATATTATAAAGACTAAATATATTTATAGGAAGGAAAGAGGATAAGAAACATGCTGCGGGACATGCTGTGTGATGTGTAGCGTCTGATCCCTGGGGCTGGGTAGGTGGCAGGTGCGGCAGGCTCACAGACAGGCACTGGGCACGCTCCTGACATCTCTGCATCTTCTCTCTATCTCCAGTCATTGCAGAACAAAGAAGCAGATAGAGTTCACCTGAGGTAATACGCCGTATTCTTGGGCTGCAAGCCTAAAATAGCTGCTCTTCTAAGAAGCCAAATCTGGATGTATGGAAGAGGTGAGATTAGATGCAACAGTATAAGGGAATGTCTCCTATGTCTGTAATATTGGATGATGGAAGGTCTGAAGATACAGATACCAGACAATATACATGAAGCAGAACCTATATCTAGTGTCCTAGCTTATGATGGATGTGACAGATGCATGACACATATCACTCTAGGAAGGGCTACTACTATGTACTGCACTACAGATGCTACTGACAGTCTACATAACCCACCATACACTTAAGAATGACCCAGGCCAATTTTGGTAGGCTCTTACAACTGGCTTATATGTATGCAACAGATAATGTTAGGTCAGACCCCAACGCACCACTGGATATTGCTGGAGACCAGCGATACAGTTCCCGGATGGCTCTATGCTACCATGGACGGGCATCTGTTGTAAGTAATGCGGCTGGACAGTGATCCCTGCCAGCCTGCAGGAGAGGTATTACACCTGTGCGAACCCGCATTATTATCCGGATCATTTACTGGTGCTGGCCTGTTAACTATATGAGATCTATACAGTTTCCCTGTCTTCTCCCATTAGTTATACCATCCATGTGAATAAGTGCTCTATCCCATAGAGAAGTGTAATGCTGTGGTCAGGGATTCCCCGCAGGCCGTCACTTGTAATGAATAGGATGAATCGCTCAGCACTTCTGGAACACTTTACTCACACAAACACAAGCCATGGACAACCTGCTGACGCGGGGGGTTAGAAGGGGGGTCTTTAACCCACTGCCTTATAATAGCAGCAAGAACAACAGGGAACCTCACTGCTATATACAGCAGAAAAACAGGTCATTTCAGCCTCACACAGGACAATGTTCACACTTGACATGCATAGAGTAACCTGAATGTATACATAGACACCTCCATATGGTCAGGTTTCATATGTAGGGCACAAGACACAGCACGGAGTATATAGGAAACAAGAGATGTGGGCTCTCGCTGCATACGATAGGCCTGTACAAAGCTGCATCCATAACTAAACTGGGGCAATTCCAAATCTAGAAAGCAGGTCACCTGTGTCATGTAAACCAGCTTTTCCTGCCGCACAGAGACTCATTGTGTGCCCTGATACACCCAGCTAATGGCCATGGGGAGAAGGAGATGATATGCAGATGGGCAGCTGAATCTCAACATGCCTGATCCTTGTGTTCTCAGAGAAGATGAGCGGCCGCTAGAAATAGCAGCTACTCACCCTCTCCCTACTGAAAGAAACCCCATGGACACTCAGCCCAGCAGAGCGTGCAAGTGTGGGGGCAGTTAGGAAAGATTTCATGCTTTGCGTATTGCTACACTCCAAATGCTAAGCAGGTGCATGGATGGGCCAAGCTGGATTATAGGGAAATGCTGAGCAGATGCAGACAACGCTCCCCCTTATCATCTATAGTCTACAGAACAGGTGTCAAAGCTGCCGCTCCCCAGAGCCGGAGGACACAGGTGCAGTGCATGGCCGCTCCGCTGATCTCTGCAGGGCAATGCTCCTCTAGACACAGCAATCCTACTGGTTTGTGTATGTGTTGGGGAGGTTTTCCGCAGCACAAGACCCTTCATTCACATACAGCAGTGAAGGTAGGACACAGTGTATTTTGTGCTCTCTGCACCATATACATGGCTTATACATTACCCCTAATGCTGTCTGGATGAATTTAGAGAAATCACATTAAATATGTCTCCTGTAAATAGCCCCTAACTTGTATGCAGGACACATTTAGCCAGAACCACTATTCTCCTGGCACAGACCATACAGCGTTCTCTTCTACTGGTCATCACCTGCTATACCAAGAAACAATGGTGGAAGGAAACTGCTGAGGTATGGCTGTATTGTGCCATATATGTGAACCACGTCATATTCTGACAATGCTACCAACAGCATTTTCCTGTACTGCTGAAGTGGGTGAGGTCAATGTGAAGAATGTGACAGTGCGCCCTTATACTGATCACGCATAGGGCCTACGGCCAGGCGCACGTTCACATACAGCAGTAAATTTCCACCATGAATCTCGGCCCAAACCTGCAGCAAAGTCCTGTGTGCTACCTGCATGCTGTGGATTTCTCCTCCGCTACATAGAAAGTGGTGAAATCTATGACCACTGTGTAACAGAATGTACAAAGATTCCAAAATCCACATCATGCAGGGAAAAGCTTCACTCTGTACTGTCCAGTAATCCGCTGTGATCCCACCACATGTGATTTCTCACCTATAGACAGCGCTGCATTAATAAAAACAGAGAAAACCGACATCAGAACTTGTCCGTCCAATCTGCCCTAATACCATATGCTTCTTATGTTTATCTTAGACTAGGTGTAAGCTGATCACACTTCTGCAAGCCTCAGAGCTGTACTCTCCCATCATTTCTAATATACTCCTAAAGGACTAGTTCCACAGTGATCGGGCCAGCCCTCCGCACCAGAGCAGCTCAGCTCACATGTGTCTGGACAAGCTTGTTGACTGTTTCTAATAATAACCGACAGGACTGTGACGACAACTCTAGTGTATAATACAGACAGCTAAAAAACTAAATGGGTCATCAGTGACTATAACACTGATGGGTTACCCCCAGGATAATGACTGGTTAGGGCTTTACCCCTGACACCCCATTATCAAAACAAAAATGTTATAGCCCCTACAATATCCTGACCCCGCCCCGGATCATAGATCCCTATAATGCTATCAGTTTGGGTCATTAGACCTACAGCCGCACCATGACTTGCAGCAGCATTATGAGAAGCAGAAAGAAACCTTAAAGGGATCCTACATTTACTCTCATGCTGCCTGAACCACAAGTTATCGAGGTGATTCCTGCCCACCCCATCAGCCTTGACTGACAGACCTATCCCTGTGTGGGTATAAATCAAGGGGGGCAGTTGAGGAGAAGCCCCCAGGGACCACCTCAATGACTTGTGGTTGGGACAGCATGAAAGTGGTGATAGGTTCCTTTTAGGACTATAGAGCTGCAGAGTGATTCCTGGTCATGTGAAGGCAGACAGCAGAGGTGACCCTCCCATCCCCAATACATAAGATTTATGGAGAACTGTATAACAGAGCTCAAAGGTTACCATACACTCTGAGTGAGGAAGACCTGCAAACAACCAGCAGCTCCTTTACACCTAGTCAATCTGTCTGCAAACATGCAGGAGAAAAATATATAAAATCACTGACACTAATAGACAACACCCCCAAGTATCAAGTCATTTCACAATAGCAATAATAAAGGTTAGGTTTTAGATTCCTCCAGCTGTGCAGACCCCGGTCTCCATAAACACATAACCGGATCTCCATGTAGTAAGGTGTGTAACACTGCAAGGGATACATTATGAGACATGCATAATGTGTCCGTATTACTGACGTAAGTCACAGGCTGACGACCTGGACAGCTGTTGCAAAATTACTATTCCCATCATGCCTGGACAGCCAAAGCTTTGTCCAGACATGATGGGAATTGTAGGATTGCAACAGCTGGAGAGCTGAAGATTCTTCATTGCTGGAGTACAGTCTGGCCAGAGCTTCTAGCTAGAGGATAACCTGCATGGTCTGCACAGGAACGTCACACCATCCAGTGATCTAAGAAAGCTGGAGCCATAACACATCTAGTGATGCTGATATAAGGGATGGGGAAATATATTGCATCGTGACTCAGCAATACTGACATGGGAAAGTCCAGTAAGCCAGTCACAGGCCCTTTAAAAGGGTATTCCCAACCTATATAGTGACTGTCAGGATGTCTGCAATTTTATAGTAGGAAGAATCTAGAATGCAGCTGTGTGCAGCAGGACCCTAGCTGTCACGATGTAACTAAACTTCAACTGTGTCTATCAGGATAGTTTACAGGACCAAACCAGTCATGGCTTAAGAGCAATGTGTCCTGGATCTCATACGCAGGGCACTGGGCGAGAAATAACTGTATTCACCTCCTATATTCTTAAGGGGTACTCCAGCATTGGGGAACTTTTCCCCGGTTCCAGCGGCGGGTCCAGCATCGCGGAGCTCCGTTTCCCGGACCCTTCCCGGTGTCTGACGCGGGCCCGAGACGTGACGTCTCAGCTCTGCACAGCCACTCAGTGAAGGAGGCGGGATCCGTTTTAAGTCCGCTCAGATCCCGCCTCCTTCACTGAGTGGCTGAGCGGACCTGAGACGTCACGTCTCGGGCCCGCGTCAGACACCCGGAAGCGGACGGGCACCAGAGCGCCGTGATGCGAGACCCGCCGCAGGAACCGGAGAGGTGAGTGGACGTCTTTTCCCTCGGCCACCTCATCCCCGGTCCCAGCGCTAAAATGCCCCCACGCTGGAGTTCCCCTTTAAGAAAGTTATCTTCTATCTACAAGACAGAGGATGGGACGGGTCCGGCTGTAGAAAACAAGGGAACATTATGAAAGAAGCAGACCGTGCATACATCTCCAGCTCTACATGTATTTTCTACGGGGCTTCCAAACAGTGCAGAGTGCTGAGCTTGGCAATGTCCAGAAGCCCCATAGAGAATGAATGGAGCGCTGACCACACATGAGTGCTGCCACTCCATCATCACCACTACAGAGGAGGTGTCACCTGTGAGTCATTATAAATAAGTAGGACACAGGCTGACTGCGCCCCATCACTGCTGGATATACCAGTCCAGCGTATGGTTGTAATAGCTTGTGATGTTAAAGTGAATGTACCATCAGGCCCGGGCTGAAGCACTGGAGGCGAGCCAACCCTCCCCCAGTGGGTGGAAACTCCCACCCTTCTATGATGCGGCTCCATTGAGTCTAATGGAGCATCATAGAGGGATTCCTCCCACTGTGGTTGGGTTGGCTCGCCTCCAGTGCTTCAGCCCGGGCCTGATGGTACATTCACTTTAAAGGGATTATCCAAACTTATTTATAATAAAAAAAAAAAAAGCTGATTTCTACCAGAAACAGCACCCCTCTTGTCCTCAGTTTGGGTGTGGAATTGCAGCTCAGTTCCACTAAAGTGAAAGGAACTGAATTGTAATACCACACACAACCTGGGGGAAGGGATGGTGCTGATTTTGCAATAGAGTAGCTGTGTTTTTTTTTCTAATTCCGGATAAACCCTTTAAAGTGACTCTGTACCCACAATCTGACCCCCCCCCCCCCCAAACCACTTGTACCTTCGGATAGTTGCTTTTAATTCAAGATCTGTCCTGGGGTCCGTTCAGCAGGTGATGCAGTTGTTGCCCTAAAAAATCATTTTTAAACTTGCAGCCCCATGCCCAACGGCCGGGGTTTAGATTGTGTATGCATTAGGCTGGCACAACCTCTTCGTCCCTCCTCCCCGCCCTTTTCATCATTAGGAATGATCCAGGCAGATTGTCTCCTATTCCTCAGCTGTGTGAATACTGAACATGGGCTGGATCGTTAAGGCACCTGTGCAATGTTCAGACAGGAGGAAATGTTCCAGTGGCATTCCTAATGATGAAGAGGGTGGGGAGGAGGGACGGAGGGGTGGTGCAAAGTTAGGGCACAGATTCTCTAAGCCCCAGCCGCTGGGCACGGGCTGCAAGTTTAAAAGTAGTTTTTTAGGACAATAACAGCATCACCTGCTGAACAGACCCCAGGACAGATCTTGAATTAAAAGCAGCTATCCGAAGGTACAAGCGGTTTTGGGGGGGGGGGGGGTCAGATTGTAGGTACAGAGTCGCTTTAATGGTGCGTTTACACAGAGATTTATCGGACAGATTTTTAAAGCAAAAGCCAGGAATGAAATGAATTGGAAAAGAGGATAGATTCCAGTCTTTACTTCATGACCTGTTCTCTGTATATAGTCTGTTCCTGGCTTTGGCTTCAAAGATCTTTCTGTGTAAACACACTATTAGACATTATGATTTATATCAAGTAGAAGGGAAAAGTATAGTGGTGAGTGGTCAAAAAACGTATGGGTGGAGCCATTGTTCCCTTTACATTGAGCCGCTTGCACAGTCCCCAATCTCGGGGTGACTGTCACCATTTACTGCATCCTCTGAATGCAAATAATAGAATGGCGGAGCAGGACCTGTCATGTCCTGGCTCCACCAATCACTCACAGACTGCAGGCACTTCAGGCCTCCGGCCTATGAGCTGCTGGGATGTGATATGATATCATCAGGCCTGTTTAATTTTATGGAGGCACTGGGGGTGTTACTACTAAATAGTGGGTACAGGGATTAATATATGGAGGCATGGGAGTGCCATTATTGCTATATGGTGGCACGGGAGGACATAATTACTATATGGTGGCACAGGGGGACATAATTACTATATGTTGGCACAGGGGGACATAATTACTATATGTTGGCACAGGGGGACATTAGTGCTATATGGTGGCACAGGCGGACATTAGTGCTATATGGTGGCACAGGCGGACATTAGTGCTATATGGTGGCACAGGGGGACATTATTAATGTGTTAGGGGCATGGATATTAGTGCGGACATTATTATCATATTGTATACTAATAGGGGACACCATATTCTGCAGAGAGTCGCATTCAGGAGAGGTCTTCATGTGATCTGAGTTAAGCAGGAAAAAAAAAAGGGAGAGAGAAAACTGATGAGAGAAGAGGTCCCCTGTGAGTCATTGGATGTGACTGTAATCACTTATAAAGGCTGCAGAGCTGTTTTATTATATCTATACGTGCCGCTGTATATGTGGTCATGGTGTAGTGGGATTATCTGACCCGTGTATAGTCCTGTTAGTAAGTGCAGGACGACGTCATGACAGCTATGAAGCACTGGAGGTGGGCCGACCCACCCTTAGTGGGAAGAAACCCCAGCCCCTCCATGACATGACTCCATTAGAATCAATGGAACCCTATCATAGAGGGGCTGGGGTTTCCTCCCACTAAGGGTGGGTCGGCCCGCCTACAGTGCTTAAGCCTGGGCCTGGTGGTACAGTCACTTTAATATGACACAAGTGAAGGGTGACAAAATTGTGTGTTGGAGGCCGTACATGTACAGCCCCTGGTATAGCTCTGCCTAAGATGCTTGTACTGAGTATTCCTATATGTAAACCACCACCCATAGGATAGGGGATGACAAGCTGCTGAGTGAGGTCCAACCACTCATCACAGGAATACAGGAAAAATTTTCCTGCGATGAATAGAGTCACTCCGGATGTGCCACCAGCACTCCATTCATCCTTCATGGGGCTTCCAAACATTGCTGAGCTCTATAGTGAATAAATGAAGCGGTAGAAGAAGTGCACCCTATTCATTCATGTGACAGGTGGGGGTCCCAGCATTCAGACCTTCTATCAGCTTCTTCTCCCCCACACTGTGGATAGGGGCGGGTAACTTCATGAGATGGGAATAGCCCTTTAAGGGCATGTTCACACAATCACAAGGAACCCACCTCAGCATAAAAAAACCGATGTGATCAGCCGCTGTGGCGTAATGTAGAGATGGGACACCATAACCAGCACCACTTATATGGTAATGCTTCTGATTGGCCCAGAGTGATCACATGGCATCTGCTTAACACAAGGTCATGTGATCACTCTAGGCCAGTGTTTCCCCAACTTTGGGATCTCTAGTGGTTGCAAAACTACAGTTCCCATCATGCCCAGACATCTTCCATCTAGCCTGGCCTGATGGGAGTTGTAGTCCAGCAATCACTGGAGAGCCACAGCTCCCGGCCAATCAGATGGGAGACAGCTTGTTACCTGCGTCAGAGAGCCGGGGCCCCCAGCAGCCTACTCACCAGGTCTCATTATATGAATGGGATGTGAGGGCACGCTCCCGGGAGGCAGTCAGCAGCTGGCCCTCCCCACTGACTGTCTCCATGTGACTGCCCATGACAGGGCTATTGTAATGATACGGGCAGGATGACAGCACAGCCGGCTGCCCCTCTCACCTCCTCGCTCTTTAGCACTTCTTTGAACTCCCTCTTGATCCTCTGCGCCGCGATGTTGGCCATGTCTGCCTCAGCTGCTGTCCTCGGCCGATCGTCCTACTCAATGGATGTGACGCCGGAATGAATAGCTCGAGCGCTCCGGCCTTCCTGCAGGTGATCTCCCGGGCCCTGATTTCCACAGCCACCCCCGCCCCGGAGAACGAGCCCCCGACACAACACTACACGGCAAAATGGTGGCCGGGGCATGCGCAGTGCACCGCTGGCGGCCGCAGGAAGAACTTCCTGACAGGGCTCCGGGGGACGTCACGTGGGCCAGAGCCGGCGCTGTCATAGGCTGCTGCGCAACGGTCACGAGTCACGTGGTGCGCGGCGCTGGCTATGGAAAGGGATCTATGTACAAAAAAAAGCTACTGTATAAATTAGAGCTGAGATGGGGTATAGGGGGTTGTCCGCAGCAGCCAATCAGATCGCTTCTTACATTGTGCAGCCTTCGCTGGGATAACTATAAGCTGCGATCTGATTGGTTGCTATGGGCAACTAAATTCTGCAACAGTTTCCTTTCTTATAACTAATAGTAGCTGTCTAGACCTATGTCATCAGCCTCATGTTCTCATTAGCCCCCTCTGCTGGTAGACACTTGTCAGCTCATCCTGCCTAATTTGCCAACCATCTATGGTTATATTCACACATTGATTTTTTTGGAGTGTATTTTGACGCGTAAAATGTATTTTTTATGTCTCAGAAACCATGTCTGTTACTTGTTTTGGGATGTTTTACCTACAAAAACAACACTTTTTTGTACTGAGTTTGACATCTTTTGACACATTTATTGTGCATTGATGCTTCAAAAAAAAAAAAACTGAAAACTGCAAAGACCTGATTTTCAGATTTTTGCTTAAAACACGTGTAAAGTTGTTGTCATAAACAGGGCCGTATTAACAGCTGCTGCTGCCCTAGGCACTAAACCTGAAGACGCCCCATCTTCACTCCCCATCACATTGATATCTGATCAGTCTTAGGCTGCGTTCACACATTAACTGTACATCACCACATGCAGCAGATACCAGACCCTCCTGCGGTAACCAGTAGGCGTATGGTCAACAATCCTGGTAACAGCACATGACTAGTGGGGAAGAAATGGGAGCCTGGTTTCCGCCACATGCATAACCCCAACACCTTACCACCACCTAGAAAATACACCAGATTTACTGGCATGTCTGAAGGGGAGGTGGGAGAGTAAAAAAATAAAACAAAAGAAAAGTTTTTTTCTTCCTACTGCTCCCTGGTGCTGCCCCCCTGAAAGTTGCTGCCCTAGGCACCCGACCACGAGTGCCTAGTGGTAAATACGGCCCTGGCTACACCAGCGAACCTACACACATAGAGGACACAGACAGTGGGAGTCAGGGGGGTTGTATAACAGCTATTTACTGTATGGACTCACCTACCAAATCACTGCTCTTCTGCAGGTAGAAATATTTTCAGGAGCAGTCTGGGCATGGGGATGGGTTACATATACAGACAGAGCAGGGTGGAGAGTGGGCTGAGCTGTCAGAAGGGATCTGATAGGTAATGAAGTACTACTGCAATTCGAAGGAAGGTGGCTACATAGTAGAGGCTGATTCCCTGTCTACTGCAATAACGAAAGATCTCAATATGTGTGGATGCAGCTGAGCAAGGATGAAACAAATTACACTGCAGAAATACTGCTGGTTATACCGCTATGATGCCATGCAGTTTGATATTTTTCCACTAGATGTCAGCACAATCTGACATATGTAATCACTGATGTAATCACATAGCTTGTAGCTGCATGATTTGGCGCAGCCTGTGGCCCTCTTTTTACAAAAATACAGACCTTTTTTTTTCTAATTCTATGCAGCCTTCATTTGGAAGACCTTACTGTGTCAATGAATACTGTGCAGTCAGAAGTAAGAGAAGCCAGCTCACCAAACTGAATGATTTCTCATTCATGACAAGCTCGTGTCTTATAACTACTCTCCTCCTTCAATTTTACAGAACTCAGCACATTTCATTCTTTTTCCACTGGATATCACTGTGGTTGTACAGCCTTTTTATGTATGGTTGCTACATGATTCCTCCCATTCCTGATAATTCAGAGGCTGAGAAGCAGAACCATATACTAATATCTTGTAGAAATGTCCAATAGTAGCAACACTGTGGACGAACATCATAGAACAGGTGGTAAATTATTAGGTTGTCAAAAGACGCTTCCCTTGGTTGGCATACTTGCAGTTAAAGGGGTTATCCAGTGCTACAAAAACATGGCCACTTTCCCCCTGTCTTGTCTCCCGATTGGGTGGAGTTTGAAACTCAGTTTCATTGAAGTAAATGGAGCTCAATTGCAAACCGCACCTGAACTGGAGACAAGAGTGGGGCAAAAGTGGCCATATTTTTGTAGCGCTGAATAACCCCTTTAAGATCCTCCATTGGCTTTTTTGCTGAATCTAAGGTTCACCAAGGACACCAATTGAAAATTTTGGCAGCACAGTCAGGGCCTCCCTGTAAGCTCGTGTTCACAACCGACTGCATTCTACATGATCCTAGTAGGCCTAAACTTATCACAGTTTGTAAGATCCTGGGAACTGGAAACTCAACCTAAAGATGAATGGTATACGTTCTTTATTCTCAGGAGTCAGGCATAAACTACCAATGGTCTGCCACACACCAATTGTGATCTTCCCCATTGTGTCGGACTCATGTTAGCAGCAGGCTCATTCTACATATTTAGAGGGACTGTCCACAAATACACAGGTTGTGGACTAAACTATTCTCTAAAGTTTAATTCTCTCACAGGAAGCCCCTACTGTCTCCTTCCCCTCATCCTGCCTCCCACCCCTTGGCTGGGTCCTTCCCCGGAGGGATATCTGGCTAGTCCTGTGTTTCAATACTCTTAAGGCTGGGTTCACACTACGTATATTTCAGTCAGTATTGTGGTCCTTATATTGCAGCCAAAACCAGGAGTGGATTAAAAACACAGAAAGGCTCTGTTCACACAATGGTGAAATTGAGTGGATGGCCGCCATTTAATGGCAAATATTTGCTGTTATTTTAAAACAACGGCTGTTATATTGAAATAATGGCAGTTATTTACTGTTATATGGCGGCCATCCACTCAATTTCAACATTGTGTGAACAGATCCTTTCTGTGTTTTTAATCCACTCCTGGTTTTGGTTGCAATATGAAGACCACAATACTGACTGAAATATACGTAGTGTGAACCCAGCCTAAAACCCCTGACCTCACCCCTGACTCCACAAAACTGCTGGTACACTCATTATCTCCCACTTGGACTACTATAACATCCCCCTCGCTGGCCCTCCATCAGACACCCTCATTCCCCTCCAGTCTATCATTAATTCTGCCGCCCGACTAATCCACCTTTTCCCTCACTCTGTCCCTCCCCTCTGCCAATCCCTTCACTTGATCCCATTGCCCAATGTATTCATTTTAAATTGTTGACCATGACATACAAGGCCGCCCACAACTTGTCCCCTCCGTACATTGCTGACCTGATATCCCACTAGCCTGGCTGCCCTTTACCTTCTGTCTCTCTCCTCGGCACACAGGCCGGGGAGAGTAAGTGCAGCAGCGGCCTTGGGCATATGTCGCCACCACAGCAATGACAGAATTCCCCTTTAACCTCAGTGATGCATTAATCTGTGGTTGCTCACCAATGACATTATAACTGTAAAAATCAGTGTAACATAAAATCAAGACAACAACATGAATAAAGTAAATGACAGACTGGTACATAGGGAAAGATGACACTCCCTTCAAGGGCTTACAATCTACAAGATGCAAAGAAAGCTCATGGAGCCTTTTTTAAGAGTCTTGTAAGATGGGACTAGCCAGATATCCCTCCAGGGAAGGACCTAGCCAAGGGGTGGCTCCTGTAATGAAAACACCATATTAAGGGGTCCTTTCAGTCAGTATCCTACTAAATTCATAAGTCTGGACATTTGAAGACAAAGAAAATAACATAACCAGGTATCTCACAGACAGCAGTTTCAGGATCTTGTCCATCAGTGTGGAGCAGGATTCTGGCTAAGTGGGAATAATGCCTAGAAGACAGGTTAGAATCAAAGGTGACCCCCCAAGGCAGCGGACATTGCGGGCAGCTATTGACTGTGATTGACAGATTCGATGGAGGGGTGAAGCGAGATGGAGGAAAGATGATTAGTTCCGTTGAGTTTTAGAAAGTGGGAGAAGGAAGATATAGATGATAGAAACTCTTTCATTATATATTACTGAAAGGCTATGTTCCCACATGCTTTTTCCGTCAGTCTTTTTTCAACCAAACTAGGAGTGGAATGAAAAAACAGAAACTGTGCAAATTTTTCCATTATAATTTGCTGTCAGTTCCACTTCTGATTTTGGTTAAAAAAAAAAAAAAAAAAAAAAGACTGATGGAAATACTATGTGTGAACATAGTCCAATTGCAATGTCATTGATATGAATGACTGCCATTATATAGTATCATGGTAATATATATTATTCTGTGTGATGTCATTGATGTAAATGACTGCCCGTATCAGGGCCGGCCTTAGGGCGCATCACCCTGTCAATCACAAGGGGGCGCCAGCTCCTGGTGAACCCGGACAAGTGACGGGGCCACCGTCGGGTGCTGCGCCACTCCCTTTACGTATAAGCTTGCCTAATGGCAGGCTTATAGTCAGACAGGGCGCCCTGATTGACAGCGCAAGGTGCAACTGGCTCCTCACGCTGTTAATCACTCTTGTGACCACAGGCAACGTTATGCCTGTGGTCCCAAGAGGCCGCTCTGTACCCCTGCTCCAGCTCTCTGACGTCACTGTGCGACGGAGCAGAGAGGCACAGAGCAGGGAAGAGAAGAAGAGGGGATGCCAGAAGAGTCAGGAGGCATGATACTACTATATGAGGGGGGCTGATACCTGAAACTATATGGTGATAGTGATTGATATTAAAAAGGGGGGCTAATACTACTATATTGGGGAAGGGGGCTGATACCTTGGGGCCTGCAGGGGGGATTGAGAGTTAAAATCATATGTGGGGTCTGCACAAAGTAGTAGTGCAGATACCATATGGGGGATGCACAGGAAGGGCTGCACATGGGGTCTACACTATTTAGGGGTTTAAGGGGGGGGGGTCATACTATATTAGGGTGTACAGAGATGCCTGATGCCATATGGGGACTACACAGAGAGGCCTATACTTGACATGGGGAAAACTGATCTCCCTGCTGCAGCCCTTACCCTTCTATCTCACACATGTATCGCCCCCCGCCCTCCAATCAACCCCTCCCTTAATAATACACTTTACACCTGTTTCTTTGGAAAATATATGGCCACAGCAGCCAATGTTTATTAACATAAATAACATAAAACATAAACAATCAATCCAATATAACATATCAACATAAATAGCCATAAATATGCTATCTAACTATTATCCCAAAACCAGAAGAAGGGGGTCCTTGAGGCTAAGAATCCCAAGTGTACGAACCGGCCATCTTACTCTTCTTATGCTCCCCGCCCCCAGCCGGTTACCTCAGGCTCAAGGGCCCTCCGTGCCTCAATCACCACTGGCCGATTCCTTACCAACTCCACCAACTACTCCCCGGGACACCACCCAGACAGGAGCCCATACCCCTCACCATTATCCAGTGAGCCACCAGTTAAAGTGGGGTGCATTTCTTATTATGTGCCCCCCCCCGTTATAGCAACCAACCCCAAGGACCCCCTACCCCGCCACAGCGAGCACACTTGACACCTTAAGTGTGCAAGCCCCTCCACAAACCAAGAGCCCTCTCAATGCCTTCCTGCAACGCTAGCGCCCACAAGTCCATGCCAATGGCGTTCAGATGCACGCCATCCCCCAACCAATAGTTACCCATTCCGTTCTCCAGCTCCCGATGGCGCACCGCCACCCCACCATTACGGGCAACAAACGCAGACACCGCCCTATTCACCTTCACCCGAGCACAATTTAGACGCTCCACCGACCTCGCCACCTGCCACATCCTCCGGGGAACTATGTCCGACCACACAACCATCACATCCGGGAAGGTTCTCCAAAGACGCAACAAGTCATACCGGATGTCCTTGACCAATTCACGAAAGGGGCGACGCCCCAAGTCGTTACCTCCTAAATGAAGCAACAACACGTCCGGCGGCCTATCAAGCCGAGCGAATCGATGCAAATCAGGGAGGAGCCGATTCCAAACCATGCCTCCTACCCCTAGCCACCGCAACACCGCCTCTGACCTGGAGAATCCCAGCTGCCGCCCATCCGGACGAACCGCTGCCCGCTGCGCCCCCCGACTGACATACGAATGCCCCATAATCCACACTAAACGGGGGCCGACACCTAAAGATCCGGAAAACACAAACAAGAGAGGGAGAAACCAGTAAATAACAGCAACATATTCCACCGCCACACTGCTACCCCACCCCCTTTGCCACCGCCACCAAACCTGTTGCCAAAAACCTTCAACTCACCCCCAGACCCACCTGTCGACTGGTGCCAGCCCCCCGCCCCCTACCCCAACTACCTCATACCAAATGAGGCCGAACATAGGATCGGTAGCACCCTGACTCCCAGCGCCCTATGCGCTGCACCACTTCTTCCCCCAGGCCCCACCCAGCCACCTCCGTGGCCGCCCCAATTTGGAAGGAATGCGGGCCTCCAGTCCGCGACGAAAAATCGCCGTGAACTGATACCGCGATAAAAACGACCCATCACCATGCTGCAATAAAGGGCCCGCCTGATTCCCCCTGAACACCAGGAAACGCTCCAGACACTGCACCGGGCACATAACCGCCCCTCGCACTTCCCTCAAACACACATCTCGCCCCCTCCCCCCCTGATCTATCTTGGACCGGCGCAGGCGAAAGACCACCCCCCCTTGTTCCAGCCGCACATCCTCCCGCAACAAACCCCCGGCCCTCTTGGCCGACAGGGACACCAGCTCCCCCACCCTCAGGGCCCCGAAAAACGCCCACGAATACGCCAACCGGAACAACGCCACTTCCGACTCCGACCTGCACAAACTAACCAAGCCATCGCCCAGAAGTTCCAGCAAACCGAACGACACTGGCCTCCTCGTATCCGGCCGCACCTTACCCCTCCGAAACCCCTTCAGGGCCTGACGGACCATGGAAATCCTTAGTGGCATCTCGATGCCCCCGCAGCTTGAAGCCAAAAGCCAGAGCCGCCACAAAACGATTCACCCGACACACCGACCAGCCTGCCGCCGAAGCACAACCCAACCAGGCCAGCACTGCCAGCACCCGATCCCCGTCTGACTGCACTACGCCCCATCCTCTCTCCCACTCGGTCCAACCACGTGTTTCTAGCCAGAGAAGCCCGTACCAGCTCCCCCGCCGACCTCAAACCAGCTGCCAGAGATGTTGCGGGCAGGCGATCCCTTCCGCGGCGGCCTCTGGAACCAGCGACCGGAAACGCACCCACTCCTGGCGAGAAAGAGAATCGGGCACTGAGTAATTGATACCTGGCACATGAACCGCCACCACCCACGAGTTGAGAGATAAGCAGCGTAGCACTAAATGTCGCACCACAGGGGGAGAAGACGCCGAACCGGAGTTGATCGCCGAGACCACCGCCATGTTGTCGCAATGAATGCGAACCTTCCTGTCCCGAAACTTGTCCCCCAAAACCACCACCGCCACCACTATGGGGAAAAGCTCCAGAAGAGCCAGATTCCGCACCAACCCCGTCTCATGCCACTCCTTAGGCCACTCCCCCGTGCACCACTGACCCTGGCAGTAGGCCCCATAACCGACACTCCCCGCCGCATCTGTAAAGAGCTCCCAATCAAAGCTGTCCACCACGGGCGCCATGACCAGCGATCTCCCGTTGTAGGTCTCCAAAAAGGAAGCCCACACCGCAAGATCCTCCCTCAGTTCCCTTGTCAGCCTGACAAAGTGTCGAGGCGAACGAACGCTCGCCGTCGCCCCCGCCAAACGCCTGCAAAACACCCTCCCCATGGGCATTATTCGGCAGGCAAAATTCAATTTGCCTAGCAGAGACTGAAGAGCCTGCAACTTATTCTTCTTCGCCCCCCTAGCCCTTTCCACCTCCCGTTTTAGCACCACCAGCTTGTCTTCAGGCAACCTGCACTCCATCCGGACGGAATCAATAGTGATTCCCAGGAACTTGAGGACAGTCGCCGGCCCCTCTGTTTTGTCCCGCGCCAAAGGAACCCCAAAATGGCCCGAAAGCCACTCCATGGTTCCCAACAGTGTACGGCAAATGGGCGACCCGGGAGGACCTAAGAACAGGAAATCGTCAAGATAGTGAATGACCGATCTCACGCCCGCCAGGTCCCGAACCGACCCATTCCAAGAAAGAGCTAAAGGCCTCGAAATAGGCACAGGCTAGAGAGCAGCCCATGGGGAGGCACCGGTCAATAGCAGCCCAGTAACCGCATGCTTACCGGGTGTACGGGGAGAAGGCGAAAAGCGGACTCAATGTCCGTTTTCGCCATCAAAGAACCCTTACCGTACGAACGCACCCATGCCACCGCCACGTCAAAAGAGTAGTAGACGACCGAACACAGTTCCAGGTCGATGCCAGCGTTGACTGACAGACCCTGCGGATGCGATAGGTGATGGATGAGCCGAAACTTATTTGGCTCTTTCTTGGGGACAACCCCCAACGGGGACACCACCAGATCCGGAAGGGGAGAGGCAGAAAAAGGCCCAGACATCCTACCCAGAGATACCTCCTTTGCCAATTTCTCCGAAACCACGCCTGGGAACTGATAGGCCGACCGGAGGTTACGGAGCGAAAAGGGGACAGCATGGGGAGGGGAGGGTATGACAAAACCTACAGAAAAACCCTCAATGAGCAGAGCCGCTTTGGCCCTGTCCGGATAACGCCCTAGAAAGGGGCGCATCGCGCCCACTTTCACCGGAGTCTCCCCCCGAGCCAAAACCGCCAGCTCCTCGACCCTTACCCTTCCTATAACACCGAGCCGATCCGTGAGAGGTGCCCCCGCAAGACCCGCACGCGTGCTTGAACTTGCAGGCCGTGCCGTACTTGCATTGGCCATCATTGAACTGGCAACACAACCCGGCCTTGCCCCCCCCCCCGCCGTGGGAGCCCTGACCTGAGGAAAAGGATTGGCCGTAAGACCCGGCCCCCCCTGGAAAGGACGGGCCAAGCCTGGCCGGCCCCATGACCCGCAGCCATAGCCCGATGTCCTTCTGGTCCCACTTTATGCTGGGACGTACCGCCTTACGCTGCCTAAACTGCTCGTCATACCGGAGCCACGACTGTCTGCCGTAGACCCGGTATGCCTCCCCGATTGAGTCCATGTAACAAAAAAGGCCCGAACAATTCTCGGGCGCCTTTTCGCCTATGACACCGGCCAAAATGGCAAACGCTTGTAACCAGTTCCAGAACGTTTGCGGAATGAGGCGCCACCGGCGCTTCTCCTCCTCCTCCTTCTTAAGCTCAAAGCGCTTTACTTTGTCCAAATTGAACTATTCGAGCGGGAGCAGGGAGAAAATCTCCACATACTCGTCCCGCCAGATCCGTTCCCGCAGTTCCTGTTTCAAATGCGCCCCCAAAGGCCCCTCAAAACATACATAGACTTCCCCTCGAGCCCTATCATCCAGCCGAACCCAGTCCACCTCTTTATCCTTATCCGTCTGCACCGCAGCCGCAACCCTACCTGCCCCAGCCCCGGCCGTTCCCGACCCCGGCGCCGCGGACGCCGCGGGCGCCGCGCCAACCCAGGCCGCCACCGGAGACGGAGCCGTCCCCACACCAGCTGCGCCCCCTGCCACCAACTGACGCAAGCCTTCCAAGAACTCCTGCCAACCAGCACCCGTGCCTCCCCCAGGCCCCCCAACACACCCTGCCTGAGCACTCGACCCCCCGTCACCCCCGACCCCCCTAGCCACCCCACTAAGCCCCGACATAGAGGACAACACAGAGATCAACTCACCGGGCTGCCTGGGTGCTGTGGGCCCGACAGCCAGAGGGTCCAGATCCAACCGATGAGGCACTTCCGCTGAAGCAGGGCCTGGAACGTCCATAGTGCGCAGACTGGGGGCAGGACTCACGCTGGAGGCAGGATCAGAGCCCAGGGAGGCAGAGGCAGGAGCCCGCAGGCCCCTCCCCGCCGAGGCACCGCTAGAAGGCCGGGACACTACAGACCGCAGGGGATTCCCACATGCGCACCAGCAGCCTTTTCATTGGCTGGAGCGCATCACATGGCTTCCAACTTCGTCAGCCCTGATTGGCTGAGGTTGCTGGAAGCCATGTGATGCGCTCCAGCCAATGAAAACGCTGCCGGTGCGCAAGCGCACTGGCAGCCTTTTCCATCCCCAGGACCCGGAAATCAGAGACATCGCTGGACGGCGGACGGCGGTGACGGTGAGGCGGACGGCGGGCGAATGGAGTGGCGATCGTCACCGGAGGGATGGTGAGTATGGTGTCTGTGTGTGTCTGTGTTTTTTTTTGGGGGGGGGGGGTCCCGCGGGAGTTGTCCTTTAATAGCCAGGAGAAGACTTTAAGATGGCCCGGGCTGGATGGAAAAAAAACAGAAAAGTGAACAACTCTGATCAGAGAAGACGCCACCTGAGAGTCACTGGATGTAACTGTTCTCTCTTAAAGGGCCTGTTGTGATAGAGGTCATGGTGTGGCGGTATTATTTAGACATGCAGTCAGGGCCGCTTTAACCAGAGGGCACATGGTGCACGTGCACCGGGCCCACTGGTTAAAGGGGCCCCCCCGAGCAGGCCGGCCGTTGCTATGTGCGACCAGTGCGGTCGCACAGGGCTCCGGCCACCAGCCTGTCAGGGGGGAGCGCCATGGATGGGTAATCTACTTACCCCTCCATGGCGCCCCCTGCAGGGCCCCCCCGTCCGCCGCTGCCCCCGTCCGCTGCTGCCGCGGCGCTTCAGCGCTGCAGCAGCAGCGACACTGACAGAGAGAGAGCCATTGGCTCCCTCCCTGTCAGTCACTCTTGTGGCCGCACTTCCTGCGGTCACAAGAGGCCGCACTCTCCCACTAGCGCCCGACGTCACTGGAGCGTCGGCGCGAGGGTGAGGGGGGTGCAGCCTCTTGTGACCGGAGGAAGTGCGGCCACAAGAGAGAAGAGAAGAGGAACGCGTGGACCTAGGTGAGTAAAAGTGTTTGTTTTTTTCAATGTTATATGGGAGGGGGAGCTATATACTATTGGGGAGCACAGGGGGCTATATACTATGGAGGAGAACAGGGGGCTATATACTATGGGGGAGAACGGGGGCTATATACTATGGGGAGCACAGGGGGGCTATATACTATGGGGGAGAACGGGGGCTATATACTATTGGGTAGCACAGGGGGGCTATATACTATGGGGGAGAACGGGGGCTATATACTATTGGGGAGCACAGGGGGCTATATACTATTGGGGAGCACAGGGGGCTATATACTATGGGGGAGCACAGGGGAGCTATATACTATGGGGGAGCACAGGGGGCTATACACTATGGGGGAGCACAGGGGGCTATATACTATGGGGGAGCACATGGGGCTATATACTATTGGGGAGCACAGGGGGGCTATATACTATGGGGGAGAACGGGGGCTATATACTATTGGGGAGCACAGGGGGGCTATATACTATGGGGGAGAACGGGGGCTATATACTATTGGGGAGCACAGGGGGCTATATACTATGGGGGAGAACGGGGGCTATATACTATTGGGGAGCACAGGGGGCTATATACTATGGGGGAGCACATGGGGCTATATACTATTGGGAAGCACAGGGGGCTATATACTACTGGGGAGCACAGGGGGCTATATACTATTGGGAAGCACAGGGGGCTATATACTATTGGGGAGCACAGGGGGCTATATACTATTGGGGAGCACAGGGGAGCTATATACTATTGGGAAGCACAGGGGGCTATATACTATTGGGGAGCACAGGGGAGTTATATACTATGGGGGAGCACAGGGGAGCTATATACTTTGGGGGAGCACAGGGGGCTATATACTATGGGGGAGCACAGGGGGCTATATACTATGGGGGAGCACAGGGGGCTATATACTATGGGGGAGCACAGGGGAGCTATATACTATGGGGGAGCACAGGGGGCTATACACTATGGGGGAGAACGGGGGCTATATACTATTGGGGAGCACAGGGGGCTATATACTATGGGGGAGCACAGGGGGCTATATACTATGGGGGAGCACAGGGGAGCTATATACTATGGGGGAGCACAGGGGGCTATACACTATGGGGGAGCACAGGGGAGCTATATACTATTGGGGAGCACAGGGGAGCTATATACTATTGGGAAGCACAGGGGGCTATATACTATTGGGGAGCACAGGGGAGCTATATACTATGGGGGAGCACAGGGGAGCTATATACTTTGGGGGAGCACAGGGGGCTATATACTATGGGGGAGCACAGGGGAGCTATATACTATGGGGGAGCACAGGGGAGCTATATACTATGGGGAGCACAGGGGGCTATATACTACTGGGGAGCACAGGGGGCTATATACTATGGGGGAGCACAGGGGGCTATATACTATGGGGGAGCACAGGGGGTTATATACTATTGGGGAGCACAGGTTAGCTATATACTATTGGGGAGCACAGGGGCTATATACTATTGGGGAGCACAGGGGAGCTATATACTATTGGGGAGCACAGGGGTCTATATACTATGGGGGAGAGCACAGGGGGCTATATATTAAGGAGAGCACAGGGGGGCTATATACTATTGAGGGGGAGCACAGGGGGGCTATATACTATTGGGGGAGAGCACAGGGGGGCTATATACTATTGGGGGAGAGCACAGGGGGCTATATACTATTGTGGGAGAGCACAGGGGGGCTATATACTATTGTGGGAGAGCACAGGGGGGCTATATACTATTGTGGGAGAGCATAGGGGGGCTATATACTATTGGGGGAGAGCACAGGGGGGCTATATACTATTGTGGGTGAGCACAGGGGGCTATATACTACTGGGGAGAGTGCACAGGGGGGCTATATACTAATGGGGGAGCGCACAGGAGGGCTGTATATAACTGGAGGAGCACATGAGGGTCTATATACTACAGGGACACCTTAAAACTATGGAGGCACAGAGGGGTGTAACTATGTAGGAGTACAGAGGGGTGTTACTACTGTATAGGGGTACAAGGGACCTAACTACTGTATGTGTTGGAGCCTAAAATATTTGTCTGGCAGATTCTGGAGAGAAGATTCACAGCCAGGAGAAGACTTCAAGGTGGCCCACGCTGGATGGAGAGAAAAAGAAAAGGTGACAGACTCTGATCGGAGAAGACGCCTCCGGTGAGTCACTGGATGTAACTTCACTCTGTTATAGGCTTGTACTGATAGGGGTCATGGTGTGGCGGTATTATGTAATGGTATCAATGGTGATATCTTTCTGTTTTGTTTAGTGCAGTTTTTATGTAATATGTAATCACTGAATGGTGGAAATAGTGTTATAAGGTAACTACTGTATGTATTGGGGCTCTTGATACAGTGTGGGGGCAAATTCAGTACATTATACAATGTGCAGAAAGGTAAGGGGGGGGGCCCACTCTTGAGGGCTGTGCACTGGGCCCACCAATGTATTAAAACGGCCCTGCATGCAGTGGTATTATTGGTAAGGTCTTTCTCACTTTCAGGGTTATAGAAAAATGTATAGTATGGTACCGTGTTAGCCAGAAAAATCCATATCGTGGTAAATACTTGAAATCAAAGTATTTTAGGAGTGATACCTTTATTGGCCAACAAAAAACTGTTAGAGCTGTGAGCTTTCGGGATTCACAAGAACCCTTCGTCAGACAAGTTCACAAATGAATGACTTACAGAAACAGCACAACATTTTAGGGATGTTACAAGCCAGAAGGGAGAGGCCTTTGTGAATGGGGGGGGGGGGGGGGTATATACATCACATAGATAAGCCAGGGCAATAAAAAGGACTTGTTGTAAATTAAAGGTTATTTGGAAGTCCAAGATTGTTGGTCAGTTAAGTCTTATCTGTGGAGTGTCCATGTAGTGGGTCATAAATCAAGGTGCCAGGTTTAATCCATGTGTTAATGACTGAAATGTTTTTATCAATTTGAATTCCCACACTTTCCTCTCTCTGTCACTCTGGAAGTGACCTTTGAGGACCATAACCCTTAAGGGTATAAACCCACACACCGTATATGCAGCGTATTTACTGCTGCGATACGCAGCAAACTCGCAGCAAAATCGCAGCAAAATCGCAGCAGATTAGATCTAAATAACTGAACACAGCATCAAATCTGTACCAACAAATCTGCTGCGTATTTGTTGCATATCTGCTGCATATACGGTGTGTGGGTTTATACCCTAAATCTGTTATTCTATGGTCCAGTCCTGAGAAATGTTGGCCTACGGGGGTGTTGAGACTTCTTTTTATTGTATGTCTATGTAAGTTTATTCTTTTTTTTTTTTTTTAATTCTTTATTTTCGGAAGAACACAAGGCGGTATGGCCACAGGCCACCCAGCCCCCATAAGAGAACAGACAATGAATGGGTAAACAACCCATAACAATCATGAGCATACAATCTTCAGAATACAATTGTTCCATGGAACCACACGGGTTAGCCGGCAGCCGCACCATCCCACCCCCGTCTCCCGGTAAATTTTTTTTATTGAAGGGGAGGGAAAAACAAAAAAGAAACAAAACATATGCCACCCACAGTTTCGTGGCGGTAATAGAGAAGAAGAAACAGCCAGAAGGGCCTGGCTGGAGGACACAGACATACTAACAAGACGGAACTGTACACACATAGACACAGAAGCAGATACAGGAAGAAGGAAAGGAAGGACAGGAGGGGAGAGGGGTCAGTTGGGGGGGGGGGGAGGTAGGGTAGGGCAGATTGGGTAAAGGCCGAAATCGCCAGTCAATCGGGCTACCCAGCCCATCGTACCTTGAGAGTTCAAGAGAATCGAACCATTCTACTGACCGCCCTCCGGGTCCCTCAGTAGGTCACGGTATTCTGGGGTATCCTTAAATGACATCCAGGCAAACCACGTGTTCCTAAATCTGTCATTGGAATTATGAAGGGAAGAAGTCATGTCCTCCATCAACATAAGATCGTTCACTTTTGACACCCATAGGGAAAGTGGAGGGGCCGTCGTCTTTTTCCAATACAAGGGGATGCATGCTCTTGCTGCCATGATTAGGAATCTAAGAAGAGATTTCTTATATTTAGGGAGTGGAAGGGCACAGTGCTGAAGGAGGAATAGCGCCGGCGTGAGGTCCATCGTACTAGTAGTGACCTGTCGAATTACCCTCTTTACCCCCTCCCAAAAAGGGGCGAGGAGGGGGCAGGACCAAAAGATATGGAGATGTGTTCCGTCCTCTGTGCCGCACCTCCAGCACACCGGCTCAACGTGTGGCCAGATGGCATGTAATCTAGTAGGTACCCTATACCATCGGGTCAGAATCTTGTACCCAGTTTCCTGAAAGCTGGAACAGATAGACGACTTGTGTGCAAGTTGAAGGATTTTCTCTTGTTGAGGTGGAGATAGAGATAAGTTTAGGTCTGCTTCCCACTTCAATAGGAAGTCTGGAGGAGGTTGATCAGGTGGTGACTGCAATGCGGCATAAGTTAAAGAAAGAGAGTGGCGCAAGGGGCCGACATCCAGACACAAGGCCTCAAAGTATGTTCTGGAGGTGCCATATGAGGAAGGAGAAGGTAATGTACGTAGGAAATGCCTCAATTGTGCAATCCTCCACTCGCCCAGCTGACTCGGTTCACAGTGTTCCCGTAACTCCCCCGGTGTCAACCATCCCGAGTCTGAACGGAAGGTGTCTATCCTAAATTTATTTGCCTTAACCCAAGACTTAAACACCGGGTCTTGTAAACTGGAAGGGAAGGCAGGGTTCCCCAGAATTGGGTAACAATTGGACCTGTGGGGCAACATGTACGAGCGACTGGTCGTGGAAGCACAGGCCTGGATGGTTGGGCCTATGGTAGGATGCACACGCAATCCCGTAAGGAGCGAGGGATGGAGCCAAGGGATGCAATAGAGGGGAATGGTCGTGAAAGATTGTTCTAGCTTAACCCACGGCTTATTCTCCTCGTGTCGACACCAGTCAATCACCCTCGTCAACAGTGCCGCCGTATGGTATTGCCGGACGTCCGGTAAACCCAGCCCGCCCCGGGCTTTTGGCCTACACAGCGTGTGCCTCTTGAGGCGCGGGGATCTGTTGTTCCATATAAACTTGAGCTGCATAGATACCACAGACCTTAAATAAGACGCAGGGATGCGGGTGGGAATGCACTGAAAGAAATAGAGCAGCTTAGGAAGAATCGTCATTTTAAAAATGGAGCACCTCCCCAGCCAAGAAAAATATCCCCGTGTCCACCTTTCACACTGCGTCTGAATCCTGGCTAGTAAAGGTGGGAAATTTAACGTGTAAAGGTTTTTCAGATCCGATGGAAGGGAAATGCCAAGATATTTAATGAAAGTGGATGCCCACTTAAAACGGAAGGAGGCTCGGAGCGACGAAACTAGAGTGTCCGGAAGGCCAACCCCTAACGCCTCGGATTTAGAGAAATTTATTTTATAGTTAGAGAGTTGTGAATAATCCTCCAATTCCCTCACTACAGAGGGTAGGGAGACAAGCGGGTTAGAGACAAAAAACAACAAGTCATCCGCGTACGCCGCCACTTTATGCTCCGTTTCGCGCACCGAGACTCCTCCGATGTTGGGATTGGATCGGATTTTGCACAGCAATGGCTCCAAAGTGAGGACAAAAATCAGCGGCGACAGTGGGCAACCCTGCCTCGTACCGTTTTGTATAGATAGATCTCCGGACAGGACACCATTCACTCTGACTCTGGCGGAAGGCGTGCCATAAATGGCAGAGACCCATTTCATGAAACTAGGGCCCAGTCCTAGATAGAGAAGCGTCTCGGTCATAAAAGACCAATTGACCCTATCGAACGCCTTTTCGGCATCGGTAGAGAGGAGCATCAAGGGGACTCCCAACAGTTTAGCTTTGTGGATAAGGTCAATTGCTCTAATTGTATTATCCCTAGCCTCCCTACCTGGGACGAACCCCACCTGGTCAGAGTGAATGGTATCCGGCACCAAGGCCGCAAGCCTGGTTGCCAGGATTTTAGTGAACAGCTTCAAGTCCACGTTCAAAAGCGATATCGGCCGGTAGTTGCCACACTGCGCACCGTCCCTGCCCTCCTTTGGGATGACTGTAATATGCGCCCGGGTAGTGTCTCGAGGCAGTTCACCAGACTCCGAGACTGCATTGAAGGCTGACAGAAAATGGGGGCTAAGGTGTGGTAGGAAGGTTTTATAATAGACTAGCGAGAAGCCATCTGGCCCTGGCGCCTTCCCAGTGTGAGATTCCTTAATGGCTAAGGAGAATTCCTCCGCAGTTAGTGGCCGCTCAAGGCCCCCCAGTGCATCCCCATCCAATCTAGGCATCCCCGACCCCGCCAGGTATCGCTGTATCCGTTCCCGAAACCCTGTGCTCGAGGTGTTTGGGTTAGAGGAGTCAATAGAATATAGGCCTGCATAATAATCTCGGAAAGTCCGAGCAATGTCGGACGGGACGTCTACTGGTGTGTCCCGAGGGGACCTAATCATTGGGACATAAGAGCGCACTTGCTGCGAGCGTAAGGCCCTGGCCAGCGCCCTTCCCGGTTTGTTGCCATGCTCGTAATAATATTGTTTGCATTTCGTCAGGGTAGCCTTCGCATTATGTATCAGGTGCTCCCTTAACTCATCCCTTTTTTGCCTCAGGGCAACCGTCGCAACCGTCGTTGGTGCGCGTTTATGGATCTCCTCCAGGTCCTTAAGTTGGTCTAACAGTTTTAGCGTCTTTTGTGTCCTTTCCCTCTCGCCCCATGTTGCACTAACACACCTCTCACCACACATTTGTGCGCCTCCCATACACTCATAGGGTTCACATCAGGGGTCACATTAGTGTGAAAGTAGTCGACCAGGGCATTCTCTGCTGCCCGTCTGACCACTACATCCTGCAGCAGGGAACAATTCAGTCTCCACTGCCACTGTGCTCGTTGGAGAAAGGGCATATCTAGGGTCATTACTATCAAAGCGTGGTCAGAGAAAGTAATGCTGTCTATCCACGTCTGTTTCAGTAAGGTCAGGTCTCTATGTCTGAGAAAGAAGAAGTCTAAGCGTGAGTACACATTATGTGCGGGAGAATAGAAGGAGTAGTCCTTTTCAGCTGCATGGAGTACCCGCCACGTGTCTACTAGTCTGTGTTCGTGTAGAGTCAGCCTTATCCTACGCAGGGAAGCCTCACTAAGATGAAAGGAACCAGTAGAAGAGTCCAGGGAGGGGTTTAATGCCACATTGAAGTCACCACCCAAAAGCAAAGTGCCTTCAGCAAAGTCCTCTAAGATATCCAGCATAGACATCAGGGCTGGGCCCTGACCGGAGGTGGGTAGGTAAAAAGAAGCCAATGTAACCGTGTGTGCTGCGATACGGCCCTTCACTAGGACCATCCTACCTTCAGCATCTGTGCGAGTGTCTATGTGTTCCCACGGCAAATCTCTAGAGAGGAGGATGCATGATCCACTTGTCTTGGAATTAGGCGAGTAACTGTGGTACACAGAGGGAAAAACAGCGTTAGAAAGAGTAATAGGTCTAGACTCCAGTAGGTGAGTTTCCTGCAGAAACACTATATGCAATCGTTGTTTCCTCAGGAAATTCCGTAAAATAGACCGTTTGCCAGGGTCGTGTAGGCCCTTCACATTAAGAGAGCCCAGCCTAAGTTCAGATGGTCGAGAGGCCATGGTCAAGGCAGACCCGCCACTGGCGAATGGGGCAAGGGATGGAAGGGGGGGGAGGGAGGGAGGTAAGGGTTCAGGGGTAGGAGGAAGAGGTGGGTGGAGAAAGAGGTGGGTGGAAACGAACAAGGGTAAACAGAACACAGAGGGTAAACACGTGTAGAGATTACACCAAACAAAGAACGACAAACAACTAAGAGAGAGAAAGGAACAGAGAAGAAGAATGAGAAGGAGGGCAAAGCCCAAAAGAATCTCGCCAGAGAGACCCAGTCAGGGGCTCCCTCGGGAGATAAGAAAAGAAAGGAGGTGTAGAAAACTATGGGAGCGGGCCGCAGCCAGCCACCACCAGACTATAGTATCAACACTGGAGGCCTCCCAGAGTCCCCCCCCCAGGGGGGAGAGTCCAGGGCCCCCAGGGCACAAGACTTAGAGCATAATGAACCAGAAAACAGAACATGTAAAAGGAAACTTCGCAACAATACAATGGACACGGTAACCCATTTTGCAGCATGAACCATGACAAGCCACAATTTCCCTTTCAGATCTACGGGCAAAGGCAGGCACAGTAGGGATCTAAGATCCATGGGTAGACTGAGGGCCAGTGGAAATATATGGGGTGTGACCGCCTCCCCAACCAACACCAACCGCACTATCACAGGTGGAGTGGGGGGGGGACACAGCCAGCTGAGCGTCTCCACGACCACCGCCTGGCCCACCCAGCCACCCTCATAACTCAGAAACAGGAAAACTGTAATGTGCCTAAAATGTCTAAGATGTCCTGGGTAGGAGTTTCTGTCGTGCAACACTGAGCTACAGAAGCCGTAACTAGCTCGTCCAGGAAAGTTCCAATGTACAGGGGGCCTATTCAGGCTTCCATCGGCATGTCCACCGAGAGATCAGGACCCAGGCCCCTCTCTGGGGTTGCCCCCGGGTCATGTTGTGGGGAGGTCGCCCGTCCATTTCTCCTGCCAACACCGGATCCTCTGCGCGGTCTATTGAGCGGTGGAGGGATGCGATCCACCTGAAGCCAGTTGGGGACCGAGACCGGGTCCGTATCCAGGAAGGAAAACAAGGCTGGGAGTTCTTCCGGAGCCCTGAGAAAGAATGTCCGTTCTTCCTTCTTAACAATAACATGGAACGGGTGGCCCCACCGGTAAGAGGCGCCACAGTCCCGAATCAGTAGGAGGAGGGGCTGCAACACTCTTCTCATGTACAGGGTACGGGAGGAAACATCTGGGAACAAACGGATCTCGGACTCTTCAAACCTAATAGTACCTAGGTCTCTGGCCTCCCGAAGGACAAGCTCCTTTTCCGTATAATAATGCAGCCGACATAGCACATCTCTAGGGCCCCGAGCATTAACCCCTTGTGGTCTAGCGACCCTGTGCACCCGATCGATCATGAAAGTAGCATCTGTCGGCCTGTGGGTAACTAGGTTGAAAATGGCCGTCACTCTGTGCAGCAGGTCATCGTGCGGCCCGAGCTCCGGCAGCCCCTTAACCCTCACGTTATTTCTGCGCCCCCGATTCTCTTGATCGTCCAGTAACAACGTCAGTGATTGCACATGTTGTCTAGCTAGCGCGGAGTCTGCTTCAAGACTGGTGACACGTGCTGACAGGGCCGTAATGGCGTCTTCAGACGCAGCGGTGCGTGTGGACAGGGCCGTAACATCTTCTCTAACCGCCTCTATAGCCTGCTGCTGGGCAGCCTCAATCCTCTGTACTACAGTGTCCAGATCTTGTTTGGAGGGTAGTGCTTGAATGAGGCCCCTCAAGAGCTGCAGCTCTGCATGTACAATGGCGGCGGGGGAGCCGGCTGACGGCGTTGCTGGAGACAGTAAGTCTCTCTGTGAGATTGGGGTCGGCTGCATCGGGTCAAGACCCACCAGTAGTGGCGGACAGTCTCTCAGGTGGGAGGCTGAGCCATTATCACTCACCCCCTGGTCTGGTGGATCGTCTGCCTCATGGCCCCTTTCGCGCCTTCTCTCTGCCGGCGCCATGTTTGTTCCCTGCACGGGCTGCTGTGTCGGGGCATGCGGGTCAAAGAAGCGCTCAATCCCCGGCGTGGAGACGGCTAAACGGGTCAGCGGCCGATGCGGGATATCCGCCGGGTTACCCTGTCGCCTGGACATCTTGTGTGGCTGTGTGTCGCTCTTCTTAATAGGCAGTCTGGCGGTCTGTGGCGCGGAGCTCCAGAGAAGCGCGTCCTCACTCCGCCATAGCTAAGCCACGCCCCCTATGTAAGTTTATTCTAGTTTGTAGTTTCTGTTTTGTTTCCCCAATGTAAATCCTGTGGGGCATCGTGTACACTTTATCATGTAGACCACATTGGAGGATGCATATGAGAAAGCATTTGTGATTGTGTAGTCTCGCTGTGTGTTGGGGATGCGGATTGTGTTTGTTTGTAATATGTGGGGACATGTGCTGCATTTTCTGTTGTTGCAGGGGAAGGTGCCAGTCTCTGTTGTTGATGTCAGAGCGCTTTTTACAAGGAGGTTTCTTAAATTCGGGAGTTGTTTGAATGAAAGAAGAGGTAATTCTGGGAAAATCTCTTTCAGTCTGTTGTCCCTCTGGAATATTGGTTGTAGTTCAGCAGCAATCTTTTGTAGGATCTTCATATTAGAATTATAGGTGACCACCAATGGCACCCTGCTGTTCTCCTCCTTCTGCTTATGTTCCAGGAGGCTTTGGCTCTGTGGATCTGTTCATCAATGGTTATTGGATGGTAGCCTTGTTTTAGGAATGTCTCTCTTAAAGATGATAGGTGGTGTTCTCTATCTTTATCATCAGAACAAATCCTAATGTATCTGAGGGCTTGGCTATAGATGATGGACTTTTTTGTGTGGTTTGGATGAAAGCTGTTCCATTTTAAGTATACTGGGTGGCCTGTAGGTTTTTTGTAGATTGATGTTTGTATGGTGTTGTTCTCTATAGAAATGGTTGTGTCCAGGAAATGGATTTTGGATTTGGAGTAGCTGAGTGTGAGTTTGATGGTGGGATGGAAATTATTAAAGTTGCTGTGGAAGGTGAGCAGTTCCTCTTCCGATGCTGTCCAAATGATGAGTAAATCATCAATGTACCGGAAATAAGCTAGAGGTTTGATCATACAAGTATTTAGGAACTCCTCCTCCAATTTGGCCATGAAGAGATTGGCATATTGAGGAGACATTTTGCTTCCCATAGCACTTCCCATACATTGCAGATACATGTCTTCCCCAAAACAAAAATAGTTATGGATAAGCACAAACCTGATGAGTTGTGTTGTTGGTTTCATGGCTCTGTTGTGTTTCTGAAGGAAGTGTTGGCAGGCATTGGTCACTTCCAGAGTGACAGAGAGAGGAAAGTGTGGGAATTCAAATTGATAAAAACATTCCAATCATTAACACATAGATTAAACCTGGCACCTGGATTGATGACCCACTACATGGACACACTCCACAGATAAGACTGAACTGACCACCAACCTGGACTTCCAAATAACCTTTAATTTACAACAAGTCCTTTTTATTGCCCTGGCTTATCTATGTGATGTATATACCCTTTAACCCCCTCATTCACAGAGGTCTCTCCCTTCTGGCTTGTAACATCCCTAAAATATTGTGCTGTTTCTGTAAGTCATTCATTTGTGAACTTGTCTGACGAAGGGATCTTGTGAATCCCAAAAGCTCACAGCTCTAACAGTTTTTTGTTGGCCAATAAAGGTATCACTCCTAACATACTTCGATTTCAAGTATTTACCACGATATATCACTTTCAGGGCATAATATTGTGTGCAGAGGAGACTTCAAGGGTTATTGAATATTGTGTGCAGAGAGTATGTTCTTCAAGGGTTTATGTGGGTTATAGAAATGATTAATGGTGCACTCCCTGTATACATTTTGGTCCCATGTCCTGCTGTTTCTCTGACATCATAGTGATGTCATAGCTATGAATGATAGCCATTATATTGTATGATTGTAATATATATTATTCTGTGTGATGTCATTGATGTAAATGACTGCCATTCTATATTACTCTCATAGTGATGTCATAGCTATGAATGGCTGCCATAGTAATGTTATCATCTCTAAGGTGTCAGCCACCTATACTGATGACATTGTGGCTGCCAGCTCTATCAGCTCACTAGCGCCCGGCTTTCTTCTGCGCATGCCTACAAAAACACTCTGCGCGCAGCACAATCCACAGCGGCCTCTTGAGGCCAGACGTCAAAACTTCCAGCAGGCGCCGGCCGGCTCTGTCAGTCTCTGATTGGCTGCCCTAGGCCCCTCCCACACACGTTCCTAGCCAGGATAGGGACAGAGGGGAGCGAGTCACGTGAAAGGGAGCGTGCACGCGCGTCAGCTGGAGACAACGGGCTCGCGTAGGCATTGAATGTGGGCGGGGGCGCCCGGGGAGATCCGGGTTTGTGGACGAGCATGACGTGTACAACCGAATCAAAACAGAGCAGGTGCTGCACACTGGAGGCTCCCGGCCGGTTCGTGCACAGAGGTGAGCGGTACAGACACATTACCGGCGACATGCAAGTCATCTGGGCTGCAATCTATAGCCGTGGTGCTGTAGTCGGAGTCAGACTTGTGGAGCTTCTCGGTTTTTCTATACATCACCTAAAACAGTATATAGAGAACTATTGGTGGTTGCTGTATTGCCATATGTGATCATGGATTTGTTGTTACTTTGTTGCAGTGTTTACTTGTGTTTTCCTTCTTGTTGTGTCTATTTCTATAGTAGTGAGAATTCAGTGTAATGTTCGCATTGCCTGGTGAGGTGGGGGTTCTGTATAGCATAGAGGACCTGGAGCCCTCCAACCAATCTGTCTCCTCTCCTGTATAACTGTAGCTGTCAGTAGATGAGCCTATAGGAATATGTCATCTGCTGGACTTGTGGCTTCAGGGGAATGGTTAGTTGTAACATCTGTTTCCTGGGCAGGAGGGTTAGAGGCAAGGGCTATGCAAACAAGTACTATCACCCCCATGGTTCAGGTCAGAGACTCAACAGACAACTCACTTGTATGCATGAATATATAAATATCACTCTAAGCCAGGGATGGTGAACCTCTGGCCCTCCACCTGTTGCAAAATTACATTTCCTATAATCCCCCATCAGGCGTGATGGCAATTGTAGTTTTGCAACAGCTGGAGGGCCAAAGGTTCCCTATCCCTGCTCTAAGCTAGTGTTTTCAAACCTGTGGCCCTCCAGCTATTGCAAAACTACAATTCCCATCATGCCTGGACAGCCAAAGTTTTAGCTGTCCAGGCATGATGGGAATTGTAGTTTTGCAACAGCTAGAGGGCTGCAAAGTTTTGACACCTGTTACCTAGAATCTGGTAACTCAGCGGCTCTCCAGCTGTTGCAAAACTACAATTTCCATCATATTGGGAGATGTAGTTGTAGTTTTGTGACTGTTTGGAGCCCACACCCTAAACTGACCACGGATCATAAGAATTGGCCGGATCTGTGGATTGTTCTGCCATGCATCCTTTATTGGAAATGTCACTTGTAAAGAATATTATATAAAGATTTCTACATTCATGACAATTCCAGCACCCACAAGTCTACAGGGACAAAAATCTAAACTCTTTTCAGTGGTATAAGAGAAGCTGTTTGATGGTGTAGAACAGCGTTTCCCACATTGTTGCTACCTAGCCATTGCAAAATGACAACTACCATCATGTGCTAATAGCCTTAGGGTACTATTACACCAAGCAAATTTCCGACGACTAACGATTAACGATCTTAAACGACCGCTAAGGCAAACGACCCAAAATCGTTCGCCCAAGTACACGAAACGACGATCGTTATTTATGATCGTTCTTGCGGTCGTTTAGTCGTTGCTATTGCGTACGTTTCAGCTGTGAATTCTTATTTCACTAAACGATGTGCGAACGATCAAACGATAAAAATAGGTCCAGATCCTAATAAACGATCAACGATTTCTCGTTGGTCGTTTAATCGTTGCCTGCTATTACACGAAATGATTATCGTTCAAATCTGAGCGATTAAACGATTTTTCGAAAAATAATCGTTCCGTGTAATACCACCCTTAGGCTCTCTTGGTATGATAGGAGTTGTAGTTTTGCAGCAGTCTGGGAACACTACTATTGCATGATGCTACATTTTCCAGCCGTTAGAACATACTTTAAAACAATGAGAGATTATTGGTAGTTATAATGGTGGAGTAAGGGTGCCTTTACACAGACAGATTTATTTGACAGATTTTTGAAGCCAAAACCAGGAACAGACTTTAGTCAGAGAACAGGTCATAAAGGAAAGACAGAGATTTCTCCTCTTTTGAAATCCATTCCTGGCTTTGGCTTCAAAAATCTTTCAGATAAATCTCTGTGTAAAGGCACCCTAAGCTTTGGGGGGAAATCTCTCACTCTTCTTGCTCCTATAATTGGACAACAAGCCCCTGTTCTGCCAGCCATGTATTTTACTTCCCTGTACCCGGATCTAACAAGGATGAGACGTATACAGCAATTATGCTTCTCTACCACTTTGGAGTGATTCCCAGTTAGTACACGGTAATTGTGTGTCTGACCACAGCTTATGTCATCATTGCAGCGCTATCAGCGTCTTATAACAGGATTATTTTTTTATTCCATTATGTATTTTGAGAATGTGGTTACAATCCAACAGATAGTCAATTGGCATTGAAATAATTTAAGGTGTCCACAATATAGCTACAGGGAGCCAGCGTCTTAATGTTTGCTGCTTGTTTACTATAGTAGCACATTGGGCCATTAATAGTCCTCTATATATCGGCACCACTGAACGATATCGCGATGTGAAATATGGTCGGTCAAATGCTACATTCGTTTTCCTATATATATATATATATATATATATATATACACACACACTCTTTTCCTGTACCCACAATCTGACATCCCCGCCACCCCAAACCACTTGTACATTCAGATAGCTGCTTTTAATCCAAGATCTGTCCTTGGGTCTGTTTGGCAGGAGATGCAGTTATTGTCCTAAAAAACAACTTTTAGACTGGTGGTGTCATACCCAACGGCCGGGGCTTAGAGAATCTGTGCCCTAATTTTGCACCACCCCTCCGTCCCTCCTCCCCACGCTCTTCATCATTAGGAATGCCACTGGAACATTTTCTCCTGTCTAAACATTGCACAGGTGCCTTAACGATCCAGCCCATGTTCAGTATTCACACAGCTGATGAATAGGAGACAATCTGGAGCATTCCTAATGATGAGGAGGGATGAAGAGGTTGTGCCAGCCTAATGCAAACACAATATAGGCCACGGCAGTTTGACACAGGGCTGCAAGTTTAAAAGTTGTTTTTCAGGACAATAACTGCATCACCTACCGAACGGACCCCAGGACAGATCTTGGATTAAAAGCAGCTATCTGAAGGTACAAGTGGTTTGGGGGGGGGGGGGTGTCAGATTGTGGGTACAGAGTCACTATAAAATGAATCTGTGCTATGTGACTGGTTAAAATTAGAATATAAGGCCAATGGCAGGAGAATTTATTTATGATATAACTACGCTCAGTTTTTCAGATACACTTCAGTAGACTCTTCTAACATGTCAGTCTCTGTATGCCTAGAGCCAGCAGCGGTTGTAGAACTACAATTCCCATTATGCATGGAGTGCCAAAGCTTTAGCTGTCCAGGCATGATGGGAATAGTAGTTTTGCATCAGCTGGAGGGCCGCAGTTTAACACCTGTGGCCTAGAGTGGGGGGGACTTATGCTGCGTTTACACGGAACGATTATCGTTCATATTTGCACGATAACAATCGAATTCTAACGATAATCGTACTTGTAAACGCAGCGAACGATCAAACGACGAGCGAGAAATCGTTCATTTTGATCTTTTAACATGTTCTCAAATCATCGTTGGTCGTTCGCAAAAAATTCGCAGATCGTTCCGTGTAAATAATCGTTCACCGATTTAACTTATGTGCGAGATAGGCTTAAGCGACCGCAAAACGATTTTTCCGTACGATATGTCGTTCCGTCTAAACGCTGATCGTTATAAAAAAAATCGTTACTTTGAAATCGGGCGAATTATCGCTACGTGTAAACCCAGCATTAGTTGTTGTCCATGTCCTGAGCAGAAGACCCCAGTCACTGATCAGATGATGGCGTTGGCGTTGATGGTTTATAAGGGAAAATAATATTCGGATCAGGGTTGTACAGCTGTGATCCAATTCCTGTGGGAGGCACAGCTGCTATGTCTTGTGTCGGGGAAGGAATGTTTGCATCTCCTTGGGAATAATATGTATTTTCTTTTGTTTAACGATAGAAAAGACTACGTTTTTTTGTGCTTTTTGTTCCTGGCCATGTCTATGTTACCTCAATTTATGTTATTACAGATACATAAGGCAAGAAGAAGACGTCTGCTATTGGAACAAATAAGTAGCAATATTAGGTGTATATTTCTCACATAACCTTTCTTTCCCTGGAAACTTTTTTTCTACACCGTAATTTTTTTTTTTTTTTCACTTGTTTTTCTCATTGCAAGTCATGTCATTTACGGATTTCTTTTGAAAAACCTTAGAAAAGAAAATCCTCAAAAAACACGAGCACTCTTCCCAGCTCAGACTAGTTTTTTTCTAGTGTTCGTACAATTATATGTCACATGTGAAACCACCCTAAAGGCTACAGGCACCTTCTTAGCATTAGCGGGGCTCTGGGTATACATGGAAGAACGCCAATGAAGTTAGTGAAAAGTTTTTGGAAATACGGTTTGGAAATATCAGAACATAGAACTAAGTTGGGATCAAACTTGGATGCCATGGCTGCTTTAGTCTTTCATTGCCAACCTAATTCCCCAACATCTGGCATGGCTCTGCAACCTCTAACAGTGTTGCAAAGTGTGTGTTATAGTTCCCTCTCCCTCTAAAGTCCTTAAAGGACAACTCCCACAAAAATTTTTTTTTGCTCATTTAACACACATTACAAAGTTATATAACTTTGTAATGTGGTTAAATACCCGGCCTGGCCCCCTTCCCCCACTTTCGGACCCCCGACCCCCCACCCCGGAAGTTAAGGAATGTATACATTACCTATTACGATCGTCACGGTCCTCTTCTCCGGGGCGGCATCTGGTGACGACGATGTCAGAGCCGGGGGCGGTCCGGGTCTTCTTCCTCCTCGGCGTCTTCATGCAAAGTGAATGGGGATGAAAAGGCTGCTGGTGCACATGCGCACCAGCAGCCTTTTCATTGGCTGGAGCGCATCACATGGCTTCCAGCTTGCTCAGCCCTGATTGGCTGAGCTTGCTGGAAGCCATGTGATGCGCTCCAGCCAATGAAAAGGCTGCCGGTGCGCAAGCGCACTGGCAGCCTTTTCCATCCCCTGGACCCGGAAGTTGGAGACATCGCTGGATGATGGACGGCGGCGACGGAGAGGCGGACGGCGGGCGAATCGAGTGGCGATCGTCACCGGAGAGATGGTGAGTATGGTGTCTGTGTGTGTCTGTGTTTTTTTTTTTTTTTTGGGGTCCCGTGGGAGTTGTCCTTTAAGTTTTCATTTCTGTTTGATGATTTCATGGCGATCTGTTACTACTAGAGATGAGCGAACCGGCTTCGGGTTCCAGTCGATCCGAACGTCCGGTATTTGATTAGCGTGGCCTGCTGAACTTGGATAAAGCTCTAAGGTTGTCTGGAAAACATGGGATACAGCCAATGACTATATCCATGATTTCCACATAGCCTTAGGGCTTTATCCAACTTCAGCAGCCACCACTAATCAAATGCCGAAAGTTCGGGTTCGGATCGACTCGAGCATGCTCGAGGTTCACTCATCTCTAGTTACTACCCTTCTTGTCTTTACAATGTGGGGAGGCTAGGAAACGTCAGGGTAACTTCAGGTTGTTACCAGTCTAGGTAAAAATGCTACATATAGTGTAAGTTGTATAAAAGACACTATGTTTTAAAGTGTCGTTATAACTTTCAAAATCTAAATCAACAGTAGATATACAGCAAGTTTGCAAATTACATTCATTATTGTTTTACCGCATGATAACTGAAAAAAATTAAGCTATACTTACCAGAACATAGGAAGTGCAGTGTTTTCCATGATAACTAAAAAAATAAAAAATAACGTCAATGGCAAACTTGCTTTATATCACATATACTGTTGGTTTAGAGTTTGAAAGTTATGACAGGTACACTTTAAAGTGACAGTCGCCCCCTTTCTGTATGAGGACTTCTTTACACAGCCTAAATTCTAACTTCTAACTTTCTCTTCTGAAATTCCCACCCCTCCATGACGTCATCAGTGTATAGGGCCAGCCTAGAGGCCTAGACCCCACCCCCTCTAGGTTGGCCCATTCCAATGGCCACCAAGGGGTGGGGCCTATATGACAATGGCGACACTGAGGGTGGGCGTGGCGCAGTGGCTGTTAAGCCCCGCCTAGGTGGCACAATCGACCAAAGCTAAAAAGCATTGTTTACTGGACCAACCTCAAAGGTATGAACACTGCAGAATTTAGGCTTAACAGCTGTGTAGAGAAGTCCTCATACAGTAAAGTGTTGACAGTATCACTTTAAGGTATTCCACTAAGCCCTCATTCACATGTTCAGTGATTTAGGTTTTTTTTCCCCTTCTGGTCTGTACATTAATGTCTGCTGTCTCATCCCCAGTCTGCTAGAAAAAAAAAATAAGTGCATCAGTAGTGCACCTGCAATTCCTATTTTTTGCATATCCGCAAAAATTGTACAGTGCTAGTTACTAAAGTAGAACTGGTTAAGAAATAATGCCCAACCCCTAAAAATGTGATGTTTCTTGGGGAAGCCGTATTTTTTTGCAGACATTACAGGTGCCCCATAGACTTCTATTGGCTAATCAGTAAAGCGCTTATGATACGTACCATGTCCTTTTTAGATAGAAATTAATGGACCCTAATTTATCCTTTATTGCGAATCCACAATTATGGACATAATTAAGGGACATGTGAATAAGGCCTAAGGCCCTTTTCACACGCCCCTGGTTCTATCCACAGTTGTGGACCTGCAATTGCAGACAAGACATAGGACCAGTAGATTTCAATGGCCCCATTCACACGTCCGTACTTGTGTAGAGGGCCCCAATCCATGCCGCAGAAGAGAAGGGGAAAAAAAGCACAGATCCTAGTGCAGACTCAAATTTGTAATAGTCCGGCCCGTGAATGAGGACTAAATCATTTTCTGACTTTCTTTTATTCTTTATAGCCGGATTTGATTTGTGACCAGAAGAGTTGCATTGTGTGAGACTCCGAAGTTATTTGGCCTTGGAGTGCAAGAATGATGCAATTTAGTTCCGGGAATGATGGGCTTGTTCCACACAGTGCAGATATCATAGAAACATTTAGACTTTTCATAAAAAAAAGGGGTTGCCCAGGAAAATTCAATACTTGGCAATTCTGTGGGGACATGTCATTAATGTATACTTACCTGTCCCGCTCCCCTGCTGGTTTCTGGGATGCATGCTTTGTGCCGCTGTCAGTGTTTTCATAACACCTGATGCCATCCTGTTCCATTAGGAAATGGCTGGTTAGTATAGACTATGCTGAGCGGCCATTTCTGGTAGGAGCAGCATGTCCCATGCTTTCAAAATGCTGACAGTGACAGAAAGTGGATAGCGGAGAAGCTGATGGGTAAGTATAAACTACTCACATCTCTGGGCAGCATGGCCGAGTATGAATTTTTTCTGGACAATCCCTTTAATTTACCACTGGTTTTGGCTAAGGATGAGCAAATTTACAGTAGCAGTGAAGCTAGAACACCTTGCTGCTTTGCTCCGGGTGCCTGGAAAAAGCTGGATCCAGTCCTCGGGAACTTCTTCCATTTGTTTGGAAATAATGGCCGCAAATAATTGACACGACACACACTGTGTGGCTGTCATGCCAGGCCGTACTGTGCATTGAAATCAATGGTTAATTGACTTCCAGACATACCCATACGGCCAGCAGTTTATAATGGGCCTTAAATAATGTTCCTGCGGCCAATATGGCAGTATCGGCTGGAGGAACATGTAAAACAGCTGCCAGTTTGCATTGTGTGAACATAGCCTAAAGATATATTGGCTCCTGAGTGTGCAGCAGGCAGCCTACGCAGGGCATCGGACACATGTATCTAGATTTCAGGAATGCTGAACTTTGCAAAGTAAATAGTTTACTTGGTAAATAGTATGGAAGTCTTACATGATTTGTAGATCACAGCAGCTAGCACCCGTAAAAAAGTGAGATTAGAAAACCTAAAAGTTAAAGGGGTTATCCAGCACTACACAAAAATGGCCAGAAAAAGTTGCCAGGGATTGGAAGGGAAAATAATAAAAAAAAGAGACGTTAAAACCTACTCACCCCCCTCTGGTCACTCCTTGATTAGCTCCCAGCAGAAGTCTCCCAATGATGTCCCATGCACATTCTCCGAGCATAGGACACTACAGCCCGTCATGTGGCCACAAGTGGTCACATTAAGGGCCAGTTCACACGTAGCAAAACTGGCGGAATCCCACCAGCCCCTGTGTCGTATTGGTCATTTATGGGAGGCTCGCGTGCCTCCTCTCTCTGCTCGGAAGAATTGGCATGTCCATTCTTCCGAGCGGAGAGAGGAGGCACACGAGCCTCCCATAGACGGCCAGTATGAAACGAAGGCTGGCGGGATTCCACGATGGAGAATTCCGCTGAAAAAGTGCGCCAGCTTTGCTCTGTGTGACCACTGAGGCCAGTGATCAAATGCAGAGGCAGTGCTGGATCAGGAGTGACCAGTCTAGTGAGTATGGTTTGTTTGTTTTTTCCCCTTCCTGTTCCTGTCTCCTGGCAATTTGTTTTTATCTACACTGGAAAACCCCTTTCACCTGTCGTCTTGGCTGCTGCCATCACATATATACAGTATGTGTAGCTGTCTTACCTATCTTAGTTTCTGTTCTTGTGGCTTACAGCGGTTGTAACTTTGACCATATTTTCTTCTATGTAAATTTTCTTTATAGTCTGGTAGTTTTGAAAAATAAAAAGAGGAACTGAAGTTTCTGTATATTCTGTCGTTGTGTTGGGGTGTTTATGGTCGGTCTCCTGCTTTGCTCTCTTCTGAATGATCACAATTCAGTTCAGAGTAGGTGAGTTCTGCTCTTGTGGGTTTCAGAGTGAACCTGTCACACTGAAAATGCAGTCCATTCTGTATGTTATAGAGCAGGAGGAGCTCAGCAGATTGATATGTAGTTTGTGGGAAACATTGCTAATATAACTTGTCATTTATTCCTAGAAATCTCTGCTTATTTTTGGTTAAGTAGTCAAGTGGGCGGTTCTACTGAGTGAATGACGACATGTAAAAAGCTGTCCTTCACGAAGTAGGACTGCGCAGTAGGGGGCATTGGAAATAGGGGAATTGAGGGTACAAATGCCAACTACAGATGGGGGGGGGGGAGTATAAAGTATGGGGACTGACTGCAGAGGGGGATGTGTGTGTATGTACATTTAAAATGTGTATGTACATAAAATTTGGAGGTTCTATTTCCACCTATTCTTTGAATCGGTTTTGATAGTGTCTTCCTTGCAGATCATCATTAGACTTTGCTTCCTCCTACTGGCTACATAGACTTCTTGTAAGAAATCACTGTGTACATGACGCACTAAATCTATACCAGGAAGTTTGGCCTTGGGTGTATTCTATGTCCTCAGGTGTATTAGGTGATAAATCTGGAGCCATAATTGTTTGCTGAGTGCTGTGTACATCCACGTATCTGTCTCTCATTGGATCAGCCTGCGCCAGCATCTCAAGCGTGGAAATCATCAGCTGCATAACAGGAACTTAAAGGGCACTGAGTGTCTAGAAATTACATTCTCCATAAAGAAAGCAACCCAAGTATTCCACTAAAATCCAGATATCCCTAGTAAATAATAGCCTTTTGCTATCTGGATTAATCTGTAAAAGCTAAATGCCAACCATTATGGCCGCCAATACAGTTCACGTCTGATGGTCACCCATCTTTCCTAGACTACTAAATACCAAACCTAGCTTCTTTGTCAGTGCTCTGAACTGGAACATTTTGCACTATACAAGTAGCTATATTACATTGGGGTTGTCATTCTGTATTCCCAGACTCCTAAATGGCACATACAGGGTCAGTTTTAGGAGTTTGTAAACTGGACAGTTGCCTAGGGTGCCAAGGGCTCGACCCCAAGAAGTATGTTAGCCTTCGAAGCCATAGACTACCAGAGATATTAAAGGGGTTATCCAGCGCTACAAAAACATGGCCACTTTTCCCCCTACTGTTGTCTCCAGTTGAGGTGCGGTTTGCAATTAAGCTCCATTTACTTCAATGGAACTGAGTTTCAAAATCCCACCCAAACTGGAGACAACAGTAGGGGGAAAGTGGCCATGTTTTTGTAGCGCTGGATAACCCCTTTAAAAGGGTACTCTGGCGAAATACACAGATAGAGAAGAATGTATAATTGTTTTAATTAGTTGGTATGAGACAGTTATACAGAACTGTAAATTACTTCTATTAAAAAAAAAATCTTCCAGTACTTATCATGAGCTGCTGTATGCCCTGCAGGAAGTGGTAGTATTCTTTCCAGTCTGACACTGTGCTCTCTGCTGCCACCTCTGTCCGTGACAGGAACTGTCCAGAGCAGGAAAGGTTTTCTATGGGGATTTGTTCTGGACAGTTCCTTACATGGACAGAAAAATAAAACTGCAGTGTATACCCAGCCTTATGACTTGCAAGCAAAAATTAATCAAATTGATATTTTGGCAGCCAGCTCTTGTATGTTGCAACACAATCTCATTGACTATCATGAGAGGCAACATTGCAATGCTTGTGTTGCGTATCTAAAGTTGCCCTATGGCTCTAGCCTAATCCTGTTATAGAAAGCCTACAGGAACATAATGTATAACCCGGGCTTATATTACATATGCATCTTCTTGTACAGCCATCTGATAAGTAAAGGGAAGAAAGTTTTCTAGTATTTTCATCAGTGTACTCTGTGGTATCGGGTTTTCTGGGGGTTTTTTTTCCTGCTTCATACACCTTAACTGTTTGGAGTGAAGTTGTTCTATGCTGTCAATAGAAGCTGCAAAATGCATGCTACCACTAGAGGGCGCACAGGCCCCAAATTGTATGTTATGGGACTTCTTTGCAGGAATGACATGGTTGTGCTATGGAGTAATATTCAGTATCGGTCACTGTTTAGGAGCATGTTGCTAGGTTGCATATTTATCACATTCCTAATAACAAAAAAAGCACCCCCCCTATACTTGCTAAATTGACAAACAGCTTATGTGTGTTTATATGCTGGATTGAAGAATTTGTATTTCCAGTCGTTTGCATCCTTTGCACTAATACCTCAGATTAGCAGCAAATATGCAGATTGGTAAATTCTGTTTAAATATGTTAAGCCTTCCAGTACTACTTAGCTGTATGTCCTGCAGGAAGTGGTGTATTATTTTAGTCTGACATGGTGCTCTCTGCTGCCACCTCTGTCCATGTCAGGAATTGTCCAGAGTAGTAGCAAACCTCTACTGCTTTTGACAGTTCCTGTCATGGACAGAGGTGGCAGCAGAGAGCACTGTGTCAGACTAAAAGAATACACCACTTCCTGCAGGACATACAGCAGCTGATAAGTATTTGAAACCTTGAGATTTTTTTTTTAATAGAAGTAATTTACAAATATGTACTTTCCTTGTGCTTAGGAGATCTACGCCATTTATTCTACTTGATATCCTATGCTAAGTATAACATTTTCCATCTTTACCCTTGACAGGTTGCAGTAGACACCGTAGCCGTGAACATGGCGGACGGCAATTTTGATCCCTGTGAGTGCATTTGCTCCCATGACTATGCAATGCGAAGACTGATTAATTTGGTAGGTGTGATATTTTATCTGTAATACCATATATTAGTCTTACCTGATTGTATAGTATACAGATAAACTAGGAACTGTACATTATCTGCAGCTTTGCGGAAGACTTGCCTGTTTTAGGAAACCTGTAATCTGGAGTTTATTAACAAGTTCTATAAGAAACTGTCAAGTGATCAGCTGATCTTTGCGTGTCTGGCTGCTGAATCCTCTGGCCATTACTTGCAGGAGGCTCAACCAAACAGGCCAAGCTGGAGCTGTTTTTTTGCAATGGTTCTCAGCTCTGGTTAGCATCGGGACACCCCTCCAATTAGACTTCATAGCTGGAGCATATATGTTACATATATAATAATATATAACTGTGGAAACGTCATTATTTTAGTATTAATTTACTCAAACCCTGTATTTCCTATTTAACCCTTCTTGTTTTTTCCCTTTATTACAGCTCAGACAGTCTCAGTCTTACTGCACCGACACAGAATGCTTACAGGAATGTGAGTATATTTTTGGATATATATTTAGCTTTCCTTCTATTGCCACTTTCACACTAGCTAGAGATGAGAAAACCTCGAGCACGTAATGATTTGTTCAAACCCGAGCATGCAGCATTATATTACCGGTGGCTGAAGAAGTTTGATGCAGCCCTAGGGGGAGTCCTGGAGACATGGCTACTGCCTATGGCCTCATAGTTACTTCCTGAGACTTAGGGCCCTATTCCACCGGACGATTATCGTTCAGATTATCGTTAAATCGTTCGAATCTAAACGATAATCGTTCGGTTGAAATGCAGTTAACGATTAACGACCGAACGAGAAATCGTTGATCGCTTTATAAGACCTGGACCTATTTTTATCGTTGCTCGTTTGCAAAACGTTTGCAAATCGTTCGCATTGAATAAGACATTGTTTGGTCGTTCGCAATAGATACGAACGCAATAGCGAATAAATATCGAAGAAAAAACAATCGCAATTACGATCATAAGTAACGATTATCGTTCCATGGAAATGAGTGAACGTTTTTAGGTCTTTCGCAATAGCGGTCGTTTGAGATCGTTAATCGTTAACGATTATGCAAACAATAATCGTCTGGTGGAATAGGGCCCTTAGTGCATATAAAGGGTTGAAGCATAACCATCCCCGTGTCGTCTTTTGGCGAGCGAGGTGATGTGAGTCACACACTTGTATGAAGTATAAAGGTGCGCTCAGGAATGTGCGACTTTTCACCAAAATAAAGATTAAACCCGATGGACTGGTTTCACCTTCTATTCTGAAATCTGGTGGTGGGAACTCCTCTTCTTAGTGACGGCACTGACATACCCAGGAGATGACGTGCATATTGTACCAGGCAATGAACTTAATCTTGAGGTTATAAACTTTTCACCAGGTTCCATTCCTTCTTTCTGTATATGACTGATGAAACTACGGGCAAGTGACAAAGTTGCAGCTCATAGTTACCTAACAGAGAAATAGATGAGCTCTGCATCACTATGTCAGTGAAAATGAAAAGTTCACTAAAAGTTTTATGGTGCTAAAGAAAAAGGCCTTCTAATTTTTTTTTAAATTTTATATTACCAAAAATCACACGTCTGTCCACAGCAACCAATCACAGCTCAGCTTTCATTTTACCAGAGCTGAGCTGTGATTGGTTGCTGTGAGCAGTTTGCACCAGTCTATATTTTACACCCTTTGATAAATCTCCCCCTTTATCCTTTTGTCCTTACATTGCAGAGCCGATCTGAGTCTAAAAAGCAGTAACAGCGGCTCGTGCTTGGCAAGGGACGTCCTGACACCCAGCTGTGACTGGGGCTGGTTATTCCTGTGCAGACCAGCCCTATGTTTACAGCAGTAAAACAGCTCTATAGTCACCCACTGTCAGTACAGATGTACAGTATGTGACCAGTGCGGTTGCTGTAGACAGCTGTGTGCTGAGCAGTGTAGGTGTGTCCACCACTATGTGCCTGCGACTGTTTCTGTGTCAGGCTCTTTAATGACTGCATAAGCCAAGGCCTTTAGGGATCGGTTAAAGAAACCTAAGAAAATAAATTGTGTCTGCTTGTCTGTTTTTGGAGAGCTGTCGTTCGATAAAATTGTTGACGTGTCAGAGACATAAAAACAAGAAAGTACTATGGCAGGCTGCAAATGCTAAGATATATACATTTTTATACGTTTTTAAAACTGCAATACTGCTGTAGAAAAAAATGAGGATCTTGACATACCATCTTATCAAATATTCTGTACCATCCTACCAAGGTAAAGTGACCTCTGGTTGGGGTCCAGGTGTCCAGACTCCCATTGACTACTAGGATGCGCTGGGAGAAGCATTAGGCTAAGGGCCGTATTACATGGGACGATTATCATTCAAATCGTTAGATCGTTTGGATTTAAACGATAATTGTTTTGTGTAATAGCAGGCAACGATTAAACGGCCAACAAGAAGTCCTTGATTGTTTGATAGAACCTGGACCTATTATCATTGTTGATCGTTCACAAATCTTTTGAACATTGTTCGGTGTAATAACAGGTTGTTTGGTCGTTCCCTGGTCTATCAGCCAGGAAAGGACAAGCGTAACAACAACCGTATGTAACGATCATCGTTCTGTGTAATAGGGTGAACGATTAAAGATGGTTCACCATAGCAGTCTTTTGAGATAGTTTATCATTTATCGTTATTTGCCGAAAAATCGCCCAGCGTAATACCACCCTAAGCGCTTCTCTCAATAGCTTGTTGCAAAAGACTGATTCTTTAGTAAGACTATGAGCTTATCTTCTGCAGTGAGCCAGGCAAAGAAGCGCTCAGCCAAGCGCTTCTCCTGGCTCAGTCTAGTGATTAGTAGGTGTCTGACCCACCTAGACCCTACCCAATCAAAACTTTTCCCATGTCTTATAGGGCTTGGCATGTTAAATATTTTATTAAACTTGCTTCCTTCTCCTGATATGTCCGCTCGTTTCATGCCTTGATAACGCGTAGGTTCCCGACCACCACTCTGCTCTAAAAGCAGTGGTCTGGCTGAATGTATTTGCAAAAATATTTAACTTGACAGGCCCTACAAGTTTATCTACATTAGTTAGTTGAGATGATTTAGAGTATGGCATAAACTACACATATTCTGCTAACTTTATCTATGAAATTTTTAAGCCCTTAAAAAAAATAAAAATAAAAAAAAAATAATTGGGGAGATTTATCAAACATGGTGTAAAGTGAAATTGGCCCAGTTGCCCCTAGCAACCAGATTCCACTTTTCATTCCTCACAGACTCTTTGGAAAATGAAAGGTGGAATCTGATTGGTTGCTAGGGGCAACTGAGCCAGTTTCATTTTACACCATGTTTGAGAAATCTCCCCCAATATAAATAAATATATATATATATATATATATATAATATATATATATATTTATTACACACACACACACGCTGACTTTTTATAAATCTATCTACTTATCAGTACCAGGACCCAATTCTTCTAGTGATGGTGGAATTAGCATTGCAATGATCGCCATGGCCTGGCTTGTCATTGGATTGACCTTATACCTGCTGAGACCCAGAAGCCTCAGGGGATCAAGAGCGACTGGGAAGCCCACCACTCCACATAATGTAAGTACAGAATCCTCCTTGCAGTGGTTTTTGTTTGCCTAATATTGTAGATAATATTCTGGAGAACAAGGCTTAGTAAATGCTCCTGCAGCACAGAATGTCTGCTATATGTCATTATAGTCTAAAGCTGGACATATACATTCCAATAGATTTTAAAATGTTTGGATCAGACAATGACACATTGTAGGCCTGCATGGACTGACATGACGCGCTAGTGTAACGTTCAGGGCTGAAGAATAATTTATGAGGTGGAAGTTGTGATGTAGGAGGTGTAAGTCAGCTGCTGATCAGGGCTGCAAAAGGGTTAAAATGCTTAATACTGTATTATTTACACTGATGATGATGAGCTATGAGAAAAATGTGTGTGGTAAAATGGATCAGATTTATCTGACAATGGCAGTCATTGAGACATCTGCCTGTGCACATGGATGTCTTCTAGATCTCAGCAGCAGCTTATGAGTTATTCCCACCATCTTGAAGATCCTATTAACCCACCTGCTGCACCTTGATGGCTGTTGATGACTGTGTAGCAGTGGCGAAATTTGGTGGGGGCAAAGGGGGCGGTCGCCCCCGGGCCCACTCAGGCAGGGGCCCACTGAGGTCTCAGACTGTTAATGCTGTCTGCAAAAGCTATTGCTTTTGCAGACAGCCTTAACACATGTCTGTAGTGGCCGGGGCCCCCAAGAAGGCAACAGCACCTGACAATAGCGGGCCCCCTGCTCCTGAGGGGCCCGCTCAGCTGTCGGATGCAGAGCCCGGCCAGGGCTGGATCTTCTCCCTGCATCTTCCTGCTTCTTCCTCACACGCTGCTGCTGGCCCCTCCCCCTCCCTGTCCTACAGAGCTGGTATGAGGGGGAGGGGAGGGACCAGCAGCTGGAGGGATCCTCACCGTCTATGGCTGCCAGGGAGAGACTGAAGACGTCCAGCAGCAGCTCTGACAGGGAGTGAGGCTGCCGAGTGCTGGAAGATGTCAGGTACTGAGTGCGGACTGTGAGAGGAGTGACAACACACAGACAGACAGAACCACATACCCACCCCACTGACCAAATGATCAGGAGGAGATATATTATATATTATATTATATATATATATATATATATATATATATATATATATATATATACATATATACACACACACACACACACACACACAGTATATGTCTCCTGCTGCTCACTTGGTCACTGCTGTTTATATACGGTATGTGTATATATATATATATATATATATATATATATATATATATGACCAAGTGAGCAGCAGGATATATAAGTGATAAGTGACCGGCAGGATATATATATATATATATATATATATATATATATATATATATATATACACAGCTCTGACTTGCAACAGCTGGAGGGACTGAGTGTGACATCCTTGCTGTAGTCAGTGTGTAATGGAGGTCACCCAGCTTTCCCAGTGTCCTGTAGTCAGCATAATGGAGGTCACCCAGCTTTCCCAGTGTCCTGTAGTCAGCATAATGGAGGTTACCAAGCTTTCCCAGTATCCTGTCGTCAGTGTCATGGAGGCCACCCAGCTTTCCCAGCATCCTGTATGTCAGTGTGTAATGGAGGTCACCCAGCTTTCCAGCATCTTGTACTTAGTATGATGGAGGTCACCCAGCTTTCCCATCATTTTATAATGGAAGTCACACAGCTTTCCCAGTATCCTGTAGTCAGTATGATGGAGGTCACCCAGCTTTTCCAGCAATAGTACTCAGTATGATGGAGACTGCACAAGGGTCTGTACTAGGGATGGTCCGAACCCGCCGAGGTTCGGGTTCGGCTGAACCCGAACGCTCGGCATCGGATTCCCGCTGTCTGCCCGCTCCGTGCAGCAGGAGGACCGCCTGGAAAACTGGGATACAGCCTATGGCTATATCCCAGTTTTCCAGGTGTTCCTCCCGCTGGATCCGCCCGCTGCACGGAGCGGGAAGACATCGGTAATCATTGCGGATGGTTCGGGTTCGTACGAACTCTGTTCGGACCATCCGTAGTCTGTACTAAACAGAGGAGGAGAGGAGTGTACTACACACGGGGGCATTACTATAGAGAAACCTACACCCCAGAGAGGGGGGGCAATACCACAGAGAGGCCTATACTACACAGAGGCTGCATAGAGGGGGCTACACTACAGGGGAGTTTGTATAGAGATGAGGATAATGCTGGAGCGAGGAGCCTAAAATGTCTCTCTAGCAGATCCTGTGGAGACAAGTCATGGTCGGAAAAGTCTTCATGATGGCCGGGGCCAGATGGAGACCAAAGGAAAAGTGAACAACTTTGAATATAAAAAAAATAAATAAATAAAAAAAAAAAAAAAAAAATCGCAATCCATGCAGAGAAGCCGCCTTCTGTGAGTGACTGAATGATGTTTTTGTATTTGGTAGAACACCGCTCTATGCCGTAATTAACACACTGCTTCTTCCAAGTAACCCCAATCTTCATGAAAGCCCCCTTCCTTCCCCAGTGCTGAACTGAGTAAGGTCCGGGGGCCAAAGGCCCCCCACATCGACTCTGATCGCTAGCCTTCCTCCTCATGCAGCACCCACACTCTCTCAGAGGCCATGCTAACTTGTGTCCCTTTTTTAGAGCTCTTACCATGGTGAACGCTCTCCCTCCCTCTACTGCTTAGCCCTTACCACATTTTCACAAGCGCCCCCAACACATTTGACCCCCTTGCTGTACCTGCTCCATCATGTAGTTGCAAATGCAGGTATCTATACACCTTATGCTAAAGTAAGTTAAAGGGGTACTCCAGCAATTTTTATTTTTTAAAATTAACTGGTTTCAGAAACTTATATAGATTTGTAAATTACCTCTGTTTCAAAATCTCAAGTCTTCCAGTACTTATCAGATAGATAGATAGATAGATAGATAGGAGATAGATAGATAGATAGATAGATAGTGAGATAGATAGATAGGAGATAGATAGATAGATAGATAGATAGATAGATAGATAGTGAGATAGATAGATAGATAAATAGGAGATAGATAGGATAGAAGTGGATATCTAGCAGCTCATCATATATCTTTGATTGTACATACATGTATAATCACAACCAACTCACCCCTTTTAATGTCTAAAAAGCCTATTACCTATACCACTATTATTTTTAGGCAAAGATAATCTGGTTAAAAGGGTTCTCTAGAATTAAAAGAAAAACAGCATATTTGTTTTCTTCCAAAAACAGCGCCACCCCTGCTCTTAGGTTGTGTGCGGTATCACAACTTGGCTCCATACACTTTAGTCGAATACCACACACAAACTGAGGACAAGAGTGGTGCTGTCTGTGGAAGAAGGCAGCTATATTTTTCTAATCTTAAGCCCTTTTACTTTTTTTGTGGTTCTATATTCCAGATGTAGAAGCCTCTTACACGGCTCTTTATCCTTATTCACTATAAGAAATGTAGAAGAATATTCCCTTTATTATTCAGAAATCCGTGTCACCTGCTGAGATTTCCTATGGGTAACAATGGTTGGGGGCCGACTTAGACTCACTCGCCCCCCCTAGGCTGAACCCCTAGCTACGCCCCTGCTGTGTAGCCATTGTTGGTGTGATTTTAGCAGAGAACAATGTGATGGGACAGTACAGGCTGTATGTTACAGTGACACATACCAGTCATTCCTTCCCTCTCTCTATAATTTCACACCCTGATGAAATCTAATGTGGTCAGTATGCTTTTTTTCTTGCATTTTGCTATATGTTCAGTATACTACTGGTTTTCCCAAAAATATGCCTTGTATTATTCCTAAAACCACCCAGAGCTGTGCCCCCATAGCAGCGGCATAGTCTGCCTCCATGGTATACATCCTTGCCTAAAGACATGTCTATGGATAGTTATCATTGACCTGTATATGATGTATAATATAGTAAAACAGTTCCTTTATTTTCAGGATCACAACCATGAACCTCCAGCGCCACCAGTGGACTAGCATCTCCAGGGGTTTCCTTAGAAGACTTGCACGACCAAATGAATCCAGAATGGCCAGACTACTCTAAAGTGGATGATTCTTCTTTCTTTCCTTTCTACTAATGCCAACAGTCTGTATTGGGCATTCCATATCCTGAGATACGTGACGGGTATAGGATGTTTGGAGCACATTGTCTTGTGCCAGATCTCCTCTTTGCAGTACAGTAATTCTCTTCTTGTAAATGTAGGCCGAATGCAACACTGTAAACTTCCTTTTACTAATATCTCTGTCTGGACTTTTCAGCCTTAATAGAACTCTTCAGATTCATTGCACAGTGAGTTTTTATTCATCCCACATCCTATATGTTAATGTTTACTATCTTGTGAGTCCATCCGCTTTCATTCAATTCCTATAAAGGCTACACATTTCCTGAAGGACCACAACATTTGATTGTCCTAATGGCAGTATGTCCTGGAAGATGTTCATAAAGATGTATAGTCCTGCTTCTAGCACTTACTGTTCTATATAAATGCTTTTGGTTTGTCCCACCCCATTTGGGTGACATTACAAAAACTAAATACTATTGTTTGTAAAGTGCCATGCTATTGGGTCCATGTAGGGGGTGTATTTCAGTATGAGACTGAATGAGGGGCCCCACTGCTGAAGATATTTTGGGACATGTTTGTGACCCTTAGATGCCAATATGGAGTTACCAAGACACCCAACTGAAGGGAACAAAATGGTAATGGAGATTACCATGACCAGATATTTTGGTAAATCCACACAGTGATTGTATATGACCTACTGTTAGGGAGTTCTCCGATCCTGGAGATGTTTAGAACCCTCTGAGGTTAGTCACCAGTGGCCTGCAGCCCCGACATGCAGCAATGAGTTGCCAGGAGGAGATGCCAAGCCCTGACTTGGCCATAGACATTCAGTAACTTCAAGAAAAAGTTTGGTAAGGCAGCTTTCACCTTTTGACCCATCAATATACAAAAATGGGCATCTCCAAGGCACTTTGGGCACAAGTATGGGGTCCTTCCAATAGTCATCTTTATCCTAAGACATGTTCGAGCATTAAAATGAATTCACACATGGCAGACTTTTCACAAACCTTTCTGCGACTGTCCAATTTTCCATCACGCCTGATCCCTATCTCCACCAACATCATCTGTCAGTGGATGGGCGGGAGAGGTCCATACACCTCATACCGACCACAAGCGGCAGGTATGGCCTACAGAGGTATAAGGTGTGTGGGGACCTAAAGGGTCTAATGCCTCAGACTAACAGCCTCATATGCTTTGTATTATTTCTATGTAACACCAGCCTTATGTAGTATATATTTCCCTATATATATGTAGTATATATTCCCTTTAATCTTCAGTAGAATATATGACTCACAACCATTCCCATAATCTCTTCTTCCTTCCTCTATTTTGGACCACATACCATATATCATTGATGGGTGTTCACATGTCTTCTATACATTGTTACATTTACATTAAAGGGAATCTGTCAGCTCTAGATAATACACAGAGCTCAACTGTCAATGAGATGTTGCCAGCCTGCATGCCTCACGTTCTAACAGATTGATGTACAAGGCTCAGTATTGTAAGAGAACCAGAGAGGAGTAGGAGAGGGAGGAGGCATGCATGCTGCAGCTCAGCACCACCTCCTTGATACTTGAGCATCATATGGAGCTGACAGATTGCATTCAACTCATAAATACTGTCATTGTATGAATCTACAAACACTTGGCATGGACAGCATTTTCTAATGATTCTATTGTATTGTAATATACTGTAGATTATTGTCTATATTTGAAATCCATCTATTTTATGATCTGCCAAAGAATTGTCTATTTTCAAGGTTTTGTTGGATGTGAATAGTATACCTGACACCTACTGTTGTACTTGTATAGACCTTTTCAACTAATTTTCTTTTTTTCTTTATAACTTGTTCCATATTTCACTGAGGTTCAGAATGACTACAACGCATTCAATGATAAGTGAAGGCAATCAATGTTAAGTGGTCACATCTAAGGTCATTGTATCATCCATTCTCGTTTTTCTTTTATTGTTGTAACTCATAGCGTAGCTGGGCCTTAGGGCTTATTCCCACATCTCGTATTTTACAGAAGCTACGGACATGGAAGCCCTGCAGTGGACTCTGTCTCCACCCTTCATCATGTCGATAAGATACCGGGAGTGGGGAAAGTGTTTGAATCTTCGTGGCACTGTAATAACATAGCCACATGGCTGCTTCATTACAAGAGTTAACTGTGGAGCTTCCCCGTCCGTAGCGGAACATGGGAATAAGCCCTTTTAGGGTGTAAAAACATATGCAGGTTCCTGAGCCATCAGTAGCTCCAGCAGGCAGGAGAGGTATAAGTCCTTCCAAAATATTTCTCCTTCATTTTGAATTTACCTTTGCCAATGACTTGAAAACCGCATCAAAAACAGCGTGTGTTGTTAATCCAGCTTTAGATGGAGCTGTGCTTTTACATGATTTTTAATTATTAATTTTTATGGAATTTTATTCCGACATATCTTAAGGATCACATTGGTGGAAGTCCCAGCTGCCGGGTTGTGAGTGAAAGGGTCCATCTGTAATGTTCATGGAGAGAGGGATCCACATGTTCAGTTATCTGTCCACTAAAATCAAGTTTAGTAACCAATAAATAAAAGAAACGGGAACCAGTCATCATTTTGCTTCTGCCTGAACCACAATTCATTGGCCTACAGTCCCTGCATAGGAGTGTTGTCGACTAAACATATTGCAACCTGCGACAGTTCTAGTTCATGTGTATCAGTCTGTCTGTTTCTTATAACATTATAGACAGAGAATGAGATTAAAGTCCTATTTTGTAGAGAAAATGTGGGGTTCAGTAAAAACATTTAGGGGGAGATTTATCAAACTGGTGTAAAGTAGAATTGTCTTTGTTGCCCATAGCAACCAATCAGATTCCAAATAACCTGTGAGGAATGAAAAGTGGAATCTGATTGGTTGCTAGGGGCAACTGAGCCAGTTTTACTTTACACCAGTTTGAGAAATCTCCCCTTAATCTATTTTATTTTTCTTCTTTACCCATTTCCCTTTTCTTAGACACTTCAAAACTGATGAAGGTGTTAAGAGTCTAAAACACATAATAAATTGTATACTGTTTCTTTTTTTTGCCAGTCTGTACCACTAAACAACTCGACCTGAAAATAAGCCTTAGATGCCACAATGTAAACCTACAGACAATATCTCACTGTATTAACAGTAAAATATATAAAAAGCAGTGCAGGAAGATTAAAAAAACAGCATTCACAAGGTCATGTATAAAATAAGTGAGCATGTACTGACAAACCATGTATCAGTATAAACTGGCTAATGGAAGTATTCCAAGTAATCCATATACAGATACAACACCTCATTTAGTTGGAAATAGTGCAGGTGTGTAACATCAAACATAAAAAATAATTAAACAACCGTACAATGAACATCAACCAGATGATAAGAAAAGATGAGCGAACTTAAAGTAAGTTTGGCTGAACCTGAACCTGATCTCTTGGCTGATGAATCCTGCTGCCAGCAAAAGATGCATTCCTAGGGCTGCCTGGAAGACATGGATACAGCCATAGGTCTCATAGGTTTGTATCCATGTTTTTTAGGCAGCCCTAGGGCTGCATCCATCTTTTCCTGGTTCAAGGCGAAGTGATCAGGGTCTGGTCCGCTCATCACTAATAATAACTATGTAGCCCTAGTGTATGGATTAGGGGCAGCACCTCATGGTACGTTTTGCTGACTTGCTTCCCACTGATGCTTAGAGGGATCTTTCGCATAGCCCATATCTCTTTAAAACAATGATTTAAATGGCTGCACAAAAGATCCCGTCAGCTGCCAAGCATTTTCTTATTAATCAGCTGGTCGCGGGCCCATTGTCAGGAATGGACATTATTATGAACGCTGATTCATAATCAGCCCATGTGAAGGGGCTCTAACAAGAATATATGTAACCTTCACTGGGGAGTTAGGATTTCCATACACCTGGCAGCCAAACTGTAAGAACTCCATAACTTGTGCTGCATTATAGTTCTCAGAAGGGAATGTATAAGCCTGAATGAGGAAGTTATGAATGTCCGTATAGTCTGGTATCTGTAACCGGCCCATACTGATCTGTTTATGAGTACTGGATATATGCCATCTTGGGTCACCACCTGTGTCTGTAGCCGTCAGGTTATCTAAACATTACACATGATCCAGAAACAAAAAAATTAAACTTGGTATTGCAGAATATCACAGCAGACGGAATAGTGAAGTCCATGTTCTAGTTGTAAGGCTATGTAAAAATGTTAGTTTGCAAAGGAGACTGTTTTAGGTCATTTATAGCCCAAAATTGCCTGGATCCGGTCCTGTGAAACTTCTCCCAGTTTACCAGGACTGGATCTGGCTTTTCCTGGCACTCAGAGTGGAGCGGCATGAAGTTCAAAGGCAGCTGGTTGATGAGCTAATAAAGCGCTTTGCCTCGCTAATTCTGTAAATTCGCTCATCTCTAGACTCTAGTCAAAATATGTCCCCAAAATAATTGTCAGAACATGGATGTATTGTGAAATTTATGGAACTCAATTTTCCCATGTGTGAATTCATTCTTGGCTGTCCAGACATGATGAGAGTTGTAGTTTTGCAACAGCTGGAGAGCCAAGGTTCCCTACTAGAGATGAGCAAACCGGGTTCGAGTCAATCCGAACCCGAACGTTCGGCATTTGATTAGCGGTGGCTGCTGAACTTGGGTAAAGCTCTAAGGTTGTCTGGAAAACATGGATACAGCCAATGACTATATCCATGATTTCCACATAGCCTTAGGGCTTTATCCAACTTCAGCAGCCACCGCTAATCAAATGCCAAAAGTTCGAGTTCGGATCGACTCGAGCATGCTCGAGGTTCGCGCATCTCTATTCCCTACCCCTGCCTTAGGGGGAATTTCTCACTGTTTGTTTTATAGACTTTGCTCAAATATGTGTGAATATTTTACAATCACTTATTTGTTATCCTGCATGCTGTGCAAATTATTGTTTTTTTTTTCTACACTAGATTTCTGGTGAAAGCTTTGTGTCTTTGCCTAGATAACTGTGGGGTTTAAACGGCATAATCCTATTTGTACAATTTGCACATCAGATGTATACAATTCAATTAAATGGTTAACTCTTCATTTTGACACCAGGGATAACAAAATGCAAATCTGCATCTGTTTGCTGTTGTCTTTTCTACCTGTATACATCAGACTCAAAACCATTGTTTTTCAATTAATGCTAGTCCACTCTAATGTTATGGGGTCAGACGTCCCCCCTCCTGGGATTGTTTGTGTCTGATGCAGGAGATAAACAGCAGCAGAGCCGTCTGGCGGCTGCTCAGCTTGTATTCTCCCCTAAAATAATTTACATGATTATTCAGATGATTGCTCTTCTCCCCAGGGGCCAATGATCATCATGGCTGCCACCTATTAATGTGTAGTGTTCTGACAACAGACATGTATACAGGTAGCTTTACACTTTATGGTAGCTTTTTGACCATATCCCTACCATCACCAGTGGGTAAAAAGTAATGTGTGTACAAGATCTTCTTAATCTAGAACAGGTTGATTTTTGGCTGAATTTCTATTCATTGTGTATGGACAGCATAAGGGCCTAGTGCATCGGGCCAGTATCTCTCTGTGTAATAAGCCCATTAAACAGCCAATAAAGGAGCAGATGCTCCATTCTGTCAGTCTGATTGTCTTTTGATAGGCCCAAAATCCTTCTCATTGCCTTCTATGGAAACCTACAACCATAATTCACCTTCATTCTCCAGGTCCAACCATGTCTGCTCATCCTATATGTGGTAACTGTAGCGCTGTGTCCAATAATAAATGTATCCTTGTTATCAGTATCTAATGGATGATTCCAGTTGCTTTTCAGTAATTCTGCCAAACCAAACCTGCTGATGTGCCATGTAGATGACAAATAATTCAGAGTAAAGGGCTTGTACTATGCACTTTCTATTGACTTAATAAACAGTGATTACACTTTGCTCTTGTATCTTTTTTTTTTTTTTTTTATTTGTACGTCAAAAATCCAAACTTGCTGAAATCATAATGATGGCGGAAAAAAAAGCTTCTAGGGCGTGATAATGCAGGCCGATATTTAGGCAGTGTTCACATATGTGTCATTCCACAGATTCCATCATATTTGAGGAGAAAAGTGATGTATGATGTGCTGTTTTCCTATCACAAATTGTGATTGTATCATATTTAACAAGAATATTGCTGCATTTACATTTTGCTATGTAGTCCCAGGCCATTTAGCACATCAGAATAAATCTAGGAAATCAGTAAGATTTTGGATGAGAAGACATAAAAAAACCATGCAAGGAAATGAGGAACACAAAAAATCTGTAGGTGTTCTTCTAGTTGGTGTCCAATCTAATGGCCCAGTGTCACCGCTGACAGATAATGATGGGCGAACAGAAGAGTAAAGGCCCTATTCCACGGGTCGTTTAGAGGAGCAATATCGTTCGTATTCGGCCGATATCGGCCGCTACGAACGATATTCGTCCCGTGGAATAGAGTGCAACGATCAGCCGACATCGTTCATGTCGGCTGATCGTTGCAGTCGCTTGTTTTTCAACATGTTGAAAAACAAGCGACTGATATAGCAGCGATCTGCTGCCGTCGCTCCGTTGAATAGGAGCATCGGCAGCAGGCGCTGCTGTATCCTATGGGCTGTCCGGACGATCAGCGATCCCCCGGGCAGCCCCCCCAGCAGCTCCCCGCCGCCCCTCCCGCACCCACCTGCTCGCTGACGCCACGTTGAATAGCGGCGGCAGCGAGCGGGGAACGAGGAGCAAACGAGCGCTAATAGCGCTCGTTTGCTCCTCCAAACGACTCGTGTAATAGGGGCATAAGGGTGGTATTACATGGGAGGATTTTCCGCAATTAACAATGAACAATCTCAACCACTATGACAAATGATATTGTCCACCCTATTACACAGAACAATCATTGTTACTTACGGTTGTTCATGTGCTCGTCCTTTTTTGGCTGATAGACCAGGGAACGACCGAGCGACATGTTATTACACTGAACGATTTGATCAATGATGAAAATGGGTCTAGATTGTATCAAAAGAACAACCATTTCTTCTTGGTCGTTTAACCCCTTCCCGCATGAGGGCGAAACTGTAATCCAGGGGGACGTCTAGTATGTGTGTAAAAAAAAAAAAGTTTTTTTTATTAATAAAAAGCCCTCACCCCAAATAAAAGTTTAAATCACCCCCCCTTTCCCCATTTTATAAAAATAAATAAATAAACATGTTTGGTATCGCCGCGTGTGTAATCCCTTGAACTATTTATTTATTTAATTCCTGATCTCTTATGGTAAATGGCGTAAGAACAATCAAATTCCAAAGTGCAAAATTGCGCATTTTTGGTCGCATCAAATCCGGAAAAATCGTAATAAAAAGTGATGAAATGCGCAATCAAGGTACTGATAGAAAGTAGAGATCATGTGACAAAAAGTGACACCTCACACAGCCCCATAGACCAAAAGATAAAAGCGCTATAAGCATGGGAATAGAGCGATTTTTAAGGAACATTTATTTTCTAAAAAAGATTTAAAAGCCATCAAATAAAATAAAAGTTACACAAGTTATATATCGTTGTAATAGTAACAACTTGAGGAACATATATAACACGTCAGTTTTACCCTAGGGCAAACTGCGTTTTAAACACAAGGAGGAAAAAACGAAAGTGCAAAACCGAAAATTAGCACAGTCCAGAAGGTTAATTGTTGCCTGCTATTATACTCAACAATTATAATTTAAATCTAAATGATGTAACAATTTTTTTTAATCATAATCGTCCCGTATAATACAGTCCTATGGCATGTTGCCTAATTTTTTCGGTCCATCAGTGTTATATTCTATGGGGGTTTAGGGGAACTAGCTGCTGGCTGAATAAATGATTATTGATGGCTAGTGAAGGTGTATGGCCGCTGTAAGCCACCTACTTCTGTCTAACTTAAAACACTTTGTTATATACCAATAATAAATTCTAGTGTGGATTCATATAGATACATTTTTTTCCTCTTATGATGGCTAATACTATAGACCATGTATCAGCATGGCCAGCCAATCGCATAACATAGTGGTTGTCCCAGTTTTTACATGGATTTAAGGGCTCATTCACCTCTATGGCATGGATACATCAGTAAAATGTCAAAATGGTATGCCAATGTAACTGTGCACAGACAGGCACTTCATTTAGGCCATGGCACCTTATTTTAGTATTTTGCCAATGTATCTGTGCTGTAGTGGGCACAGACAGGATGCAAAGCCACTCTAATATATGCACTTTTCTGTACCATATTACAGCTGCACATCGAAGCATAGGTATAAAACATAGATATAAGACTTTATGTTGGCCAACAGCAATCACCCCAGACCTTGCCAAACATCTTGTAGCAGTGGAATAGGTCAGACATGCTAAGGTTCTCCTCCCCCACACCAGAGGTTTGCACATTGTACATCTTTGCTATGGTTCTTAAAGAGCCGCTGTATTTATGAAATCAAAATAACACATTGGGGCTCTATGGCATCATACATGTAATGTTACACAGTGCAATCACCCATGAGAACTATAATGGCAGCTAAAGCTTTGGCTGTCCAGGCATGATGGGAATTGTAGTTCTGCAACAGCTGGAGGGCTGCGATTTTGACACTTGTGATATTTAAGGTTCAGTTCACACATTGCGTAATAGTATACACCAAATTTGCAAATAAAGATTTTGTTGTGGATATTGGTACAGATTTAGCTGAGGATTTACTGCAATTAATATTCTCACCCACTCCCACATCTGGTGGATCCGCAGTATCCTTAAAATGTTTCTTACACCTCCATTCACTTACATTGCACTGTGCTAGAAACCCCCAAAGCCCTAATGTAGTGCTAACATCAATAAAATAACATGGTCCTATCCGAAGAATACAGATTACTGATTGGTTTCAGTGAATGTAAATGTCCCGGCAGCACATAATCTTATATCCTTGTTCTCCCAATTGCATTAAGTCACCCTTATAATGGAATTATATTAGGGGACTATTCTCTATGCAAATCCTATTGTGGTGGTCACTGTGTGTGATGTATATGGCCACAGTTCAATGCTCTGTATCTTACCATATGAACCATTGTTGTCATGTAAGTGTGTAACGCATTGTTCCATTGTTAGTCCCTCTTGTAGGTGTCAGACTGGTTGTGTAGGTCTCTTACCAAACAATGACATTTTTAGGCTTTTGCTAATGTAGGTCTAGATTTACTATGGCTAATGTGCCAGAACTATAGTGCATGGCAGCTAGGAAACATTTATTATGGAAAGTGCACTGAAACACGGTCTAGTAAGTGTATGGCCACTAGTTATGAGCAAACTGGTTTGGTCGAACCTGAACGCTTGGCATTTGACTCCCAGAGGTTGGAAGCCACCCTAGGGAGTCCTGGAAAATGGATGGATACAGCTCATCACTAATGGCTACCTATTCTGCAAATGTCATCCTAAGCTAAGGCGGAAATCAATGTCAAAATCTACAAATCTGGAAGAGACATCTATGTGGCCGGCCTGCCTCACACATCACACAGTAAATGCCATCTCCACCCAAAAATATAAAAAAATAGTATATGACTATAATAAAAGGTCAACTTGTTCCTCACTTCCTCCATCAGGTTCTGACACATAGCTGTACAAGGAACAGTGGATACTGGGCAAGAGGGAAGAAGTTTAGAGATGAGCAGAATAGATACCTGCCAAGGAAATGCTTGGTTGGAACGGAAGACATGATGTGTGATTTAGAGATGACATGGGAGATGATCCATGTAGTGGACATATATACAAACAAAAGGGAAGAGTTTATAGGGAAAATATAAATGTTCTTTATTTATTGTTTAAAAAGATATAAACCACACACTCACACTGGCACCAACGCTGGGGTCTGTGTGATGTCACATGAAAAGAATTTGTTACAGAACGGACACTCATGACCACACAAATGCAAAAAATGGGATCCCAAGACACCCCCAAATGAATATATCTAGTGTAGTGATGTTGCCATCGTACAGTGTTCTCCCCTACACATGGAATAAAAGTCAATAAGTATATATACAGTTAGGCTGGGTTCACACACAGTATATTTCAGTCAGTATTTTGCAACCTCAACCAGGAGTGGAGTGAAAACACAGAAAGGATCTGTTCACACAATGTTGAAATTGAGTGGATGGCCACCATATAACAGTAAATAACGGCCATTATTTCAATATAACAGCCGTTGTTTTATAATAACAGCAAATATTTGCCATTATATGGCGGCCATCCACTCAATTTCAACATTGTGTGAACAGATCCTTTCTGTGTTTTTACTCCACTCGTAGTTTTGGTTGCAATACTGACTGAAATATACTGTGTGTGAACCCAGCCTTAGGGCCCTATTCCACCGGACGATTATCGTTTGCATAATCGTTAACGATTAACGATCTCAAAAGACCGCTATTGCAAATAACCTGAAAACGTTCAATCATTTCCATGGAACGATAGTCATTACTTATGATCGTAATTGCGATCAATTTTTCTTCGTTATTGCGTTTGTATCTATTGCGAACGACCGAACGATGTCTTATTTAATGCGAACGATTTGCGAACATTTTGCGAACAAGCAACGATAAAAATAGGTCCAGGTCTTATAAAGCGATCAACGATTTCTCGTTCGGTCGTTAATCGTTAAGTGCATTTCAACCGAACAATTATCGTTTAGATTCGAACGATTTAACGATAATCTGAACAATAATCGTCCAGTGGAATAGGGCCCTTAGGCTATGTTCACACGTCGTAAGAGAACGACCGTTCCGTGACCCGGCCGGGTCATGGAGTGGCCGGTCTCTGAAAAGATCATCCAGGCCAGTACTACAGTACTTTCGGGCCGCAGTGTTCTGATGCGGGCGCATTCGTGCATCGCTCCACAGTGTGCATTGACATGGGTTTCTGCGGCCACTATTCAATGAATAGCGGCCGCAGGAAACTGACATCTCAGTTGTTTGCGGCGCTGCTAGGGATCCCTGCTGGAGCGTATACTATGTGTATACGTTCCGGCCGGGACCCCGTAGACAGCAATGCAAGTATATACGTTGTGTAAACATAGCCTTAAAGTGCAAGTGCTCAAACTATGTAACATGGCTCTATGGTTACACATAAGGTATGCAACATCACAAGAGCGGAAGAAGCTATTGTAGCTAAACGTGCGTTGGGTTGTAAACCCGAGACCCTCCATTGCTGGTTCACAGGTTTGTGGCAGGGGATGTGTGATAGGCGTACTGGTGCCTTACTGTCAGCCCCCTCTGTCCTTGTGATGCTGCATACTTTATGTGTATTTTTCCCCCTTATGTTACTGCCTATTAGTTGTATTAGCCATTTGAGCCCTGTTACATGGTTTGAGCACTTGCACTTTAACTGTATATATACTTATTGACTTTTATTCCATGTGTAGGGGAGAACACTGTACGATGGCAACATCACTACACTAGACATATTCATTTGGGGGTGTCTTGGGATCCCATTTTGTTCATTTGTGGGGTCATAAGTGTCCGTTCTGTAACAAATTCTTTTCATGTGACATCACAGAGACCCCAGTGTTGGTGCCTGTGTGAGTGTGTGGTTTTTATATCTTTCTAAACAATAAATAAAGATCATTCATATTTTCCCTATAAATGCTTCCCTTTTGTTTGTATATACTGAATCGTGCCTTGGGATTTTTGTTATTGTGCTGGGGATTCTTTTTGTTGTTAATTACGTATGTGGACATGTAAAACCCCGGGACACGTTGACACTATTGTCATGTAAATGTAACTGTGATTAAAGAAGCGGTTCACAAAAAATTATTATTGCCCCCCTGGTAGACGCTGGCAGGTACACACACCGCAGGTCCCACGGCGCCGATAAAATCCGGTGCACGCTCACTTCCGCCTCTGCTGTGAGGTGAGTATACATGCCAGAGCCTACCGGGGGGCCAATAATAACTTTTTGTGAACTTTTTGTGGCAGCGGGTGGGGGAACGAAAAGCAATCAAGAGCTGACCTGACCGGTTGGTGCTTGCTTGCTCTCCACATCCCCCATGTAATAGAAGCTTTAGGGTTCTATTAGGTTGGGTTCACACTACGTTTTTGCAATCCGTTTTTTGCAAAAAAAACAGATGCATGTGTGTGCATTTCTTTTGATATGTTTTTTCATTGAATTCCATTATAAAAAGAGAGATCAAAACGGATCAGTTTTTTAACGTACACAGAAACACACGCATCTATTGCAAACGGATTGCAAAAACGTAGTGTGAACCCAGCCTTAGACAAAGTGATTTTCAACGATAAACAATCATATACGAGATTGTTTATCGTTAACTTGAAATCATTCACCATATTACACAGAACGATAGTGGTTAGTTACCATTGTAACTACGATGAACCATTACACTGAACCACGAACAATGATTTTAGGGTCAGATCTAAATCAACAACACGCAAACAATTTTTTGGTCGTTGCCTGCAATTACACCGGACGATTATCATCTAAATTTAAACGATATAACGATTTTCCGCACAATAATCGACCTGTGTAATAGGAGCCTTAGAATCTTTAATGTGTTCTTCTATAATAACACCTAAAGGGGTTGCCCCCCATATTAGTACATATCCCTTATCCACAGGATAGGTGATAAGTGATTGATGGCAGTGGTGGTGGGGTTAGGGCTTCAGACTGCTGGGACCACTTCCCATCCTGACAATAGGGACTGAATCCTTCCCCAGGACACACATTAGCAGCCATCACATGCATTCATTGTATATGGGAGCTGCTGGAGGTATAGCCATCTCTGGTGGCACATGTATTATCACCTATAACTAGGATATGTCAGGGGGGGCAGCCATTAGACCCCTTTAATTTTCAAAAGTGAAATTTTTCATGGAGTGTGGAATAGTGCTATACCCACAATGATATAATCCTGATCAGGTTTTTAATTGCATTTATTGAATACACAGCCAGGAATTGAGTCTCAAAAATAGTAGTAGATGCTTGGAACAAACTTCCAGCGGAAGTGGTATGTAAATCGACAGTAACTGAATGTATCCTTCATCTAGGATCTGTTCCTGACTTTATATTCAATAACTGCAATAAAACCCCTGACCGTGTGAACACAGCCTTATCCCGGTGTTATAACCGCTTCCATTGCCGATTATAGAGAAGAAGGCGCGGTCATTGGGCTGAATGATCTCAGGAGCGGCTCATCCTGTTCCCAGCAGTGATGATTCCTTGCTTGGCCCAGGAGCTTGCACTCTAGCAGCAGCAGCAGCAGCCCAGCTCTGGAGCTGTACCCGGCACACAGCAGACATGCTCGGTGCAGTGTATGGGAGGGATCTGCCTTGTACATCCGGAGCAGAAGGCCTCCCACCCCTCTCCCTCCATTCATCTCCCCTGTATACCCCACCTCATGCCTGCTCCTGTCCCCCCACCCCCCCCCCGTGTACTGCCCACCCCTGCCTCCTCCTAGTGGGCGGGCCTATAGTGACTATATGTTCAGCCCATGCCCGGCACTGGGTGAGACTCTCTGCTCTGCCATCTAGGTAAGTGTGTGCGCTGGGTATATCCACTGCTGGGAGGGATACAGGGATATGAGACAGGGAAGAAGTGCTGCTCTTACTGTTACTTCTTCCAGGCTCCATCTGCTCTCTATTATACACCAGGACTCTCTCTAATAGAAGCCATACATTCTCAGGAAATGGGGCCCTCAGGGGTCCTGGGCTTACTGTAACCTGATCTGACTTGTTCATTGCTCCAGATGTGAGAGATGAGGGCAGTGATGCCCAATCTGAGGCTCTCCAGCTGCTGCAGAACTACAAGAGGTCAGGGCATGATGGGAGTTGTAGTCTGCAACAGCTGGAGAAACCAGGGATTGCTACCTAAGGCTCTGTTCACATCATAGTTTGCTTTTACATCAGGCTATACTATACTTTGTGTTTGCCAGGGTGATGGTGTTCATAGTGATGTATATAGGAGATCATGATGGGAGTTGTAGTTTTGCAGCTTGATGATGGTTACCTAAGGCTCTGTTCACATCACACAGTTTAACGCTTATGTCAATGCATACTGAGAGTTGTCGTTTTAGAATATATTTTGTATTGAGGGTGATGGTTTAGTATGTATGGAAATTGGGGATTGGGGATCCCCTAAGGCCCTATTGACGTTACATTTTTCAAATTGTTAAAAAGTCAAAACTTGTATAACTAACACTGTGTAGGTTATAAGGCTGTAATACTTGGTTTCCAAGGTGATGGCATAATGGTTACACTTCCATAGGGGTGTATATAGGAGATCAGTTCTGTACTATGTAACAATGACCCACTATGGCTTGTGCTCACTGGCATGGTACACTGCCCCTGACTGTAGATGTTTGCCTGGCACAATGTGATGCAATGCAGATCAAGGGCAAATAAGTTAACTACTTGGTGCCCATAATTTAGGAGCTGGCCATCCTGCATCTCTAGGATAGCCAAAGAGCATGCACTCTAATGGGACTGACAGGAACTCCTGCTACTTTGTTTCCAGTAATGGTTCTTATTACGACTTGTAATATGTGTAAATGCCTTATGGACAGATGAGGTGTAATAGGCCAAGCTGTGATTTGTAGTTCTACAAAGTACTGGATCCCATTGGCAAATCTGATCTTTATTGAGCAGGAATCGGTATCAGTCCCCTTCATAGTGTTCTCTCCATCCCTGGATGAGCTGCCAATGTTGCATTGAATGCTCCCTATTCAGTGAGTGGATGAAAGGATCCATTTACTACCTGTACATAGGAGGCAGCCTGCCGGTCTGGGGGTGTCCTGACAGAACATCTGTGTTCAGGGTCTTTTTTTTATGGGATACTGAATACTAGCCTATTGTGATTATTTATATATATATATATATATATATATATATATATATATATATAATCTCTTTCTAAACTTACTTTGCTATAAACATGCCCTTCCCTGGGAGTGTATGTGACTTGCTTACATGGGGGGGGGGGGGGGTATATCAATATATTCAGTGTACATAGTTTTACATTGACCCCCTACTTACCACCCCTCCACATCTGGAGCTGCACATATCTCCAGGGTGGCCATGTTTCCCCTGTGTACGGCCTCCCTCTTAGTTGTCATATTTCCATTCACTTCAATATTATATCACTTCCACTTCTATAGTATACGGGGCCCCTAACATGCAATCCCTGTAGTATAACCTTCTGAGTGACTACAGATTGCTCAACAGCCTGACTGTACAGTGTTACCCAGGCCCCCCTCCTTTCTATGACGTACATTTCCTTCTACTGAACCCACACAATGCTAGAGATGCTGGTGATGTATACAGGGGGGTGAGGGGACATTACTAATGTCTAGGGGGTCCCCCAAGCCATATACGCCTATCTCTTCATGTATTCTCAGTAGGATAATGTAAGACTAGCATAACCAATGGCTGGAACCTAATGTAGTTTAGTTACCACATTTGGAGGTGTAATACAAAGATTAAGATCATGTCTCGCGTGTAAATGACCTTCCTTTGTTTTGTTAATTTTTGTCTTAGTTGACTTTGTGTTTGTTATCATTACTTGCTCTATGTAAATGCAGATGTAGCAGAGCTGGAGAAAACCTGAACCTTTTGTAAAACCACAGAGTGATAACACAATCCTTCACAGTAGGGGAACCTGGCTCTGCTGCATATGACTGGGGTGATAGGCATTGTATACAATACCCTGCACTACCATGAGGGCTGCATCCTCTGGGTAACACAATGGTGGGCGTAGGGGTAAAACTTGGCAATTCTTGGGTAATTTTATTCAAAATGTCATAAGGGTATACATTATGCATGTTACAGTATATTCCTGATCTAAAACTGTTGTTGGACAATGGAACGACTAGTTGGCATCAATGTATTCGAACTACTGCTGAGTTTATGCCATGCCATCCTGGCACTAGTCTAGCTCTGTGCTGGGCATTCTCATGAGGATAATAAGGCCTAGTACAGTTAGTGTTCAGGATTTATAAGCTATTACTAATGTATGTGTATAGGGCCCTACTGTACTTTCATTTCATGTGTGGACATTTTTTTTTTTCTTTTGGATTCTATATAAATGGTCGTTGATCTTAATACAGTAAGGCAGGGGTAGGGAACCTTTGTCCCTCCAGCTGTTGCAAAACTACAATTCCCATCATGCTTGGACATTGGCTGTCCGGGCATGATGGGAATTGTAGTTTGGCAACACCTGGAGAGTCAAAGGTTCCCCATCCTGTAGTAAGGAGTCATAAGTACTCTGCTGTGTGCATGGGACCTAGGACTAAATACACACATTATATGCATATTCTATGGGATTCAAACTGAGATGCATCCATTTCCTTCATTTCCAAAAGATAACCCATTGCCCTAGACATTGTATTTGTCATTGGGGTCAGTAATGGAAACCAAACGCAAGACGTCAGTTTTCAATCCTATTAAATCAGTTGTTGAGCAGTAAAGTCCTCGTCTAGGGATATGGATTTATTCTAATGCCCAATGACTTTATGTAATGTTATATCAATGATTACTTTACAGAATCACAATGTTCCAAATTAAGAAGATCTGCTGCATTGGTGCCGGATATGTCGGGGGCCCAACCTGCAGCGTCATTGCACACATGTGTCCTGATATCAAGGTGACGGTGGTGGACATAAATGAGGCGAGAATAAATGCATGGAATTCAGACACCCTCCCTATATATGAGGTAAGGATTCTGCTATGTCTGTGTTCTGTGGTCTAAGCACTTCCTCTTAGAGCTAACTTATCTCTGGCCCATCATCTCAAGTATATAGTTACATACAGCAGTACCTGGCAGTATAGTGAATTTAGTTTCCTATGTAAATGTCTTACGTGACATTTCCACTGGGTGAACTTTAGCACTGTACTGTCCTGTATTTCTGCTATTGTATGTATATATACTCAGACATATGTGAGACTTCCTCTGATGTAGCCCTGTCATTCTGTGGATCAGAGATTACCTATGTTGTAGTCTCTTGTGTATCTGTGACATATCAGAAGATCACGTGAGATCTGTGTAAACACGGCAGTAACTCCACCATGTATGGGTCCATTTACACAGAAAGATTATCTGCCAAAGATTTGCAGCCAAAGCCAGACGCAGACTATAAAGAGAGATTAAGGGCCCTATTACACCAACAGATTATCTGACAGATTTCTTTGAGCCAAAGCCAGGAATGGCGTATAAACAGGGAACAGGTCTTAAAGGGAAGACGTCGCCTCTTTTCAAATCCATTCCTGGCTTTGGCTTAAAAAAATCTGTCAGATAATCTGTTGGTGTAATAGGGCCCTAAATCATAAAGGAAAGCCTGAGATTTCTCCTCTTTTCAAATCCATTCTGGGCTTTGGCTTCAAATCCTTGTCAGATAATCTTTCTGTGTAAATGGACCCTTAGTCTAAGAGATAATACCCCCCCCCCCCCCGCGCAGTCTATACCTTCCCCACTTTTTAGATCTCCATCTAACTTTTTATTTTTCTGTTGTCATAGCTTATAAGGTACTGGCACCACTGTAGGGTACTTTTCATTTATGCCCTATACTGTAGTTCTGGAACATTATAGTGGACGCTCCAAGCATCCATTAGCTTAAAAGATCCTAATGGACATCAGATATGTGTTAGCTGAACTGTGACACCAACCTAATGTTCTAGGGCCCTGCTGACTCTTACCCAATAGATAATAGCAGAGAGAGGAATCGGGTATGTTTCATTTTGACTGCCTTATCCTTTTGGGAAGATAAGCCGTGGCCAGAGGAGTCTTGCAGCAGCTTACACCTACTTTGTTCACATGAACGCTATCAAGTGTATGTGGTGATTGGGAGCGATGGCCATTGGCCAAGTGAGTGTAAGGCCGACAGCTATTTTATGTGTATGACTACCTTTACCCTGCATGACATCCGTGTGTATAGTACACTGGAGTAATCTTTACAGATAAAAACTGATTCTGTCCCAAAACCTCTGTCCTTGATACCTTTCACCATGTTGTTGTTGCCCTATGCAGTTCTTCATACTAAGCATGACTGCAGGTAATGTGCTGTGATAATGATTAACATCCAGCGTATCACTGGGGTAAAGTATCTCTAATACCAGAATCGTCCAGCTGTACAGAGGGGTTTGAGCATGTAGGGAAACCACTATATATAATATATATATATGGTAACATTCAGCCTAAATCCTTACTTCATGTGAAGATGGTGACCCAAGCAATAAATATTATAGCAAATAATTAATATATGGTACCGTTAGTCTGATCTTATACTGAAAATGTTTTTCCGTTTTATGAAATTTCTCACTTGATCCAAGTGCAATGCAAGCAATGTTACCACTGGATTATTCTGCTAACCAAACATGGATGAATGTCTGTCCTCCTTCAGCAGCAGTCCTTTATAACCACTACCACACAATCCTACAGTTGTTCTATGCCATAAATATGTATGTTTAGTTCCTTGCAGTTTTCTGTCTGACCAGTGGGGGCAGGCCATGCCTTGCTTCCTGTGCTGAGCTGGCACTTCTGAGCTCACAGCTGTAATCGCTCCCTTAGAGAGAGAATACAGGAAGTCTACAGAAGCTGAGCTGTATAGAATACCCTCCCTGTGAAAGAGGACGGTATATTGTGTCCAGGAAGATCAGGCAGCAGTGCAATGGTTACACTGTATAAAAGCACAAAATGTTTAAACTAGACAGAAGTTCATATAAACTTTAGTTTTCCAGCCCGGGTGCTCTTTATAATTCATACAATTACATTTAAATAAATTGGACCCATTTGCATCATGTTTTATATGCTGAGACACGGCAAAAAGGTATACTAACATATACTGAAGAGGACCCATTGACCTTAGCTAGTATGCTCCTACAATAAAATAATGGATCCGACTATTGGATCCATATGGCTCTGTTCTTTGTGATGTTCTTCACCTACTCCAACATTGATGGATTCTTTCTTTTGTTGTGCAGCCCGGACTGAAAGAAGTGGTTGAGTCCTGCCGAGGAAAGAACCTGTTTTACTCCACCGACATTGATGGAGCCATACAAGAAGCTGATCTTGTCTTCATTTCTGTAAGTTTTCTTATTGAAAGGGTCCTCAGATTGATCTAAAACTTATATATTATGTGTGAACATAGAGGCTTATGGAGGAACAGGGAGAAGGCAATCAACGCTGTTGGAGCCAAACCTTCATGACCCACCCCCCATACTATACAGTAGGCATGAGCAGCCATTTCAGCAGTATATAGTGGTTCAGCATAGTCTAAGATCACTGATCTGTTTGGCAGCTGTGTATTTCATTTGTCCTCCAGCAATATTTCCACAGACAGACGTGTACCTGTAGGTTATATAATACAGCTGTAAGAATGCAGTCAGACGCGTTCCCCTATAATTCGCTGACGTTGTATTTGTTCGGATTTTGCTTAAGTTCTCTTCTCTTTTCCTCGGGCAGGTTAACACCCCGACCAAAACATATGGTATGGGAAAAGGCCGAGCCGCAGATCTTAAGTATATTGAAGCCTGTGCCCGAAGGATTGTGCAGAACTCAAATGGATACAAAATTGTGACGGAGAAAAGCACGGTGCCGGTTAGAGCTGCGGAAAGTATTCGGCGGATCTTTGATGCCAACACGAAACCCAATCTCAATCTCCAGGTAACCTAATGCATATTAAATTACTAATGGTGCCATATTTGTTGTGTATAGTTGGTATTATGACTACAGGATCAGACTACATATAGGAGTTGTTGGTAGTCTGTAACCATGGAGACACCATATTTAGTAATAAATAAATAAAACTGTCTGCCAAACTACACCTGACCTTCTCACTAATGGTCTGATCTGCTTTCCACCCAAGGTCCTGTCTAACCCCGAGTTCCTGGCAGAAGGAACCGCTATCAAAGATCTTAAGAACCCTGATAGGGTCTTAATAGGAGGAGATGAGACCCCAGAAGGCCAGAAAGCTGTGCGCGCTCTGTGTGCTGTATACGAACACTGGGTCCCTGCTGAGAAGATTATAACAACCAACACTTGGTCTTCTGAGCTTTCTAAACTGGTAGGTGTTAATAAATTCAAGGATTCAATATGATGGGAGCATCATGACTTCATGACTTGGGTGCCGTCATATTCATACATCCTCTTTCTTCTCTCTTTAGGCTGCCAACGCATTTCTTGCTCAGAGGATCAGCAGTATTAACTCCATCAGTGCCTTATGTGAGGCAACTGGCGCAGATGTAGAAGAAGTGGCCAGGGCTATTGGAATGGACCAGAGAATTGGAAACAAATTCCTTAAAGCCAGTGTTGGTACGTATGAGCCTAACAATGCTTCTATATTGTATTACTGGTATTCTACTATTGATATTCCCTGGCCATAATCGTATTATAATATGGTAGGTGAAGCCTAATATGTAGAACAATCCCACGCAGCTATCTGTTCTTGTATGACGGAAGCTTCTCAGGTGTCCTATATCACATTAACAGCTCAGCTCAGTTATAAAAGACTTCAATCCTATGTCATAGAGACTAAGTGGCCTCCAGCAATAGCTATATGAAGTGGCTGCAGTGATCTGCAAAACCTCATACCGTCAGCTTCATGCAGGAGACTTGTAGACTTCCCTAGACTTGCATTGAGGTCCATAGGCCATCTTGCCTTTTGTCTCCTCTAGAATAATGAATACACTATACAGGGTTAGGCCATGTTCACACATGGTATGAGACCGGCCGGTTCACAGACCGGCTGGTGTCAGAAGACCATCCCGGCCATTACCACCATACCGGCTGGATGATCTTCATTTCTGGTGAATTGGGTTGTGGGCACATCAGTGTGCGCCCGCATCACAATTCACAGCTGCACACAATGGAGCGTGCGGTTCCAGCCACACACTCCATTGTGTGCAGCGGTGAATTGTCAGTTTTTCGTGCGGCTGGATGGAATCCCGGTCGGAGCGTACACTATGTGCAAATTGCAACAACGGATGTGATTTATGTAAAACATACATTGTGTGAACATGGCCTTAGATGTGATGCCAAACCCCAAGCAGCATTTCCTGTATGGTTAATGATGGGATAATTGCTTGTATTATTACTAATGTATAATATATTCCTGTTTTTTTTATCTATAGGTTTTGGTGGGAGCTGCTTCCAGAAAGATGTTCTAAATTTAGTGTATTTGTGTGAAGTTTTAAATCTGCACGAAGTTGCTAAATACTGGCAGCAGGTATGTATATTGCATTGTGCCACTAAGGCATATAATAAGCACTTTTCTACTCCTTCATAGACAATGCATTGTGTTTGTGTTTATGCATTAATACTGTGTACTTATATGTTGTGTAGACTGGCAAAAGATGCAACGATCTGCTTCATAACATGTTCCATAATTGTTCTCCTTTCAGGTCATTGACATGAATGACTACCAGAGGCGAAGGTTTACCTCAAGGATCATCGATTGTCTCTTCAACACTGTAGCAGACAAAAAAATAGCTGTGTTAGGTTTTGCCTTCAAAAAGGACACAGGAGACACCAGGTAATAGACGTTACTAGTATCTTGACATTAATGCAATGAGGGGTTTTCTGTATCTCTGTACATTAAAGTGGGTCTCTCTGATAACCACCTGTCTCTCCCCTGAGGGCAGTATTGTGAGAGAAGTATTGGGCAGATCAATTTCAGTGTACCCAATCCTTTTGTTTGCAGGACAAGGATTTGCCCTTTTCCCTTCACATTTAGAATACATACAAACTTGTTTGAACTGAGTGTGCATGTGTATCAGGGGGGAATCTGGAGAGATTCTGATATCTGAAACGTATGGTCAGCTTAAAGGGAACCTGTCACCAAGACAACGCTATCTAATCTGTCACCATCATGTTATAGAGCGGGAAGAACTGAGCAGATTGATATAGATTATATATATTATCCCAATCAATATTTGTAGGAAAAGATTCAGTATAACAAGTAACTTGTTGATAAAAATCCCTGCTCATTCTGTAATAAGGAGTCCAGCGGGCGGTGTCACTTAATGGCCTGGACTCTTTACTATGGAAACATCAGAGACCTCAATCAACAAATTAGACGTTATACTAAATCTTTTCCCATAAAAGATATACATGAATCTGCTCAGCTTCTTCTCCTCTATAACTTGATACTAATAGCTTTGGTAGCATTTTTATGGTGACTGTTTCCCTTTAAAGCATTAGTCACTACAAAAAATAAAAAAGATATATTCACTTGATCTAGCTAGGAAAAGCATGCTGCCTGATCCAACTTCTTGCAGGAGCCTGTAGCTACGGACAGCCTACGGGAGTAGGCTGCATTCACACATCCCTAAGGGTCCATTTACACAGATTATGGGTCCATTTAAACAGTGATCCATGCTGCAATTGTGGGTCTGTACTTGGACTTGCCTGTTTCTTGTGCGGCGTGGATCACTGCCCCATAACACAAACTAAACATGTGAATGGGGCCATATAAATGAGTGGGTCTAAAATTGCAGGCGCACTAAATGCGTGAATATGGCCCTACAGATGAGATCTTGGACATGTAACTCAATGACCTGCAGTGCGTGGATAGAGACATTTAGTTGGCTGTACATATAACTGTATGCAAGTAGACAAGTATTATTGATTGATATATGGGTATTGGCCATTATCTGACCCTCTTACTTTACTTCCACAGAGAGTCCTCCAGTATCTACATCAGTAAATACCTAATGGATGAAGGAGCCAAGCTGCACATCTATGATCCCAAGGTGCCCAGAGAACAAATAATCATGGACTTATCCCAGCCTGGAGTGGCGGCTGATGAGAGAGGTATGTGATCCAAGAACATATGGGAGACATTAGTCCACCATCACCCTCACTGCTGTTAGTCTTTAAATAAGGAAAAACAAAGAACTTCCCCATGTAGTTGGTTCCTGCCAATATTATGGGAATGATTTCCAGATTCTTACTGTAGGATTTTGGTAACACTTCTAGTGAGAGTTCATACATTTATGATTTGTTTTTATTCCTCAGTGGAGAAGCTGGTGCATATCTCTACAGATCCATACGAGGCCTGTGAAGGAGCTCACGCTATGGTTATCTGCACAGAGTGGGACATGTTTAAGGTGAGAAGCTAATGCATACCTGTTCATCCTATAGCAATCTAGATGTGCCCTTTCGTCTGTATTGAGTTATCCAACCCATAGTTGACGGCTGTTCTTTTATATGTAGGAACTGGATTTCAATCGCATCCATTCCAAGATGCTGAAGCCCGCATTCATATTTGATGGCCGTCGGGTTCTAGATGACCTTCATGGAGATCTGCAGAACATTGGTTTTCAGGTATGTGACTCACAATCATAAGAACACTCAGTACCATTGTATTTCCAGTTTCTGCAATAAAGCCACCAAATATATGCTCAGACTATCCAAGTAAGCTTAAAGCTATGACCAGCTTTACGTTTGTAATGTTGCCTAACAGCTGGTGAAGTGAATAGCTGTCATTGTAATACAAGGACAGACCAGACCTGCTATAGGTTTGGCCGGAGAGCCTCTCTATCCAGTTCTGTTGTTAGTATCTGGGCCTGATGTAAGCTACATAAATGACCTGTGCATGACATCTATTATACAATTCGGATTACACTCTTATCGATGTAGTGCAGAATTTCCTTTGAGTCATGGGGGAGTACACTCCACCAAAAATGTGTGTTGTAAAGTTGATGTAATGGGTCACCATCTTAACCAAACTGCATCATCGTTGCCAGTATGTCCGTCCCAGTCTAGCCATTACATATAATGATGCTTAAGTGTCTTATTGAGAAAACAGTCTCGCTAAAAAGCTTTTCTATCTAAAATGTGAAAAGTGAGCCATAAGGAATGAATACCATGGGTGACGCAGACTGTTATATGGGTGTAACCCAGCAGAGGTTCTGCAATCTGGACATCAGTGACCAAAGAGATCAGCAGAAACTTTCTGTTCTTTCCTCCCAGCATGACTCATACAGAAGTCAGAACTCTCACTCCTAATGATGTCCTAACCCTCACTTCATCCTTGGAGAATATACAATACGTTTAGTAACTAAGATATTTCCTATTAAATCACAACTTATAAACCTACAGTATTCTCAGACATAACTTTTATGCATGCATTCTGTAGCTGAGCCTTACTTCAGAATGTAACACAATTTTCTTTTGTATGCATTGCCATCTATAGGTCAAATAGTAGAACAGCAGTGTAAAAAAAAAACAAAAAAAACGTATTTCCAACAAAGTACTCTCCTCTTTTAACACTTACCTGACCATGAACATGATGCAAAAGGTACTTCATTATTTATTAATTTATGTTCTTATGATTCATTGTATTTACAGGTAGAAACAATTGGGAAAAAGGTGGCGTCCAAGAGGATTCCTTACACACAATCAGCTGACGTGCCCAAGATCAGCCTTGCGGATGTTCCGCTCAAGAAGGCCAGAGTATAAATCCTGCGCTGAGCATGAACACAACTATATATGAATGTAATGTTAGCGGTGAACTGTCTACTACACCTTCAGTATTCTGCCCCACCTTACAGAGCTTTTACCTATAGATACATCTCAGTTAATCGATGTCATCAATAGATAATTTATTTGTAAATAATTCACTTCTAAAATCTTCAAGTGATTTCTAAAGACCAAACAAGCTTTTTTTAAAAAAAATATTTTTATAGAACAGAATGTAACAATTTTATTCTTTTCAGTTTAGAGGCTCCTGTACAGATAGCGTGCCCCGCAGTAACTGTATCGGGCCCTGCAGGAGTGGATTTTGTACATTCTTTTTATATACTGTTATTTATAAAGGGACACTTTAAATCGTATCTATTTTTGGAATTTTTATATTCTCATTGGTGATCACATCTATCATGTGCTCGAGCGCCTATTGTGGGTGGGAATTGGAAAGTTATTATTTTCTTTTGTATGAAGCGATAGGTTTGCAGCCTGATCATGATGATCTCAGCAGTATTTAATGCATTGCTGAACTAATATGGGGGGACGTGTTTAGAAATTTTTTTTGTGATAGTTAAACTGTAAAACTTTGTTTAAACAATGTATTTTATCACAAACAAATTCAGGCCCTTTAAGGAATCCTGATCACTAAGTAACTAGTAAATTAGGTTCTGTAATTACTTATATGGTACATGCAGGATTAATGGTACTATAAATTTTGCTAAATCCCTGCCCACTTTGTGAATTGCACAGGTTTTTGGCTTATTTATGTATTGTGCTTTGCTACCGTTAGCACAGTGATGATGCAGACTGTCAGGCAGGGTCTCCCTAGCACCTAGTCCATGGGTCTCCAAACTGCGGCCCTCCAACTGTTGCAAAACTACATTTCCCATCATGCCTGCACAGCCAAAGTTTTAGCTGCCCAGGCATGATGGGAGTTTTAGTTTCACAACAGCTGGAGGGCCGCAGTTTGGAGACCCATGATCCTAGTCTGTCTCATGTTTCTACTTTGGGACATGTGAACACTAATTTGATGCAGAAAAGCTTAGCAGAGCTCAACACGTTTTATTTCTGTCGTCCTTATATAATCATTGTTGTTCTTAAAAATGCATTAAAGTAAAAATGATGGAAGTCGCCAACCATGCAATGCTGCCTCCTATGGGATCTTGGTCAAATTGAATGTTTTTTGTTTTAATTTTTAATGTAACTTTTGAAAAATAAAAAAAAAATTTCAACGGTACGTTTGTCATTGTTAATTATGTCCTGGTTCAGACTTGATGGTAAAGTGAGAAATATAAAGGCAGCTGTATAAATGGAGATCAACACCAGATAGACAATATCACTACTCCTACAACGATCAATGCACATCCTGTCAGTCACAGACGAGACACATCTGCCCAGATTTATGAATCAGATACATATATATCTATCTAATATATATATATATATATATATATATATATATATATATATATAAAAAAAAATCAAAAAAAAAATCTGACACCTCAAATAGCAACCAATTACAACACACCCATCTTAATTCTCTAGACTACTTACCTGTCTAACAAATGTCTGATTTTTGGCTAGGCTAGGGCTATTTTGTTTGTGTGTAGTGTGTATATAATTTTACACTGGTAACCTTTAATTTTGCCAAATGTATTATGATGCCAGAAAAATATTTGTAGGCCACAACTGAAAAACAATTTGTGGGGCAATAATTTCACCATATGGTAAATGTGACAAGGTAAACTTATTCTATGGGTCCAATTATGCCACAAGTTTGTGTTGCCATGTTGTGATCCCTATAAAAGAGTTATTACACATACAGAGCTGTGTAACTGAATAATTCCCAATAGTTCCTATATCACTACAGTTCTGGATTCATAACTTACACTACTCAGTACTGTCCTCCGCTTCTGAGGATCTCCAAGACCCACCCAACTGAAAATTAGATTGTGCTAGCAGAGTGCGAAACATTATATAAGGGACAGACCTAGCACTGCCCCTTATGTGTACACATAGCTGGGAATGACATAGGATTTAAGCTACTGTGTATATCAGGAGTTATACATGCACTGTGTCCTGTCCACCTATATAAAACCATTTTAGCTCTAAAGAACCCTGCTCTACAGTACATGCACTTTATCTTATAAACAAAGAACCTTGTTGGTGTTCATTTTGACTTATGTACTGGTGATTTAGGATTCCCCGATAAACATGTAGCTATGCTAAAATACTAGCAACAGAACATTGTCATCATACAGCCGATTTTGGATGCTCTTTCCTAATGCACGCTATGTTGTAGTCTACAGCATTCAGATTTCAGCTATAATTGAAATGAAGGCTTCAAAGAAAAAAAAAATCTTGCTATATGCAACAGCTGTGTTTTTTTTTTTTCCTGTTCATTATCTTATCTATTATCTTAGGTGTTTGCCATGTAGAAATAGTATCCTAGAATTTCCGTATAGAAAAAAAAAAGAAAATCCTCTGACAAGTACCATTAGAGTTTATTAAGGCGTCACTATCCTTATGTTACAACAGGAAGATGTTTTCTCTTTTCTCAAATATATGCAAAATGTAGGAAATGACGGATTGGTAATACAAAAAATAAAACTATAGACAGACTGGAATAGAGACTCAGGCAAGGAAATCATATTGGGGGAGATTTATTGTGCTGTCTTATGGGACGATTCCCTTTCTTCACGTAAAAAAAACAATCCCAGCTCAGCTTTCATCCTGCTCTGGTAACATAAGCTGAGCTGATATGGGAAAACAAGATAAATCTCCTCACTATCTATAAATTGTTATGCAGAGTGGAGGAGCTACTGGGACATCACTCTCAACACTCATATTCCAAATTTCTATGCATTGGGGCTACCTAAAAAGTAGAAGATGTGATCCATTTGGTTTCTTTACAGTCTGAAGCACTGGATGACTTTTTGGCTAACATGCCAAGGCCACATCACTGCTCACCCTCTATTATACCATAGGGCATAACATGTTACAGGGTCACGTCCCCCTCAACATACAATGAATACTGTTTGCCTTGAGTACACCTATAGAACAGCACCATGCTCTTCCTCATAAGGCCTTTGTCTTTCTTTTCTCTATTAAATTCTTCAAGAAGAATTCACCTAATAAATGTGAAAAGAAAACACATAAAAGCTTACTCAATATACCCATAAGTATGCAGATTGGAACAACTAGAATAACAACTATCAAAAGCTATATATCTATATGAAACATTACTCCGCGGGTACTGACTTGACTTGCGGCAATGCTCCATGGGATAAAAAGTATGCAAATACATCCCCAAATGGTTGTCTACTTTTTGGACAACTGCTAAAGGCCCTATTCCACAGAACGATTATCAGGTGTTACGGCCGATAATCGTCCCATGGAATTGACAGCAACGATCAGCCGACATCATTCATATTGGCCGATCGTTGCAGTCGTTTCTTTTTCAACACGTTGAAAAACACGACTGATACAGCAACGATCTGCTGCCGTCGCTCCGTGAAATAGGAGCATTGGCAGCAGACGCTGCTGTATGCTATGGGCTGCCCGGACGATCAGCGATCCCTCGGGCGGCCCCCACCAGACTCACCCGCTCACTGCCGCTGCTTGGAATAGCAGCAGCAGCGAGCGGGGAACAAGGAGCAAACGAGTGCTAATAGCGCTTGTTTGCTCCTGTCAGTCAGCTCGTGGAATAGGGGCTTAACATGCCTATGTATGAAAAAGGTTCCCCATCTGGTGCAACACCTAATAAAAGGGGTTTTCAGTGAAATACTATTGTGCTATTTGCAGGATAAACCATCAATACTTGATAGATGAGGTGCAGGCACCTAGCACTGCAGCTGACAGCTGTTTGGCATCTAATTTAATTTACAAAGAGTCGTATGCAGGTGTCTTCACTCACTGTTGCCAATGTGTTACTAAAGCCTTAGCTCCCAATTAAGTGAGCTACCACCAGTACGCAAAGTACAGAGCCAACTGCTGTCCTGAGACCTGTGTAGTACGGGTGCCACAGCTGATCGGCAGTGGTGCTAGGTATCAGCAACTGATAGCTTATCCTAAGGAGATCTGCTAAACAATCTAGGATGTAAACCCCCCCCAAAAAAGCCATACCAGCTTTGTAAGATGATCGGACCAGAGGACCACTGGCAGTGTACAGGAATCCTAGCTCATTGCCCACTTTTTCCCAGTGCTTAAACTTTTCAGGTGTGACGTATTCTTCAACCTGCAGAAGACGAAAACAAAAAAAAAGGTTACATGTAAACTACAGTTGTGGTAACAACGCATGGTCAGAGGAGCCGCTTAGCCGTCAACATGTCTGGTATATGTTCAATGAAAATCTCCCTGCAATGTGTGGGTGTGCAGTTACCTTGAGATGACGTTTTGTTGGCTGCATGTACTGTCCAAGGGTCAGGCAGTCGACTTCTGCTTCACGTAAAGCTAAAGGATTAAAATACACATGATCAGCTCCATTGTTACCCCGACACAGGACTAGTACAGAGCAGTACCATGTTACTCACCTGTCATGGTGTCATAGACTTGTTCATCTGTCTCTCCTAACCCCAGCATGATGGAGGTTTTTGTTACGATATCAGGACGCACATATTTGGCATGCCTTAGGACACTAACAGATTGCTCAAAGTTGGCTCGAGGGTCGCGGACTTGCCTACAAATATATTGGAATCTAAATGTCATTGTGAGGCCTATAGGTAGCAAGACGACTGCAAGCACATTCAGCCATAAACCACAGTTCCCAACATGCCGAGAGTACATTTATGTACTGTGTTTGCTGCGGATTTGACGCTTTAAAGTAGATGTGATGTTCAATGTTTCAGGTACACTGGTTTACAGAGCATCAAAATCCCAGCACAAATGGCACATGTGGATGTACCTTAAAGGAAACCAATCACGGCAAAAACGTGTGGCATCGTAAAAACGCCAGCCTCTGGGTAACGTCACAGGGCAAGAGCACTTTCAATCACGTCCAGAGGGGTGTGATTACAGCACTGAAAAGCCCAGATGACTACCTGGCCACAATTAGCATACAGCGCGGGATAAAAGTAAGATTGCACATAAATCAAGCAGGGGACGCAGGGTGATGTACCAGCACGTTTCCTTAGCTTTAGGGCCATTTTTGACGTGATTGGTTACGTTCAAAGAGCACCTGTCACAAAATCTGAATACGGCGTGGCCTGCAATCCATTTGCTTCAAGAAGTTTGGATATTCAAGGAGACCACCACGCCAGATTGGTACTGCCCACAACCCTCGCTCTTATCCTATTGGGGTCATGAGCAATACCGACCCAGTGTGGTCGTCTACAATGATACCCAAACTTCCATCAGCCCATGGCCGGACGCTGCCCTGGGTTCAGACGGTTATTTCCATCCATCTTTTTTGCAGTACACCAGCAAAAGGAAGGTCAGAGGGACACTATTTTTGGGCAGTGTTTGGCAATGGTAAGGTTTGGACATGTTTACAGTGGACATCTGGATGTTTCCTTGCATACACAGTAAATCTAGAGGAAACACATGATGTAAACAGGCACTAAGAAGATAATAAGCAAATACTGCAGGATGCTGAATGTCATGTGTGCAAAGAGATTGAGATAAATGAAGTACTACCTCTGTAGTGCTGGGACAGTCTCCACGTTATGGGCATAAACATCAAGACCGGACTGTGCAATGGTTTCTATAGCTTTCTTATCACCATGGAAATCTGGCGTTAGACATTCAATAAGGATTTTGGAATTCCTGAATAAAAAGGTGTTAAAGAAGGGTTATTAAGAAGAGCAAAATAGTAATAAATGACAAAGCTTACACAAATTGTATAACACATAATGAGCCATTAAAACTAAACATATAATACAGCCGATTACTGTGGGATCATATGGGGGGGTCCTGACTATGAATTTAGGGTCCTGCATTAAGTGAACAGTGACCAAGGCATTGCTACACATAACACTACAGTTTTATCAGTAACACACCAATAGCAGAGTAGCATATGAATATGAAGGGTACATTTCATTGGGTTGAGGCAGCAGAGACATTATGCAACATTTGATTTTTCTACACTCTACTTTCACATACCTCTCTTTTAAGAGTGACACCGTCCTTGCAAAGTGTTCAGCTCCTCCGTCTGGAAGATCTACAGAAGAGCAAAACAAAAACCCGAGAAGGCTGTGAGGGGAATAACAGCTATCAAAACATACAAGTACATCTGCATCCCTTACAGCTGGGTTCACACTTTGTATTACTAAGCTGTGGGATCAAATCACAAATGTTTTACTGCGGTTTTGCAATACTGTTATTGTCTGTAAAGATTTTACATGTGCCTAAATAACAAGTTTCACCTGTAAAAAACAGACATTCAATAACTGCCTTGCACAAAAAGTGTTAACCCAGCCTGGGTATAAGGGAGATGAGCACAGAACATGTAGGATCACTTTAAGATCACAGCCCACTGTAATAAACTTCATATCACTAATATAACCATTTGATTAGCTTATACTATGACATTTACCGACTTCTTTTCTGTATTAAGTTATGTACATTAAAATTCCAAATGTTGTATTCACATGGTGTTTGGGATGTACCCACTTTACCCTTGCACGTCAGTGTTACATTCTTTTCCATGGTTAAGAACCTAGAATGTCCGTTAAATGTTTATTCCTATCTTATAAAGAAACAGCATAAGACTAGAATAAGCCAAATGATGGCTGAGGGTTCAACCACTGGGACCCTTGGAGATTATGTGAAAGAAAAAGCTGAATTGCAAGTCTAGGGCTCTGTACCCACTACAGCTGCAAGGCCCCATTTGAGTGGGGGCATGCTACACGACCCTGCGTCCCAGAAGCGTCAGTGTGCAGGAAAATCTTAGAGGGGTGCAGCACTAAACCAGTGCTGCAGAGACCTAATTCTCAGCATCACTGGGGACTCCTGAGGTCAAAGCTCCAAAAATCATAGCATATTCTATCTATATGACTTCCCTTCATGGCTGCACAAAAGTGCTACTTTCATCTTATAAGTCCAATTCATACTTATAAGATAAAAATAGCACTTTCTTCAAGCCATAAAGTCCCATTAAAGGGGTTATCCAGCGCTACAAAAACATGGCCACTTTACCTCCTCTCGTCTCCAGTTCAGGTGTGGTTTGCAATTATGCTCCATTTACTTCAATGGAACTGAGTTTGAAACCCCACCCAATCTGGAGACAAGAAAGGGAAAAGTGGCTATATTTTCGTAGCACTGGATAACCCCTTGTTTCAATTCAATGGTTTTCAATGTGCTAAAATTCTGGAAATACTCCACCTAGTGGCAAGATAAATAAACAGCAGAAAACAATCAATCAATGAAAAAGACTAGAGATGAGCGAATCTACAGTAGAAACAAAGTGTATCGTATTGTTTCTATCAGGATTCAGCTCATAAGGCTGCAGAGCTTTGAAGTCTGCTCCGCTTCCTGCCACTCCTCCCCGGATGTTGGAAAAAGATGGATCCAATCCTGGGAAACCGGGAGACGTTTTTCCAGGACTGGATCCATCTTTTCCCACCATCTGGGAAGGAGTGGCAGGAAGCAGAGCAGACTTCAAAGCCTGCAGCCTGATGAACTAAATCCTGATAGAAACAAAGTGATTCACTTTGTCCCTACTGTAGATTCGCTCATCTCTAAAAAAAGACCCCTTAGTAAAATAAAAGCCTGCAACACTAAAATGGCATAACATTTTATGAAAAATAAAGTCATATCACAAAAACTAGGTAGTCTCATTTACTTAATATCACCTTGAAAAGGTACATTATTTTCCTACATTTGCACTAGGAAATATCCTCCTTTTTATATACCATCTGTAAAGATAAAGTCTAAGACAGGAAATGGATTTTGTTTAATATTTTGTAGCTACTTGTTGTCCTTTAAAAAGTAAAAACCATAATTTTTTTTTATCACATTTTACTTTCTAACAATCAGAAACAAAACTTTCTATCAAACAGGTAAAAGTAAGTGACAGAGCTGGTACAGGGTGTACAGAGCCATCTATATTATGCAGCTAAATACACCTGACATGCACCGCAGTTATATGGCCTATACTAACCATCTCTGTCCACAGACGTCAGGACCACGTAGTCCAGTCCCCATTCTGCTATGGCTTTAGCTGTATTATATGGCTCATCCGGATCAAGAGGGGGAGGTTTTTTAGCTGTTTTCACTGAACAGAAGCGGCAGCCCCTGGTACAAGTGTCTCCCATTAACTGAGAAGAAGAAAATGACTAGTGTGATGAATATAGACTAAGACATCAGAGGGAAATCCTATATTTAAGATCGCTGTCTACAAGTGGAGCTATAGATGTGGCTGTAGCTTTATACCATTACTCACCATGATTGTCGCAGTAGCCGTTCCATATTCTCCACCACCCCAGCACTCTCCAATGTTGGGGCATCTGGCTTCTTCACACACCTATTTCAACAAAGACAGTTATATACAGGCACAAATATGGGGAAGAAAGAACATGACTTATAATTTGGTAACTATATATAGGTTGAAGTGAAATGGTAGAATCCATGGAAATGATTAAATGACCACGCCATTCCATCATTTCCCTGAAGTCAGGGATTTGATCAAATCCCTGACCCCTTTCAGGGAAATGATGGAATGAAAGAGTCGCAGGAGAACCCATGATAGCGCGCCACACCACACCGCACCACAGCAGGTGGACGGCGAAGAGGAGGACCAAGATGGTGCCAAAACTCCTCCCTGGACCTCCCGGCAGGCTTGGCGGCATGAGGGGGAACAGAGCGGCACACCTCCCGGCAAGCATATGGCGGACAAAACCTCCCGGCAGGAATATGACAGGGGAGGGGGAGTAGAGCGACACACTTCCAGGCAGGCATATGGCGACGGGGAGCACAGTGACACACCTCCAGGCAGGCATATGGCGGCAGGGAGGGCGGGGAGCGGAGCAGAGCAGACAGGCTGGGGGAGCAGAGAGGCGATACGGTAAGCATATTCTATGTCGCAAGGGAAATGATAGAATTAATTTCATCATTTTGCCTGAAAGGGGTCAGGGATTAGATCAATTCCCTGATTCCATCATTTCACTGCTATATATATATATATATATATATATATATATATATATATATATATATATTACACATAGATAGATAGATAGATAGATAGATAGATAGATACACACACACTGTATATGCTTACATCTTACATAAAAGCTCATAAGTAAATAGAGATCCTTCTATCTAGAAAACAAAGTTTCACCCAATATGGCAATGAATATTTCACCTTCCCCAAATCCTGAACAGCAAATCTGACTAGTTATAGTGATACAGGAGCAGGGTAGCATCAGTAATGTAGCTTCATCATACTTACAGTGTGAAGATTCAGGTTTCTTAATGTGTTTTTTAATTTATTGTAATTTTTCCCCATCGGAATTTCAGTCTTTGCCCAAGGGGGAAGTCTTAATCTGAAAAGGTAACATATTAATAGCCATGTTTCAGACATCAAATAGTACCTTGCACATTGCTGGTTTAGGCTTCACCACAAAATCTACAACAATAGAATAGTATAATGCTAGTGAAGGAAGTTCCAGAAAACCTTACTCATACACTTTGGGGAAAAGAAAAAATAAATCTGTAGATTGTCAAACTATATTTGCTCACAGGGAGTTTGATTCTTTCTAATTACACCCACTGGCTGGAACAGACCCGTATATGCCTAATACTGAGAGCCCAGTGATTCCACTGTTAGGCTATGTTCACACTACGTGAGAGACAGGCTGTTCCGGATAATCTTTCTGGTCGCAGTGTTCTGATGCGGGCACATCAGCTTGCACCCGCATCAGAACTTCACACAGCACACAATGAAGCTTGCGGCCAGAGCCGCTCGCTTCATTGTGTGAACTGACAATTCACTGAATGTCAGTTCTTTGCGGCGCAGTATGGGATCCCGGCTGGAGCGTATACTATGTGTATACTCTCCGGCCCGGGATCTTATAGCAGATAAGGCAGTGTTCCACACCATACAAACTACAGCTGTTGTTGCCGATGGCAACAACGGACGTACTTTTACGTAGTGTGAACATAGCCTAATACTGTAATGCATGTCAGGTGCAGTCTCTTAAAGGAGTTATCCCAAAATAAAATTGTAACCCCCATTCTTGTGATTAGTGGGGGTCCCATTGGTCAGACCCCACTGATCGCATACTTATCGCCTATACAGTATAGCTGATAATCTATCATCTTGAGAGAATACCTATAAACTCATAGAGGACTCTTTAGACTGAAAGTGTCACTGTCGTGATTTTTTTTTTGTTGCAGAAATCAATAGTCTAGGCGATTTTAAGAAACTTTGTAATTAGGTTTATTAGCCAAAAATGCATTTTTAATGTCCCCCCCCCCCTCCCTGACCCCCCCCCTACCCCCGCATGTTCCCCTCCCCCCTCCCTGACCCCCCCCCCCCTCCTTCCTCTTTTCTTCTTTCTCTCACCTCCCTCATCCTCCCTAATGGGAGGTAGAATTGTGCTCCATCTGCCCCTTCTCTCCTACTCTGTACTTATCTTTCTCCTCTCTTATGGAGTTGTGCTTCGAACAAGTTAACCGCCTAGACGGGCGATTCTGTTACGCTATTGAATTGTATGGTGGACACAAAAGCTCGCATTTCCGTCCTGCGTGGGCGGAATTGTTCCAACATACTGCTTGCTTCGACGAATACCTCGAACTTCTCCTCCCCTGGACTGCTAGCTGTCTGAGGACCCATTATCTGTTGGACTCTGATTGGTCTACCATTACTTTACTACTTTATTACTTTGTTCCTTGTCTGCTATGTTATTGTGACATACCTTTCAATAAAAGCCTGATTTACAAAAAAAAAAAAATGCATTTTTATCATGAAAAAGCAGTTTGAAGCTCTCCCCCCTGTCTTCATTGTTCTCCTATGGAGAGAGCTAAAGGAAAGACCAAAACAGGACAACAGAGAGTTACTCTACAAATACCTCACCCGTTATCTCCTGGGACAGTCACCAGTGACCTGTCTGAGCTCAGATTACAGCTGTCACCCAGCTCCGTGCCTGTAATCCTCTGTTATCTGCTTTCTGCTGCCGGCTAACTCCCTCCTTCCTCCTCCCCCCTCCCCTCTCCCTAGAGCAGACAGGGTACGACTCCTGCAACAAGTCACAATTTTCAGATTTTTTGCAGTGGATGGAAAAGAGGAAGGAGGGGGGGACCTGGGAAAAGGCTTTTTACATGCAGATAATGGCAGATTTGGCTAATAAACCCAATTACAAAGTTTCTTAAAATCGCCTGGACTATTGATTTCTGCAAAAAAAAAAAATAAAATAAAATAATACGACAGTGACTCTTGAGAATAACTGTATCAAACATTAAAGGTCATGACATTAAAGGTAAGTTTACACAGAGAAGTTTATCTAACAGATTTTCCATTCCTGGCTTTGGCTTCCAAAATCTGTCAGAAACAGTAAATCTCTCTGTGTAAACGCAGCATTATGCTACATTTACACGGAGCAATAATTCGCCCGATCGTACAATTAACGATGTCGGAGTAACAGGTTTTTTTTTCATAACAAGACGGTACGCCATATTGTACGGAAATTCGTTTTGCGATCGCTTAAAGCCTCTCTCACACATTGGTTAAATCGGCGAACGAATGTTCACATGGAACGATCTGCGAATTTTTTGCGCACGATCAATGATGATTTGAGAATCTGTTGAAAGATCAATCGTTGATCGTTCGCTGCGTTTACACGTACGATTATCCTTCGAATTCGACCGTTATCGTGCGAATTCGAACGATAATCGTTCCGTGTAAACGCAGCATAATGGTGCGTTTACACAGACAGATTTATCTGACAGATCTTTGAAGCCCAAACCAGGAACAGACTATAAAGAGGTATAAGGTCATAAAGGAAAGACTGGGATCTATCCTCTTTTCAAATCCATTCCTGGCTTTGGCTTCCAAAATCTGTCAGATAAATCTCTGTGTGTAAACGCAGCATAAGGCTAGGAGGTTAGTGAAATTAATCTGATTAATTGGCCATTAGAGTCATTCATGATTCTGTTTTTCATCAGGATAGCAAATTTCATTTTAGCCCCATGAGGCCAATATCATAATATCAGATGAGGAGAGGTAGCCAGGGACCTGGACATTGCCACAGCTGCTCTGCATATCCTCTGCAGCTGAGGTTGTGCAGGCCCAGGCTAGAGCTTCTCCTGTCTCACCACCACCGCAAAGGCTCAGCTGATTGATTGATAGAGCCTTGCCCTCTACACAACTGCCAGGATACCCCAAATTTCTGTACAATTTTAATATCATGGGAGGAAAACTTATTTTATTTAAAATGTTCATATTATAGCATACAGTACATAACAAGAGCTCACAAATAAAGTATTAATACAAGCAAATCGTGTACGGGACATTTCTACCAGAATATATAATGTACATTATTCTTGAGTAATACAACAAATTCAAACAAGAAACAACCCACAAACCTTGACCCTATAAAGGGATAATTCAGGAAGAATTCGAGACTTGGCATCCGCTCCCGATTTTGAGCAACAACATTTTTATACTATATAAAGGCAGCACAATAGCCACTTAAAGGGAATGTGTCATCAGAAGAAGACCTATTGTTTAAATCAAGTTGTTGTGTTAAGCATATCTTTTAAGAATTGTTGGTGATGTTTTTACCAGTTTTCCATTTTTCTATCTATACTATAAAATAATCCTGAGATCTTGCAGTTTTCATTTTCACCACTGGGGCTAAAGCTAAACAGACTTCCTGTTGTGTCTGTGTTAAAAAACACCTCAGACAGGATGGCAGTCTCCATAATAATGTAATATATATATATATATATATATATATATATATATATATATGTAAAAGAGAATTTAGGCTACAAATTCCTGTTAAGTTTTTTAGTGGCAGACACTAGCAGCAATCTGTACAGACTGCTGGTTACTGGCCTCCAGCACTATATAAGATATAGGTTAAGGGTAGCTTCACATGTACCGTATCGCTGCGTATTTATCGCTGCGTATTTGGTCCAATTTTTACATGCGAGTTTTGATTTTCACATGAAAATCATGTGAAGATCAAAACTCGCATGTAAAAAAAATCACACCAAACACACCGCGATAAAAACGCAGCGATAAATACGCAGCGATACAGTACGTGTGAAGGCACCCTAAGTGGGGATGCACTGCCTTTTAACCCCCTGGGCGCACGACAGTAAGCAGTGATCCACACAGATCACTGCTTACTGTGGATTCAGAAAAGACCTTGCCTATAGAGGGCTTCCCATAGATGCGCTAATATAAAGAGGGTTATAGTGTGGTAATATAAAAGGTAAACAGCAGTCCCCGTTCATGTCCCCTGGTTGCTAACATGCAGAGAGAGTAGCAAAGAACAGGATGTTACAATTATTTATTTTCCTGGAATCCATTACCATGCATGTCTGGTTGCTATATCTGCTCACTGTCCTACCTCTCTCCCTTCTGACGCCGCAGGTTGCCCTTATAGTCTGACCACACATTTCTGTCTGTCAGATCCCCAGATATAAAGTCTTGTAGGTCCGGCCCATTATGGATGAGGTCCTTCTTTTCATCTGATATCCCGGCCAGCACTCTGTAAGATGTGTGATACTCTGCCAGCTACAAAACAGAACACCACAGGATTGTAGGCTTTGGGAAGAGATGACGAACCATATTATCATATATAACTTGTATGTTGCAAACACTGAATAAATAGAACCTTTCCAACCAACAGTTCTGGAGACATTTTTTCCCCACACTTTATCTTACCACCTCCAGAAACCCCCAGCGGTCGCCTGTTATCACTGTGCCCCACTATACGGCCAGGTCCACCACAACCATGCATTGGTGGAATAGGTTGGCATTATTAATGAGTCTGGGGGGGGAACTCACAGCAGAACAGGAGATTTAGAGAGAATCTGTCAGCTGTAATTCACAGGTCATACTGCTGACACTGTTAGGCTGGGTTCACACACAGTATTCTTGCTCAGACATTTTGGTCAGTATTTTGAAACCAAAACCAGGAGTGGACTAAAAACACAAAAAGCTATGTTCACACACTGTTGAAATTTAGTGGATGGCCGTCATTTTATGACAAATAATGGCCGTTATTTTATAACAACGGCTGAAGTTTTAAAATAATACCAATTATTTGCCATTAAATAACGGCCATCTACTAAATTTTAAGTGTGTGAACACAGCTTTTTTTGTGTTTTTAGTCCACTCCTGGTTTTGGTTGCATAATACTGACCAAATACTGAGCAAAAGGTACTGTGTGTGAACCCAGCCTAACAGTGTCAGCAGTATGACATGTGAATTACAGCTGACAGATTCTCTCTAAATCTCCTGTTACTGTGAGTTCCCCAGACTCATCAATAATGCCAACCTATTCCACCAACTGTCCTGGTTCCGCCAGTATTCAGCTCCTGGCGTCTGGAGAAATTGGACACAGTCCTAGGGAGTCCTGGAAAACATAGATACAGTCATAGGCTATGTTCACACTACAAAAGTTCCGTGGAAATCATGGCCGTTGTTTCAATGGCTGTGATTTCTACAGAACTTACGTAGTGCTGCAGGCTGAAGGGATCCCGGCCAGAGTGTATACACATAGTATACACTCTGGCTGGGATCCCTAGTGGCGCCGTAGAAAACTGACAGTGAAAACTCTGTCTGTGCACACTATGGAGCGAGCAGCTCCGGCCGCACGCTCCATAGTGTGCTGTGGGGAGTTCTGTTGTGGGCGCGCACGGATGTGCCCGCATCAGAACTCTGTGGCTCTAACGATCATCCTACAGTACCGGCCGGGATGATCTTTTCTAAGACCGGCCAGGTCACGGAACGTCCGGTCTCTTGCGTAATGTGAACATAGTCATAGACTGTATCCATATTTTACTGGTAGCATCCAATTTCTGAATACCAAGTGTTTGGGTTCAGTTTGCTTGACTTACAAATGGCTGGAAGCTGAGTCCCAAGCAGAGCAGGTATGGGAGGGGGAGCAAGGGGTTACAGCTTGTAGCACTTCAAGCGCTTGGGAACCCCTATTTGCGCTGCAGAATAAAAGCATTTCTCTACATCCTGGAAGAACAGCTGGGTATATGAATGGCACCATGTCTCCTTGTCCTGACAGCTGTTAGATTCCATTTAAAGGGGTTTTCCAGCAAAAATGTTTTTCTTTCAAATCAACGGGTTACAGAAAGTGCCAGATACGTAATTTACTTCCATTTAAAAATGTCCAGTCTTTCAGTACTTATCAGCTGCTGTATGTCCTTCCAGCAGAACAGTAACATTCTGACTGGTGATTTAAGATTTGAGATAACATTACATCCTCTGTGCTGCTGTGAGGACCTTGAGATAACATTACATCCTCTGTGCTGCTGTGGGCACCTTGAGATCACCTGTGATGACATTACATCCTCTGTGCTGCTGTGAGCACCTTGAGATCACCTGTGATGACATTACATCCTCTGTGCTGCTGTGAGCACCTTGAGATCACCTGTGATGACATTACATCCTCTGTGCTGCTGTGAGGACCTTGAGATCACCTGTGAGGACATTACATCCTCTGTGCTGCTGTGAGCACCTTGAGATCACCTGTGATGACATTACATCCTCTGTGCTGCTGTGAGGACCTTGAGATCACCTGTGAGGACATTACATCCTCTGTGCTGCTGTGAGCACCTTGAGATAACCTGTGAGGATATTACATCCTCTGTGCTGCTGTGAGCACCTTGAGATCACATGTTATGACATTACATCCTCTGTGCTGCTGTAAGCACCTTGAGATCGCCTGTGAGGACATTACATCCTCTGTGCTGCTGTGAGCACCTTGAGATAACATTACATCCTCTGTGCTGCTGTGAGCACCTTGAGATAACATTACATCCTCTGTGCTGCTGTGAGCACCTTGAAGTCACCTGTGATGACATTACATCCTCTGTGCTGCTGTGAGCACCTTGAGATCACCTGTGATGACATTACATCCTCTGTGCTGCTGTGAGGACCTTGAGATCACCTGTGAGGACATTACATCCTCTGTGCTGCTGTGAGCACCTTGAGATCACCTGTGATGACATTACATCCTCTGTGCTGCTGTGAGGACCTTGAGATCACCTGTGAGGACATTACATCCTCTGTGCTGCTGTGAGCACCTTGAGATAACCTGTGAGGATATTACATCCTCTGTGCTGCTGTGAGCACCTTGAGATCACATGTTATGACATTACATCCTCTGTGCTGCTGTAAGCACCTTGAGATCGCCTGTGAGGACATTACATCCTCTGTGCTGCTGTGAGCACCTTGAGATAACATTACATCCTCTGTGCTGCTGTGAGCACCTTGAGATAACATTACATCCTCTGTGCTGCTGTGAGCACCTTGAAGTCACCTGTGATGACATTACATCCTCTGTGCTGCTGTGAGCACCTTGAGATAACATTACATCCTCTGTGCTGCTGTGAGCACCTTGAGATCACCTGTGATGACATTACATCCTCTGTGCTGCTGTGAGCACCTTGAGATCACATCCTCTGTGCTGCTGTGAGCACCTTGATATCCCACTATATCCTATATGGATGCACATACACAAACACAATAGTCAATGTTACTATGGCGACAGTCCCTAACCCCCATGTTGAGTATCTGCACACACAGTGTATGAAAGGAACCTGTACGCAGGTGGATGAGTGCAGCGTGTATACAGCTGTATATAGAGGACATAACATACACCACACTGTATACATGACAGGTGCAGTGAGGGCACATAGAGAGCTCACCCCTGAGAGACGCAGCAGCTCTGCCCCCCTCTTCACTCCGATCAGCCGCATCTTACTCCATACACTGCGCCCGCCCGGGGGAGCAGGACTCTACAGGACCTCCAAGTGGCTAAAGGACCTGTGGTGACGTCACTCCCATGTGACCAGCTTCTTGTGTGGGCGGGGCTTTCCTCAGGCTGCCTGTTCCGGGACACAGAGCAGTAGTTAGTGTGGACTTGATTGACAGACAGTCTTGCTGTGTCCTGGACTGCTGGATTGCGATGTTCTGCAGGGACTGGCTGCGCTGTGAGGCCCCTTCTCACACATCAGTTAATTGTCAAACTACAATTCCCATCATGCCTCATGCCAACACTTTAGTAGGACACCTGTGCTATAGAGCAGGGTTTCTCAACCTGCAGTACGCCGGACAGGGGAAAAAATAAACTTTTGCTTTAGGTGCCGGGACACTGCTATCACTCAGCAATGTCCCGGCACCAGTCATTGCTGAAGCGCTCTCCTTCCCCCAGCAGCAGCAGCAGCTCACCAGCGTGCCGCTAGAGGAAGGAAGGAGACAGCACAGGGTGCCCCCATCTGTCCATCCCTCCTGCCCCAGAACCTTCACCTACAGGGGGCGCCAGCGGCTATCCCGGAGCCCGCAGCTACATCCCCCTCACCCCCGGAACCCGCGCGGACCCCGGCGCAGATACAGCCCCCCCACCCCAGGTGGACCCCAGCTCCCCCAGTTACCAGGACCCCTCCTCCTGAACCCTTGCCAACAGAGGCCGACCTCACTGCTGGGCTGACTGGCTGAATAAGACAGGTGAGTATAAAGGTTTTTTTTTGTGGCTAGGCACATTATTATGGGGGACATTACTATGGGGCACATTAGTATGGGGACATTACTATGGAAGACATTACTATGGGGGACATTACTATGGGGGACGTTACTATGGAGGACGTTACTATGGGGACATTACTATGGGGACATTGCTATGGGGACATTACTATGGGGGCATTACTATTGGGACATTACTATGGGGACGTTACAGGGGACATTACTATGGGGGCATTACTATTGGGACATTACTATGGGGGCATTACTATGGGGACATTACTATTGGGACATTACTATGGGGACGTTACAGGGGACATTACTATGGGGACGTTACTATGGGGGCATTACAGGGGATGTTACTATGGGGGCACAAGCAAGGAAGATAAGAAATCTCTCACCGATGCTGTAGTCCTAAGCGGTTTATTTCAAAACATCAACACAGGGAGGGGTAGAGATGGCACAGGTGCGGGAGCGTCTCTGCTAACAATAGTTTCACGCTGAAGCGCTTTCTCAAGTTCAGAGTACGTCACAGGTAAAGAGGGAGTGTCTTATATACATCAGGTGTGAGCAATAGTGCACCCAAAATATTAACAGTGAAAAAGAAAGAAACAAGTAATATATACACATATTGCATACTCTTACAGAAAAACGCTCCAGTCATTTCTCTCATTGAGCCCCAAAGGGCCGGTCGTATCCAACATACAGTAGATATCCATATAGCTTCCTGTCTGAGGAGGTGCTGATGTCTATCATCTCCCCTTTCATTGCTATCTACTTTTTCCAAACCTAGGAATTGCAGGCAATTAGTTTCACCTTTGTGGCGGTGTTCACATGATCAATGAGTCGGGGGACACCTCTCCCCGTCCTCACTGAGTAAACATGTTCCTTATACTGCCTCCACATCAGTCTTTTAGTTTTGCCTACGTAAAACCTACTGCATGGGCATATAATAGCATAGACAGTGAAAGATGTTCTGCATGTAATGAGACATGACACATGACACTCTTTGCCATTAAGAGTGATGCATTCAGTAGGGAGTAACTGAGGGCAATATTTACATGTCCCGCATTTCCTGTTGCCTTTAAGTGGTGTTCATGTGAACCATTCTTTAGTTTTTCTTTTAATTTTGTTGGTATTCAAGACGTCCCCAATAGTGCGGTTTTTCCTAAATGTAATTAGGGGACCGGCTGCTGCTACCTTACCAACGTCATCATCCTGCTCTAAATGTGCCAGTATTTGTGAATACTGTTGGCAATGACTCTGTTTAAAGAGAAATTTTGGAAGGCGAACGTAAACCTTTTTGCATCGTTACTTGTAGATACTTTAGGCATTAATAAATCAGATCTTGATAAATTTTCAGCTTTTCTTCTAGCTTTTTTTACCACATCTACTGGGTATTTTCTAGCTAGTAGTCTTTGTTCAAGTTCATGAGCCTGTTGATTGAATATTTCAGAGGTGTTATTGATGGGGGCAGGGCAGGGTACATACATACAGGGGGTAACCCACATTTCTGCTCACTTTACTGGGCATGACACCAAGCTGCAGAATTACTACTCTATGGGAGCCTATAGGAGGGAAGAAGGGAAGGATGATGCTGGGAATGTGCGGAGCCTGAGATGTTTGCCTGGCAGGTTCTGAAGAGATGAATTGTAGCTGGAAGAAATCATCATGGAGGCCTGGGCAAGATGGAAAGGAAAAGGAAAATGATGCCTCAGATCAAAGAAGACGTCACCTGTGAGTCACTGAATTATGTTTTTTTTTTATTTTGTAGAACATTATCTGACTACATAGGGGAGGTATCTGACTACATAGGGGAGGTATCTGACTACATAGGGAGGTATCTGGCTACATAGGGAGGTATCTGACTACATAGGGGGGTATCTGACTACATAGGGAGGTATCTGACTACATAGGGGGGTATCTGACTTAATGGGGAGGTATCTGACTACATAGGGAGGTATCTGACTACATGGGGGGAGGTATCTGACTACATAGGGAGGTATTTGAGTACATGGGGGAGGTATCTGACTACATGGGAAGGTATCTGACCACATAGGGAGGTATCTGACTACATAGGGAGGTATCTGACTACATAGGGAGGTATCTGACTACATAGGGAGGTATCTGGCTACATGGGGAGGTATCTGACTATATGGGGAGGTATCTGACTACATAGGAGGAGGTATCTGACTACATGGGAGCAGGTATCTGACTACATGGGGGGAGAAAAATTAGAAATGACTACTGTGGTAGACTCAGAGGATTGTGCAAAATTATGTTTATTAAGTGCCCAGAAGAGTATATACAAGTATTACAAATCTGTACAGTAGAGGGTATAGGTAAGAAAGTAGGCTAAGGTTCTGTCGGGGAGGTAGCCCTGTAAGACCCTATGGGAGGAGGTATCTGGCTACATGGGGAGGTATCTGACTACATGGGGAGGAGGTATCTGACTAAATGGGGGAGGTATCTGACTATATGGGGGAGGTATCTGACTACATGGGAAGGTATCTGACTACATGAGGAGGTATCTGACTACATGGAGGGAGGTATCTGACTACATGAGGAGGTATCTGACTACATGGGGAGGTATCTAACTACATGGGGAGGTATCTGACTATATGGGGGAGGTATCTGACTACATAGGGGAGGTATCTGACTACATAGGAAGGTATCTGACTACATGGGGAGGTATCTGACTACATAGGGGGGTATCTGACTACATGAGGAGGTATCTGACTACATGGGGAGGTATCTGACTACATGAGGAGGTATCTGACTACATGGGGAGGTATCTAACTACATGGGGAGGTATCTAACTACATGGGGAGGTATCTAACTACATGGGGAGGTATCTGACTATATGGGGGAGGTATCTGACTACATGGGGAGGTATCTGACTATATAGGGAAGGTATCTCCTCATGTAGTCAAATACCTCCCCATCATAGTAAGATACCTCCTCCATGAAACCAGCTACCTCCTCATGTAGTCAGATATCTCCCCATGTAGTCAGGTACCTCCCCCCATATAGTCAGATACCTCCCCCCATGCAGTCAGATACCTCTCCCCATGCAAATTTTTGTTAACCCCCCTCCGCCGCCCCGCCGCTGACGTCCGCGCCCGGCGGGGGGGGGGGGGGGTTGTCACTTCATGTGCGCTGCCAAGCATGAGAGAAGTCCGGGCGCCGCGGGGCTGCATTGTGAGCTTCCGGGCCTTAATGTGCCGGAAGCTCACCCTGGACCTGCAATGGGGGGACCTGCCCAGCCCGCCTCTTCCCCACGGCTGTTCCCTCTGCCTCTCAACCGCTCCCCCTGCTTTTTCATCTGCCCCCCCATCTGCTCCCCCTGCCACCCCCAGCGTCTGCCCTGCCACCCCCAGCGTCTCCACCTGCCACCCCCAGTGTCTCCCCTGACACCCCCAGCGTCTCCCCCTGCCACCCCAGGAATCACTACCGAGGGTTCGGGTTTGTACGAAACCGATCCGAACTCGGTTCGGACCATCCCTAGTTATAACACAATATTATATAACACAATTATTAAGTCCACAAGAAATCACAAAGTGACATGGTGGAGTCTTGCTCAGACACTAGACGCGTTTTGGCTAATATAGCCTTCATCACAGCATATAAAACCAATGATATCAGTCCTTTATATATGTGGGAGAGGGAAAGACATAGGAGGAGAATAAAGAGAACTTTGTCCCCAGGTGAATTCCCTTTTATGAACGGTTGAATCTTCAAGCCCAGTTATTGTGATGGTTTATACAATGGCATAATTATGGCAGTAGCAGTAAGAAACTGCTTTTCTGAAACATATCCCCCATAAGACAATAGCTACGCCCTTGCCCTGGGGGTCAGACTGTAAGCAGCTATCTGTACAGATGCTGTATACTGTAAGGAGCTACACCCCTGCCCCTGATGCTTTCAGATATCAGTATGGTGAGGATTTGGGGTGTGTTCCTTTCATAAAAAATTTTTTTCATCTGTTTATTGTCTTTTTTTTCTACTTTACAGACTTAGTAATGGAAACTGTCTGATAGATGGCATCCATTACTAAGTCAGGGATTAGTGTTAGCTGATAAAATTACTTATACTAACACCTACATTATTACCCCAATACTCACTGCACAGGGGTACTGGGAAGAGCAGGGTACCCCATAGTTCAAAAACGTCATAAAATTGCGCTTCTGGAATGGACAGTGGGAGGCTATTATTATTAGGCTGGGAAGGGCCAAGATAAATAGTCCTTACCACTCTGGTACTACCCTGTTACTACTGAGCTACTGCTGGCTGGTTATGGAAAAGTGGGGAACCCTACACACATTATTATTATTATTATTATTTATTAAAAAAAAATAAAAACAGCAGCAGCCTAGTAATACCAGGGTGGGAAGAGTCATTTATTTTGGCCCTCCTCAACCCAATAATACCAGCCTGCCACCTTCCAGTCCAGGAGCGCCATTTTTGATGCTTTAGGACTTCTAGTACCCTGTGGTGGCGGCTACTGGGGTAATAATATGTGGTTTTACTGTTAGCTATTTTACCTGCTAACACTAAGCCCGGCTTGGTAATGGATGCCGTTTATCAAACACTTCCACTACGCACAAAAAAAGCAGGAGCAGAACATTTTGACAGGTGTTCTGCTCCTTACAGAATGCAGCATCTGTACAGATACTGTAGCTGCTTACAGTCTGGCCAGCACTTTTAACCCATTTAACCCCTTGGGTGCCATACTGATCTTTCTCTACACATGTGCCAGCAAGAAAGGGGGTTCAGTGACCCCTTTCCTTGTTTGCATAGGCGCAGTGCAGGAGGGGTTGCCTTTACACTCACCATCCAATGTCTTCTTTCTTCCCCAGACCTGGCATATTGAGCTTGAAGTGTCCCGGGCTTTGGCTCCTGCTATGTCCACTAAGCCAATCAGGAGGCTCTGCTCAGCCAAACAGCGGCTGCAGCGGTGTTCCACATCAGCCTACCCCCCCAAACACACACGATGAAGCACAATCCCAGGGGGATAACATTTTAGGCCCAAGAATCCGGGTCCATATTGATTCAATTGGGGACAGGATTCAGGTACCGTGGGTATTGGGATTACAAATCCAAATACCCCTGGGTCCACTTATCACTACACGTGTGATGATGCAATTAGCCTGATGCATTTACCCCTTAGGGAGCATATAACTCAGATTGAGAATCACCGGTCTAGTGTATTGTTGTGTGGTACATAGCATGTGTGTTCAGAGCATCTGCCAGATTCAGTATGATGGAAAGTAAAAGACCCTTCAGTGGCTGACTATAATTGTGATAACTTTAGGTGTTGCTTTTCTGCTTTGCTCACAGCTTTATCTTAGCAGAATTCTGCTTCCCAGAGGCTGGCAGTATGATAATACAATCTGGTATATACCTTGTACAGTATGGTGGTAGTCTAATGGAACGCTTATAGTGGGACTTATGAGCCATGAAAAGTTCAATTATAGCTTGTCATTTAAATATTGAGTAAATTTTATTTATGTTCAATCAGAATACACAAATTATAATGTAATATTAACAATTCCATTGGAAATGTTTAGAACCCCTTCTGTACGTCAGACACCAGGTCTAGTACTGCCACACTGACTAGCAATATAGGTGTATACTGGTGTATTAAAGCGGCACTATCAGCAGGTTCAGGCCAGTGAACCTGCTAATATTCGCCAGCCGCTATTTACCTTAGGACCGCATCGCCGCTGTTTATACTCCTGTGGGGTCCGGAACTGTGCCGATATTAGCTAATTACTGATATGCTAATAAGCGGCTTCCGAGCATTTGGGGCGTTCCCCGCAACCTGCCCCCCCACTATGCATATTAATATATACATAGTTAGGGCGCTTGTTACTGCGTATGTGAAGGGAGCAGCCTGTAACAAGAGGCCCAATTATGCATATATGAATATGCATAGTGGGGGGGCAGGCTAGGCGGGCCGAGTGGGTGCTCCGGGCTGACGGGGAACGCCCCAAATGCTCGGAAGCCACTTATTAGCATATCAGTAATTAGCTAATATCAGCACAGTTCCGGACCACACAGGAGTATAAACAGCGGCGATGCGGTTCACTTTAACAGGTTCACTTTAATTCAAGACTTTTTAATAGTCAGTTACTCTTAACGGCCATCAACATTGAGGGATATAAAATGAAAAATATTGAGATATAATGGGACATGTTTTACATATATCCTTGTAGTGTGATGGTGATGGCAGTGAAAAGTAAAATAACTGTTTTATGTGTGTGTGTGTGTGTGTGTGTGTGTGTGTGTGTGTAGTTAATTAAAGTAAAATAATTTTTATATCATCATATATATGAAACACTCTGTACTCTGCTACAAGCCTTTTGGAGTACTCGATACAACTGTATACTGTACATGGAGTCAAGTTATACAGAAACCACAAAAACTCAACTTTTTCCCTTTATAAATTGTTCATAAACACAAATATTAATAAAAACAATCATGATATTTTATTACAGAAACTATTCTTACAGGAGGGGTCTACAAAAGATAATGGTTTGGTGAGAATAATATTATCATATTATAGTATAAACCATATTAAATACAGCAGCTGAGAGCACAGATTTATATTGTATATATGTATATATTAGAACTAGCAACCAGTTATTATTTCATGCTAATAGTCATAATTATGAAATAAAATATACAAAAATAAACAAATATTTATTGTACTTTTTGTTTACACTGATTTCCACTTCTTATTTCCAGTGTATCTGATGTGTATTGCAGCGATATGGCATTATATGGGCGGTACCACTTTAAATGGAGTGACATCATGCTGGAAACTTGGATACCTAGCAACCAACCGGATTGGACCGGACCTTCATCTGGAGGATTTGTAGGAGTTGGACTGTAAGTATGCTCTCTCTCATTGACCCCTGTTTATTTTTGTTATTCTTCACATATTTTTACATTTTATTGTTACGTTTTCCCTATCTAATGTTTCTTCTGTTATTTTCAGGCGACGGATTCGTGAGGATTGCGACAGACCAGGATCTACAGCGGACGGCGGAGAGAAGCGACGTGGATTGGACCCTTCCGAATATGGGCCAATCACTTATATTACCAACTGTGAGTGACAATTTACCCTCCCATACAGAATTAGGGAGGGAGAGAGGGGATTTAGCTAATCTCACACTGTCTCTTAGTCCCCAGAATAATGCAGGTAATCGCAGCCTATCCCTGTGTACGCTGGGCTGTATAATACCTTATTATAGGTCACATATTCCCCAGGCTACACCATTTCTGTAGATTATCCTACTGTCACTCCTCCATGTTCCTGCAGGGGGCGGGGCTGAGCTGGAGCATGGGCAGCTGCTGGGTGGTGCAGGCTTCATGGCCGGGCTCATGCACTGTGTGTGTTATGTGCTCTTACCAGATATATAGCTGCACAAGGCATAGATATAAAGGGAAAGCACATAGCAAACATGAGGCATGAACCTGGTGTAAGAGCTGATGCAGACTTAGGCTATGTTCACACAACGTGAAACACCGGCCGTTCTTTGACCTGGCCGTGTCACAGAACGGCAAGTTTTAGTGAAGATCATCCCAGACGGTACTGCAGTATCGGCCGGATGATCTTCATTTGTGCTGAATTTGTGAATTTCTTCACCATTGAACACATTGCAGAGTGAGGCCAGAGCCGCAGTCTCCATTGTGTGACCTGTTAGGCTTGACATGTCATTTTTTCGTGCGGCCGGAGTGTACACTATGGGGGAGATTTATCACACATGGTGTACAGTGAAACTGGCTCAGTTGCCCCTAGCAACCAATCAGATTCCCCTTTGCACTCCTCACAGATTCTATGGAGAATGAAAGGTGGAATCTGATTGGTTACTAGGGGCAACTGAGCCATTGTCATTGTACACCATGTTTGATAAATCCCCCCCTAATTGTATACACTCCGTCCGGCACGTAAGTTGTGTATTAATCACAGCCGTTGTTGTCAATGTGTAATACGTTGCGTGAACCCGGCCTTACACTGTAGTAACGTGTGATAATTGTATATCTGGATCAGCAGCTACAATGTGATTTCAGGGCAGTAAAGTGAACAGAGAATAGTTAGTGTAAATGACAAGAGAACAAAACCTGATTATATCCTGAGCAGGAAGGTTTATTGGTGACAGGATCACAGAGGGCCGAATTTCAGAATTTGGAGAATAATAAAAGTTTTGTTGTGAAGTGAATCGGCCCATCTGTACACTATGAGCCGCAGACAGATAATGCTGCAATAACATGACCGCTGCCTTTTCTGGAGCTCACAGCCTTTGCAGGAGTCTTAAAATAGGGTTTTATTTAGGGCTGAATTGTCAAGGAGGCGGGGCCAAGATGCTTCAGCAGCACTTCAGTCGCTTGGCGCTGCCTCCTAAAAACTTCAGCCTGAAATAAAAACCTTATTCTATGATTCCTGTAAAGGTTGTCAGCAACTAAGTATCCTCTGTGGTGACAGATTCACATGTCCGCAGACATCAGAGGGATAATGCCGTATGTGGCTGATAGCAGAGAGTAATACAGTAGCTCTCTCTACCCAGGGCCGTTTTAATACATTGGTGGGCCCAGTGCACAGCCCTCAAGAGTAGGCCCCCCCCTTCCCTTTCGGCACATTGTATAATGTACTGAATTTGCCCCCACACTGTATCAAGAGCCCCAATACATACAGTAGTTACCTTATAACACTATTTCCACCATACAGTGATAACATATTACATAAAAACTGCACTAAACAAAACAGAAAGATATCACCAATGATACCATTACATAATACCGCTGTAAGGGGTGCAGGTGGATGGCGACAAACTCACTCTGACAGCTGAGTAATGTTGGGATAACTTTACTGTAGATAATTCAGCAGATACAACCAATTCTTTAACTTGTATAACAGGTAGAATCTTAATTAACAGGAACACTGTCTCTTTATGAAGCTAGGTAAGTAGCAGGGAGGATATCACTTCAGTCTATGTGGTGTAGCACAACTATATACAGTCTCTCAGGGGGCCCCACTTCCTGACTCTGCTGGTAACAATGGGCTCCCCTGCAGCACCAGCTCTGTCTCCCCTGAGCAGTACCTTCCTTCTTGCTGCAGTGATGAGGCTGGCTGGACACTCCTGTGTCAGTGTCTCTTTGTCCCAGGTGCGCTGCACTCCACTTGCTAGCACTGGGCTGTGTTGCTCTCTTCCCTCACTGCTGCACACTGCTCTGTCTGCTGTAGCTCTTATGGACCTGGCTGAGCTGTCCTGCTTTCTGTGGATCACCTTGTCACACCTCTCTTTAGCTCTGGCACAGGTCACTGCCCTTGACCTCCAGCACTGGAATCTTCTCTCTCTACAGGAACTGGGTGGGTCACACTTCCTGAGTCTCTGGCTTTTCCTTCCCCAGTTACCTCTGTTACTCCTAGCTGGGAACTGACTCCCTCTGCTGGACGGAGGTGATAACATCCTACCTCTATGCTCTAATACTGCAGCAGAACCTTCTGGCATTACACCTTCCCCCCCTCGTTTGAGGGTAGCCGTCCCGGCAACCTGCATACCCAAGACATAGTCCTCATAACGTGCAGGCATCCTTCCAAAGTTAGCACGTCCAGAATGTCTTAGCTCAACTGAAGGCTCCACAGAGGGAGCGTTGTTCTCCTCTTGCTGCATATCTTCCCTTCTTTCCAAGGGGGTTGGATCTGGTTGGGGTGGTACCCACCATTCCTCTTCCCCAGAGGGTACCGTGGGCATGTTGATACTCTCTGGCTGGGGTTCAGGAACTCTTCTCAGAAAAGTGCATGGTCTAAGCATATTTCGATGCACTATGCGCATCGGTCCAGTTGCACCCTCCGGTCTTACCTCATACACTGGTATAGTTGGGTTGGGTTGCCGGATCACCTCATATGGCGTGACTTCCCACCGCCACTGCAGCTTTCCAGCCCTTCTGGCTGTGCGATTGCGTACCATTACCCGATCTCCCACCTGTAACGGCAACTCCTTCAATTTCTTGTTTGCTGGTAATGTGCGGGGGCCAAGGCGCTGGGCGACCAGGTCGTACATTTCTTGTACCTTCTTCCGATGGTCTCCCATCCAAGTCTCAGGGGTCCACCCTTCACCTTCTCCACTGTCAGGCATCATCATGGTCAGAGGGCATCTCCCATTTCTCCCAAACATCAACAAGAAGGGTGAATAACCGGTGGCTGAGTGTAAAGTGTTGTTGTACACCCACACTAACTCTGCAATGTAGTCTGGCCATCTCTCCTTTTTCTGTTCCTCCAGTGTCCTCAAGAGCTGTAGAAGGGTTCTGTTCAGGCGCTCACATGCGCCATTTCCCTGTGGATGGTAAGGTGTTGTGCGTGTCTTCCGAATCTGGTACAACCGACAGAGCTCCTCTATCACTCTTCCTTCAAAGCAAGCCCCTTGGTCAGAGTGCAGTTGTGTAGGACAGCCATAAGGCAGAATGAAATTTTTCCACAGGCACTGTGCTGCTGATTCAGCAGTTTGGTCCCGGGTGGGGACCGCTACAGCAAACTTCGTAAAGTGGTCCACCATGACCAGCAAATACTTGTATCCTCTCGGGGACTCTCCTACTGTAAGATAGTCCATCATCACAAGTTGTAGTGGGTAGCTTGTCTGTATAACACCAATTGGGGCCTGCTGATCCCCAGCTCTTGCTAGGTTGCAGTTTCGGCAGCTTCTGCAAATGTCCTGGGCCACCTTTTGTGAGTTAGGATGATAGAAGAATCTCTGTAGCCATGCCCAAGTCTTGGCAGGTCCAAAATGCCCTTTCCTTTCATGCATCCACTCAGCTACGTTCCTTACCTCACTATCTGGTATTACTACTTGCCAGGTGGGACCAATCTCTGTGGGGAGTTGTACTCTTCTGCATAGGACTCCCTCGCGGAAGGTCAGACGGCCCCTCTGCAGCCACAACTTCTTTCCAAATGATGTCAAGGTCTCACACTCCCTGTACGCTGGCTGGTGATCAGTAAGGAGCCATTCTCTTACTCTGGCAATTTGTGGGTCTTGCTGTTGGCAGTCCTGCCACTCCTCCATGGACCTTCCCGCAGTGATCTCGACAGCCTGCTCCACCCCCTGAACCGGAGCACTCTTCAGTGGTTTAGGCACTTTCATGAAATTGGGGGTCTCGACCTCTTCCCGCTCTTCGTCTGTGGGGCCACTGGGATTCTCCAACGGGTTACGAGACAAGGCATCTGCATTAGCATTACTCCGCCCCGGCCTGTATTGTGTCTTGAAGTTAAATTTACTAAGTCGAGCTGCCCACCGCTGCTCCAAGGCACCCAGCTTGGCATTATTCAGGTGAACCAGTGGGTTATTGTCAGTCATCAACACAAACTCGACTCCTGTCAAGATGTCCGCAAACTTTTCTGTCACCGCCCACACCACTGCCAGGAGCTCAAGTTTGAAGGAGCTGTAGTTGTCGGGGTTCTTCTCACTCTCCCGCAGAGTTCTGCTGGCATATGCTATTACTCGTTCTTGACCATCTTGCTCTTGGGTCAGTACAGCTCCAAGTCCCCTCAGGCTTCCATCAGTTTGCAGCACAAATGGCTTTGTGAAATCAGCATAGGCCAGGATAGGGGCACTGGTCAACAATTTCTTCAGCTCCCTAAAGGCCAGTTCTGCCTCCTCAGCCCAGACGAATGGCTTTCCTTTTGTATCTCCAGGCAAGCACCCCTGGAGGAGCGCATACAGAGGCGCTGCTACCTGGGCAAACTCCTTGATGAATCGCCGGTAATATCCAACCAGCCCCAGGAAGGCCCGAAGCTCACTGCTGTTGCTGGGTGTGGGCCACTGTTTAACGGCCTGAATCTTTGAGTCTATGGGCTGGACTCCTTGCCTTGTTACCACATGACCTAGATACTCAATGCTCTTCTGGAACAAGTGGCACTTAGTGGGTTTTAACTTCAGCCCATGCTCCTCTAGGCGGCCGAGGACCACGTCTAACCGCTCCAAATGTTCCGCAAAACTTGACGAAAAGATGATTATGTCATCTAGGTAAATCAGCAGGCATTCAAAATTCAGATCACCCAAGCACAGTTCCATTAGCCTCTGGAATGTAGCTGGTGCATTGTTCAGTCCAAAAGGCATGCGGAGGAACTCATACAGTCCCATAGGTGTAACAAAGGCAGTCTTCTCTCTGTCTTTTTCTGCCATTGGCACTTGCCAGTACCCACTTGCCAGGTCAAGGGTAGAGAAGAATTTGGCACGGCCTAGCGCTGCCAAGGATTCCTCAATTCGAGGTAATGGGTAGGCATCCCGGACTGTACATGCATTGAGGCGCCTGTAGTCAACACAGAATCGCAGGGTCCCATCCTTTTTCTTTACCAGCACAATTGGTGAGGCCCAGGGGCTCCTGCTAGGCTGAATGATGTGACTTTCCTGCATATGTTTCAGCAGGGCCTTGACCTCCTGATACAGTGCTGGGGGTATTTGTCGGTACCGTTCCCGTACTGGTCGAGCATCTCCAGTTGGAATTTCATGTTCAAGCGTCTGTGTCTTCCCAAAGTCTGCTTCGTGCCGGGAAAAAGCATTTGGGTGAGATCCCAGGACCCTGACTAACTGCTCCCTCTCCTCGGGAGTCATCTCTGCACCTTCCAAATGTACTTCGTTCAAGAGCTGCCCTCCTGTAGTCCTGACAGCTTCAGTTCTTACTTGGCACAATGTCAGGGTGGTGGTGGCCATATCAGTTGACTTGATGTGCCAGCTAGGCTCCTGTATGGCTTCAACCTCCTCAATAGGAAACACATCTGCCACCAGTTCTCTAGGTGCCAGTACCACACTGTGGCTGTTAATGTTCATTATTCTCATCAGGACTTGGCCACTCTGGACTGTGCACAAGGTTCGTCCCACTGCTACCCCTTCTTTCTGTAGCACAGGCTCTACCATCACTGTAGCTCCTAGCAATTGGTGGCTGGTGCCCACTGGTAGGGGTACTACTACTTCATGGCCTGCTGGCACTTCCAAAGAAGTTGAACAGGGTACTCTCACACATCCCACTTTTCCTACAAGGCAGGACAGGGTTGCCTGCATCCGGCACTGTTTCAGCGATCTCTGGAGGGCCACTTGTGGAGGTTTCAGGTTTGGGACATTCTTCCAATACTTGGGACCCAGCTCTTGAGCCATCAGACCATCTAATTCTTTTAACACATTCATTCCCAATATCACAGGGACTTCTGGGTCCATTGCACTCTGTACCACCACCACTCCTTTCTTCTTCATAAATCGGCCCCAAAGCTCAATGTCAACTTGCATGACTCCAACTATTGGAATAGGCAGACTATTGGCAGCTTTAAGATTTACCCATTCTGTACTTCCCTGGTGCAAGGAGGAGGGAAAGTAAGTCTCAAAGACTTTCCTGGCCATTGTCGTCACTTGTGACCCCGTGTCTAGTAGACAGGACAGTTCTATTCCATTAAACTTGGCTCTAACGACTGGACTTTCTCCTACTAAGTCCATAGCTTCCAGAAGGGGGCACAAATCTGTACTTCCTCCTGCGATACGCCCCTCAATCGCAGGTGGAACTAGTTTAAATCTCTCCTGTTGCTGACAAAGCCACGGTTGGGGCAGTTTCTGGCTAGGTGCCCCTCCTGATTACATGTCCAGCATCTTCTTGCAGGTTGAGCCTCTCTGTAGGACTGTCTGGATGCAGGACAGGACTCCCCTCGGTAATGAGTCTGAGGTGCAGCCCTCTCCACTGTTATAGTCAGTGCCTCCTTGAGTTCTCTAATCACTTCTTCCAATGATGAGACACGTGCCTCCATACTTTTCTCTTTGACTGGCAGCACCTCTGCTTGCTGGGCTATTGTGACAATAGTACCTTGTTCCTCCTTTTCCAGAGTAATAGCTTCCTTAAGCACCTCATGTAAGGTTGAGTGTGGCTCTAGCTTGAATCTCTCACGTAGGGTTCTCCTTAAAGGCTGGCTCCTCAGGCCGAGAAGAAACTGATCACGCAACACTACTTCCGCATTAGTAAAGGAGGTGGCTCCCCGTCCTTCTTTTCTTTGTAATGTGGCCATAAGCTCTTGCAAGCCATTTGCATACTGGGGCAATGACTCATCTTCCCCCTGATATCTGGTGAAGAATTTCTTCCTCAGCATAGCTTCAGATGTTGTATCCCCATACACATCTTCAAGGATGCTTGAGATCTGTTCAAACGTCTGTCTCAGCCTTGCTGGCTGTAGCAATACTGTTTTTCTGGCTTCCCCTTCTAATGTGTTCAAGGCTAGCTCTGCTCTCAGATGTGGGGCAATATTACACAGGCGTGCGGCTCCCTCCAGCCTCTCTCTCCAGTCCTCTAGTAACACACTGGATCCATTAAACTTAGGCAGATGACTCAGTAGCGCCCCCACTGGAATCATGGGCTGCATGCCGCTAACAGATGATGTTGCGCCTTCTGTCGCCATATCCATTTCCATCCTGCCGACTACGCCACGTGTAAGGGGTGCAGGTGGATGGCGACAAACTCACTCTGACAGCTGAGTAATGTTGGGATAACTTTACTGTAGATAATTCAGCAGATACAACCAATTCTTTAACTTGTATAACAGGTAGAATCTTAATTAACAGGAACACTGTCTCTTTATGAAGCTAGGTAAGTAGCAGGGAGGATATCACTTCAGTCTATGTGGTGTAGCACAACTATATACAGTCTCTCAGGGGGCCCCACTTCCTGACTCTGCTGGTAACAATGGGCTCCCCTGCAGCACCAGCTCTGTCTCCCCTGAGCAGTACCTTCCTTCTTGCTGCAGTGATGAGGCTGGCTGGACACTCCTGTGTCAGTGTCTCTTTGTCCCAGGTGCGCTGCACTCCACTTGCTAGCACTGGGCTGTGTTGCTCTCTTCCCTCACTGCTGCACACTGCTCTGTCTGCTGTAGCTCTTATGGACCTGGCTGAGCTGTCCTGCTTTCTGTGGATCACCTTGTCACACCTCTCTTTAGCTCTGGCACAGGTCACTGCCCTTGACCTCCAGCACTGGAATCTTCTCTCTCTACAGGAACTGGGTGGGTCACACTTCCTGAGTCTCTGGCTTTTCCTTCCCCAGTTACCTCTGTTACTCCTAGCTGGGAACTGACTCCCTCTGCTGGACGGAGGTGATAACATCCTACCTCTATGCTCTAATACTGCAGCAGAACCTTCTGGCATTACACCGCCACATCATGACCCCTAACACTAAAACCCTATAACAGAGTGCAGTTACATCCAGTGACTCACCGGGGGCGTCTTCTCTGATCAGAGTCTGTCACCTTTTCTTTTTCTCTCCATCGAGCCTGGGCCACCTTGAAGTCTTCCCCTGGCTGTGAAGCTCTCTCCAGAATCTGCCAGACAAATATTTTAGGCTCCAACACATACAGTAGTTAGGTCCCTTGTACCCCTATACAGTAGTTACACCCCTCTGTGCCTCCATAGTTTTAAGGTGTCCCTGTAGTATATAGCCCCTCATGTGCTCCTCCAGTTATATACAGCCCCTGTGCACTCTCCCCAGTAGTATATAGCCCCCCTGTGCTCTCCCACAATAGTATATAGCCCCCCTGTGCTCTCCCACAATAGTATATAGCCCCCCTGTGCTCTCCCCCAATAGTATATAGCCCCCCTGTGCTCTCCCCCAATAGTATATAGACCCCTATGCTCTCCCCCAATAGTATATAGCCCCCCTATGCTCTCTTCCAATAGTATATAGCCCCCCTGTGCTCCCCCCAATAGTATATAGCCCCCTGTGCTCTCCCCAATAGTATATAGCCCCCCTGTGCTCTCCCCATAGTATATAGACCCCTGTGTTCCCCAATAGTATATAGACCCCTGTGCTCCCCAATAGTATATAGCTCCCCTGTGCTCCCCAATAGTATATAGCTCCCCTGTGCTCCCCAATAGTATATAGCCCCCTGTGCTCCCCAATAGTATATAGCTCCCCTGTGCTCCCCCATAGTATATAGCCCCCTGTGCTCCCCCATAGTATATAGCCCCCTGTGCTCCCCCATAGTATATAGCCCCCTGTGCTCCCCAGTAGTATATAGCCCCCTGTGCTCCCCAGTAGTATATAGCTCCCCTGTGCTCCCCATAGTATATAGCTCCCCTGTGCTCCCCCATAGTATATAGACCCCTGTGCTCCCCATAGTATATAGACCCCTGTGCTCCCCATAGTATATAGACCCCTGTGCTCCCCAGTAGTATATAGTCCCCTGTGCTCCCCCATAGTATATAGCTCCCCTGTGCTCCCCCATAGTTTATAGCCCCCTGTGCTCCCCCATAGTATATAACTCCCCTGTGCTCCCCCATAGTATATAGCTCCCTGTGCTCCCCCATAGTATATAGCTCCTCTGTGCTCCCCCATAGTATATATCCCCCTGTGCTCCCCAATAGTATATAGCCCCCTGTGCTCCCCCATAGTATATAGCCCCCTGTGTTCCCCCATAGTATATAGCCCCCTGTGCTCCCCCATAGTATATAGCTCCCCTGTGCTCCCCCATAGTATATAGCTCCCCTGTGCTCCCCCATAGTATATAGCTTCCCTGTGCTCCCCCATAGTATATAGCTCCCCTGTGCTCCCCCATAGTATATAGCTCCCCTGTGCTCCCCCATAGTATATAGCTCCCCTGTGCTCCCCCATAGTATATAGCTCCCCTGTGCTCCCCAGTAGTATATAGCTCCCCTGTGCTCCCCAGTAGTATATAGCTCCCCTGTGCTCCCCAGTAGTATATAGCCCCCTGTGCTCCCCCATAGTATATAGCCCCCCTGTGCTCCCCCATAGTATATAGCCCCCTGTCCTCCCCCATAGTATATAGCCCCCTGTGCCCCCCATAGTATATAGCCCCCTGTGCTCCCCAATAGTATATAGCTCCCCTGTCCCCCCCCATAGTATATAGCCCCATGTCCCCCCCCATAGTATATAGCCCCCTGTGCCCCCCCATAGTATATAGCCCCCTGTGCTCCCCAATAGTATATAGCCCCCTGTGCTCCCCAATAGTATATAGCTCCCCCTCCCATATAACATTGAAAAAAACAAACACTGTTACTCACCTAGGTCCACGCGTTCCTCTTCTCTTCCCTCTTGTGGCCGCACTTCCTGCGGTCACAAGAGGCTGCACTCCCCTTACCCTCGCGCCGGCGCTCCAGTGACGTCGGGCGCTAGAGGGAGAGTGCGGCTACAAGAGTGACTGACAGGGAGGGAGCCAATGGCTCTCTCTCTGTCAGTGTCGCTGCTGCTGCAGCGCTGAAGCGCCGCAGCAGCAGCGGGCGGGGGCAGCGGCGAACGCCGGGGCCCTGCAGGGGGCACCATGGAGGGGTAAGTAGATTACCCATCCATGGCGCTCCCCCCTGACAGGCTGGTGGCCGGAGCCCTGTGCATTGGTCGCACCTAGCAACGGCCGGCCTGCTCGGGGGGGGGGCCCCTTTAACCAGTGGGCCCGGTGCACGTGCACCATGTGCCCTCTGGTTAAAGCGGCCCTGCTCCCAGCATACTCCTATGTGGCTCTGTGTGGTAGGACAACAACTCCCAGCATACTCCTATGTGGCTCTGTGTGGTAGGACAACTCCCAGCATACTCCTATGTGGCTCTGTGTGGTAGGACAACAACTCCCAGCATGCTCCTGTGTGGCTCTGTGTGGTAGGACAGCAACTCCCAGCATGCTCCTGTGTGACTCTGTGTGGTAGGACAACAACTCCCAGCATACTCCTATGTGGCTCTGTGTGGTAGGACAACAACTCCCAGCATGCTCCTGTGCGGCTCTGGTAGGACAACAACTCCCAGCATGCTCCTGTGTGACTCTGTGTGGTAGGACAACAACTCCCAGCATACTCCTATGTGGCTCTGTGTGGTAGGACAACAACTCCCAGCATGCTCCTGTGCGGCTCTGGTAGGACAACAACAACTCCCAGTGATGGGTATGTGTAGTGTGTATCTGTATATGTGACTGTATGTGTGTCTGTGTTTGCAGGATATATATACTGTGTGTCTGTGTAAGGCTAGGTTCACACTGCGTTTTCAGCATCCGTTTAACGGATCCGTTTTTTTAACATCCAGAAAAATAGGGTCAGCAACGTTTTTTGGTCCGTTTTGGTCCGCCAAAAAAAACGGATCCGTTTTTTTTTATAATGGAAGTCAATGGAAAAACGGATGCACACAAATTAATCCGTTTTTTGCAATCCGTTTTTCATGCGTTTTTTGTAAAAAACGGATGCGTTAAACGGATGCTGAAAACGCAGTGTGAACCTAGCCTAAGCAGTATATACACTGTGGGAGAGATTCATCAAACAAGGTGTAAAGTGAAACTGGCTCAGTTGCCCCTAGCAACCAAAGAGTCTGTGAGGAATGAAAGGTGGAATCTGATTGGTTGCTAGGGGCAACTGAGCCAGTTTCACTTTACACCATGTTTGATGAATCTCCCCCTGTGTGTCTGTATGTGTATATCTATCTGTGTCAGATCAACGTGTGTCTTGGGATGGGCGCCAAAAGAATATTTTGCACAGGGCGCCATCTACCCTAAGGCCGGCCCTGGTGCCAGTCAGTCCGTTATAAGGGATGCTGGTGATACTTTTATGCTTTTATGATTTTAAAACAGTCACTGGTGATATTGTGGAGCTATGGTAGGATTCTCAGGGACCATAAAAGTAACCTGCATTCTGTGGAGCTGAAACAATGCTGCCACCAGGTGGTTTATTTTCAGAGTGCAGTTTGTACAGCAACACCCAGGTGTTGGCTGTAAAAAAATTTTTTTAATGGTAATATTATTTTTTTACTCACTTTAGCTTTGACTGTACTGTATATTGTGTTCACTATAATGACCCTACAGTACTGAAGAAGGAGATTGCCAGATCCCAGAAACTATTTGTAGTTTTAAAGCCTAGAAAACCCTTACCCTAAAACTATTCCAGAAGCCAAAATTTTATTCCAAATATACAGACCATACCCCTTAAAGGACAAGTGCCATTAAAAACTTTTTCCCAGTAATTGAAGCACATTACAAAGTTATATAACTGTGTAATATGCTTTAATTACCTATCTGCCTCCCTTCCCTGTCTTTTCCCCCCTCCACACCCCACCAGGAAGTGTCCTGACTCACACAAACCTAATGACTGCCGTCACCATCACCAGGCAGCTCCTTCTTGTAAGGATGAGTCATCAGCAGGAGGGCTGCTCTAGGTCCTGTTACAGCAGCCCCCCTCCCCAGTCCAAGTGATGGCTTGCAGTTGTTCAGCCAATGGAAGCTGAGCAAGCTAAGTCACCTGACAAGGCAGGGGAGGGGGGGGGGGGGCTGCTGTAACAGGAGAAGGAGCTGAGAGAAGAGCTTGGTGACGGTGACGACAGTAATTAGGTCTGTGTGAGTTAGGACACTTCCTGGTGGGGGGTGGAGGGGGGAAAAGACAGGGAAGGGAGGCAGATAGGTGATTGAAGCATATTACAGAGTTATATAACTTTGTAATGTGCTTCAATTACTGGGAAAAAGTTTTTCATGGCACTTGTCCTTTAACACAGACCCTATACTAGATCCCAAACTTCAGACCTCAGACTATAACAGGCCAAACCTTCTAAAGTGGTACTCCGACATCAGGTAAAATAGACAATGCTGCAGAAGCATTTAGTATTGTTTACCCATCTGCATCATTTCTAAAACATATCATTGTTTGGGATAGCTGATGTCAGGACATTGTGTGCAGTAGTGGATGAAGCCAGGCCTGAGGAGAAATTACAGTCACTATAAAGCTAAACCTTTTATTTAATGGGTCCCAATGCTGTAGTTCAGCCAAAATCACTTTAAGGAAGAGAACAGATGATGATGAGTTTTCTTTATTCCCCACAAGGTAACGACCAGTTGTCTTGGGTTTTAGGTTGTGATGAAAGTGATCCCACTTTTTCCTTTTCTGATCCCTTTCTTCCAGATATGTGTTACGCTTGTCTCCTCATGACAATTGGTCTTAAAGGAAAAGGTAAAAATGATCATTTTAAAGCAGATAGGGTGTGTGTGTGTGTGTGTGTGTGAGGGGGGGGGGGGGGGGTAGGGTAGGAAGACTTGGGTATATCCATCTGTTATATCAGTCTGCGATACTTGGCACCAGACTTTTCTACATTCTGGAAGCACAGCCTAATGTATGAAAGGTGCCATGTGTCTCATTGACCTTACAGCTATCTAATAGTGTCATCAGTTTGGAATCTGAATAGAAGCTGACAGATAAAGAAGGAAAGTAGAGTTATAGTGCTCCCTATTTCCTCCTTTAGTGCTTACTCTCCAACTGGAGTACCTGCCCTAAAAAGGATAACCCGGCCAGTATAGCCCTGCATTAGACCTACACTGTCCTATGCCCTACTATTCCTATGTTCCTTTACATATAAATACATCAATTGTCTAGATGTGTTTTCATCCAAGTGTGGGATTTCCTCATTTTCCTCCCCCTACTGATTTAGAATGTGTCCCTTTCAATAGTTGACAAGTTTAAATATTGGGATATGGGTTTAGAGAAGGAAGGGATCTTATTCCTATTGTACAGTACTGTTGTAATAGTGACACCTTTTACAGTATTACTGTTGCACTGTTGTACTTTTACATTTGCTGTACGTGTGTACGAACTGCAGTGATCTTACTATGTTTATTATTACTCAATAATGCTGCTCTGCCCCTGACGGTTGTGGCGACAGCCCAGCAATATGTCACAACCCTCTTGGGCATACTTGTACATCCATTTGCATGATCGGCCTCCTAAAGTAGATGTACAGGCTCACTATCTCATATGCCATGTTTTATTGTACATATGTACTTACTGATGTTTATTGTATCTTTTGTATGTACCTTGTCTATGGTGTACATCCTTTATAATACCGAGTAGACATACTGTATAGTTACATCCATTTGCGGAAAGGGGGTAAATGCATGTAAAAAGGCTATGTGTTTTTTTTTTCTTTTGTCCGCCTAGAGAAGTCCTGTCGAGGAATATACACCGTACTTACAAAATGCTGTGTTTTTGCTTTTTTATGCTAATGGCCCCCAAAACACAAAAGAAAAATGCTGACACCAAAGCACTGTGACATCAGTGTATCTAAAAACAAACAAAAAGTGTAGGTAAGCGCAGTTATGGATGCACCTCAAGAGTGCTGTCATATTGTCTGTCTGTTCCGAATTACAAGTTATAAAATTTATAGTGCGCACTGAGAATCAAACACCCTGACACACTGATGGTGGATCTCCTTTATTCAAAGATGGCAGACAGTATATATATTTTGAGGGCTGAGGACATGTGATCTTCTACTAAGGCTGGTGTCAGTACCTCATTGGCTGAAGTACGAGAACAGCTTATTTACGTTAGCTTTAAGGAATATAACCATCTCGACTTGTTTAGAAGGTCAGCGCCATATTGTAATGGCTTCACTAAATATACAAAATGTGACATTCTTAACAGCGCTGTGTATAACTGGCGTATAACGTTCTGATGATCTGAGCAGTAAGGCTGAGTTTACACTGCATTTTTGCAATCCGTTTAATGTATACGTTTTATGGAAAAAACAGATGCAATAATGGATGGAATTGTGTGTCATCAGTTTGGATCCGTTTTTCCACTGACTTCCATTATTTAAAAAAACGGATCGAAACGGATACATTTTTTTAACCCTTAGGCGACCCTGGACTTACCCTTACGTCCAGGGCTGCCTCCCCGCGTTCAGAGCGGGGCCGCGCTCTGAACCGCAGCGATCCCGGGTGCCCAGGGGGGCTTCTAGTATATGTGTAAAAAAAAAAAAGTGTTGTTAATAGTTAAAAGCCCCCTCCCCTAATAAAAGTTTGAATCACCCCCCTTTTCCCAGGTTTTAAATAAAAGTAAACAAATAAATAAATAAACAAACATGTTTGCTATCGCCGAGTGCGTAATCGCCCGAACTATTAATTAATCACATTCCTGATCTCGCATGGTAAACGGCGTTAGCGCAAAAAAATCCCAAAGTGCAAAATTGCGCATTTTTGGTCGCATCAAATCCAGAAAAATTGTAATAAAAAGCGATCAAAAAGTCGTATATGCGCAATCAAGGTACCGATAGAAAGATCACATCATGGCACAAAAAATGACACCTCGCACAGCCCCATAGACCAAAGGATAAAAGTGCTATAAGCCTGGGAATGGAGCGGTTTTAAGTGACGTATATTTGTTAACAATGGTTTGAATTTTTTACAGGCCATCCGATACAAGAAAAGTTATACATGTTATATATCGTTTTAATCGTAACAACTTGTGGAACATATATAACAAGTCAGTTTTACCCCAAGGCGAATGGCGTAAAAACACATACCCCCCAAATAAAAGAAATGTGTTTTTTAATTTCAATTTCACCACACCTTGAATTTTTTCCTGGTTTTGCAGTGTACTTTATGCAAAAATTCAGCCTGTTATTGCAAAGTACAATTAGTGACGCAAAAAATAAGGGCTCATGTGGGTTTCTAGGTGGAAAAATGCAAGTGCTATGGCCTTTTAAACACAAGGAGGAAAAAACGAAAATGCAAAAATTTAAATTGGCCGGGTCCTCTAAGGGTTAAAACAGACACGAAAGTAGTGTTGACTATGTTTTTCTGTCCAGTAAAAGTAGCCAATTAAAAACAGATTGCAAAAACGCAGTTTAAACCAAGCCTAAGCGGGAGGAGGTGACCTCCATTACCTAGGTCAGGTGTTCCCTGCCATTAGCTTCGCAATAGAGACATTGTTGAAAATTGAATTATTGCTGATCTAAATGTGTTTGTTTCCCATGCAGGGTTAATTTCTGGTTTTCAGATGCATTGAATATTAATGTGGTAATCTAATCCTCTGAGGTGCTGCTGAACATTTTGTACCACTGAGCTGTAGTCTTAACCTGCTTTGTAAACACAATGTTCTCGGCTCTTGAGAAATCATTCCCTGCAGGGATTAAGAAAGTGATTTTATATAACATTGCTGACCTATGAGATTACTGGTGTGGAGATCAATAAATGCATGTGTTGCCAACTAGACCTGGGTATGTTCACAAGACTAATAATAAAAACGTACTAGGAAATGTGGTCAGGGTTAGCTGGATAACGCTATACACTCAACTAAGTATGTTGCAAACAAACTCACTTTATGCTGCGTTTACACGTAACGATTATCGTGCAAATTTGTGTGATAACGATCTAATTCGTGTAAACGCAGCGAACTATCAAACGACGAGCGAGAAATCGTTCATTTTGATCTTTCAACATGTTCTCAAATCATCGTTGATCGTTCTCAAAAAATTCGCAGATCGCTCCGCGTGAACAGTTGTTCGCCGATTTAACCAATGTGTGAGATAGGCTTAAGCGATCGCAAAACGATCGCAAAACGAATTTTCCATACGATATATCGTACCGTCTAAACGATGATCGTTATGAAAAAAAAAACGTTACTCCGACATTGTTAATCGTACAATCGGGCGAATTATCGTTTCGTGTAAACGCAGCATTAGTTAATCACATAGGGATGCACAAAGTTTTATCAGTGCTAATAGGTGGTGTTAATCTCCTGCACCATGTAGGAGAATAGTCTTCCATTTACACAGAAAAATTATAAGTGGTCCTGGCATGTAAGAGGTTGAAAATGGAAGATCCACCGTGCATTCTGTACTTTGTATATATTAAGTTAGTAAGTTAAACTTTCCCAGCTCAGAGGGCTCTAGAGGGCAGTCTTTTAAAATTAATAAAAGTACAACTTGCCCCATAAAAAAAAGCTCTCATATTGCTACTATGACGGAAAAAAAAGGACTGCTCTTGAAATGTAATGGTGCGTTTACACAGACAGATTTATCTGACAGATTTTGGAAGCCAAAGCCAGGAATGGATTTGAAAAAAGGAGAAAGCTCAGTCAGGGGCGTAGCTAGGATTTATGGGGCCCCATAGCAAAAAACTGTATGGGGGCCCCCCTACACACTATAATATATATGTATATATATATTCAGTGATGTGGCAAAAAAAAATCTCTTGTGGCCAGAGGCAGAATCCTGCGTGCAGCCACAACAGTGACTGGCAGAGGAGAAAGCCAATGTCTGCTTGTTCTGTTCATCTACTGTATTTAGCTATAACAGCCTATTAGGATCCTCATTGTTATATACATAGGTGCAGGAGCAGACTACCTTTTGCTTAACCCTTTATTTACTGCAGTGTGTAAGGGACCCAGTCTTCTCTTACATGCTGCAACACAAACAAAGGGTTAATACAAAAGACAATTAGCTCTCTCCTTCACTACTTCTGTACTGATAACCCCTGACCTCTGCAGGAGCTCAGAGAACAGAGGTCAGAGGTTATCAGAGTAGTGAGGCAGAGAGCTAATTGTTAACCCTTTTTTGTGTTGCAGCATGTAAGAGAACACTGGGTCACTTACACACTGCAGTACATAAGGGGTTAAGCAAAAGGACACAGGAGGCTCTTATCTTCCCTGGGCCCCCTCCCTCCACAGGCCCCATAGCAACCGCCTTCCCTGCCTCTATAGTAGCTACAGCCACTGAGCTCAGTCTTTCCTTTATGACCCGTTCCCTGTTTATGGTCTGTTCCTGGGTTTGGCTTAAAAAATCTGTCAGATAAATCTGCCTGTGTAAACGCACCATTAGGATGGAAAAAAAATAAGAAATTTGCTTGGTCCTTTAAGGGATTCTCTCTTTAAATGATGGCAGCATAAACTAGTGAAAGAAATGTTAAACAGATTAGTGTATTACTTCCATCATTATGTTCAGCCGTTCTGATAAGCAGGAGAATAGACTTGGTGCTGTAACACTCCCACCATCCCTGAAATGTTGATTGACAGCTGTCTGCCTATATACAATATAGGCAACTTCCAATCAGGTGTGCTAGTGCTCATAAATATCCAGGACTACCAAGCACATGCACAAAATTGGAGAGGAGAGTCATTGTTTTACAGGGGATATCTCTGGAGAATGTAAGTAATACATCATTCTGGTTAGCTTCTCTATTACTAGTTTATGCTACTCTTGGATAGGACAGCATAATCCTACTGACCGAGTCTCTTTAAAGCCTAGAATGCATGCAATGTTAATAGGAATATAACAATATTCAACAATTCAAGATTGCCTTAACCAAGCCCCTCCATGGCTTATGGCACTTCTCTTTGACATACCCCGCCCTTATGGCACAGGTTATTGACTGCTGACACAAGTGGATGTCCAGGGGAGATGTCAGTGTTTTTTCGGGAGAAAATACCATACAGGGGGTATGCAGTTTCTACTTATAGAATACCCTTTTCCACAGTCTATTTTCCAATGTGCATGAGGGTCTTTGGCCACTTCATCTGAGCGGGGCCAGGCACCTTGTGGACTTGAGTGAGGCTCGTCTAGGCAATGTTTACCGTTGATACAATCAATGTTGTTTGTCTCTGCTTCAGGGCATTGGACAAATACATTAGTAACACTTATTACAACCATTCTTCTTCAGATTAAAAGCTATTTTTTTAGATATGCCATGCTCATCTTTTTCCATTACCCATCTAAGCCTCACATCCTGTTTCCATGGCACCGGGATTACTATGTGACATATTGGGATGGCAAGGTGAGCCGAGGGTCAGGTGAGATGCGGTTTACATTCTGGCGAGATCATAGCAACCACTCTTATAGTCAGGGAAGGAAGTTGGGTAAACATTTTAATTGGCAATAAAATCTCTTGGGGAGTAAGTCATTGAATTGTTCATTTCCTGGAATAACCTCCTATCATATTCAGGTAAGATTTTTATTTCTCCTACTGGCAAACAGGATGCAGATAATTTTTATACCACAACTTCACTTCACAACTTTTACATGAACACTGATCGCCCGGATGTGAAGCAACTTTTCTGACAGGTATAAACATTATCTGCATCCTGTTTGCCAGTGGGAGACATCAGTATGTTACCTGAATATGATAGGAGGGTATGAACACTGATCAACAGGGGGTGCCCAGACCCAGATCTAAAAATGATTGGTTTAGAGGGCGTAACTACTGCTGTAGCAGCCATAGCGGCTGCTATAGGGCCCGCCGCATCAGGGGACCGGAGGCCTAATCCTGCAATATACTGGGCCCTCTGAGCCAACATCATTTGCAGCACCCGGTGGCTGAGCAGGCCTCTTGGGTGCTGCAAATGTCCCTTTACCTGCAAGCGTTCCTGACAAGCACAATAGTTATATATGGATCCCAGCTATTTCTAGTTACGCCCTTAATTGGCTTTAATATTTAAGGCTGGGTAGCCCTTTAGTGTTTTCAAATCAGCTGATGCAAGAAAATTATAAACATTTGTAAATGACTTCTATTTGAAAAAAAATAAATAAATAAATAAAAGCTTACAGTACTTATTAGCAGCTTTTTCCCTGTAGGAAGTAATGTATTTTTTTTCAAACCTGGGGCTCCCCACTGCCCCCTGTGCCTGTGTCTAGAACTGTACAGAGCTAGAGAAGCTTGTTCTGACCTGCTCTGGTCAGTTCCAGACACAGAAAGTAGCAGCTGTCAGACTGGAAAGAATACACTACTTCCTGCAGGACATACAGCAGCTGACAAGTACCGGAAGGCTTGAGATTTTAAATAAAAGTAATTAATTTATGTTTGCTTGTTTATTTTTTGTGATGACCTGGTGCTGTCACCAAGACAGTGCTATCTAATCTATGACCAGTATGTTATAGAGCAGAAGGAACTGAGCAGATTGATGTATATTTTTGTGGAAAAAGATTCTGTATCCAAGTGGCGTGGTCTTTTTTTCCAAAACACCTTCCATTCCTGTACTCAGCGATGTTCTTACCCTATGCACTGGCCCAGTTTGGAGCACTGGGGGTAGGCCCGGCACCCACCAGTGTGACGATATTCCCTCCCCTCTGTGACGCCCCTCCATGAATTCTAATGGAGGCATGTCACAGAGGGTAAGGGATATCGTCACACTGGAGGCGCCAGGCTTGCCCACAATGATTCTAATGGAGGGGCGTCACAGAAGGAGCGGCCGCTCTACTTCAGGGGCTGGGAAAAGCTGGATTCAGTCCTGGGAAGCCAACTTCACTTTGTTCCTTCTGTAAATTCGCTTAATTTCAATCAATATATTACAAGTTATACTGGATCTTGTCCTATCCGCTCCGTTCCTTCTGCCCTATAACTCCCTGGAATTGCAGTGCACAGATGCTGGTTTGATGTCTTGGCTTGGGCGCTCAGCAATTTTATATGTTTGGGAATTGTATGTACTTCAATCTCCTAGTAAATAGATAAGAGGTGAGGGACCAGACCTTTCCTTGAAACAGGAGTCTAAAGAAAAGCAGAAACAGCTGAAAGTCACTCAGTAGGTTTTAAAACAAAAGAGTAAATGGACAAGGAGACATGATGGAGGTTTAATGATGACCTCCAAGGACAAAGCTTTGTGGTGCACCAGCAAAGAAATAAGTGAGTTCACCAATGCTAAGGAATCATTTACCTTTAGTTATGCCATGTATGCAACAAGCTGTCCTCCTTTTGTCCTAAAACCTCCGAGATCTAAGCACAATGTTATCTTAAGTTCTTCTTATCTATGGAATGTCATTGGGCCATATACCTAAACTGGAATTCCATCAGTCAGCCAAGGAAATTTACAACCCCATCAACCAAAAATTCATGCCAGGACTCAAGCATAAATCTTCTCTGCCATGACACAATGCAGATACAGCCCTACAGCTGTATGACCAGCAGACATCACTGAACTACTACCACAGTGTCATGGGCCGCAACAGAGGTCTGTTTACTGGTTGCACTGGTTGGAATTTCTCCTGCCTCTAGATGATGGAGAGATAGGGTTCCCACCTCTGTACTATTACCGCACTGCCACAGGGGACATGCTTATCTCTCCTGATGTTTGCAATGGGCCTGCTACCAGTAGGTGGTGTTATCAGATGAGATGACCTGGGAAGGTTATCACAACTATGCAGATGTCACACTATTAGATATATGTTTGCATTCCCTGTTACAGTGACACAGAGTACCCATTGCAGTATGGTGCATGAACAGCCACCGCATGACAGAGAGTAGGAATGACATTTTGCTGTTTGATTCACAAAATTAGAGATAATGGGGGAGATTTATCAAACATGGTGTAAAGTGAAACTGTCTCAGTTGCCCCTAGCAACCAATCAGACTCCACCTTTCATTCCTCACAGACTCTTTGGAAAATGAAAGATGGAAATTGATTGGTTGCTAGGGGCAACTGAGACAGTTTCACTTTACACCATGTTTGATAAATTTCCCCATGACTACAGAAGTAAGGCCCCGTTCACACGTAGCAAAACTAGCGGAATTCTGCGGCGGACAATTCCGCCGCGGAATGCTGTTAGCCTCCCTCTCATAATGGAAGTCTATGGGAGGCGCGCGCTGCTGTTCTCACAGCGTCTCTCCGCGCTGAAGAATGAACATGTTCATTCTTCAGCGCGGGAGAGCAGCAGCGCGCGCCTCCCATAGACTCCCATGAAACGCTCCGTCATGCTCAGCCGTCGCTCCGTCACCCTCGGCCGTCGACAGACTTATAAACACACCAGACAGAGATCAAAGGATTTTAGAAAATTTAAAAATAACAAAATGTAATACACACAGAGATGGGTCTGCTATTTACAACAGGTCAATAAACCAAACCTTGTGAGGCGTGACAAGAGGATGCTAAGCTCTTGCTGCTATCTGGTTTAATAAAAGACAAAGATCAGCCGCCATACACGATGTTGGCTGATTGTTGTCTTTCAACAAGTTGAAAGACTGACGAATAGGCTCCCCCCCCCCCCCCCCCCCCCCCCCGACTTGCTGTTGGCACGTGTAATAGCACTGGCAGCGAGCAGGGAATGAGGAGCAAGCGAGCACTGGGTCAGCTTTTCGCCCTGTGTAATAGGGGATTCATATGATGCAGTAGGCAGACAAGAAATGCTGTATATTCAAGTACAACTACAGACTAATTTTAATTATGGGTTTTTCTTTCTCAATCCATTGACACAGTGTCCATCAGAACAAAGGATCAGAGCGTGGGGTAAAATATATATATAATTTTTTTAACGCAACAAAATCTGCTGCCAATTTTTTATTCAGGATTGATACAGCCATATGGAGAGAACATATAAAGGAAGGAACAAGAAATACTAAGAAATATTAATTTCTTGCACATACTATTTATTTTTAAAATAAGTTTGAATCACAATGTGCAGCTTGAGGGTCATCCATAGGCTTTGTTTGCAAAAAAAAAAAAAAAAAAGCTACAATGCATGGGAAGTCTTAAAGGTGGATTACATGTGCGGTAATTCCTCCAATGGCACAATTGCCACCTAGAGTACAAAAACCTACAAAACCCAAATTCATAGTACAGAAGTACATAAACAATATAAAAAATTAAAAACACCAACAGATGATGCTTCCCGAGGAAAGTGCAGAGAAAAAAACACCAAAACAAAAGGAAGGGGCTATAACTGGAGGTGAGAGAACCTCGAAGCTCCTTTATTTGACTGGTGGCTGAAGAAGTTGGTTGCATGGTTGCAATCCATGTTTTCCAGGCAGCCTTAGGGTTGCATCCAACTTCTTCAGCCACCAGTAATCGAATGCAGAGCATCGAACTTGAGCATGCTGGAGGTTTGCTCATCTCTAGTGATAACCTTAAAGAAAACTTCTCATCACTTTCATACTGCCGAACCATTGGGGTGGTCCCAGGTGATTTCTGGCTTCAATTACATTTTTGTGCATTGTCTTTGGGGAGTGTCATATGTTAGTGTTTTATTTGATGAAATAAAGATTCTGTATATTTGATATTATTATAATTTTATATTGTTCAAGAATTTGTGAGTCTAGACTTTAGGGCCCTATTCCACCCGACGATTATCGTTCAAATTATCGTTAAATCGTTCAAATCTAAACTTGAGATCGTTAATGATTATGCGAACGATAATCGTCCGGTGGAATAGGGCCCTTAGACTTTAGTTTTTTTGTCTAGGAGTGCTAGACAACTATCATGTGTATGAGGGTGCAACAATTCTCTGGAAGTGTCGGGGAAAGACATTTTGGGAATGCTGGATTTTTATGTCCATTGCTTTGTTCCTAAAGGATAACATATTGTGTTAGGATGCCTTTACACAGAGAGATTTATCTGACAGATTTTTGAAGACAAAGCCAGGAAAAAGAGAAATCTTAGTCTTTCCTTTATGACCTATTCTCTGTTTATAGTCTGTTCCTGTCTTTGGCTTCAAAAATCTGTCAGATAAATCTCTCTGTGTAAAGGCAGCCTTAGAGGTGTCTGCCTGAGATTTAGTCCTATCTCCCAATTGTAAACACATGTAATCTTGGCAGAACAAGATTCATTCATTGTTATCAGTCACACATCTCCAGTTTACACAGAGAGATGTGCGGCAGATAATGACAAACTTTTGTGTCGGTGGAAAAATCAAATCAGCCAACAAGCTTGCGCTTTCCCACCTGCTGGCTGATCGCTGTCACTATTACAGGGGCCAGTTATAAGCTTATCGGCCTGTGTAAAAGGACCTTAACTATAATATAGGCCGATAAACAATGTCTTTAAAGCGACTCTGTACCCACAATCTGACCCCCCCCCAAACCACTTGTACCTTTGGATAGCTGCTTTTAATCCAAGATCTGTCCTGGGGTCCGTTCGGCAGGTGATGCAGTTATTGTTTTAAAAACAACTTTTAATCCTACAGCGCTGTGTCTAACGGCTGGGGCTTACATTTGTATATGCATTAGGCTGGCACAACCTCTCCTTCCCTCCTCCCCACCCTCCTCAGCATTAGGAATGATCCAGGAACATTTACTGCTGTTTGAGCTTTGCACAGGTGTATTAACCAGCCCATGGTCACTATGCACAAAGCTGGGGAATAGGAAGCAATCTGCCTGGAGCATTCCTAATCATGAGGAGGGTGGGGAGGAGGGAAGGAGAGGTTGTGCCAGCCTAATGCATATACTAATGTAAGCCCCGGCCGTTAAACACAGTGCTGCAAGTTTAAAAGTTGTTTTTAAAACAATAACTGCATCCCCTGCCGAACGGACCCCAGGACAGATCTTGGATTAAAAGCAGCTATCTGAAGGTACAAGTGGTTTGGGGGGTCAGATTGTGGTAAAATTAAAGTAGAGCTGTGCTTGGTTGTTGTGGGCAATGGAGAAAATCTTAAAGCCCTATTACACAAAGCGAATATATAGTTCGTATATGGCCAATAATCGCTTTGTGTAATATAAGGCAATGATTAGCCGACATGCACACTGATAGCTGATCGTTGTCTTTCAATGCGTTAAAGGACTAACAACAGCAATGATCTGCTGACCACCGCTATCTCCAATGGACTCCCCAGACGATCTTTAGCCCTTCCCACACCTCCCTGTGACAGGTGAGTGCTTGCTTGCTCCTGCTCTTCACCCTGTGTAATAGGTTGGCTTAAGAAATTTTGCACAAAGCGAATCTGCTGTAACTTGTGTTTCAAAGTCCTGACACTGCAATGGTGCATTTACACAGCGAGATTTATCTGACAGATTTTTGAAGCCAAAGTCAGGAATGGATTTGAGAAGAGGAGAAAACTCCATCTATGACCTGTTCCCAGTTTGTAGTCTGTTCCTGGCTTTGGCATCAAAAATCATAAATCTTCATAAATGTTTCTGTGTAAACGCACCATTAACCATTAGGTAACAGAGACACATGTATAAGCCTCTCACAGAGTTGGATTTAGTGTATTTAGGTCCAGCTGGGTATTCATGTGTTTAAAATATGTTCACCAAATCTAGGGAGGCCTCCCATCATTATCTGTCAGAGTTTGGAGGCCTTATTAGATTTAGCTACCACGTGTCTATTAGGTATGGTGGTTTTCACTGCTGTTGACCCAAGGTGGGCATTGTCTATGGGGCCTTTGTGACAGCATAGCCCCAAGCCAAGAAGCAGAAAAAAAACACAGGGAAAAATTCCCTTTGTTATCACTGTTCAGGAAACTCTCTTGTAGGTGTGACCACCAAGCATCTACCTCTCTTCAAGGGATGTAACACAAAGTTGTTTGTGCTTTGGGGGTTACTCTGACACTAGTGCCAGTACAGATATAGTGCTGCCCTTAGCTAAAACATAATAAATATCTTATCCTTATCTCACTACGCTTCCCCAGTGTCCTCCTGTGGGTCGCCTTGTCCCTTTTTGCCACAGCCACTTCCGAGACAAACTCGTCTTGGCAGTGACAGCCCGATCACCCAATCACTGTGACAGGACAGCAGGCAGACTGCCAAGTTTGAATACAAGTAGCTGAAAAGTTGGATGCATAGACTATGGCAACTTCAAATGCCGAACCATCGGACTGCTCGAGCATGCTCGAGTTGCGCTCATCTCTATCTATGACCACGATTGACGCTAAAGAAGGAGTATAACTCCTCGTCTCAGATGGCGAAACCAGCAGCATTTATATTACACACAACAGTATCTTTATGTAAAGTGCTACTAATCTGTTACAAGTCAAGACAAATACCAATATTTGGGAAATGTCGTTTTTTTTTTTTCTTTTTAAATAATGAAAAATTTACAGCAGAATTTCAGTTTATAAATTAATCTCTCTATAGGTTCTGCTCATGAGAACATCAGGATCCTGTGCCGGCAAAGCAAGTACAGAGATATAAATATGACAAGGGGGTGTGGCTCCTGTACATGAGCCCAGGAGAATATGAAAGTTTATACATCTGTGACTTCAGAGAACAAATGGAGTGAATTTAAAGTAAAATAGTTCATTTTGGGTGCAATCCAGATCAGCAGTGGCTGAAACCTTCTTTCTTTTTGATAAGGAAGCAGGCGTTATGCTGGTCTTTTACAGAATGCAGTTTTCTCCTCTTTCGTTTGTATTTTCGGATTATTGTAACAGTTAATAAAAGAGTAGATGTGGAAAACAGACAGAAACTGAAAAAGATCAACGGCTTCTTCTGTTGTAGAAATGTACAGAATGAGCAGGAGTTCTCTTCTCTTCTCACTTTACAGTCATTTCCAGCCTGGTCCAGTGGGAAGCCATTGGCGGAAATGATTGCGCTGTACGTGGTCACTGACACCTTGGCTTTCAGGTCGTATAGAGCAGAGTTGTAGAATCCATACTGTGGCTTAGTTTTATCCGTCAGTTTAAAAGCAAAGTATCCCTTCAAGTTGATGTTATCATGTAGGTAGGCTAGAAGACAATATCATAAGAGAATGGGATTAGTGCCATCACTTTAAAAAGCAATAATAACTTTTCATTCTCATTTGCTTTTGTTTTTTCATTTGGGAATGTTTATAATCCTACTATTTTTTTTTTTTTTTAAGTTAAAAAAACCCCAAACTGATTAATAATGTACAATGACACCTAAAATGACTTGTATGCGGCCAAAGTGCTTTTTCCCTACTCTGGTCTCTTAACTGGCTCAACACAAACAGCTGGATTATTTTAGACTGGTTGCTAAGGATGTGTATACTGTTGTTCTCCAGGCAGCAAAGTATAAATGTGGCATTTACATTTACAGAGCATGATAAGGAGAAATTTTTATGGCAGCACAATTGATCATTATCAACAGTGGTTCCTTTATGTCAACATCTCAGCCGATGAGAAAATAGAAATTGTAAGGAAATACTCTTGCCATACTATTCTCTGTCCTTCCCAGTCATAGTAATCAGATTTTTGTAAAATAAATAAATAAACCTACATGAAAAAAGTTTATTAACTGTTGGGGAACTGCTGTATAGGGATACACTTTCAAGGAAAACTATCAGCAGGTTTGTATAGACAAACCTGCTGATAGCTCCCAGTAGCCCCTTACCCAGGGCCGTATTTGCCACTAGGCACCTGTGGTCCGATGCCTAGGGCGGCGCCCTCCGGGGGGCGGCACCCACAGGGAACACTTTTTATTATTATTATTTTTTTTCAAAACCCCCCTCTGTAGGCACCGGCCCACGGGTGCCTAGTCCGCGTTGGAGGGGGGGGACGGAGCGGCCGGGAGCAGGATGGGCAGGCAGGCTGGTTTCCTCCCCCCATGCAGCGCCGAGGTCCGGGGTGCGAGGCAGGGGGTGAGCTTCCGGCACACATAGTCTGACAGAGGCCGGAAGCTTACAGCTGCAGCCCCGCGATGCCCGATCTTCTCTCCTGCTCGGCGGCGATCACGCGATGTGACGTCATCGCCGAGCAGGAGAGAAGATTCGGGACCGCGGGGCTGAGCTACTGCTCCCACTGACCCCCAGCCTCTCCCCCTGAACCCCAGCTTCTCCCCTGACCCCCAGCCCCCCCTTAACCCCTACCACCCTAGCTGCCCCTCCCTGCTGCTCCCCTGCCCCCCAGCTGCTCTCCCTTTCTCCCAGCTGCTCCCCCTGCCCCCCAGCTTCTCCCCCTGTCACCCCCAGCTGCCTCCCTTCCCCAGTCACCCCAGCTGCCCACACTGCAGACGAGTTTTGGTCGGAGAAGTCTTCATGATGCTGCGCCAGATGGAGAAGAAAGCAAAAAGTTAGCGACGGCAATTCGAGAAGGCGTCACCTGTGAGTCATTAGTAACTGCACTGTAATCACTTCTATAGTGTGCAGAGCCTGTGTACAATTGGGGTCTCAAGGGTCGGTCATTACAGTACACTAGCGCAAACTTTTAAACTAGGACCCAACTACAAGAGCTGCAGGCACTACAACTCCCAGCATATCCTGAGGGCTGCAGACTGTCAGTAAATGCTGGGAGCTGTAGTGCCTGCAGCTGTTGTAGTTAGGTCTCCTGGAGGCGTTGTGGGAGATCAGAATACAGAGATCTGTGGGGGCTAAGTGTAGAGAAGTGACCCCCGAACATCACTAATAGGGGATAGAACAAAAACATCTCCCCCTATCCCTATTAGTGATGTTCTGGGGTCACTTCCCTACACTGATCTCCCACAGATCTATGTATTCTGATCTCCCACAACGCCTCCAGGACCCAACTACAAAAGCTGCAGGCACTACAACTCCCAGAACAGTCTGCAGCCCTCAGGATATGCTGGGAGTTGTAGTGCCTGCAGCTGCTGTAGTTGGGTCCTAGGTGCATCATACACTGGATGCTTTGTGGCATATAAGAATACAGAGATCTGTGGGGGCTCAGTGTAGGGAAGTGACCCCAGAACATCACTAATAAGATATAGAGGGAGATGTTTTTGTTCTATCCCCTATTAGTGCTGTTCTGGGGTCACTTCCACACACTGAGCCCCCACAGATCTATGTATTCTTATATGCCACAAAGCATCCAGTGTATAGGACCAAACTACAACAGCTGCAGGCACTACAACTCCCATCATTTACTTCAGTCTGCAGCCCTCAGGATATGCTGGTAGTTGTAGTAAAGTAGTACAATCCTCTGATAGCTGCCGCTGTAGACAGATGTATTACTGGACCTTCAGGGCTGATGTCACCCACAGATTGCAGCCACCAGGAGACTCTGCACACAGTGATTTATTACAGGGTTTCCTCTCAGAGACTACAACTCCCAGCATACCCTGAGAGCTGTATAAATGGAGGGTGTTCTGAGATTTGTCACAGATACAGATGAATTCAGGAAAGGAGTGGGTCACCATGTCGTGTCTCACTGGTTGTATATTGGTGGGCCCCAGGTGCCCCAGTCCAACACTGGACAGAACCAGTCCCCAAACTAAGACATCCCCGGCCTCCTTCCTTCATCCATCACATCTGTTTGATGAGAACAGTGGGCATCAAGCGGAGCGGCACCCAAGGGCCAGAGTATAAACCATGCATGTACAGTAACGGGGGGGGGGGGGCCCCGGGGGCCCCGGGGGCCCCAGCGTGCAAAGTGCCTAGGGCAGCATGAACTCTAAATACAGGCCTGCCCTTACCTCCTCTTTCCATCGCAACTCCTCCAGAGAACATGAATAACACCTGTACTCATGTAGAAGGTGTTATCCAGCAATAGAAAAAGCACAGCTACTTTCTTGCAAAACCAGTGCCACCCCTGTCCCAGATTGTGTGTGGTATTACTATTCAGTACCATTCATTTCTATGGAACTGAGCTTCAAACCCACACCCAAACGGCAGACAGGAGAGGTGCTGTTCTAAACTGCTATTTTTTTTCTAAGCCTGAATTACCCCTTTAAGAGCTCTACCAAATGCCCAGCCCCATCCCTTGGCGTACTATCTTCTTTCATTCTTATGTAATGAAAGTAGAGTATGAGAATGTTAAATTGAGGCCCAATACAGCTCATATCTAGTGTTACATAGTAGTTGAGAGTATACTATATATATATGTTAATAAGCTGCTGGGGAGACCACTTACCTTGTAATAACTGCTGTGTATATTTCTGTACGTAATATATTCTAAGTTCATCATTCTCTAAGGCTTTGTCGTCCACTCCATTTGCCGTCACGTAAATAGGAACATTTCCATACCTTTTCCTTAACCAGTTCAGAAGTCGTCTAATCCCATGCGGTACAACTGCGAGCCCGTTGAATGATGTCAGACGCGTCGCATCTGACAGAAAGTGAATATCTCGATCCGATTCTAATCTGCTATCGTTCTTTGGCTCGTGAATCACCAGTCTAGTGGTGAAGTGATTCAAGGCAAAAAAGTCAGCTGTGCCTTTCACCAATTTTTTCTCCTCCTCTGTGAAATAGGGTAAGACAGACTTAGTCATTCCCTTTTGGTTCTTGGTGATGATGTATTGCCTCATGAGCGGAGGATAGTCTCCAGAACCAAAGACTGGCTCTGCAATCCAAGCAATGTCAAACTGCAGAAATCTTTCCGCAGCCTCAGAGTGGGAATGTAGGAAAGGATTTGCTGGCTCAGCCCAGTCTGTATGTAAAGACAAGGCTATCTGACCTTGTTGATGTGGCCTATAGATCTTGTCATACAAATGCCAGGCCATGGAATGGGCTAGGAGTGCATTGTGCACTGCTTGGTAGGTGTTGTTACTGCTATTATGGTAATATTGGCTTAAGCGATTTGGCTCATTAATGGTTATCCATTGTTTTACCAGATCTCCGAATTGATGAAAGCACAGCTTAGCGTAGTCACTAAAAGCCTGAGTAATGGTTCGGTTTAACCAGCCTCCATTCCCTAACAATGGTGAAGGAAGACTTAAAGAACCGTGTGTTGGGTAGTAAAGCGTCAGCATGGTCTTTATTCCAAGCTTGGAGGCCTCACTTATCATGCATCGATAATATCTCAGAACTTCTCTGTTAACTGAGGACAAGTCACCCTTTGGCATAATCAAAGACCAGTTCAGAGCAAATCTATAATGAGTGACTTTCATGTTTTTTAGTAGGGCCAGTTGTTTTCTGATGGTGATGAAATCAGAGCACTGGGCCGGGCGAGTCTTTAGCTCCACTCCTTTTATTGCGTGCAGATTGCCATCGCCTGTAATGTTCCATGCGTACAACTTACGATCCACAAACTGAGGAGATGATGGGACCACCTCTGCCTGTAAAGAAATACCAATATAAAGAGAAGGCTATATTAGAGAATGAAATAGTATTTAAATCTCATTTTTATATATCTTTTTACATTTTTTTGTTGCATTTTGTTTTTACTATCCACATAAAGAAAATTTATTGAAATAGTTCTGTTTTCACACTGGCCAGTAAGTCTATACTGCTATAATGCCACAAAATATGCACAGAAAACAGGCAGCAGTTTTTCCGGCTTTTTGACGGTTTTCCTGCTGTTTTCACATTTAAGTGTTAATTGTCTCTGGTGTTTTATGCCCTGTGGGTTTATTACAAGTCATGTGATTCTTTTATGATGTTATTCTAGGATTTCAAGTGAAGAATTGGAGCCATGTCGCAGAGAGGAGGGTTTTGTCATACTGGGGGCGGGCGGGCCCACCTCCAGTGCTTCAGGCCAGGGCGGTGCACAGGAATAGACCGCCGCAGTTCACAAAAAGGGCCATGGCACCGGCATCCTGGTGCCGGTCTATTCATATAAAAAAAACTTTAAGCGATGTAGTTGATGGTACATTTGCTTTAACTCCACCATTCACCAGTTGGACTTTTATTGGCTTAAAAAAAAAACCAAGCAACTAGTCTCATTCAACCCTTAGACTGGCCGACCATCTAAAGTGCATGGTCAGGCATTTCATCTGCCCTAAGTGACCAACAGAAAATTTTCTCTGCTGCAGTTGTGCTCATCTCTAATGGCCATTTTAGACCACCATGACCACCTGTATCTCATTTACAAGTTTTTATTTAATATATGAAGCAAAAATTAAATGATACGACATCCAATTTGCTGAAGATTAAGCTCATATTAATGGTTTAGTTCAAGGAATATTTGTTTTTCAGCTGGTAAAGACCAACCAATATTAGACATACCAATAACTGTATACATTATGATACTTAATTCATTATGGATACATGTTTGCTACCCCCATAAAGCCAACATGAGCAGCCATGGGATCACTGCCAGCTATATTTACCTTTAATACAGAATCTGTTATTCCCCAGGAGAAGTCACAGGGAAACTGTCCGTGAATTGCGGGTTCTGGAGCCTCTTCAGGAAAACCATTCTGTTGGATGATTTGTTTGAAATATAATGCAGAAGACTTTGGAGCTATTGCTTTGTTCCTGTTGGTGAAATCTACGTAGAACAAGCCACGTCTTATTTTGTAGCCTTCTTGCCATTCAAAGCTGTCCATCAGGGACCAGGCGGTGTATCCAAAGACCTTAATGTCATCATATTTAATAGCTGTGGAGAGGCCATAAAATAATTGAGAAATGCTAAGAACAGCAAATCCTGTAGATTTCATTAAGAAAATGTTACCATGTTGTGCTAATATACTTATCCTTTATTTTCTAACTTTGTTATTGTAATTAAATTAAATTGAAAACAAGTTGTGAACTCTGTATGTCTGTGTATGTTTTATGTATCATAAAATTTACTGTCTCAAAAGTTCTACGATCTGTTGTCTTCATTAGCCCAACTTCCTGTCTGGTGTACATCCTGAAAGAGACTTCCTGTTCCTGTTATACACTCTTTCAGGGAATTCAGCCTGCTCTATCTCCCTCTTATTGTACCTCATTGAGATAGGAATTGACAGAATGTCTGTCTAGAGTGCAGATATAGTGAAATAACTTGACCACTATATATTCATATAGTTGAAAATAGTTCATATAGTTGAAAACCCCTTTAGTTTAATTAAACATTAAGTGCAATACCAGGCACAGCCCTTCATTAATAGTTGAACTAATACTAAAAATAATTAGAACCTTTTTTTTAAATTTTGAAATCCCTTTCAAATGGGTTAAAGAATATTGCTTTTGAATTAACTATCAACTACAACTATTTAAAGGGTAACTATAAAGTTTCAAGGTTGGCAGGATGTGAAAAAACCTGCTACACTGCTCCTGCCGTGCTTCCCCTGCGCTCCCAATGCAGGTACGGATTTCTTCCAGCACTGCTTTTGATTGCATTCAGCTGTTGCAAAACTACAACTCCCATCATGCCTGGACATCCAAAGCTTTAGCTTTGGCTGTCCGTGCATGATGGGAGTTGTAGTTTTGCAACAGCTAGAGAGCCAAGGTTCCCTACCCCTGCAATAGGCAGTCTAAAGTCAATTAGCACAGTGGACATCTACTCACCCTGTAGGATGTCATTGATAAACTTCTTCATGATGTAGACCGTTGTGGTGTCTTCAGTTTGGATGTTGCTGTTTGAGAACCATCCATTCTCCATTATCAGGATTTTGGGATTGTTATATTCCATCTTGATCCAGTTTAATACCCCCCTTAAATGAATTAAGATACGAACCAACTTGTTGGAATCATTTGATCTCTTAAAGTTATTGGGTCCAAAGGAGAATGCAAAAAAGTCTGCGGTCCCTTTAATAGAAGCTTTTTCTGAATCAGTAAACTTGGGAAGGTTAGAGCCATGTTTTCTCTTCAGGCTTTCTGGGTAGTCCCCATCAATATGAATAGGTTTCGCAAAGCGTCCCAAGACAGTATCCATTGATTCTTGACACATGTTAATAGTGGAAGAGTCAATATGTCTTTTATCTGGTTCTACCCAGTGGGAGCCCAATGTGACGGATATGTATCCCTTTTGAGATGGGCGGAAATGAGTGTTATAGGTGTGCCATACTGCAGCGTGAGCCTGAAATAACAATACAGCTTTGTTACTAAAACAGCAATGTAGATTTATATATACACAGTCCAATAAAATTAAAGATCGATTTTAGTTATGCACTGAGAAAAAAAAATATGTGTGTAAAAAAATACAGCTAGACTTTCTTTTACTTTCTACTGCTTAAAGGGGTTCTCCGGCGAAAATATTTTTCTTTCAAATCACTTGGTTTCTGAAAGTTATATAGATTTGTAATTTACTTCCATTTAAAAATCTCAAGTCTTCCCATACTTATAAGCTGCTGTATGTCCTGTAGGAAATGTTGTTTTCTTTTCTGTCTGACATAGTGCTCTCTGCTGACATCTGTGTCCGAGACAGGAACTGTCCAGAGTTGTAGCAAATTCCCATAGAAAGCCTCTCCTGCTCAGGATTGGTCCTTTTTGGGACAGAGGTGGCAGCAGAGAGCACTATGTCAGACTGAAAAGAAAACAACATTTCCAGCAGGACCTACAGCAGCTAATAAGTATGGGAAGACTTAGGGAAATAGAAGAAAATTACAAATCTATATAACTTTCTGAAACCAGTTGATTTGAAAGAAAAGATTTTTGCTGGAGGACCCCTTTAATACCCCCTTTAAGCTGCCAATTTCTGCAGGAGTGGTCGACCCTGTAATGTGTATGGCAGCTTCTGGACGGCTGATGTTACAGTCAACGGGAAACAATTCTTTTGTTCTGAGGAAGAAGAGGCAGGTAGCAGCTTACTCTCTCTCTGTTTTTAAGGCATGCATGTTCAACTGAGCTATGCATGCCCATGTGAGGTGAACGGGTGGCATAGCCCTGTTAGTGCCCCCTTGCAACCAGCACCTTGGCCATATGCCCTTAGCTTTGGCTTCCTATCTGTGTTACTGCTCATAATCTAATGGCTATAAAGGCTGCCTGATGGTCAGCCAGTTGCTTACATATATATATATATATATAATTTATTTATTTTTAGCTATGAACACATATCTGTAATAGAACTATGTGCATATAGCTTCCCTAATCTGGGTGTGTATGGAGAGGTATGGAAGTATGACCTATCAAAATATTCATTATACAACACAGGTCCAAATAAGCAAATGATGACGTTCATTGTAATACATAAATAACAACCAAAATGCCACAGCGCTGGATCTTTATAAGAAAGCTGACGTATTTATCCAGGAAAAAGCAATCACAGGGCTTAGGTAAGGAAGCAGATTACCTTCTGTATGGTCATTAAAAGCAGCTTAGGAGGAAACCACTGCGCTGCTTTACCAAATGGAAAACAAAAGATGACTTCATTGCTACATTACTTGTTTTATAAAACTTGTCAGATTAAAACGCACATGATATAATAATGGAATATACCAGAGAAGAAAATATTCTATTCTGAGATGCCCAACCCAACCTTCCAGAAAAGGATCTTTGTCTCAACATCTAGTTCATGACTATGGCTAGTTTATGGGATTGTGCCATATTATGGCATAAATACAATAGCATACCTCTAAATGTTCCCGTCTCATACAGAAAAATTATGCCGTGTGCAATTAGGCTATGGTCACACACAGTAAAAAAAAAAAAAAAAAAAGCATTGTAATAATGTGCTCTACTAAGGTATGAGGTATGGGAAATTGACCATCAGTGCTCACCCGGTAGAGAAAAATCCCCATAATTGGGTATGGGTGTACAAATAATGAAAATGCTCATTATGTACAACCTGTTTTTGCAATAAGATGCTTTCAGAAATAGAAGTATTATTAGTTTATTTATATCAATTAACAAAATGCTAAGTGGAAGAGAAATCGAAATCAGATGAATATTTGGTGGGAACGCCATTTGCCTTCAGCCACAATTCTTCTAGGTAACACAGATTTTGAAGGAAATCGGCTTGGTTGGTCCAGACATCTTGGAGAACTGACCCCTGATCTTCTGTGGATGTTGCTGCTCAAATCTTTCTGTCTCTTAATAGAATTTGGATGTTGTGGAGATCAGAGCTCTGTGAGAACCAAATCATCACTTCCAGGTCTCATTGTTGTTCTTTACCCTGATAATAGTTCTTAAAGGGGAACTCCAGTTGTTTACTTTTTCTGCCTAATTAACACACATTGCAAAGTTATATAATTTTGTAATGTATGTTAATAAGCGGTCTGGCCCCGTTCTCCTCTCTCCCCGGGAAGTATACATACCTAATAACTGTTGACCATGTCCTCTTTTCCCAGCGCCATCTTGTTTCAAGGTTGTCAGAGTTAGGGGTGGGCCTGGTCTTTTTCCTCCTTGGCGTCTTCCTGCAAATATGTATGAGAGAGAAAACGCTACTGATGCACTTGCGCACCAGCAGCCTTTTCATTGGCTAGAGCGCATCACATGGCTTCCAGCTTGCTCTGCCTATCCAGCCAATGAAAAGGCATGCGCACCTTTTCTCTCCCATTCACTTAACTGGAACCTGGAAACGAAGACGCTGACCCTCCGGTCCCTGACGGAGATGTGGCTGGCGGGAAATTCAAGCAGCGATGGTAAATATAAAATGTGTCTGTGTTTTTTTTTCCACGCCTCCGGAGTTCTCCTTTAATGACCGTGACTGTATATTTGGGTTTCTTGTCTTGATAGGAGGCATCTTACTTTGCAGCTTTTTTTTTTCCTGACCTGACAAAAACTTTTGCACTCTACTGTATATATTTAAACAACTATTTTTTTAGAAATTAAAATAGAATAAAAATATTTAGAAAAGCAAAGAACTTAAACCACCATAAAAATACATCTCTCCATATAATCCTCTCTAATGACGGCAGCATACTTTTTTCTTATCAAAGCTAAATGTTTACTCTTCCACTGGATCGATAAAGCGTGTACGTCTGTGATATTCGCATCACAGGTGACAGTTTCCCTGCTGTAAATGCACTTGTTGTACCAATGAGTTAAGTGGTTAATCTAAAACCACTGGGACATATCATATGTGATCATGTTCTCTATAAGGGAGCCTTACACTTACTTACACGCAGCAGGATGTCAATCCCGGTGCGTGTATGTATTCTCATAGGGATGCACTGACATTGGATCGGCAGCGGATTTCGCTGCAAATCCACAGTGTTAAATTCGCTTTGGATCCAGTGTGTGTGACGGCACCCTATGGATGGATTGTGCCCTATTATGACTATTCCCCACTAAGGAAAGACATAATACAAACATATTTTTCTAACAGTGCTATTCTGATATTTCCAAGGGCTAGGGAATATTTTTTTCCGAAGATTTATCCAATTTTGGAGTAAATTATCTTTATTACATCCAGTAATGTGTATTAAATTGTGTGTGCATGGACACATTGGGTTAGGGTCCTATTACGTTAATCGATTTTTAACAATAAATGACTAACGATAAACGTTCTCAAACGAGATTGTTTATCGTTAACCTGAAATCGTTCACCATATTACACAGAACTATAGTTGTTAGTTACGATCGTTACTACGATCGGAACTGTGATCGTTACTGTGATCATTTGCTCCATCTGATCCCAGCAAAACAATCGTTGCCTGCAATTACACAGAACGATAATCATTAAAATTTGAACAATATAACGATTTTTCGCACGTTAATCATCCGTGTAATAGGGCCCTTACACTGTCTATGGAACTCAGGGAATCTGGAAATCTCCTGAATCTCCTGTCATACATGGCTGTGAGGGAAAGGCCAGGCGGTGTAGCCCATTTCTCACTGACAAGATGCTGGAAGGTATATGCTGGTCAGGAGGGAAAGAGATAGCACAGGGAATCTGCTATCTTATCTCCATGTCTACTCTGCTGAAATGAACTTCAATGGGACACAAGTTGTAAATTCTTGCACCAGATCCTGACCGCTCTTAGGCTGCATTCACACTACGTATATTTCAGTCAGTATATTTCAGTCAGTATTGCAACCAAAACCAGGAGTGGATTAAAAACAGAGAAAGGATCTGTTCACACAATGATGAAATTGAGTGGATGTCCGCCATATAACAGTAAATAACGGCCATTATTTCAATATAACAGTCGTTGTTCTAAAATAACAGCAAATATTTGCCATTAAATGGCGGCCATCTACTCAATTTCAACATTGTGTGAACAGATCCTTTCTGTGTTTTTTATCCACTCCTGGTTTTGGTTGCAATACTGACTGAAATATACTGACTGAAATATACATATACTGACTGAAATATACGTAGTGTGAACGCAGCTTTAATCTGTATTTTGTATCTGCTACTAATTTTAATGAAGATCAGAGAAGAACATAAGAAACCACAGCCACAAAACAGGACTCACACCTGGAATGTATAAAGATAGTAAAGCCCTAGGAGTGTAAGTTCTGCAAGGCAAAGCTTGCTGCTAATATATATTGTTATTCTAGGTTTATTTGGAAACATATGTTTTAATCACTGGGTTTGGTCTAATTATAACTTTAAGAAAGTGTAATTTTTTTGTGAACATTTTTTACATTAAATGGCACCCCCTTGCTGCTGCCACTCAAAGTAAAAATGTAAAACATAATTACATTTTCTTTAATAACGTTATATTACAAAGTTATATAACTATATTAAAGAAATGTAAAATATATATATATATTTCATTTGCTGGAATACTTCTTTAATTCTGCGTTGTGCAGCCAAAGGAAAAGGTCCCTTGTTTAAAGGGGTACTCTGGAGAAAAAAACTGTAAGTCAACTGGTGTCAGAAAGGTATACAGATTTGTAAATGACTTGTATTTAAAAAAACACAGTACCAGTACTTATCAGCTTTAGTATGTCCTGCAGGAAGTGTATTCTTCCTAGTCATACATGGTGCTCTACTACTATGAACAGCAGACAGTATTTTGTCAGACTGGAAAAAAAAAAGTCTACTTCCTGCACGACACACAGCAGCCGATAAGTACTGAAAGATTTTTTTTATAGAAGTAATTTACATATCTGTATAACTTTCTGATATCAGTTGATTAAATTTTTTTTTTCCTCTGGAGTACCACTTTAAGAGCAGGATTTACTGCAGTGAGAATGTCACCTACGCAACAGGTGTGCACTCAAGGTTCACAGATAGGACCTATGTGGCAATGGTGCAGCCTGCTTGTCATCTCAAGAGAGAATACAGAAACCATATGGGAAACCTGCAGAGAGATTTTACCCCAGTGCATTGTTGGTGTATTATGCTTTCAAATCTTAATTTCAAGAAATCTTGGAACATATAAAACCCTAAAAAACAGACACCATTATGGTAGTAACACTGTAACTTCCTGCAGCGGCACGATGGCGAGAGAGTGACAGACCAGAACTGTACAGTATATTGATTGGTCATCACACATAGCTATAAGAAAAAAACCTAGGCATTATACGACTACTGCTACTAGCCGAGACTGGCCAGCACTGGCCCTAACAGAGTGAACATGGATTGAGTATCTGAAAAAAGTGCACATACACACAGGATCCAAAAGTCAAGGATACAACAGCCACTGGGAAAAGAGTAATAATTAATTGCTAATGCCCCTATTCCACAGGTCGTTTAGAGGAGCAAACGAGCACTCTCAGCGCTCGTTTGCTCCTCGTTCCCCGCTCGCTATTCAATGAGGCTGCAGCGAGCGGGTGAGTGCAGGAGGGGGCGGCGGGGAGCTGCGGGGGGGGGGCTGCCCGGGGGATCGCTGATCGTCCGGGCAGCCCATAGGATATAGCAGCGTCTGCTGCCGATGCTCCAATTCAACGGAGCGACGGCAGCAGATCGCTGCTATATCACTCGCTTATTTTTCAACATGTTGAAAAACAAGCGACTGCAACGATCAGCCGACATGAACGATGTCGGCTGATCAATGCACTCTATTCCACCGGACGATTATCGTCCGTAGCGGCCGATATCGGCCGAATACGAACGATAATCGTTCCGTGGAATAGGGCCTTAAGTGTAGGCAGAGATGACAACATGTATACACCACAAAGGAAAATTCCTTTAAGTGTTTGGCCTCATTCAATTATTGCAGATTTGCTCACTATTTTGCATAGGAATATACTGTAGGAGCCAGTACAAGACTGAATCCTATACATAGGGTACATTATAATAATAATATTTATTTGTATAGCATCAACAGATTCTGCAGCGCTTTTTTTGAATGCACAATACAGGGGTTACATTACATATACACATTACAAAACTGAGATATTTAAATAAATAAAAATACAAAAGGGATGAGGGACCTGCTCGCAAGAGCTTACAGACAAGGAGGACAAGGGGTAACACAAGAGGCAATAAGTGGTGTTCTGGCCATTGTGCAAAGAATCAGAAAGTGCCTCTAAGGGTGGTATTACATGGGACGATTTTTCAGCAATAAACGATCTCAAACGACCGATATGACAAATGATCTTAAATCAATCACCCTATTACTTATGATGATGATCATTGCGTTCGTCCTTTTCTGGCTGATAGACCAGGGAATGACCAAACGACGTGTTATTACACCGAACAATGCTCAAACGATTTGTGAACGATCAACGGTGAAAATAGGTCCAGTTATTATCAATCAACGATTTCTTGTTGGTTGTTTAATTGGTGCCTGCTATTACACAAAACAATTATTGTTTAAATCCGAACGATCTAACAATTTTTCAAACGATAATCGTCCTGTGTAATACTGCCCTAAGTTTTGGATGAGCCAGTAAAGGTGCAGAGTACATGGGACCGTCAGAGATAGGGTAACAGGTGAGGGGACAGCAGAAGGGGAGACAAGTTTAGGGAATAAGGGAGGAGATGTATGGAGGGGCAGAATTGTGGAGAGCTTTATGGGTGAGGAGTTTGAACTGAATTCTGGGCTTAGGGTCGGTTCACACTAAGCAAACACAGCGCAATTCCGCAGCGGAGCTCTTCGCCGCAGAATCCCGCCGTGCTCAGTGTGCTTTGAGCGAATGGAAGAGCACGCGCTTGTCCGCTCCCTCTCCTCTTCGCTCAAAGAATGAACATGTTCATTCTTTGAGCAGAGCCACGGAATTGCGCCGTATTTGCTCAGTGTGAACCGGCCCTTAGTGGGCTACCAGTGCAGTGACTGGCATAGGGTGGAGATGTCAGTGTAATGGCTGGAGAGGAAGATAAGTCTGTCTGCTGCATTCAGGTTAGACTGGAGAGGGGAGAGTATAGTAAGAGGAAGATCGATCAGTACAGTAGTTTAGATGAGAATGGAACAGGGTGACAGTGAGAGTCTGAGCTGTATCTATGGTAAGAAATGGGTGGATTCAGGAGATGTTACATTTTCATAGACGGTACAGTGATAAGCCAGGACTACACTGTGGTGTTACTTAATAATTTCAACTATTAAGCGACAGTTGCAGTCCACAAGATTGCATGCAACTCAATGTATTGCTTTGGATTTCACATCTAGCTTGATGGAACCAGCTGCCTTTATCCCAATCCCGCATGACCATAGTGGATGACAGAAGCTTCCATTTGCCTAGAAACTGGCTAGAGCCATTGGAGAGAGCTGGAATGGGCGGGGGGGGGGGGGGGGGGGGGCTATGTAAGCTGAGCTGTGATTAGTTGCTGTGGGCAAATAATTGTCAGATACCAGTCAGATACAGATACAGTCAGAATCAAGTCAGGTACATTTTGTCCCCAGTTTTAATTTATTTCCCCCCATTAAGCATTACGAAATCAATGTATTCTGGTTAATAGATATGGGAACAAAGCAGTTATAATCCCGAGCCATATATGTGTTGGGGTTAAAATACTATTCCTAAAAAACTGTTGGATGAGGAGAATCTCATGGACGTAGTCAGAGCAGATTACCCTCCAGCACAGCTTGAGTGATCTGCCTGCAAAAATGTACTTGTCAGAGATGGATGATCCTGTGGCAGCCACTCCATATTGTCCACACCAACAATGGCTACAAGAAGAATGGTGGCCCAAATAAAGCATTCAATATTTGCCTTGTGATTGATCTATAGTTAAATGTAGTCATTCATCACAAACCGGGCAATTCCAGGGTGATTGCAGCTTTCCAATGGGTTTGCCATGGTTTGACTGTCTGGTGCTACGTGGCATCAGGACACTTCCAGATGGCTGCAATATATACCACACATATTTGTAAGTGGTCTTGTTCCTTTTAAGTTCAGGATCAATGTACTGTGACAATACTTTTTTTTTATTAACTTTTGCTTTTAGATTTTTTTAATGATGAAATTATCTCCTTAACTATTTTTTTTAAAAGGTCGAGTTGTGAGACCTCAATTCTTTTTTTTATAAATTTAAACGCCTATTGGGAATGGGCATACACAAGGTTTGTGTGCCACCCTAGCTCTGTATCGTAATACTGTGACCAAAGGTTTGTTGGTGTTGCCACTTGGCATCCCACACAAGCCCTGCCAATCCTCCTTTAGCTAAACCCATATAGAACTACAAAAATAGTATATTATAGGTGGATTTTTATATCACTAATATGGTTGAGAACTCCAACTTGGCCAAAAGTTTCATGACCGGAACTGGATACAACATAGGGATCTGTGATGCTTTCTTTCAGTTCTGGTCATCTAAGACAGTCAGACACTTAGCCATAATACAGATGCCTGTAATATGCTCATCTGAACCTAGCCTAGTGCTATAAAGAATGAATGATTACCGTTCAAGATAACGGAGCAGATTTCCATTGGCTGGAACTGTTCATGTTAAATACCATAAATAAATAATTATCTATTATATAACAATAGCGGGAACGCTTAATAAATAATAATTACTTTCTGACAGATGGTATCAAGGTGCCAGATCATTTGTCATGCTAAAAGTCATTTAAAATCACATTGTCCAAACTGCAAATGATCTAAAACCACCAAAAATTACAGTAAATAAAAAGCTTACACAAGCTACTATTTTCACTTAGCGTGTTTGCAGTGTCTATACAGAAAAACAAAAAACCCACAAGGGGAAAAGATCAGCTCACCACTCGTAGATTTTTGGACAGAAATATCTTTCTTCTTTTTGCATTGTTTTATGGGGAAACCCCCAACATATACCTAAGTCATATAGCTATAAGGGATGTCACCTTTCGTACATAAACTTCTATGATACAAATACATACATAGCGCAATATACTTTAAAAAATGGAATTGTGCTCTATAGAATTGTGCAGAGAAATAAACAGAAACCTTTACAGAAACCACCTAAACATCAGTCAGAATTCTAATTTTTGGCTACTGTCAAGTGATAGGAGTCTATGGATAGGTTGGATAGGTTGGATCTATGAAACATATGGTTTTCTGACACATATGGCAAATAAACAGCACAAAACCTAAGTTTACCTTTAGGCAAGTACATCTTGCTGACTAAATTATAAGAACTTCATTCAGCTCTATTCATCGCCTGCCTACTCATATATGTATATATACACTGTAAGGGTGGTATTACACGGGCCGAGCAGGGCCTGCTAGATCGTTGCTCGTTTACTGGGCCTATTACACGGCCCGATAATCATTTGACAAGAGCTGCAAGGACATCGTTACCGATGTCCTTGCAGCCCTTGCTAAACTGGCATACATTACCCATCCACGTTCCAGGGCTGCTCCTGCCGTCCAGCTTCAGGCCGCTGTGAAGCTAGAGCGCACGCGGGACCCCGGGAGAAGCGGACGGCAGGAGCAGCTCCGGAACGTAGATGGGTAATGTATATCGTTAGTCGCCGGCCTATTTTTGTCGGGCGCCGACCGCTACGTGTAATAGTGGTGCGCGGTCGGCGCCCGACAAAAATAGGGTCTAACCTATATCAACGATCAGCCGATGATCGTTGTCATCGGCTGATCGTTGCATTTATTGCACGGAGCGATAATCGGCCGAATCGGGCCAATTGGGCCAATTATCGTTCCGTGTAATAGTACCCTAACTCTGGAGACTGTCTTTAATTGTAAGTCAATGGATAACACACATAGAAAATATATATTTAAAAAACATATTAAAAGCAGGGAGATACGAAAAATACTACAGTAAATGCATCAGATGGCTCACAAGGCAGATGGGATAATGTATGTCCACACATAAGTGGATGATAAGTCACTTAATCCCAGGGGGGCAGAGGTATATAAATCGTGCTAAGTAAAATACTCCAAAGTACTGTAATCAGTGAGATATAAATACAAATATATATATATATATGTGAGTGTGCCGTACAAAAACAAAAATGTATACAAAATTAGCCTACAGAAATTTGCAGGGTACAAGATATAATCAGAAAAATAAATATACTGAAAAATATAGCAGAAATGTGAAAAATGAAATGTGGAGATGACTGTCAGCTGTACAGCACGTATGTGATTGGTGTGTGGACATATAAAATAGGCAAGTAACCTCACTACCACTACCCTTGATAAAGCTTGTGTAGCGAAACGCAGCATTGGGTGAGTGGTCTTACCAGGCAGAAAAAACTCCCTGTAACCTGAGGTTTAAGTATACTCCCTGCTATATTTCTTAGTATATTTATTTTTCTGATTATATCTTGTACCCTGCATATTTCTGTAGGCTAATTTTGTATACATTTTTGTTTTTGTAGCTGCACTTGCAGCACACTCATATATATATATATATATATATATATATATATATATATTTGTATTTATCTCTCACTGATTACAGTACTTTGGAGTATTTTACTTAGCACGATTTATATACCTCTGCCCCCCTGGGATTAAGTGACTTAACATCCACTTATGTGTGTATATGGGACATACATTATCCCATCTGCCTTGTGAGCCATCTGATGCATTTACTGTAGAATTTTTGTATCTCCCTGCTTTTAATATGTTTTTTAAATATATATTTTCTATGTTTGTAACAATAAAGTATTGATTTTTGAAGGTACTGTCTAGCATCAATTTTTGCGTTGTAGGTTGTATATATTGTCTGATGCATTTGGACATTGGTAACAAGTTGTCCTAATTTAGGTAACTTAATTGTAAGTAAATGGTTTCAAAGCAACCTCTATATACTTTTTAATGGCCTTTTTATGGTGTTATATGCTTTTCTTTTACCTTTCTAAAATGCATTTTTATTATTTTTTTTTTTTTTTAAATGCATTTTTGGGGCTATTCCCCCATAACAAATCATATAAATCATGCAATGCAACGATTCCTCTTTAAATTACATAATTTGTAACTGGAAACAAACCACAAAAAAAGAAAGAAGGCAATACACATGGAAGTAAGTCTATGGGAAAAAAAACACTAAAACCTTACTGAAAAAAAAATGCAACACCTAGAGCATGCTGCACTGGGCAGTAAACATTTATAGCAAATTAAAGTGAAGAATAACATCATAAAAAAGGCATTGTAAGTTTAGATATACCTTTTGACTTTTAACTAATATCTGGCCATAGCATATTTCTACAAAACACCCAAAAAGACAAGAAAAAGTGAATAAAAAATATGGTGCTTTTCAGAAAAGTGCTATGTCCTCTTTTTAAAGGTCAAAAGACTGATAATATTTCTGTCCCTTAAGTTAAACTTTTTGGATTTACTTTTTCCCCTCATCTACTGAAAACTCTCACTTTGGTCATTACAATGTACTACATCAGTGGTCTATAACATCTGCCTCTCCAGCTGCCACAAAACAAAACTTATAGTTTTGCAACAATTGGGGAACACTCCGAAGGCATGTTGCTAAATTTACATGCTGGGAGTTGTAGTTGCGCAGCAGCTGGAGAGCCACAGGCTGGTGATGACTCTCCAATATGAAATGTATAATGATGAGTTGGGGAAATCTAGATGCAAACAAAACTATTCAATAAAAAACCATTTTCCCCTATCACTCATTATATTATACTTAGAGATTACTTGCTAATACACTAGCTCAATAGAGATTAGTAACATACACAGGAGCATTCACCTATTGCATGCACACAGTGGTGTCATTTACCTTAATGAGGTTATGTGCCACTGCAGACACAGCTGCTTCATCTCCTCTTAGCCAAGGGGCACTCATCCCTGTGCCATAATCATGCCAGGCAATCAGATAAGGGTTGTGCATGGTGATCCAATACTTGACCCGATCCCCAAAGTTTAGGAAGCAGAACCTGGCATAGTTATTAAACAGGTGGATGACACTCTGATTTGCCCAGCCTCCATACTTTTCCTGTATGGGCACAGGTAGGTCCCAGTGGTAAAGGGTGATCACAGGCTGAATACCTTTCTTGATCAGGAGATTGATGGTCTTGTTGTAGTAGCGCACACCCTTCTCGCTGGGGACATTATTTCCTTGAGGGAACAGTCTTGGCCAAGAAATTGAGAAATGGTAAAAATTCACCCCTAAAAACTCCAGAGCTGGCATCTCCTTGCTTGAAAAACTATCTGAGATGTCTGCAGGCTGGTCCATAGAAGAGATGCCTCTCCAAGACTGGTGGTTCTTCATAAACTGGTCCCATACAGAAGGTCCCCTGCTGGAGTGGTCATCTTCTATCTGCAAGGATGAGCTACCCACACCCCAAAGAAATCCAGGAGGGAATGTCCCATGGGTGAAGAGCTGGCTTTCATTTAATGGGTTCGCTTGACTTAGTCTTTCCCAGACTTGTATGCCTTCTCCAGGACTTCCAATGACTTCTCTTGTCAAAGCCAATAAGATCCAGTAGTAGCCCTTCAACCAGAATTTAGCCATTGTGCCCCCTCCTGATGTGGCTACTATGGGGCTCCTTTCATATGTGAGGATGGAGAGACTTCCATTCAGATGCTGCAGAGAGAATGGATGAGATCCCACTGCTCCTACTGCTGTCTTCTGCTGCAAGCACAGGACTGTCTTATCTCAGCTGCTCTATAGAACTGGATTGTAAAAGTCCTGTCAATGATTAGCTTGAACTGTGAGCTCAGGAGGGGTCGCTCAAGGAGGGGGTGGTGTGTCCTTGCACCAGCTACTGAGAACTTCATTTGCTTTCATATTCCTGGGGAAGATGTCACCTATCCTTATATGTCTACACTATATTTCTCTGTATTGTAGAGATTAACCTTCTAGGTGCCAAAAAAATTCAACTATATAAGAGTTAAATGCTAAGGATGGCAGAAAATTATATGCATACAATTCTCATTACATTTTGCATAGAAATACCACTGTCTCCATTCAGCAAAAATCTATTTTTCCCTGAATTCAACTTTTTACTTTCTTATACAGTATATCAATCATATCCTAAAGTGACAATCACTACTGGCAGCCATTAACACTCCTTTTTAAAGTTTGTTATCCAGCGTTTCCCACAGTTATGCTTATATTGCTGCAGATAAGTTGACCCAAAACTGTAAAAAAAAATATTAGGCTGAACTGAATATAAAATAACCAAAACTATTATGAAAAGATTTGCACCTAATTCTGTGTTTGGACCGACTCCTGGTTTTGGCTAAGAATACTGAACACTAAACTGACCAAAGTCCTGGTGAGGGGATTTATCATCCCCTCACCCCAGGCGGATCTGCACAAAAATCTGCAGCTTCTTGCAGATGTACTGCGGACACCCCTCCACGTGTGCTGCCTCCACACATATATTCTTCCCTAGCAGCAATGTTCTAATTGAATGGAATAGCTTAAAAAAATGGCATCTAATGGATGTTTTCTGTTGAAACATCTCTATAAAATACTAGATATAAAAGGGTCTCATATACGTCTACCGATCCTGTATTATAACTTCATCAATATGCAGCCTAATGCATCCGTAATATACTAGCATGCATTAAAAGGATTGTCCAGCCTATTGGTAAAAATTTATCAGTTACTGGAATCATGGTAAAAGAAATACTCATTCACACTATGTATTTTTTGATTCAACAACAGCTGTTGTTGAATTTTTGCATGTTTAGCAATCGAATCGACCGATCGAATTAGCCCCTATGGAATCCCGGCCGTAGTGTATACTTTGCATTGTGTGCTATGGCTAATTGGAGTGCCCGCTTTCCAATTAAGTGATGTGCACCTGGCCAGTACTGCAGTATCTGCTGGACTGAACATCTCAGACAGAACATAGCCTTAAAGGAAACCAATCACACAAAAACTGGCCATAAAGCTAAGGAAACATGCTGGTACATCAGCCAGCACGCTTCCTGAACATCCCCCTGTACCCTCTGTCCCATGAACATTCAGCCCGCAAAGTTAGTTTAATAGTCTCCCACGCTCTATATAAATTACCATGCAAGTAGTCACGGTGGGCGGGGGCTTCTTCAAGTAGTCACTGGGTCCTGGGCCCCTCTGGGCGTGTTGGAAAGTGGCGCCTGGTGACGTCACTCGGGGGGGCCGGCATTGCACGTCGGCCCACGCCGACGTCTTTACTATGCTGCGCATGCGCAGTGCAGCCGTATAAGACGCTGTTGTACTGCGCCTGCGCGGCGTAGTACAGCAGCGGCTACACCCACTGTACTGCGCATGCGCAGTATAGTAAAGATGTCGCCGCACCCCCCCCCCCCCCCCGAGTGACGTCACCAGGCACCACTTTCCAACATGCCCAGAGGGGCCGTGCCCAGGACCCAGTGACTACTTGAAAAAGCCCCCGCCCACCGTGACTGCTTGACCAGCCACCCGCCCACCGTGGCTGCTTGCATGGTAATTTACAGAGAGCGGGAGACTATTAAACTAACTTTGCGGGCTGAATGTTCATGGGACAGAGGGTACAGGGGGATGTTTAGGAAGCGTGCTGGCTGATGTACCAGCATGTTTCCTTAGCTTTATGGCCAATTTTAGTGTTTTGGTCTCCTCCGTTAGGTTTGTTTACAGGGGTCACCACTACAGCCAATCATTAGCCACAGCTGTATACGGCACAAAATGGAAGGAAGAGTTGATGACATCAATGGTCATGTCACGTGCTATCAGAAACCCCTAGGCGACCCTGGACGGTGTGACAGGCTCCCGACCCCCCGTTAGATCCCCCTATACTTATCTCATCGGGTCCCGCTTCCTGAACCGGTCGGGTGACTGAGATTTCAGCGCCCGAAGCCCGGCGCGCGCGCTCACAGGAGAGTCAGATGCTCATAGAGAATGAATGGTGAGTCCGATGCTCCGTCATTCTCTATGGGCATCGGCCTCTCCTGTGAGCGCATGTGCCGGGCTTCGGGCGCTGAAATCTCAGTCACCCGACCGGCTCAGGAAGCGGGACCCGGCGTGATGAGGTAAGTATAGGGGGATCTAACGGGGGGGGGGGGGGGGGTCAGGAGCCACGGGGGGTGACAGGTTTCCTTTAATAATAAAAAGCCCCCTCCCCTAATAAAAGTTTGAATCACCCCCCTTTTCCCATGTTATAAATAAAAATAAATAGATAAACAAACATGTTTGGTATCGCCGCGTGCGTAATTGCCCGAACTATTAATTAATCACATTCCTGATCTCGCACAGTAAACAGCGTAAGCGCAAAAAATCCCAAAGTGCAAAATTCCGCATTTTTGATCACATCAAATCCAGAAAAATTTGAATAAAAAGCGATCAAAAAGTCGCATATGCGCAATCAAGGTACCGATAGAAAGAACACATCATGGCACAAAAAATGACTCCTCACACAGCCCCATAGGCCAAAGCATAAAAGCGCTATAAGCCTGGGAATGGAGCTATTTTAAGGAACATATATTTGTTAACAATGGTTTGAATTTTTTACAAGCCATCACATAATATAAAAGTTATACATGTTACATATTATTGTAATCGTAACAATTTGAGGAACATATATTACAAGTCAGTTTTACCCCAGGGCAAATGAAGTAAAAAAAAATACCCTTCAAATAAAAGAAATGTGGCTTTTTTTTTTTCAATTTCACCACACATTAAATTTATTTTCCGGTTTCGCAGTGTACTTTATGAAAAAATTCAGTCTGTCATTGCAAAGTACAATTAGTGAAGCAAAAAATAAGGGCTCATGTGGGTTTCTAGGTGAAAAAATGCAAGTGCTATGGCCTTTTAAGCACAAGGAGGAAAAAACGAAAATGCAAAAATTGAAATTGGCCCCGTCCTTAAAGGGTTAAAAAAATGTTTGTGATACTGGTTGGATCCAAATATCTTGCTTCTATGGTTGCAATAACTATTTCTGGGCTTGTTATTATAAAACACCGGGCAGTATTTAGCCTCTTTGTGTATTTAGCATCTGTTTACACTGCGCTGAGAAATGTATCTTTTTGCAATGCAAAGTTATAGATGTTTCAAACTGTAATCACTGGAGGCATCAGCCCTGGTATCACTTCCAAACTCTAGTCCTGATGTTGTTTGTCCAGTTTCTATTTTACATAGCTATCACGTGGAGTCTTGTATACCTTCATACCTGTGATGCAATAAGTACAGATAAGACATGAGAAAAGGATAGAATATTTCCCACACATAATACATCTGCTTCAATATAATACAACCTGTGATCACAGCCATGGAGCATGCTGGTGCATCAAAAAATAGACAAGTTGAAATAATAACAGTCGATAATGTAGTCACCTTTACACTACGTTCAGTCTATGATAATTAATGGATATGGCACTGGTATACATGGGATACATTGGCATACTGTTTTGCCAGTTTGCCAATAGTATAGCACAAAAATAGCGCCATAATAGATATGAACATGTCCTAATACATGGAGGCATGGTATGGGGGCTCTACACAGCGCCATACAACAGCAAATGATGGAACTCCAAGTACAAGTTCTAACATGTCACCATTCTACCAATCCATCAGTAATTGTGAGCCATAAAATTAATCCATACAATTCTACATGCAGTAGGAAGCTACTTTAAAGGTAGCATTGGGCGTCCTTAAAGGAGAAGTCCCACTAAAACTAAAATCAGCAGGCAGGTGGAAGTAAAAATTTTAAAAAATGTAAACTCGACCCCCACTCGAGCCTCATAGTGCCGCTCCGGCGTTCCGTTCACCGCAGCCGGAGTCCTGCAGCTCTGCTAGATGCAGAGTCACAATCCTGGCTGAGTGATTGCCCGCTCAGCCAATCAGTGACTGGAGCAGGACACCACCCCAATCACTGACTGGCTGAGCAGGCAATTGCTTAGCCGGGTACATAGCGCTGCTGCTGGGAGAGACGCGTACGTGACGAACCCAGTTTCCAGCTGCAGATGTCCTCTGGCAGCTGGCATAGGGCCCCTGGAGAGGCGGAGGCATGAGGAGGGGTGAGTTTGCATGTTTATTATTTTCCCCCGCCTACCTGCTGATTTTACTCTTCGTAGGACTTCTCCTTTAACTTAAGATATGTCCACACCTGACTACACATTTTAATATATAGAAATATTAGTTCTGTGATCTCTTGAACCACACAATGCTGGCCATACATATTAGCTGTTGGCTGAAGGCTTGCTCTTCAACCCCTATCTGTCTGGATCCCACCACATATATGAACACTCTGCAAAAGTGTGCACGTGTTCTCGATAGGGAGAGGGGATGTCTCTGAGGGCTGCTTATTTTCTACTGGACAAAAAGATTAGCTTTAAATCGACATGCCTGATCCTTATGGCCTCTGGTATCTGCCTTTGGGGGAGAGTTGGGACCATATACATTAGATGTCAGAAGTGTTGGGCTCTCCTGATTTATGTATTGCGTACCTCCAGCTTAAAACGCATAAACTATTGATAAGTGTTCAGTCCTGTACTCTGGACATGAAACAGTTAAACAAATATTTGTTATGCGTTCTGGCGTTGGATCTGTGTCAGCATACAAAGGGTTAAAGCACTGATACTGAGTGCAGGGAGATAACACTGCCATGGTGCTCAGGTATTTATATCTGCGTGACCTACAGTATATAGAGAGTGGTTCTGAGCTCAGCATCAGTGATCATACAGTCCAGCCAGATTACAGATAGATATGGTCACAACCATACAGAACAAGACATAATACAAGATCTGCCATGTCTCATTTGATTTTGATTGACATCAAATCTTACCGCTGAATGATCCATTATAACATGATTTATTCAACAACTAGCAGGAGCTCAGCAGTAATAGGTTGATATATAAGAGAGACTTCTACCGTATGTAACCTGTATGTACAACCCACAGCGCTGGTCATAAAGGTAAATTATTACAGAATACCCCTAGATACACAATTTCATGGGTGATATTTTATCATATCCTAATATAGCTATGTCCAGAGCAGCAGCAAATCACCATAAAAACCTCTCTAGCTCTGGGCAGTTCCTGATATAGACAGAGGGGGCAGCAGAGAGCACTGTGTCAGACTGGAAAGAATACACCACATCCTGCAGGACATACAGCAGCTGATAAGTACTGAAAGACTTGAGATTTAAATAGAAGTATTTTACAAATCTGCATAACTTTTGACACAGGCTAATTTGAAAGCATTTCAGAGTACCCCTTTAATTAAACTAACGTCTAAATCCTTGTTGTTCTATGTGTTTTACATGATTACTTTGCCTCTGAAAATCTCCTGAAGGAAATGTAAGTAATAATGTAAGGACGTAATAATAAATAAGAGAACCAACAAATCCCTCACACCAGGGGAAATCAGAACTAGCAGAGCCAGTGAGGCACATAGGCTGGATATCCATGTTTGTTGTTAGGTGACTGGAGGGATTCCCAGGCCTGGTATTATCTCGCAGTGCTATAACAACTGTCATAGATCCACTATGTCTTGTTATGATAAACTTTCACTATGTAAACTTTGCCCTGTGCATATCTCAGGTAGTTTGTGCTCAGAAGTGGACGGGCAAAGATCACATATTTTCATCCTTGTGAGGTACAATGGCTCCTGGTATTCCAGGCACAAAGAATGGAGGGATGGGTACCTTTTTTGGCAAAGGTACCCCAAACTGGCTAAAATACTTATCTGGTACTCTTTTAGGGTTTATGACACTATGAAAGGTACTCTGTAAATCCATGTGATAGTACAACTTTAACCCCTTAACAACAATGGATGTAAATGTATGTCATGAAAGTCATGGCCTAGATGACACATGGCATACTTGTATGTCATGGTCTGCGGGGGCGCTATCAGGAGCTGAGCTCACTTTACAGAGAGTAAGGACTGGCTGCTACCAACAGCTGGGTCTTCACTGTTAATGACGGGCCACTGCAGCCGTCCGCCATTACCAATTTAATGCTGCATTTAAATGTCAGTGGCAGGAGCTTTGCTCCTGTCACTGTCTGAACGGGGCCCCTGCATTGTATTTACAGGGTCCTGATAATTTTAACTGACTACCAGAGGTCTCTTATTTTCCTCTGTGCAGTCAGATGGGCAATGATTGCATAGAGTCTCCCACAGGCAGCCTCTATGCAATGATCACAGATAACATAGATCAATGCTATGCTATGGCAAAGCAGTGATCAGTGTTAGTAAATGTAATGCATGCATGTTATAGTCCCCTAGGGGAACTTAAAAAGTGTAAGGAAAAAAATGTCAAAATTCCTCCCCCACTAAAAGTTGCCATTTTATAAATAGAACACATAAAAATACTAAAATAAATAAATATATTAACGTATATATCATAGCATGTGTTGTTCCCGCACAGTAAACAGCATAAATAAAAAGCAGTAAAAGAATTTTGTGATTTTGTCGGGAATGTTGATATTTTTGTTACATTTTATATAAAATAAAAGAATTAATAAAAAGTGATCAATATGGCCTGTAGTTACTGGGCTCTTGTCTACTCCCCTTCTTGTATAACATTGGCCGTTCCCCAATCCTCAGGAGCATCTCCTGTTAGCAGGGATTGGTTATACAGGTCTGTCAGGGGGCAGCAATCACTGATCAGAGTTGATGTGAATGTGGCCTAATATAAATCCAAAATAAATATAATATATTGTGTATTAGATTAGCATTCTAATATACTGTATACTTCAGAAGTAAGATTAATGAGGGATCACTAAGGATTTATGGAGCGCTAGATGATTGTTTTGCATGTATAGGGTGTCAGAGTATTTTATGTGTCACTCTGTGTGGGTGTCAATAAAAGACATTACGCACCGGAATTTGCATCTCTCATTCTGGCTGGCATTGTGTAGGTAGAGATTTGCATGTTCTCTAATGTACCTGTCAGTATTGGAAACTTGTACAAGATTTTATTGTGCAAGATTAATTTCTCTGGGAATTTGTGGAATGCGGTTATCATGGAGTTAGTTATGATTTTCACATTTCTTTTTTATTGCATGTTTTGAACAGCATCTAGAAATGCTTAGAAAGCCACAAATGTCTGTATAGGACTGTTATAATGAAACTAAATAAAAAGCTTGTTGCACATTATTAACCAGCTTTCCTGCGCTGCAACATTTTACTTCCCCACGCTGGGGGAATCCCCATCTGAGACATGGGTCCCATATCCACAGTATACAGACATGGGTGCCATCTCTAAGACCTGCACTTTTCTCAAGAACAAGGTCGCCTGGGATGGTTGGGCTGCGGAGAACAGCCAAGCTGACTGTATTACACAGTTTGCATAACTCTCATAGACGTTAATAGAAAATTGATTAATAGTATAGTATCATTCACAGCTTTCCATCCAGAAATAACTGGATGGTTCGCTGACAGTTATAGAAGATGTGTATGGCCACCTTCACATAACAAGGGCTATGAAGTAATTTACAGATTGTTAAAGGAAAATCATCAGCAGGATTGTACATATGAACCTGCTGATGGATACCCGTAGCTGGATAGTTGGTGATTCTGGTGCTGCTCTTCTTATTTTTGGCCACCATACCGTTTTTTAGTATTTTGATAAAAAAGAGAATATGCAAATGAATCTGTTTGGTGCACTGGGGGAATTCCCTGGCCTCTGGCTCATATGGCCTCCTCCTTATGCATATTCATATATAAACAGGTTCATTTGCAGATTATCTTGTTATTAAGGGGGAACTATTAACCGGTTAGATGAATCTAACCTGCTGATAGCCCCCTCTAGCGCCCGGGACACTGAGGAGGAAGGTTTGTGTCTTACCTTCGTCCTCAGCACCTGTCCCATGCTGTTAGTCGGGGTAAACTCCACTCTGAAGCACCCTTAGGAGCACTGCCGCGTCATCCAGCCTCCCCCTCTAATGATAATCAATGGTGGGGGCAGAGTGCCCCGAAGTGGAGTTTACCTAGACTAACAGCGTGGGACCAGAGCTGAGGAGGAAGGTAAGACACATACCTTACTCTTCAGTGTCCCGGGCGCCATAGGGGGCTATCAGTAGGTTAGATTCATCATGCAGGAACCATTTACTCTCTGAACCATGTAATTGATTCACAAGAGAAATAGAAATTTTAATTACCTTTAGCATTGTAAATAGGGGCACAAATATACAGAGATAATGCCATATGCATTTTGTGCTGCCCCACAAGGCCTCTATATGTGGCAGCAGGAAAGACATTTTAGATGTTTTTTGGTGGTATGGAAAGCCTAGAATGTCTGGATGTGTGTTGGAAGAAAAAAAAAAAGGCTCTATATTTGGTGGGTCTGTGTCAAGATAAAGGTCCCTAATGTATACACAGTAGTGAGAAGTCTACCAAACCTGCCAACTTGGAGGGCACCTAATTGAAAATGGAGGGTGCATACTAAATGTTTGTTGAAACCCTCACCAGCACCCCAACCCCACTCGCTGTGGCTTATCTCTCTCGGAACAAAGAGGTTGACCACTATCACCACCAACATTATCTGTCGGTAGTTGCTCGGAACGGCCCCATACACCTTAGATTGATGGCATTCTTGGGCGTCTAAAGTCTAAGGTATATGGGGAACTTTCGGCTATGTTCACACATTTCTGTCTTTTTTTCAACCAAAACCAGTTCAAATCTTTCCATTATAATTTTGCCCTGTCAGTTCCACTCCTGATTTTGGATGAAGAAAGGCTGACCAAAAGACTGACGGAAATACTTTATGTGAATATAGCCTTAAAGTGGCAATATTTGTAGAAAGTCTACTGAACCTGCTGATTTCCATGGGACCCAAGTAAGTATTGTGTATGGGGATGTCCCCATATTATCCTGCTCTATTATCCAGCTGCTGGAGGAGTCTGACAGTGGTTTATCTCTTTCTATTAACCTGGCTATACATGTTTATGGGGGAGTTAGGAATAATCCCCTTCACATTTGGCTGGCATCTATTGAGGATGTATGGGCAGCTTTAGCAATTTGACAATACTGATCTATGTGTCTATGATGGAAAGGAAGTTTGTTGTCAAGAAGTGTTAACATGTGTTATACGTTGGGTTTCTGTTGTAGCCTCCTTATAGGAATTTTTGTTGGAAAAACACCAGTTTCTTTTTTTTGGGGCCAGATTTAAAGGGGTTATCCAGCGCTACAATCCACTTTCCCTCCTCTCTTGTCTCCAGCTCAGGTGTGGTTTGCAATTAAGCTCCATTTACTTCAATAGAACTGAGCTTGAAACCCCACCCAATCTGGAGACAAGAGAGGGGGAAAAGTGGGCATGTTTTTGTAGCGCTGCATAATCCCTTTAAAAGGAAATCTAGAGGAAATGAATTTGAAAGGGAAATATTGAGTCTTTCTCTCCTCTGCTGGATCCAATTCTGACGTTGGCTCAAAAAAAAAAAAAAAAAAGAATAAACAACCTTAGTCATTAAAGGAAAACAGGCAGCACGGATATGCATATATGCTTGCTGCCAGTTTCCCATTGCCGATCACATGAGCAGTGCATACATACCTTCTTTGCTACTCTGTGACCCAGCCTGGTCCTAAAAAATATTCTTTAGCTGACAGCGTCAGGAGTAGCACTGGTGTAAATTAACAGTAGGAAAGGTAAGGTACTATGATCAAAGTGATCCACTGGATGGTCAGTAATCAAAGAGAAATTGCTTTTAGGTATGAATGCAAGTGCTCTTGTGCACATTTTTATTAAGTAACAAGTGAAATCACAGACAAAAGTTTCCGACGTTTCAGTGGTGACACCTTTATCTAGGAGTCTGTGTTGATGGATGCAGCAAAGATGAGCAGCCTGGCATTGTAAGTCTGCCTGATGGTGGTGGAGGTCCGGATGGGGCAGGGAGCCGCAGTGGATCGGAGGAATAAAGTACCGGACAGTACAACCAGAGCAGGAGCAGGCAGCAAACGGGATCCAGCGGAACTAGGTCGCTCGGTGATGACGCTGTGTCACAGAAATGTGCCTTTGACACTGTCTGCGTCTGTCCCGCCCCGCTCTCTGGCCAATGCTGTATCTTCATCATGTCAAAATGCCGCCACCCGCCTCCTGCAGCTGTAAATCAGGCCTGGGCCTGTTTTTAAGGCCAGGCTGTATTACAGATCAGCGTGGAAGGTATGTATGCACTGGTCATGTGATCGGCAATGGGAAACTGTCAGCACGGATATATACATATCTGTGACAGTTCCCCTTTAAATAAAAATATTCTCATATTCTAATCTAAATGATAAGATTTTTGGAGGGTGGGTGAAAATATTGTAGCAATGTACCTGCACATAAATGGAATGTTCTCCTGATGGGTTACATGACTATACCCAGTCCAATGTTCATGTGTACTCAGAATATGAGACAGACAACAGAGAGAGAGTGAGAGCACACACAAGGCTTATAGATTTCTATTGTTACACTGTACTAATACAATCTCCCAGATACTGAGTAACAGTCTGTTTTCTCACCGCTATCTAATTATTTGATAATACTAAATGCATTTCCTTCTATCTTGTTGATTTGCCCTGGTAGATAAATCCTTATGCTGATTTCCATTTGGTGTTCACCTTGTGAATTGATAAAGTCAGACTCCAGAGTGACCTCCACTACCTGTCTCCTCCATATCTGTTACAGAATCCACTGGACATAACCAGTTTACACTGTTAGATATATTATCTAAAACAAGTCTTTATGGTATAGTAGTCATGTTATTTAGGTGGTTTCTACTATAGATTATCCATTTATGAAGTGAATCTCTATCCTAGTTTCTGCCGAGCTTTGTATACTGGGGGCAGTGTTGGTCTTATTATCATCAGAGTAACACAGGATCCACCATTGATGAAGGAAAAAACTCACCTTCTCCTTCCATCCTTTGCTCCAGGACCATGTAAAGCATTCACATTGAAACCTCAGTACAGTCTTCAGGCACCATGTTTAAGACCTAAACAAACTGATATATACCTAAAATTATATTACCATCTATGTACAGGGAAGGTTGTCAATCACTAAGTAGGACTTTTAAAGTACTCTTTAAGAGACGACCCATTGGAATGAATTTTCAGGATCACAGACGTGTACTTATCTATATTTCTTCTTCTTGACTTTGCAACATAAGAGTGCTGTATACTACTTTTACAATTCTCAGTGGTGCCAAGGACTCTCTGAGCATTTGCTGCTTTAACCATTATGGACATCTAATATACTTTTATATATGTCCCTCATCTCTGTCTACCATCACAACCATGCACTTTGCTTGACCAATAACCTAGAGTGGTCATCCTCGCTCATTACATCCTCCAGCTCTCCCCTTCAGGACGTCTCCTAGCACCATTAAACCCGTTTCTAACATTTGCAGCTGCCTTGACAACTAATGTGCTCAAGTCATATAACTTTATTACAGCTACAGCTCATGGTCCCCATGAACCTGACCCGATGACAAATATCATTTTACATGCTATGAAATCTTCATGGTCTCACAGTAATATCTATATATTGGCACAGACACTGACGGGGTGATGGGTCCCTACAGCTTCACTAATAGTCACCATTGCATATACAAGGGACCGGTCTACTGGAGAATAAACTCACTTTATGTCTATTAAGTCACTGCTCTAACCCTATGAGACTGTAATCTCTCCTTTTATTTCCATTAGTCATATTACATGTGTACTGCTCCCCTGACTATGGAGTGCTGTGGAATATGTTGGTTTTTACTATTGCAAAAAAATAGCTAAAGTATCCTGACATATACATCTGCATTAATCTCAGTCAAGATGGAAGCCAATAAATCAATAATTATTTACGGACTTTTGGTTACTCTTTTACCTCCTTTTCTTTCAGCTTTTTAGCAATAAGACTATGACTAATGACTTCCCATGAATGTGGATGACAATATGAAAAAATACATTGCTCTAGTAGTATAGAGCGGTGGTCTGGTTAATGGGTTTACTCTAAGGGTGGGGCTGTAGTATTTGATATGCTTTGGAGCATGGATAACGTGACCGGTGGGGGTCATTCATTAATCTAATGGGGGCTTGGTTGTAGAAAGTCTACAAATGTCCTAATACCTTTGTTCTGTGAAGTGAATAAAAACGTATATTTTCCTTTTATTGTAACTATTATATCCAATATCATGGCTACCCATTATTTATGTGATTTTTTTTTTCAATGATTTCCCTATGTGGTGTGTGATCACTGGTGAAAATGTGGCAGAAATCTATTTGGAGCTTATTGTTTTCAATGAACAAATAGCCTCAAGAACGGAAGTCAACAACCGCCTGTTGAAATGATTTGCCTGTATCGAAAATAAAACTGTTGATATTCAAAGACAATGACAGAACCAAGTCATTATGATATGTATGAAACCCTGGTTGGCACAAAGACCAAATAGTGCACAATTTGCCATAAATTGTTAAATATAAGGCCTTCCCTGAAAGTAAGACCTTGCAAAGTTTTTGTTTGGAAGCATGCCTGCCGAACAGAACACATGGGCATGCAGCTGTAATTCTTTTTAGCCCACCACCATTGTCCCCTACCTTCATCGTCAATTGCAGAGCAGCTGCATGCAGAACATGAAAACTATTACCTGCCACCAAGCCCGATGGTCCTTCAAGCAGCCATCACTGGCAAATGTGCAAGCAAGGCATCAAGAGGCCCGTCGCCAGATGTAGAGCTGGACACAGTTTGCCGTTATCCCACTGCCAGCCGCCATACCATACGCTGTCCCTGCTGTGCTGTATGAGTGTATTGTGGTTAGCTCCCCCTGGTGGCCATAAGTCATCATACCGTACTCTGTTCCTGCTGTGCTGTTCGAGTGTGCTGCTGTGGTGAGCTCCCCTGGTGGCTGCAAGCCGCCATACCGTACTCTGTCCCTGCTGTGCTGTAAGAGTGTACTGTAGTGAGCTCCCCCTGGTGGCTGGAGGCCTTCATACTGTACTCTGCCCCTGGTGTGCGAGTGTGTTGCTGTGGTGAGCTCCCCTGGTGGCTGGAAGCCGCCATACCGTACTCTTTCCCTGCTGTGCTGTAAGAGTGTACTGTGGTGAGCTCCCCCTGGTGGCTGGAGGCCATCATACTGTACTCTGTCCCTGTTGTGCGAGTGTGCTGTGGTGAGCTCTCCCTGGTGGCTGAAAGCTGCCATACCATACTCTGTCCCTGCTGTGCTGTAAGAGTGTACTGTGGTGAGCTCCCCCTGGTGGCCGGAGGCCGTCATACTGTACTCTGTCCCTGTTGTGCGAGTGTGCTGTGATGAGCTACCCCTAGTGGCTGAAAGCCACCATACCATACGCTCTGTCCCCTGCTGTGAATGTGACATGTGGATTCTTCTTCATGAACATTCTCTAGTTTATTATTACATTGTGTCATTGATGTTTATAAATTAACCTTATCTTGCAAAATAAGGGATTGGCTGACAGCAGGATTGTACTTCTCAGCAATAGCATAATGTAGCACCTAAATTAAATTGTCGCAATTCATAGATTTACATCCAGCTGATCATGGTAGATATATATATGTAGCTTACCCATCAGGTTCACTTCAAAACTGATGTCAGGGGAGTTGTGTCCTATAAAGTAGCAAATTGTTGCACAAATACTGAAAAAATCTGATCCAAATATATAGCAAAAATGGTGCAGGACCTTGAATTCCCTCCTATAACTATGGTAACATTGTGAGCATGATGTCTTTCTGAGGCTTCTATAGATCTTGTCTAGAACTGAAGACATAGCAGAATGTTTCTAATACATAACTTTCAGTGTCATTGCTGGCTATTAAGAAGTTTCATCTACAATGAAGAGTGACTTTGTAAAGTTTAGTGAAAGTTCTGTTCAGAGGATGTGGTTAGTCAGTGACAGGTGTTTTGTGATGTGTGTCAGCACTATTACAGGGTTTCCTTTTGTTCTGTTATTTTGGTAATAATGTAATAGTTATAGGAAGGAAAGGAAGAAAATAGATTTGTTACAGTTATGACCTTTCCTTCTTCGTGTAAACAATAACCATTCCATTACCTATCTTCCTGGTTCAGCAAAACTTCTCAAACAACATGTCTGAACTGTTCTCCAACCTCTCATCCAACTCATTTGTCAGTCACCTCCAATCTGCCGCCTACTACACAGTGACTCCTCCAGCCAAAGCGGCCACAGATCTGTTAACCTCAGGCTAATAATCTGTGCTCCTTGCCCTCATCATGTTACCTGGACTACTGCAACATCCTCCTCTCTGGCCTCCTATTTAACACCTTACATGCTCAGCTCTGCTGCCCGACTAAACCACCTCTCCCCGCACTCCCCCTCTGGCAATTTATTTTTTTAAATTCTAAGTTTTATTGATTTTTTTTTTAATACAATTAACTTTGTGACATTAGATAACCAGAAAAAGAAAACAATTACAACTTTGGCTATGTTCACACGACGTACAGAAAACAACGTCCGTTCTTTTTATTTAAAAGCACGGCCGTTCTTTTCTCTCTGTGATTTAAGTTAATGCAAACTGTGGGCAATCACACAGTGCCCCGAACAATGGCTGTTGTTTTCCAGCAGCCGTACAAATAATGATCATGTCTATTTTTTGCGGCTGGTGTTGCATGAACAACGGACATTATTTTAACTTGTACACACACACACACACACACAGTGCTTTGCATTAAATCAATCTTTATCTTGCATTAAATCAATTTTTACAGGACACACCTAATACTGTATAGCAGCCAATACTGAGCTCTGTTCCTATGTCTGACATTGCAATGCTGGTGGTAGGAACATACTAAACACCAGTCATGGGAGCATAGCCCAGTGAGTTTGTACCCTTAAAATATAACCTGCATGAAGCCGATGCAGAGCCTGGTGGCACCATTCATCTTTCAAAAAATCGCCTGATACACTGGATGAGGGCCCGACACCCCCACTACCACTGATAACTCCTCTCCTTGGTGATGCATCACCAAGGGGATATCTGTGAACTGGGAGACTCGGGCCCTCCTCCAGTGCACCAAAAGGGTATAGTTGCATATCAAGAAACTGGTGCACGTGGCGGAAACCGGGTGGCGGTTTGAAAAAATGAACAGAGATCTACATGCCGGTGCCGACCAGGTTATATAGAAAAACATTTATTACGTGAAGTGGTACATTAGCTTTGAAAATAATAATAATTATGATAATGATAAAAGGGCATATACACATCCTAGGTGCCCATAACTGTATGATATAAACCAGAGGTATCATTACCATGGTGGCTCCACGCTGAGAGGATTTCCCAGACAGAAGTAAGACCCTGGATATTGTGAAGCTGAAAGGAATAAAAGAAGAAGGATAGACGGCAGAATTCCAAAAGAAGATGCACCAGAATTTTTATTTATGAGAAATAAAAATACAGCGGTGCCTTGGATTACGAGCATAATTCGTTCCAGGACCGTGCTTGTAATCCAAATCCACGGTTAAAGCAAATTTTCAAATAAATCATTGAAATGCAGAAAATTGTTTCCACACCCCAAAAATAATGATTTTTTTATTCTGAATAACATGTAAGGCTATGTTCACACTACGTAAAAGTACGGCCATTGTTGCCATCGGCAACAACGGCCGTACTTTATGCAGCTTGAAACATTGCCTATACCTTTATGGGATCCCGGCTGGATCGCATACACATTGTATACGCTCCGGGCCGGGATTCCATGCCGGGCCGCAAAGAACTGACATGTCAGTTTTCTGCGGACGCAATTCAGTGAATTGCGGCCGTAGGAAACCCTGTCAGTTCACACAATGAAGCGATCGGCTCTGGCCGCTTGCTTCATTGTGTCCTATGGGGAGTTCTGATGTGGGCGCGTGCTGATGCGCCCGCATCAGAACACTACAACCATAAAGATCATCTGGCCGGGATGATCTTAGCAGAGACCAGCCATTCAGTGACCCGGCCGGGTCACGGAACGGCCGGTCTCTTACAAAGTATGAACATAGCCTAAAACAAACATTTAAAAATGGCTAAATATGTGTTAATAAAAGTTATTGTACAGTATAGCAACCAGCATGTGGTGTATAATGTATAGTAACTGCATAAACCTGAAAAAAACAGCAGGAGTTTGTAGATACAGGATGGAGCTGCAGATCCCCATAATGAGAATCACAGCGCTATGCAGGACAGTGACAGAAACTTATTTTATACAGCCGTGTGTATAGCTGAGTGTGAGTGCAGGCAAATTATAGCAGCAGTGTGTATAGCTGAGTGTGAGTGCAAGCACATTATAGCAGCAGTGTGTATAGCTGAGTGTAAGTGCAGGCACATTATAACAGGAATGGAGAGGATAGGAAACACAAGGGCTAATAGAGACTCCAGGGAGCATGAAGGAATAAGCAGGGCATATGTGGGCACATAGAGGGGTTACATCTATAAAGGGATTATCTCCACAGTCCCGTCCCCTGATGCAAGCCTCAGTCTGAAGTGGATCTGCTATGATTTGGAAGGTGAGAAAGACTTGCTGGGTCAGAGTACAGGGCTGTAGACCCCGCTATGCAGACCATGCCCCTCCCCTACTCCTCCTCCAACCCAGCACAGGGAGCTTTTAAACCAAACCAAGTTACAATTTTGAAAAACTGTGAGCTCCTCTTGCAAAACGCCCTCAATCCAAGTTACTCTTAAACCGAGGTACCACTGTTTTTATAAGGAATGTGTCATCACTTTCATGCTGCTCGAACCATCAAGAATTGTGTAAATAAGGAAAACTGTATGGCCTTTCTTCGTCATGTGCAGACAAATTCAATACAAACGAAGATGAAGTAAACATACAAATATACAGACATACAGATTTATTTACATATATACAGAGGACTACGAAGTCCCTACCTACACTAAATTCAAAGCCCCCTGGTGTGGGCGTGCCCAAACTCCAGATGCAAGGGTGCTGTCCCTATGCTGGAGCAATAAGACACAATAAATACATATGTATAGAGCAGACAAGATAAGGTCAATACAAATGTATACGGTAAGTCTCGATAATTCATTGATTTACAGCAAATAATGGGGTGGCGGGTACAATGTAGCATCAAAAGATACAGATTGTGCACTGAAGAGCACTTGTGGCGTCAGTTCATTTACCACTCAATGCCTACATGTGGATATTAAAGGGGTTATCCAGCGCTACACAAAAATGGCCACTTTCTTCCAGAGACAGCCCCTCTCTTGTCTCCAGTTTGGGTGGGGTTTTGTAACCCATTTCTATTTAGGTGAATGGAGCTGAATTGCAAACTGCACCTGAACTGGAGACAAGAGTCATGCTGTCTCTGGAAGAAAGCGGCCATGTTCTTGCAGCGCTGGATAACCCCTTTAACACCAGACTATATCGTCATGAAAAAGTTCAATCAAAAAGACGTCACACTTGTTCTTCCAACGCGTTTCCTCCTGCTAATGTTGGCAGTAAGGTGGGTTTATCAAGGAAATAAGGTGTGGGTCTTGTATAGGGATGAATAAATTTCTTAGTTGTTGGTAGAAATTGCAGTGCCATAATGACTGCATGTGTTTCTTTAGCGATAACCATGGTTAACAGAAGAGAAACAATGATGCCAAGCAGCAGCCTCCTTTTAAAGTGTCCAGTGGTGTCATTCTTACTTAATCATGACAGATTGATCTCCAGCCCTGTCCTCATCAACCCCCACACCTGTGTTAATGGAGCAATCACTGAAACGATGTTAGCTGGTCCTTTTAGGGCAGGGCTGCAATCATGTTGAAAAGTGTTTTGGGGGATAAAGTTTATTTCTAGGCAAATATTGACTTTGCAAGTAATTGCTGTTAAGCTGATCACTCTTTATAACACTCTGGAGTATATGAAAATTGCCATTTTAAAAACTGAAGCAGTAGACTTTGTAAAAATTTATATTTGTATCATTCTCAAATCTTTTGGCCATGACTGTATACAGATGTATATATCCCCTCTCCAGGAGACTGTATAGAGACAGATGTATATATCCCCTCTCCAGGAGACTGTATAGAGACAGCTGTATATATCCCCTCTCCAGGAGACTGTATACAGACAGATGTATATATCCCATCTCTCCAGGAGACTGTATACAGACAGATGTATATATCCCCTCTCCAGGAGACTGTATACAGACAGATGTATATATCCCCTCTCCAGGAGACTGTATACAGATGTATATATCCCATCTCTCCAGGAGACTGTATACGGACAGATGTATATATCCCATCTCTCCAGGAGACTGTATACAGACAGATGTATATATCCCATCTCTCCAGGAGACTGTATACAGATATATATATATCCCATCTCTCCAGGAGACTGTATACGGACAGATGTATATATCCCATCTCTCCAGGAGACTGTATACAGATATATATATATCCCATCTCTCCAGGAGACTGTATACAGACAGATGTATATATCCCATCTCTCCAGGAGACTGTATACGGACAGATGTATATATCCCATCTCTCCAGGAGACTCTATACAGACAGATGTATATATCCCATCTCTCCAGGAGACTGTATACAGACAGATGTATATATGCCATCTCTCCAGGAGACTGTATACGGACAGATGTATATATCCCATCTCTCCAGGAGACTGTATACAGACAGATGTATATATCCCATCTCTCCAGGAGACTGTATACAGATATATATATCCCATCTCTCCAGGAGACTGTATACAGACAGATGTATATATCCCCTCTCCAGGAGACTGTATACAGACAGATGTATATATCCCCTCTCCAGGAGACTGTATACAGACAGATGTATATATCCCCTCTCCAGGAGACTGTATACAGATGTATATATATCCCATCTCTCCAGGAGACTGTATACAGACAGATGTATATATCCCATCTCTCCAGGAGACTGTATACGGACAGATGTATATATCCCATCTCTCCAGGAGACTGTATACAGACAGATGTATATATCCCATCTCTCCAGGAGACTGTATACAGATATATATATATCCCATCTCTCCAGGAGACTGTATACGGACAGATGTATATATCCCAACTCTCCAGGAGACTGTATACAGACAGACGTATATATCCCATCTCTCCAGGAGACTGTATACAGATGTATATATGCCATCTCTCCAGGAGACTGTATACAGACAGATGTATATATCCCATCTCTCCAGGAGACTGTATACAGATGTATATATGCCATCTCTCCAGGAGACTGTATACAGACAGATGTATATATCCCATCTCTCCAGGAGACTGTATACAGACAGATGTATATATCCCATCTCTCCAGGAGACTGTATACAGACAGATGTATATATCCCATCTCTCCAGGAGACTGTATACAGATGTATATATGCCATCTCTCCAGGAGACTGTATACAGATGTATATATGCCATCTCTCCAGGAGACTGTATACAGACAGATATATATATATATATATATATATATATATCCCCTCTCCAGGAGGCTGTATACAGACAGATATATATATATATATATATATATATATATATATATATATATATCCCCTCTCCAGGAGACTGTATACAGACAGATATATATATATCCCCTCTCCAGGAGACTGTATACAGACAGATGTATATATCCCATCTCTCCAGGAGACTGTATACAGATGTATATATGCCATCTCTCCAGGAGACTGTATACAGATGCAGGGCCGTTTTAATACATTGGTGGGCCCAGTGCACAGCCCTCAAGAGTGGGCCCCCCCTTCCCTTTCGGCACATTGTATAATGTACTGAATTTGCCCCCACACTGTATCAAGAGCCCCAATACATACAGTAGTTACCTTATAACACTATTTCCACCATACAGTGATTATATATTACATAAAAACTGCACTAAACAAAACAGAAAGATATTACCAATGATACCATTACATAATACCGCCACATCATGACCCCTAACACTACAATCCTATAACAGAGTGCAGTTACATCCAGTGACTCACCGGGGGCGTCTTCTCCAATCAGAGTCTGTCACCTTTTCTTTTTCTCTCCATCCAGCCTGGGCCACCTTGAAGTCTTCCCCTGGCTGTGAATCTTCTCTCCAGAATCTGCCAGACAAATATTTTAGGCTCCAACACATACAGTAGTTAGGTCCCCTGTACCCCTATATAGTAGTTACACCCCTCCGTGCCCCTACATAGTTACACCCCTCTGTGCCTCCATAGTTTTAAGGTGTCCCTGTAGTATATAGCCCCTCATGTGCTCCTCCAGTTATATACAGCCCTCCTGTGCGCTCCCCCATTAGTATATAGCCCCCCTGTGCACTCTCCCCAGTAGTATATAGCCCCCCCTGTGCTCTCCCACAATAGTATATAGCTCCCCTGTGCTCCCCCATAGTATATAGCCCCCTGTGCTCCCCCATAGTATATAGCCCCCTGTGCTCCCCAGTAGTATATAGCTCCCCTGTGCTCCCCAGTAATATATAGCTCCCCTGTGCTCCCCCATAGTATATAGCTTCCCTGTGCTCCCCATAGTATATAGACCCCTGTGCTCCCCAGTAGTATATAGTCCCCTGTGCTCCCCCATAGTATATAGCTCCCCTGTGCTCCCCCATAGTATATAGCCCCCTGTGCTCCCCCATAGTATATAGCCCCCTGTGCTCCCCAGTAGTATATAGCCCCCTGTGCTCCCCAGTAGTATATAGCTCCCCTGTGCTCCCCAGTAGTATATAGCTCCCCTGTGCTCCCCCATAGTATATAGCTTCCCTGTGCTCCCCATAGTATATAGACCCCTGTGCTCCCCAGTAGTATATAGTCCCCTGTGCTCCCAAGTAGTATATAGCTCCCCTGTGCTCCCCCATAGTATATAGCTCCCCTGTGCTCCCCATAGTATATAGACCCCCTGTGCTCCCCATAGTATATAGACCCCTGTGCTCCCCAGTAGTATATAGTCCCCTGTGCTCCCCCATAGTATATAGCTCCCCTGTGCTCCCCAATAGTATATAGCCCCCTGTCCTCCCCCATAGTATATAGCCCCCTGTGCTCCCCCATAGTATATAGCTCCCCTGTGCTCCCCCATAGTATATAGCCCCCTGTCCTCCCCCATAGTATATAGCTCCCCTGTGCTCCCCAGTAGTATATAGCACCCCTGTGCTCCCCCATAGTATATAGCCCCCTGTGCTCCCCCATAGTATATAGCCCCCTGTGCTCCCCCATAGTATATAGCTTCCCTGTGCTCCCCATAGTATATAGACCCCTGTGCTCCCCAGTAGTATATAGCCCCCTGTGCTCCCCAGTAGTATATAGCTCCCCTGTGCTCCCCAGTAGTATATAGCTCCCCTGTGCTCCCCCATAGTATATAGCCCCCTGTGCTCCCCCATAGTATATAGCCCCCTGTGCTCCCCAGTAGTATATAGCTCCCCTGTGCTCCCCAGTAGTATATAGCTCCCCTGTGCTCCCCCATAGTATATAGCTTCCCTGTGCTCCCCATAGTATATAGACCCCTGTGCTCCCCAGTAGTATATAGTCCCCTATGCTCCCCCATAGTATATAGACCCCTGTTCTCCCCCATAGTATATAGCCCCCTGTGCTCCCCCATAGTATATAGCCCCCTGTGCTCCCCAATAGTATATAGCTCCCCTGTGCTCCCCATAGTATATAGCCCCCTGTGCTCCCCCATAGTATATAGCTCCCCTGTGCTCCCCCATAGTATATAGCCCCCTGTGCTCCCCAATAGTATATAGCCCCCGTTCTCCCCCATAGTATATAGCCCCCCTGTGCTCCCCTATAGTATATAGCCCCCTGTCCTCCCCCATAGTATATAGCCCCCTGTGCTCCCCCATAGTATATAGCCCCCTGTGCTCCCCCATAGTATATAGCCCCCTGTTCTCCCCCATAGTATATAGCCCCCTGTGCTCCCCAATAGTATATAGCTCCCCTGTGCTCCCCCATAGTATATAGCCCCCTGTTCTCCCCCATAGTATATAGCCCCCTGTGCCCCCCCATAGTATATAACTCCCCTGTGCTCCCCCATAGTATATAGCTCCCTGTGCTCCCCCATAGTATATAGACCCCTGTTCTCCCCCATAGTATATAGCCCCCTGTGCCCCCCATAGTATATAGCCCCCTGTGCTCCCCCATAGTATATGTGCTCCCCCTCCCATATAACATTGAAAAAAACAAACACTGTTACTCACCTGGGTCCTCGCGTTCCTCTTCTCTTCCCTCCTGTGGCCGCACTTCCTGCAGTCACAAGAGGCTGCACTCCCCTCACCCTCGCGCCGACGCTCCAGTGACGTCGGGCGCTAGAGGGAGAGCGCGGCCTCTTGTGACCGCAGGAAGTGCGGCCACAAGAGTGAGTGACTGACAGGGAGGGAGCCAATGGCTCTCTCTCTGTCAGTGTCGCTGCTGCTGCAGCGCTGAAGCGCCGCAGCAGCAGCGGACGGGGGCAGCGGCGGACGGGGGGGGCCCTGCAGGGGGCGCCATGGAGGGGTAAGTAGATTACCCATCCATGGCGCTCCCCCCTGACAGGCTGGTGGCCGGAGCCCTGTGCGACCGCATTGGTCGCACATAGCAACGGCCGGCCTGCTCGGGGGGGCCCCTTTAACCAGCGGGCCCGGTGCACGTGCACCATGTGCCCTCTGGTTAAAGCGGCCCTGTACAGATGTATATATGCCATCTCTCCAGGAGACTGTATACAGACAGATATATATATATATATATATATATATATATATATATATCCCCTCTCCAGGAGACTGTATACAGACAGATATATATATATATATATATATATATATATCCCCTCTCCAGGAGACTGTATACAGACAGATATATATATATATATATATATATATATATATATATATATATATATATATATATATATATATATCCCCTCTCCAGGAGGCTGTATACAGACAGAGATATATATATATATATATATATATATATATATATATATATATATATATATATATCCCCTCTCCAGGAGACTGTATACAGACAGATATATATATCCCCTCTCCAGGTGACTGTATACAGAAGTATATACCCCCTCTCCAGGAGACTGTATACAGATGTATATATATCCTAGTGCACTGGATCTGGGATACTAATACAAGCTGTAGCTCCCACTAGATTCCGCATGTTCTGCAATGGGATCGGCTGATCACTAGTATTATTTGCACAGTTTCTTCCTTGGTGACAGATACAGCCACCATGGCACGGTAGCGGCCGGTCCCCGGGGCAGCAGGGGATGGCGCTGTATTAGTCCCCCCGGTCCCCGTGCGCATGCCTGTCACACACGAGGCGGAGGAGGGGGGAGGGCCCGGCCTGTCTGCATCTTGAGCGGAGTTGGCGCCAAGCGTAGGGTCCTGGGGACCGGCGGGAGAGGAGAGCGCGGCTGCCGGCCATGGTGAGTGCGGGCCGGGCTGCTGCCGCCGCCTCTGGGGTAATATACTGGGGGAGCAGGCTGTGTATGCGCCGCACACTGTGACCGGGCCGGGACATGGCTATGGGTGAGAGAGCGGAGAGGGATCTGCTGCACACACATCTCATACAGCTCCCGCACTATACCCGCACAGCTCCCGCAGTACACCCGCACAGCTCCCGCAGTACACCCGCACACTGACACATACTGCGAGGCCTAAGGCGCTTCATGGAGCCTAGTGATGCCTCCCTGTCGGCATGCTGGGACTTGTAGTTCCGTGCCTCCAGCATGCTCACAGGGAGACGCTGATTGGTGCAGCCGCGCATGTCGGGGGATGCTGGGTAATTGGGGCTCTGGGGCTGACATCAGTGTCACTTTTTTGCCGCGACTCTCGTCTGACATCTGCGCGAGCAGTCTAAGCTGCACTCATTGGCTGAGGAGCAGCGACCACGTGACGCCAGATGTAAACAGCGGCCGTTGTGGCTTGTTGAGCTAGGACTTTTTTTTTTCTTTTCACAAAGCTTTATTACCATGTTTTGTTTGTTTCCAGTGTATGCTTAGTAATGGTAACTATTGCTAGGGCACTTCCATGTCTCTAGAGCAGGGTTGCAGTTTCCACTGCTGGTAGTAGAATATCTGTTTCTTGGAAATCTGGTGACAACCACAATGACTGCCATGACAACACCTGCGGTAGTTGTCAGGCATCTTTTTGTAGTTTTACTGCAGTGAATGAAGTGCGGGATGTAACGTTACATAACAGGGTTCCCCTTGAGGGTGGTATGATTCACCTGATCCGCCAGTGGCCGGTGTGACAAGTTCACTTTAAATGTACCACAGAAACTGCAGTGATTCAATGCATTATCCCTTATTTACAATGATCTGTTTTTGTCCATGTTTAAGGATATTCGCAGGTTTTTCGGTGCCACCCCAGTCACCAAGAAAGCAACCAATGAGAAAGACAAAAAGGAGAATGTCAAAAGTTCCCATGGAGGCACTACACATAAGAAATCAAAGGACAGTAAGGTAAGTAGTGACATCTTTATTACTTGGTGGATGGGCAAATTTACAGTACTAGCTAAGCGATTGACTAGGGTCGGCAGTCGTCTTGTCAGACAGCTGCTTTCTAACTCCGTACAAGCTGGATCCAGTCCTGGGAAACTGGGAGAAGTTGTCCAGGACTGGATGCAGCTTTTCTGGTCACTTGGAGCGAGAAGCACGGAGTTAAAAAGCAGCCAGCCGACCGCTGAGCCTAGTGAAGCGCTTTGCTTTGCTAGAACTGTAATTTCGCTCATCCCTAGTTGCATGTGCTCTATTAACTCCCAGTCATATCTATAAACAAGTGCAGAAATAGATTAGCAATTGTCGTTCCTTGTTTTAAAGCAGACTTGTCAGCAGCCTGTTAATATAGCGTTGAGGTTCAGGTGCCCAGGTGGTGTTCCTCAGCAAGGTAAGAGCACAGGGTTAAACAGCCCATCACCTTTTATTTACCAGGAAGGGTAGGGGGATCCCTGGGCCCTTGCCTTGCTAAGGAATGCCCCCTATGCACTCACACCTAATTTACATAGTACAAAACCAGCTGACAAGTCCACTTTAAGATACGCAATTTTTTTGTGTTTGTCCATTTGGATGCTATGCTTGGTAAGTAAGAAGTTTAGAATGTCAGGGAAAGTACTATTAAAACTTTAAATGTAAGTACTAGAATTCAGCAATACGTATCCAAAAACTAAACAAAAAAATGCAACTAGAATACAGTAGTCATTACGTCCATCAAACATATTCTCAACTTGATTATTATAGATGAGCCCAAATCTCATGGCCTATAACCATTTAGAGTGCTTGGACGCCTGTGATCACTAACTTAACATTCAAGGTACCTTATGTCCCGTTTCTGTCACTTACTATGGCAAGGCTGTCAGGGTAAAAATAAGGAAGGGCCCTGTGGGACTAGTAAGCACTGTGGTATGTACAACAACCGAAGTAGACAAGTATATACAAGTATGTAGCACTATAAGTAGCAAAAGTGCATAAATGTACTTTTTGACAGTCTCTACCAATACCAATTTGACAATGTTTTTCTTCTAAGCTCAAGTATCAAAGTGCTCATGGTGAGCTGGAGCATACATGCCTCTTACCCCTCTTCTCGCTATGAATTATTGATGTACAGGACTCTTTTTTTTTAGATTCCAAGTATATATGATATTTGTGACCTTTTTTAGTTAAAGAGCCCTGGCAGTGATGAGGAGTTGAAGAAGAAGCAGCAGAGTAACAAGAAGAAGAGGATAATCTATGATTCAGGTATCTCCCTGGTTTTCTTCGTATAAAAGGTTTTTGTCATTGATGCTGTCGGGATCCTCCTCTTCATTTACATGGTAGGATTATAGCCCTGTGGATGATGCATAGGCATGGTCAGTTGTTGCCTGCTTTAGCGGTATCACAATGAAAGATGTTACTTCAGGGGGTTTGAGTGGCTGGCCAACTAACATGACATCCCTACTAAACCAAAATGCAGAGGAAATTATTGTTAACTTTGCTATTTTTGCCATGTTGGCTTCTTTACTGTCATGATCAATGTAAAGGTGGATTCATGCATTGAAGTGTGAGGGTGTGTTTACATTTTCAGGTTTTTAATTGCAGTATTTGAATACAAAGCAACAGAAAGTGAAGTCTGTCTTTCATCCACCTATGACCTGATCCTGGCTTTTTATTCAGTAGTTTCACACCTGAGCGTTTGAACACACCCTAAGGGCAAGAACCATGATAGAGAAACCATTCAGCTTTGATACACAAGAAGCCATGGTGTATGTACTGAATGATATAATTATTTGTACTGTGGTTATTTTTCCAGACTCTGAAGATGACACACCACCAGTAAAAAAATCAAAAAGGCCACAAGAAGTATCGCCACCAATAACAAAGCCACTAAAGATTAAAAAACCAGATCCGGTTGACTATGTGTCGGATACAGGTATGTGCCTGTTAACACAGATAAGTGTAGGCTGGAAGTAAAGACCCCCTGTGATTCTCTGTACTCTGGAGTTGTACTCTCCTGTCTCCAGCAGATCCATAGAGAATGAATAGTGCATGTGCCAACCCATTGGAATATCCCTTTAATTTATGTAAAAAGGCATGTCGGACAAAATTGTGGCAATGGATTCTGCTACTTTCTAAGATAACTGTATATAAGATGTTTAACAACCCCAAAAAATAAGTTACGAGCATCAAATTGAATCATTGGACGATCCTAACCTGCTGATAGATTTTAATAGGGCAGAGGGCAGTGAGGCTTGTACTACCTCATGTCTGTGTGGTATATAGAGAGGTTTAGATGCACTGGGGGTATTCCTTTACTACCTGCAGGATCCAGCAGGCAGAACAGGCAGCAAGTCAGGGGAGCATTTTGGTTAATATTAGTAATGGAAGTGAGTATCAGGTGATGTGTTTTTTATTGTTGGGGGTGTGTAATCGGCATATACGCCCCGTAATGTAAGAGATATACACCCTTCTTAGTGTACAGTCCTGCCCATTACCTCATATTTAGACAAATCTTAAACCCCCATATATCATTTACATAAAAAGGTATGTGACCAGGTGTGTTAAAGGTCTCCTACCATGTCAGGGGTTGCTTGCTTGGTAGCTTTTTATCCCGGTGAAATGTTGTTTACTCCGGCACGTGGTGCATAGGGAGAGCCGTGAACTAGTTATCTGGGTGGAGACTACTCATAACTCTCTGGCTGTCGGTAAACTCTGCGGGGATGATTGACAGGCAAAGAGGCCCGTTAGAGGCTTCTTAGCCTGTCAGTCACCCCTGTAGAGGGTGCATGACTGGCAAAGAGCTGTACCTAGTCACGGCTCAGACACTGCTCTAATGACTAGTTCACGGCTCTCCCCATGAACTGTATGCCGGATTAAATAACCTTTTTTACCGGGATATATAGCTACTGAGCAAGCAACCTCTGACATGGTCCCAAGCGTCCCAAGTTTCTTAATTGGCACAAATGGGTTGATTGGTAGTAAAGTCTCATTTCTTTTCCTTATCTTTTTTTTATTTGTTTTATTAAAGCTGTTGCACATAAACAAGTACAGTAGCATGTATGGCATAAAGCACCATAAGGACAAATTCAACAATATGCAAATAAGGAACAAACATAAACAAACATTCTGCATGTACTGAAGGCACTTCCTTAAAAAAGTTACATAACCTATAAAACTTTTGGTACGTGTAAATCCAGACAAAACTTCACTGTCAAGAAGGCAAAATGTATGCCGCAAGCACAAGTCTAGTCAATTCCTGCATATAAATTTCATTCAGCAAACCACTAAGAATCGGGGACTACATGCAGGGCCGAATCATTCCAAACATCCCATATCTTAGAAAATTTCCTCGGGCACCCCCTATTTTGGTAAACAACTGTGTCAAAAGGTATGACAGAATTAACCAACTGTTTCCACATTAGCAGAGTTGGCAAATAATCCGCCATTCATATTTAAACTATAGTTTTACGTGCCAAAAATTGTGTTTCCCGCAAGAATATACAGGTGCAGGGCTGCCAGTGTTCCTTCGCCAGTAGGCCAAGCAGACATCTCTCAAGACTCAGGGGCACTGGCATCTCTAGCAGAGATGTAAGGAAGTTAGTGACCTCCTGCCAGAAAGCACATATTGGTGGGCACAACCAAACCATATGAAGGAAATTGGCATCAGCTGCTCAACAACGTAGCCATTCCGAGGATGGAAGGAGGTGCATATGAAATAGTCTAAGAGGGGTTAAATATGATTTGTGTATAATGTGCAATTGTATCAACTTATTATTGGAGGCTGGAGATACATGGAGCTGAGATTCCATTATTTCCTCGAAATCCTCCTTATCAAATGCGGATAGGGATTGTGCCCACTCATCGCGTACCGTCTCAGGGCTTACACCCATTGTCTCTAAAAGAAAAGTACATAGTGGGGACCCTAAGGTCTCATTTCTTTGAGTGAGCCACTTGTGTCTTTTAAAGCTATGACTATATCCTGATGCTATGCTCTGATTATAATAGATCTGTTGTAAGGATATTTTGGGTTTATTCCATTATACAGTTTTTTCAATGGTGTCCTTTATAGGTTTTTATTGCAGTTGACATTCTTTCCTTATTTTTTTTTTTTTTTTTATTATGGAGAAGAATAGGACCATAGCACTGTGATCTCAGTATTATTGCAGTGATGGCGATAGTATCAATGTTCAAAAGGAGTTAAATAAAAAATATGCCAAGCGCAGGAAATGCGGTGTAACGTGAATGTTATTCACACAGTGTTGCCCTCCTTGTTCACCTGTCCTCATTGTAGACGTGAGGTGACGATGCGGTCGTGGTTAGGAGGGGACGCGTGTGGAGCGTTTGATCTACATCAGGTGCACAGCTGTTCTTTTTGTTTAGCTGTGTTGTAATAATATTTATTTTGTTTACCAAACTGTAATGTATAGATTGTGTTATGCATGGACATGGCTATAGGTGGTAGAGATGTGGACATCACACATGGGTGTGAAAGTATCAGTATTATGAATAGCACTCGGTATGTGGAGGGCCCTTTCAGGCTTAGCTTTAGGGCCCAACTTCAAGTTACACCTCCAGCCTGAGGAGCAGGGGCTTCACAGGGATTTTTTTTTTCTTTTTATGATATTTCTAAAATATTGTTGACCCTTGAACCCCTTTGGCTTTTATTGAATGAATACCTTTGTCACTACAGTGCCGCATCTTCCCGGCAACCCATGCTATCAGTTTGGATGGCCGGCATGTGTTTGAGCAGCTTTGACGACAGTAGATGTGGATAAGCAATGCTTATTCATTAACATTATCTGGATTGCATGCGGTTTATTACATTTGTGTCTATTTGTTGGATTTCATGTCCGACAATAACAGAATGTTATCCATTGTACATGGTGAATTTGATCAGCTCTTATTTTTATGGTGCTTCCCAGCAAGTGCAGGTGGCTGTTTGGTGGCTCTTTGTTGCTCTTGGAAAATTTCTCTGATAGGGTTTATCTTTTTTTTTTTCCCCCAGTACCTGATTGGTGGGGTGCTAACTCCCTGCTGGTCAGTTTTACCTCCACCAATTCAGTGTTGGTGGTCTTTTTTTATCAGTTTTGTAAGGCTGGATAACCCATTTAGATGAGTTTTCCCAGGTGTCAAAAACAGTGTTACATTGGGTTACACATTAAATGAATGGGTTTATGCAAATGGCGTAATGACTGGAGCTACACTGTTTATGTTACTCCATAAGAGATGTAAACAGCACGGCTTGTGGGGGTTACACCATTTGCACCATGTCAGTGGGAGTTGGACAAATTTGGTAACACAGCCAACTTGGCTGTTTTCCATGCCCAACCATCTTAGCCGGCCACAAACAGGCTGGAGATAGCCAGACAGCAAGATTTTATTTATGGGTAACTTTTTGGGTAACCCCTTTAACATTCAGCCTAGGTTTTGCGTGTTTGGGTGGTCTGTAGTAACTTAAGAAGTTTTCATTTTTTACATTTTTGTTGTTTAATGAAACCTTCTCATACAAACGTTGGTTAGTTTTTATCATCATGTTTGCTAATCACGTATATATGTGACCCAACCTTCAGTAATGCCACGGCCTTGGTTATTATTTACACTGGCTGCATATTTGTCCTTTAGACACTGACCTTAGGGTGACTGTCAATGATCACTCATCTAAGGGATTCTCTGGACTGTTTTGTGTATGTTTTTTTTTTCTGCACTATTACCTTGGTCTTACTAGTTGTTTCAGATGATATGTACTCTACTACACACAAGCACAAGGACAGTTTGTTTTTGTACCCTGTGTCACTTTCCATTTTACTGCTATTATAATAGTGAAATCTAGCACTTTTGAGTCTGACCACTAACCCTAATAAGATGCTGATACGAACTGTTCTGTAGAGAAAACATCAACAGTGTCCTCCTTACTACAGAAATGATCAATGTCAGAGGTGAAACCAATAAATAAGACACCATTGACACTAGCTGATGCACAGAGCTTAGGGCCCTATTCCACCGGACGATTATCGTTCAGATTATCGTTAAATCGTTCGAATCTAAACGATAATCGTTCGGTTGAAATGCAGTTAACGATTAACGACCGAACGAGAAATCGTTGATCGCTTTATAAGACCTGGACCTATTTTTATCGTTGCTCGTTCGCAAATCGTTCGCATTGAATAAGACATCGTTCGGTCGTTCGCAATAGATACGAACGCAATAGCGAATAAATACGGAAGAAGAAATGATCGCAATTACGATCATAAGTAACGATTATCGTTCCATGGAAATGAGTGAACGTTTTCAGGTCTTTCGCAATAGCGGTCATTTGAGATCGTTAATCGTTAACAATTATGCTAACGATAATCATCCGGTGGAATAGGGCCCTTAGTCTCGGACCTCTGCACAAGTCACAGAGCATTCCCAGAAAATTCTCCTTTATGGTCTATTCACTTGTAGAGCATCTGCAGTAATCTTGGTGTTGCAGTTTTATGCAATAGTTACTAGATTTGTTTAGTGTACCTATTGTTTTGTATATTTTTAAAAACCTGCATGGTGTTATCAGATTAACCCAACAGTGGTGACAACAGGGATAGGACAAAAGGTAGACAGGGTAGCAGGGCTCCAGATGGCGACCAAAATGGTCGCCAATGCGACTGATATTTTGCAAATGGCGCCCAGATTTATTAATCTGGGCGCCATTTGCGACTGGCCCCGGCGGCGGCGCGCTGTCTCTTTAAGATGCGCGGCTGATGCGCGGCTGCCGGGGGTGTCCCGTCCTATCCCCGGCAGCGCGGCGCATCAGTGAGCTGCCTGGGGCCCTGACTTCCGGCACAGGAAGCGCGCGTCAGAGACGCTTCCTGTGTCAGAAGTCACAGCCCCGGCATACAGAGAGCTCACTGATGCGCGCGCTGCCGGTGATAGGACGGGACACCCCTGGCAGCCGCGCATCAGCCGGGGACAGCGTCCGAAGAAGAAGAGGATCGCCGGGGGAGCGGGTTGTCAGGTGAGTTTGTGTGTTTGTTTTTTTTTTAAATACTGCTTAGCATAGAGGAGGAAGGGGGGGGGGGCATCTATAATGGGGGGAAGAGAAGGGGGGGCATATATAATGGGGGGAGAGGGGGCTAGCTATAAGGGGAGGGGGTATCTATAAGGGGGGGAGAAGAGGGGGTATCTATAAGGGGGGGAGAAGAGGGGGCATCTATAATGGGGGGGAGAGGGGGCATCTATAATGGGGGGGAGGAGGGGGCATCTATAATGGGGGTAGAGGGGGTCATCTATAATGGGGGGGAGGAGGGGGCATCTATAATGGGGAGAGGGGGCCATCTATAAGTGTAGGGCAAACTGGCTGCAGACACTGGGAGATAGATATATGCACAATTATTATTATCAGGGCCCCTCAGGTGTCTGTATTGTAGGGGGTCACTTGCATTAGTCACTAGGTGAGAGATATATCTATCTATATACACATCTTGTGGGGGGGTCACTATGGCTGCAGTCATAAGTCTAGCTCAGTATGTATAGACTGTTGCAAGCTTTTAAAGGGAACCTGTCACCCCCGGTGACGGGGTGACAGGCTCCCAACCCCCCGTTAGAACCCCCTATACTCACCTCATCGCACCGGGTCCCACTTCTGGAGGTGGTCAGGTCACGGAGATCTCAGTCGCTGCAGCCCGGCGCGCACACGAGAGATGAGTCCAACACTCATAGAGAATGAAGGAGCGCTGGACTCTCCCGTCATTCTCTATGAGCGTTGGACTCATCTCTCAGCGCACGCCGGGCTGCAGCGGCTGAGATCTTCGTGACCCGGCCATCTTCAGAAGCGGGACCCGGCGCGATGAGGTGAGTATAGGGGGGTTGGGAGCCTGTCACCCCGTCACCGGGGGTGACAGGTTCCCTTTAAGTTCAAGTTCAGAAGAGTAAGCCTCATTAAAAGGCTAGCCAAGTGAGGCTGAAGTACTGAGTCAGACTGTATATGGTTGTCAAGTTGCAAGTTTCCATGTTGAACATTTTCAAACTAAGAAAAGAAAGGATCTAAAGGAGGAGGATGCTGCCGTGGCCTCTGCACACAGTAAGTCCCATGTAACATAACATTAATTTTACATGGTTTAAAATGTTGGTGACCAAATATTCTATTTGGCGCCTAAATTTTTCAGGTTAGGAGCCAATGGCTCCTAGGTAAATTTTTTAGTCTGGAGCCCTGGGTAGGCATCTGCCTGCCTATTCTTTTGCTGGCAATCACTAGCACCATGCCCTTGATTCCCTTGCTAGTGAGCGCTGCTTTCAGAATTCATTAAGGGTCCGTTCTCAGGTACACGATCTGCAGCAGATTTGAAGCTGCAGATTCAAAGCAAATCAATTCTGGGCCATCAAATCTGTTGCAGATCCTGTACGTGTGAACGCACCTTAACAGCGTGCAGTGCAGTGTGCACAGTGATTTATAATCCTGGATTGTTAAACACATGTATGTTGCTTTTATTTTGTGTGTAATTTTCTCCCAGGCAAACACTATATGCCCAGCAGTATAAGAGGCTATAATAGCACTGTAATCCTATTGTAAGTTGTGTAACTAGACAGAGATTTTTTTTAACCTGATTTTAAACCGTTTAATTGATCATTTCGAATCCCCTCTCCATCCGCTATCTGGTTTGTCTGCCTTCACCTGTCCTCATTATCACCGAGGAAATGGCCGGGCCAGCTTACACATCAATAGCTCGTATATTGTTTGATGGTTTGCATTGCAGATGGCTACTAACATTTATGTGTTTTACAAGGAATCCCCTTTATAGTCTGTTTGCTGGTATTGTTCTTCCTGGTTGCTTCAGGTTGCCATAGCCCATCTCTCCATTGTAGCTGATAGTATATGCATATTTACCTAGACTGCTATAACTGGCTAATGTATTTGTTCATTACTCGGGGGCTGATTTTGATGTATTAACAGCATTTTATTATGGTAGTCTGGACTTCAGCTCTTGTGTCTGCTCAGTGCAGAGTTATAGTCATTATGTTCATGGTATGTCATTTACTAGAGACCATAAGGTCTAATTATTATGTCACATGTGTCCCCGAATGATCACTGAAGGAAGTGCAGATGTGCTGGTGCTGTGCTCGCCTCACCTTGGGGGGCTTCCATTACAACAAGGCCATGATGGCAGGGCTGGACCTGTTGACAGATGGATATAGACTGTGCCTGACAGACCGATGACTTATAACTGGTTCTTATAACCAGGTTCCCTTCAATACTGACAGAACTACTGATGGACTCCAAATGGAACGTCTGATGTTAATGTAGACAGAGGCTTTGATATGATGGAAAATACAGCCCTTTGTCTCATACTGATACAAAATCTATGAAGGGTGAGATTATTTTGGATTTCCATTAACATCTATAGGGAACTGTCCATTGGAAATCAGCATCGGATGATGCATGCTGCTGCTTTATATTTACTTCATCCAACTAGGCGTGTGTCCATGGAAAAAGAGTTTTTGTGAATAAAGCAATTTACTATAGGCCCCTTTTACATGTCCGTTTATTTTGTCTGCATTTATGGACAGAATAAGGACCTATCCAAGCTTTGAAGTGAACTGCTTCTATGGGTATGTTCATATATCACCTCTTTTTGCACACTTTCCCAATTGACATCAATGAGGACGTCAAAATCCACAACAAATACGCAACAGATACACAAGGTAAACGTCCAACATTCCCATGGCCTTGGATGACGCATATTATTTTGCATCACATCATGCTCTGCAGCCTGATACACCTTATACTCTAAGGCCAGGGTCACCTCATAGCAATATAACACGTACCATTATACATTGTGTGTGGCTTTCAGGGCCTCCGTCGGCATGCTATGTATTGAGTACAGTGCAAAAGTAAATGTTCCCAGCGTGTGGTTCAGAGAGTTAATCTTGATAGAGTTATTAGCTAACAGGAGCTGGGCAGTGGTCAAGGTTGTCTGCCGGTGGAGGGATTGGATCTATTTTACTGATTTATTAGCTCAAGGTTACTTCTACCTAACTGTGGGTGAGGGGTCTAGCTGTTCAAATGATGAGTTTTTTTATATATATATATATATATATATATATATATATTATATATATATTATATTGCGTTTTACAAAGTTCTCTCGTGTCTTTTATCTGAAGGCTGGTTTATTGGTTATCAGCATATTGCCTCAATACTTTTGTTTCATACATTGTCAGAGCTGATGTCTCCTATTACTACCTTCTTGGCACTATAGAAAAGTTTTGATCCAGATTCCGTAGTTGTTCACATACATTTAGTGTACTGTATACTGTTCTTCTTCATATCATTTCTCCTTTTCTTATAAATGGTATCCATTTGTTGCGAGCAGTATACTAGCTGCTTTGTGTTTGTTATCCTGTTATATTTCTCTATTGAGCCGGACCTCCTGATTTGGCTGCAGTTCTAATGTGTGTTTATTCCATCACCGAACAGTTAAGAGGGTCCTATATTAAAGCATTGATCTCCGATGCTTGTAGATCCTTCAGTTCTTGTTGTGTGCCGTCTCCTTGATCTAATATTGCAGGCAGGGTGGAAAGCCGGAGGCCAGCATTATAGGGATCTGTCAGGGGTGCGTCATTCGGTGAGATATCAGGGCTGATAATACCCATCAGACTGGTGCAGCTGATGGCTTGTTGGACACAGTATTGCTTCATACATTATCATTATGTTTTTCACAAAAAAAAAAAAAAATCTTTTATCTCTCTGATTAGTAAATTATTGTTTATTTCTTGGAAAGGAGCTTAACCTCAAAGCAAGAAGTGTTTGTTTCTGTGATATTATGGTTTCTCGGCTACAAGAGGTCTTGCTGTATTTCCATCACAGGTATACATTAAAGGGCTATTTAAGGAGGTCTCAAAAGACTTCAACCACAGATGCAATGTTTCACTCCTATTAGCTGTATAATGTGCCTTGCAAAACTACAGAGAAGACTTGGCTATGTCTGGCAAAAAAAAGGAGGTACATGAGATTGTAACGCCCCCAGAAATCGGACCATAGGGATCATACACTTATACCCTATGCATAGAAAATATAAGTCACAGCTTTTTTCTTTTATTTGTCCATATAATGCCATCACTAGTCATACAGTACCATCTGTTTCATTCTAGCACAGCCACATCAATGCCTCTCATTAATGAATGAGTCATGTGATTACTAGCCTGACTCACAAAAGATCACCGTGTTTAATGTGTCAGAGAAAGCGGTCTGCCCTGTGTCAGCTGACATCTTGTGCACTAATGATTGACTTATAACATATCAGATCTCACCTGGGAGGGTGACTGGCCTCGCCTCATCCCATCAGCACAACCCCTCGCCATATGGCTTAATTGGATGTATGGATATGATAGAAAGGGCCCCTTGTTCCTTTATGAGCCATGCAGATGTCATTCTTTGCAGTTATAATGCGTGAACAACCATTTTTTCTAATTGGCAGACACTACATGTTGCAATTGTTGCAGGGGAAATAGCAGGCTGGTTTTAGTAGTAATGCCTTATATGATGATTCCCATAAAAAACATGTATCACACGTCCACGGGTGATAATGCTACCATCATTTGCTGTGTTCATATTCATTTGGTTAAGCTCCTTATAAATCCTGGTAACCAGCAGGGTTTTTCCCTGCTGTCAGTGTGTGCCATCTTAGCATTTTCAAGTTGGACAAACTTATCAAGTGTCTTCATCTTCTCTCTTTCTCCTTTCAGATGAAGAAGACTTTGCTATTTTGAGAAAGCCCAAGAAACCTAAAGAAAATGGAACTGCTTCTGTTGTTTCTCCTCCTTCAAAGCCTCCGATCACTAAGAAATCTCCTGTTCCAGCCAAGGTCAAAACACCAGAAAAACAGTGTACATCAGTGGAGGATTTCTTTGGAATGGGCAGCGTTAAGCGATCTAACAAGAAGCTTGTGGAAACCAAGAAAGAACAAGTTAGTCCTATGTGATTCCACTAATAACAGAATGTAGTCCTACAAGTTTTCTGGTTCAATCTTTTTATTGTTTGTTTTTCACCCAACAGCCCCGTAGAAGTACGGATGACTCCATGATGGATGATGCAGCCATTGCTAGAGAGCTGCAACTAGCTGAGGATGAAGACGTGAGTAGGATTGTTTTATGAGAAGAGCATATACCGTATTTTTCAGACTATAAGGCGCACTTAAAATACTATGATTTTCTAAGAAATTGTAAGTGCGCCTTATAGTCCAGTGCGCCTTATATATGGACCGGGATAGCTCCGGCCTCCATGGCGCAGATAGGCTGCCGAGCTTACATCTCCCCACCACACAGAACAGCGCAGCGCTCCCTCACCTGGACTCCCGGCCCATGGCTCCGCAGGCCTTTCCTGCTGTCCCGCTCTCCCGCTCTCAAGGTGTCCCGCTCTCTCCCACTCTCTCCAGCAGTAGTAAGCTGAGTGTCAGGGATGCACAGATTGTCAAAGGGATCCTCTACAGGCAAGGACTTAACAGGAGCGGAGGCAGGCAGAAATGGATGCAGAAGAGGGCCTGAGCGCTGCTGTGCTGAGGAGCTGTCTGCATTCCGAAGGGGAGGGGGAGCCCGAGTGGAGGCAGAGGGGAACTGATGCTGCGGCTCTGCGGCTAAGCCCGGCAAGGGTCCGGGGGAGCTGGTATTTGCAGGGAGGCTGTTCCGATTGTTACCTCTGTCAGATGAGGGAAGAGTACGGGCTGCCATGGGCTCCCTGTGTGTCCCCGCTGATGCTGTGTGTGACGGAGCAGTCTGCCACACCGCTCCGCCGCCGGCATATAAGCAGGATGGAGGGGGAGCCGCAGGGACTCCGGCGCCATGTTGCTTTGACCGGGCAAAGGGGAGAGAGGCTTCCAGCTTCCTCCGTGCTTCCTCCGCCAAACTTATACACTATAATGTGGTGCGCCTTATAGTCCGGTGCGCCTTATAGTCCGGTGCGCCTTATATATGAACCTAGATGGCTTAGCAGGCTAAAATTGGAGGTGCGCCTTATAGTCCGGTGCGCCTTATAGTCCGAAAAATACGGTATATAGGAAATAATTTCTTTATGTGTTGGTACAGACATAATGAGGGAGATTTATTGAGATTGGCGTTTTATACATTAATTTCATCATTGAGTGATAACGTTTACAAGCCCCCATTTCTCCTTACATTTTCAGTGAGGCGTTGGCAAGGACTCTGCGGCTTCATTCAGTGTTTGTGGGGCAAATGGAGACCATAGATGAACCTCGGCTGTTGCCATCGGTCCCACAGACATTGAGTGACACGTCCTTGACTTCCAGGGGGCTTAGGACCCCTGATCTAGTGATATGTGATGCCTCCCTTATTGGGACCTTCTGACTAGGTAGAAAATCCCTTGTGTTCTTCTTGAGTGTTCCCTACTGTCTCTTGTGGGTGTGGGCTGAAACAATCCAGTCTGTCTGGTCTGTACTTTATACACTTACATCAGCACCTGCATTGGCAAAAACATGGCATTGCCACATCACTGTGCTAATAGTTGTTGGCTGACGACATTCTCTCCCGATGCCCCAGGACACATGAATCCTTGGATTGGCTACAGTCTCTTTTTTTTTTTTTTTTCTTCTAAAAGGAGAGGGGAGAAAGCTGCCAGATTCATTTGGTGCTGGCTTATATCTCTGCAAACAAAAGGATATTCAACATAGCCGATCTTTCTACCCCTTCTTTCCAACATTATATGTTTGGGCAGAGTGTTGAGAGGCCCCTTCCAGTCTCTTGGTGACTTTTTTTTTATTGGAAAGAGCTTTATGTATGGTGTTTGGGATGGAATTTGTGAAACGGTCTAGGCGTCCTAGAAGCCTTTTTACTACATAAGTACACAAGAAACATCTCATTCCTTTTTTCTTTTTTATTAAACTATAACACGACTGTGTCTAATCTTCTCATGGGTTACAAATCAAACCTTATCAGAGAGAAATAAGTAGGTTAGTTCTTCTGTGTCATTTCCAAGTGATTAAAAATGTGATAAATCCCGGCCAAGACTAACACGTTTACATCTTGAGGGGACTTTGAGTTCTCGGAATTGATGTTGATGGCACATGGCCTGAAGCTAGCGCATTCTTTATTGGGCAGCCTAGATGCTGGATGGGTCAAGATGTGTTAGCGCGTCAGTCCTGTGAAAGTGTCTAAGCTGATTTTGGACTGACATGACAACCATTGCCCTAGTCAGTTGTTGGCTACATAACGTTATTCATGAAACCTGCTGAGCATTTATCTACTCATTTATGACTACGGTAATCGTTTTAGGACGCTTTCTTTCCTTGGACCAAACCTGACTTGTTACTGTGTTACAATACGTGGCATTTTGTAAGTTGTACCCTTCTAAGTTGTAGTTATACCAGCTAAATGTCCTAGGATACATGCAGCATTGGTTGATACTGACTAAGTTCGCAATTTATTAAGTTGCATTGCATGACTCTTCTGCATTATAAAGCACATCCCTGTAGTACACCCTCCGATGTGGAACCCAGAGCTGCAATAAAGTGATATGGCCTTGTTTTAATCAAACAAGCCGAACTCTCCACAGGTCTATAAGTGCGTTTTTTAGTTTTTGCATGCATGAATGGCTTTTAAATTTGAGACTAAAACTTTTATTTTTTTGCTTCGTTCATAGTTGGAAAGACAGCTGCATGAAGATGAAGAATTTGCCAGGACACTGGCAATGCTAGATGGCGTACCCAAAGATAAGGTATCTCGCCTCATTTTACAGCTTGGTGAGGGTAATAGAACAGAAAGTTTGGAGAAAACGTGATTTTGTTTGGCTCACTCAATGTCAATTATATCGGACCTATCTGTCCAATGAGGGAGGAAGACAGCCAGGCATGTAGTATTACATGGCAGCCATTCAGATAAGTAGTTGTTAGTGTAATACAACAAAACAGTGACATGTCCCTGAAATATGTGTGTGTGTGTGTATATATATATATATATAAGATAGATGGAGAAATAGAGAGAGCTATATCTATCCCAAGCGTGTGTTCAGCGGTGGCTAAAGAAGGCTGTATCCATGTTTTATAGGACTCCCTACTTCTTTGGCCGCTGGTAATTAAATGCCGCACACTAGGGTTTGGACACCATAGTGACCACAAGTCAAATAGAGCCAGGGCGAGGTCAAGTGGTCATTGTGTTGGTGCTAATTAAGTTTATTACTGAAAATGTGACCTACAGTTCAGCAGCAGACTTCTACTGTTCCACTGTTACATAATATACTCTGCAAGCACTATTACATTTTCCACATTAGTTGATCAGACAGATCTTAAATGAAGATACCTGTTCATTAATATTTCCAATTTTTTCAGAGAAATAGTGAAAAGAAGCAGACCTCTCCACCATCTAAAAAAAGCCCGGCAAAGGCGGAGAAACCTTCAGGTACCGAATGTGAACTAACAGCTTAGATAAAACCCATAAGGAGAAGACAGTGATGCCGATTCTTAAGGCCCTATTTCATGAAACGATTATTGGATGTATTCAGCCGGTATCGTCCGTTACGGCCGATAATCGTCTTGTGTAATAGAAGGCAACGATCAGCCGACATGAAAAATGTTGGTTGATCGTTGCTGTCGTTTGTCTTTCAACATGTTGAAAGACAATCAACTGTGATTGCAGCCATCTGCTGCCGTCACTCTGTGGAATAGGAGCAGCAGCAGCAGACCGCCACTATCTGCTATGGGCTGCCCGAACGATCTAGTGATCACCCAGGCAGCCCCCCCTGTACTCCCCCGCTTGCTGCCGACGCATGCTGCCAGCGCTCATTTGCTCCTCTCTGTAATACCAGAATTGTAAAGTGCTGCGGAATCTGTTGGCGCAATATAAATAAAAATTATTATTATTATTATTATTGGCTTTACTGACTGGTTAGGTGGTCAGTGTCAGTGGTAATTCTATAGACAGACTTCGTAGAAACATAGAAGATTGTCGGCAGAAAAAGACCACTGGGTCCATCTAGTCTGTCCTTTTAGTATTATCTTTCTAATTATCTTAGGATAAATGTATGTTTATCCCAGGCTTGTTTAAATTCTGTTATTGTAGATTTACCAACCACCTCTGCTGGAAGTTTGTTCCAGGTATCTACTACTCTTTCAGTAAAATAATATTTTCTCACATTGCTTCTGATCTTTCCCCCAACTAACCTCTCACTGTGTCCTCTTGTTCTTGAGCTTAGTTTTTTTTACTAAAAACACTCCCCTCTTGAACCTTATTTAGTCCTTTAACATACTTAAAGGTTTCCATCATATCCCCCTTTTCCCTTCTTTCCTCCAGACTAAACAGATTAAAATCCTTAAGTCTTTCCTGATATGGTTTATGCCTGACACCCTCCACCATTTTTGTAGCCCGTCTTTGGTCCCGTTCTATTTTATCAATGTCCTTTTTTTAGATGAGGTCTCCAGAACTGGACACAGTATTCCACATGTGGCCTTACCAGAGCTCTATACAGAGGGATCACATTCTCCCTCTTCCTACTGGTTATACCTCTAGCTATACAGCCCAGAATACAATTTGCTTTCCCCACCACCTGGTTTCACTGGTGACTCATTTTAAGGCTGTCAGAAATCACTACCCCTAAATCCTTCTCTTTTGAAGTCTTTTCCAACACAGTACTGCCGATGTGATACTCCGACAGAGGATTCCTCCTCCCCAAGTGCATTATTTTACATTTGGAAACGTTGAACTTCAATTTCCACTGTTTGGACCACTTATCTAGCAAAGCTAAATCATTTTCCATATTACTGACACCTCCAGGAATATCAGCCCTATTGCACACTTTTGTGTCGTCAGCAAACAGACAAACTTTACCTACCAAACCATCTCCTATGTCACTTACAAACATATTAAAAAGAATAGGACCCAGAACAGACCCTTGTGGCACACCACTTGTAACCAGTCTCTGCTCGGACTATACACCATTAACAACAACCCTCTGATATCTATCCTTCAGCCAACCACAAATCCACTGAACTATCCAGGGATTAAGTCAAATTTTCTCCAACTTCTCTATCAGCTCTTTATGGGGAACTGTATCAAAAGCTTTGCTGAAGTCCAGATAGGCGATATCCGTGGCACCACCTTCATCCAGCACTTTTGTGGCATAATCAAAGAAATCAATGAGATTAGTCTGAAATGATCGGTCCTCAGTAAAGCCATGGTGGTTTGGATCCATCAAATTGTTGATTCTTAGGTGATCCATTATCTTCTTTTTAGAAGAGTTTCCATCATTTTCACTACTACAGATGTCAGGCTCACTGGCCTGTAGTTACTGGGCTCTTCTCTACTCCCTTCTTGTGGATTGGTATAACATTGGCTGTTCTCCAATCATCAGGGACATCTCCTGTTAACAAGGATTGGTCATATTTTTTGTTACGGTAAATGAAGCAGCGTAGTTACCCATTGACAGTGTCCCTGGGAGAGGCATACAGCCCTGGGGATAATCATCAGCCCGGGCGGTGAGGAGGGCACGCTACCTTTTTGGCTTCGGTGCCTCATCTCTGCTTTATTATGGTTTATCATTCACTTGAATTCTGTTTCTTGCTTACATATTAAAGGTTACTTACGCATTAAGTGCCACATAATCTCAGCAATAACACGGGTGGGTATCCTTGACAGTATCAGACTGTATAGAGGCTTTAACGTGTATAATGTTAAATGAATAATTGTGTGCCCTGATTGTTGGTTGTAGACAAGCATCAATTCACAACATAATAGAGCAGCAATGTGCACGTGTGACCACTACTGCCTTTCAGATGGAAGACCTGGGCACCCTGTTCTCCAGTACATACATGTGTTACTTATCCTGTGGACAGGGGTTAAGAGTTGTTGGTGGGACATCCCCTATACGTTTAGGAGACTTATGTACTTTACCCAACACCACAGTCCAATTGCTATATAAATTGCATTGTATATTAACATTTTCATATATATATGTATATATAATTTCTATTTTTTTTTTTTTTTTTTTAAGCTAAGACAGGAAGCCATTCCAGTACATCAGCAACAGTTAAGAAGGAGAATGATATAAGAGAGATTTCACACACACAGTCCGAAAGTTCATCTTCCACCAAAGGGAAGATATCTCCAGTCAAGACCAGCTCCAAGATAGCTCTGATGAAAAAGAAGGATGAAGCTCAACACACACAGATGGAGATATCCAGCCCAGTTACTAAACCCAAGGTGATATCCCCAAAGAAGGAGGTGACCACACCTGTAAGAACAGCTAAAAAATCTGAGGTATGAATTTTGCGTTTTGGGTCAGTGTGGGCTGCTTACTTGGGTGTGATTTAGGGTCATTATACTCTTATACTAAGGGGTTAAGTGTGAAAAGCAGTTCTGCTCCTGCAAAACAGTGTATTAGACGTGTGGTTTTATGGCTTTGCCAGGTTGTTTTATTTAAGCAGTGTTAAACTTTATGTTCCACGAGCAACACTCAACTCCTACCCACAGTTCAATGTCTTATCGATGGGCATCTGATTACTGGGACCCTCACCAGTAACAAGAACAGGGGGTGCACTGTCTTTTCTGGTTGAATGGAGCAGCGGTCAGACATGTCAGCTAAAACTGCATTCAACAGATGAGCTCATGAGATCTTGATAATCCTTCCGTCAATGTGTCTTCTTTGCCCCAGCCTATGTATCATTGCTTAGGGACTGGATGACCAAAAGACTTAGAAGTCTCATATATTTTATATAGGAGTCCTAAAATAAAAGTAAACTTTTTTTCTGCAGTCCAGTCCTGAAGACTCTGAAAAGAAGCGTGGTAATTTTACCGCTTATAGGAATTATCTGAATAGAGAAGGTCCTAAAGCTCTTGGCTCCAAGGAAATTCCCCAGGTAAGCAAGAATTGGCAGTTTAAAGGAGTTTGAAGAGTTATTCCAGGAAAATCAACTTTTCCTGTGGATAGGGGAAAGTAGGAGATCACAGGGGTCTGGCCTCTGTACCCCCCCCCCCCCCATGCCAATCTCCATAATGGGACCCAGCTTCTGTGTAATGATTAGAGCCGCTGGTATGGCACGTGACCCGTGGCTCTGTTCAATCCTATGGAGCGGAGGACAGTGATCTTTCCGGCGTCCATAGGATTGAACAGAGCCGTGGGTCACGTGTCATACCCACAACATTATTCATTACACAGAAGCCAGAGCCCGATACAGAGATCGGCAGGGGAAACAGAGGGCGGACCCCCCACAATCTCCTATCACTGATCTCTTTGCATATTGTATATTTATGGTTACACCACCTTTGTCGCTTTCATAAACCCTGGCTTTTTATACCTCTGTTCCTACAGATGTATATCTGTAGTCATCCGCAATGCATGAATTCGTACATTGGTGAATAGTGAACTTTGCTGCAATTGTGGTCTGTAGTAGGGGAGACCGGTATTTTTTTGTGGCATTGATCACAGCCCCGTAACATGTATGGGGTGTGATTAGGTCTGTAGTCTATCTGCTATTGCAGACAGATTTTATGGATGCGTGAATGAGGCCTTACTGTGATTTAAAAAAAAAAAGTTTAATGTGTCTTTATGACATATCAAAAGTTTTTTAAATGACAGTGGCCGTTTAAAGGGCGCGCGCGCTGAGAGATGAGTCCAACGCTCATAGAGAATGACGGAGCGCTGGACTCTCCTGTCATTCTCTATGGGTGTTGGACTCATCTCTCAGCGCGAGCGCCGGGCTGCAGTGGCTGAGATCTTCATCACCCGACCACCTCCAGAAGCGGGACCCGGCAGGATTAGGTGAGTATAGGGGGCTCTAACGGGGGGTCGGGAGCCTGTCACCCCGGCACGGGGGGTGACAGGTTCCCTTTAAGTAGCACGGAGCCTTTGGTTCAATAAGGTTGTGCACCCTGTAACTATGTGGCTTCACTGTTTTGTTGGCTGCAAGTATGAAATTAAATAAATTAAAATGCATATTTTGTGAAAGTCTTTATTACAGTTCATCGATGCAGTGGAGATCCTCTGCTGAGGAACGTGAGCTCTGCTCTTACCAGACCTGCCATTGTGTTTACTGATATCAATATGTAATAGGTTACTATTTGTGTAGCATGTGTTACTTAGTATCTTTCAGTGTCATTTATGAGCACATTCCTCAAAGGTGACTTGTCAGTAACTATAAACAAATGTCTGACTTTCTTTTAGGGGGGAGATAACTGCTTAGAGGGTCTGACGTTTGTTATCACTGGGGTCCTGGAGTCCATAGAGCGAGACGAGGCCAAGTCATTAGTAGAGCGATATGGGGGCAAAGTAACTGGAAATGTCAGCAAGAAAACAAACTACCTCATCCTGGGCCGTGATGGTGGAGAGTCCAAACGTGAGAAGGTATGGCACAGGCATGGGGCCAATGTCATGGTTCTAGGGATGTTCTAGAAGCAGTAATCCGCAAGGTTGATATGAGGAACTAATGTAAGTCAGGGATGGGGAACCTTTGGTCCACCAGTTGTTGCAAAACTACAATTCCCATCATGCCTAGACGGCCAAAGCTAAAACTTCGACTGGTCAGTCATGATGGGAATTGTAGTTTTGCAACAGCTGAAAAGCCGAAGGTTTCCCATGTTTGTCTATTAATTTGTCCTCGTGGCCCTTATTGTAAACATTTTTTCCATTGTATATTTTTTTTTTTATGGAAATTTCCACTTTTCAGTTTAATTTTTTTAACACCTCTTAAGTTATTTTGAATCATTTAATCCATTTTATTTCTCTCCTGATATTATTTAAACAGTACAGGCAAAAATAGCTTGCTAGTAGCTTGGTATAAACAGCCAGTCTGATGCTCTTCTTGCTGGGTTTCTTTATTTCCTTCCTGTGATGCCATCTCTGGTTTGATGATCACCCACGTGACTGTCTACATCCTGCAGCGACAATCACTTTCTCTATGTATTTCCATGATTCACATTGCTCATCTCATGGAATTGCATAGGGAAAGTGACTTCTGGTCCCCACAGTAGTAGCTGTGGCATTTGGACAGTTGCTGCAGCAAAGGCATAGGAACGGCATCATAGTGGGGAAATAGTGATGTCTGCTAATAAGTTCAACTTATATCATGTTACTGGTGGGCAGTGAAAAACTTCTTGTGCCAGGTTCTGCCATAGAAGAAAACTGTGGTATGTGACATCAGCTGAAAAGCATTGGATGCATTTATTTATTTATTTATTTTTTGGACTATCCCAGTTTTGAAATGGCCATTTGTCATCAACAAACACACATATGCAGACTTACTATACGGGTAAAATGCATGAAAATATTTTTATCGCCTTCACATCCTGTATTCAAGCTTGTTTTTTTTTTCTTTTTTACAATAGCTCACATTGGTGTAAGGAAATTGGGAATTACAGTCAATGGATGAGCCCTACATAATAATTTCCACACATAGGGCATAACACTTTACTTTCTACATCTTCAGTCTATTTTATTATAATGTATAATTCAGTTTTTTGAATGTCTTTCTACAGGCAGAGAGTTTTGGAACAAAGATTATCGATGAGGATGGGCTGTTTGACTTACTTCGCTCTTTACCTGGGAAGAAATCGAAGTATGATATAGCAGCGCAAGCTGAGGTAAGTGCAGATGTACACCATTTTTTGTTATGATTCCAATTTAACCATATCAGCCAATCTGCAAGCTGGAAAGTGGATCAGAGAGAATCCGTCCCAGTTTAGACATTCCCAAACAGCTACAAAACGTAGCTGTTCTGCCATGTGTAGTGGGTCCCTAACATGCATTTGCCTAAAAGGGAACTATGAGCAGGTCCCTATAGTGACTATAAGTATGTCCCTATAGTGCATTGGGCACTAAGAATGAAAGTGAATTTTTTACCTTCATCCTCGGCATGCTTTTTTCTGTGCAGTTTGTAGCTTAATCCCTGTGCTGATGAGGTGGTTTGGTACACTAGGGGTGGGACTACTGCCCCCAGTGCACTGATCTGCTCCCTGGCATACCCCCTCTAATGAATATCAGCAGAGCAGGCAGGCCAGGATGGGGGGGGGCAGCAGATCAGTGTATAGAAGGCAGTAGTCCTGCCCTCATTGCACTGGACTGGCTATTTAACATAGGTATTAAACGACAAATTTTACAAATACGGCACAAGCATAAGAGTAAGAAACCTTCATCCTCAGTGCCTGTGCGCTTATAGGGACATATAAGCAGGTTAGATGCGCCTGACCTGCTGATAGTTTACTTTTAACAGTGTAGGGATAGTATTGTCCCTATGAAACCACCCTTTTAACATCTTGCTATCGTTAGAGGAATATGTTTTTTTGTGGCTTTTGTAAGATGTCGTGCTGTGCTTAGTTACATGTCTGTCATCGACTGATATACTATTTTTTATTTTGGCTGCTATTCAGATCAAAACCAAAGGTAAAGTAGAAAAGACTCCAGAAAAGATAGACAAAAAACCTAGCCCAGTAAAGAGGAAGATCACGCCAGAGAAGAGACAGTCGCCGAGAACAAAGAAGTTAGCTGGCGAGGAGAAGACAAGTGATGGTTGGAAGCATAAAACAAGCATGAGCATGAAACAAGAGAAGCCGAGCTCTGCTAAATCATTGGACTTGCCATCAGTCAGTGGCAAGACAGAAAGTTTACTATGGGTTGATAAATACAAGCCGACCTCTGTAAAGACCATCATAGGACAGCAGGGAGATCAGAGCTGTGCCAACAAACTCATCAGGTGGCTAAAAGACTGGCACAAGAATCATTCTACTGATGAAAAGAAACCTGCTGGTAGGGGCATCATATGGGGCATGCTGTCATGTGTGAAATATGTTAAGTGTATATGTAAGCATACTGGGGGTTGTGTTTACAGACCAGCACAAATATTAAGATCCTAAGGATCTTCCAGAAACTCAAATGTAACATTGTATTAGAATATACAGAATGGTAGGATTGCGCATGGTTTGACAGTGATGTGAAAGGATATGTCAACTTTTGCCTACACTATCCCTGAATCCTGCTCCACACTGGCGAGGGGCAAATACCCCGAAACGGCTGTCTGTGGATGGATGCCTGCCTTGGCAAGCCCTTGTCATGATCCCAATACTCGCACCTTGAGTTAGACGTTGACAAAAAGGGGCCACCCTGTTGTTTACCTATTTATGTTCCAATACTCACAACTGAGTGGGATTTAAAGGGCTACCTATCAGGGTGGTGTGGTACTCTCCCTATCATGGAGGCACCCTGTGGCAACAGGCTAGAGATATCTGACTATCCCATGTTTTGAGACTCGCAACTGAGGCTCCACGGACTCTTGTTTTGCATATTTACATTTTTGGGGGCATCAGTGGAGACTTGATTGAGTACTTCATTGGAATTTTTTCACTGATCTCCTTGAGTTCAGTGATTACTGTGTTTTGATACACTATCCCTGTAGCTGAATCAAAACAGTGATGCCCTCACATTGTCCATGGGGGCATGAAAATGGGAATATGGTGTATACCCCAATTTTGATTTGTGTGCTTCACCCCCTGGCTTGCCATTCGATCACTCTTTGCAGAAGACGGGCTGCACTGTGAGTCTATAGTGCCAAACTCCTGCAATGAGTTTGACTGAACTGCAAGCTGTAAAGTGAAGCACACATCTCCTGGATTTATATAATGAACTGTGGTGGTCTCTGCACTCAGACTGATCAAAACTTTTGACATGTGTCACGTCATTAAAATCTTTATTTATTGTGCATGTGGTGGGCTTACCATTCTGTTGTATTTAGCAAATATAGGCTCATACATCTAAATGTCATTATATTATTTCAGCAAAATATACCAAATTTGGGGGCAAGGACGATGGGTCATCTTTTAAAGCTGCCTTGCTGTCTGGACCACCAGGTGTTGGTAAAACCACAACAGCCGTCTTGGTGTGCGAGGTAAAGTTGTGGGATTAATGTCTTTTCTTTTATTGCATTTTTCTACATATAATATCTGTTTTCATGAAACCTTAAAGGGGTATTCCAGGGAAAATCAATAATTTAGCAAAGGAAAGGGTTAACCAAGGTTAACACTTTCCTAATATACTTACCTGTTGTTTTTTGGCCCCCCAAGGAGATCTCCGGTCCGGTCACGTGATCTTGTGGCTCGGATCCTCTTCTCCTTCCGGTTCGGTGACGTCACCACCCAGCCGGTGTCGCTCTCCGTCTCATTAGCAGCAGAGCACTGAACCCTGACTGGCTTGGTAGCGTGCAGCCAATCAGGGCTCAGTGCTCTGCATCCCCACACGCTTCAGAGTGGGGGTCCCCTGAGGCTGCAGTAAATTATCAGGGATGCGGCGGGCGGCATTACTTCATTCATAGCTACCAGACACCCGGCTGCCCGCCGCATCCCCTCCCCCCAGGGACTCAGGGTCGGCATCGGTGGGGAAGTAATGTGTATCGGCTGCTGATCCCCCCCGGCCCCCCCTCCCTGTGTCCCTGTCAGAGATCGCTCACCCCCACCCCCGGAGCGTGCTGCTGGCCCCGATCTCTGCACTGGTCTGAAGCACCTGTACTCAGCTGACAGGCGCTGTGTACGGACCAAGACAGAAATCTCTCCTGCCTCAGTCACACAGCGCCTGTCAGCTGAGTACAGGTGCCTGAGACCAGTGCCGAGATCGGGGCCAGCAGCACGCTCCGGGGGTGGGGGTGAGTGATCTCTGACAGGGACACAGGGAGGGGGGGGGGGGGAAGTCCTGCAAAGTAATATGTATTTGCTGCTGATCCCCCCTGGCCCCCCCTCCCTGTGTCCCTGTCAGAGATCACTCACCCCCACCCCCGGAGCGGAGCGTGCTGCTGGCCCCGATCTCTGCTGGTCTCAGGCACCTGTACTCAGTTGACAGGCTCTGTGTGACTGAGGCAGGAGAGATTTCTGTCTTGCTCTGTACACAGCGCCTGTCAGCTGAGTACAGGTGCTTCAGACCAGTGCAGAGATCGGGGCCAGCAGCACGCTCCGGGGGTGGGGGTGAGCGATCTCTGACAGGGACACAGGGAGGGGGGGCCGGGGGGGATCAGCAGCCGATACACATTACTTCCCCACCGATGCCGACCCTGAGTCCCTGGGGGGAGGGGATGCGGCGGGCAGCCGGGTGTCTGGTAGCTATGAATGAAGTAATGCCGCCCGCCGCATCCCCTCCCGGGACTCGGTCGGCATCGCTGACAAGGTGGGGGGGGGGGAGGGGGTTGCGGAGTGATCACCTGCTGTAGTGCAGTGCCGGCCCATGTAACTGGTGACCGGCACTTAGCCCGACGACCCCTGATAATTTACTGCAGCCTCAGGGGACCCCCACTCTGAAGCGTGTGGGGATGCAGAGCACTGAGCCCTGATTGGCTGCACGCTACCAAGCCAGTCAGGGTTCAGTGCTCTGCTGCTAATGAGACGGAAAGAGCGACGCCGGCTGGGTGACGTCACCGAACCGGAAGGAGAAGAGGATCCGAGCCACAAGCTGCAAGATCACGTGACCGGACCGGAGATCTCCTTGGGGGGCCAAAAAACAACAGGTAAGTATATTAGGAAAGGGTTAACCTTGGTTAACCCTTTCCTTTGCTAAATTATTGATTTTCCCTGGAATATCCCTTTAAATTCCTTGACTGTCTACCGAGTTGGTGGCTGTATAGATATCATTAAAAGCATTCAGAACATCAGAACATAAGTTTTGTTGCCTGTGTCTGTGTTTTTATTTTCATCAAAAAGCACCTTTATTCTACCGATGAATAGTGTCAAGATGGTAGGACTATGGTTCCCTGGGCCCTGGCACCGTCACAACTCTTTGTGCTGTGTACGTCACTGATTATGTAGAGGGGTAGGCATATACACAGTGAGGTGTAGCAGTGCTAGTGCTTGGTGAACCCTAGGCCCCGCCTCCTTGACAATATTTACAACCCCAATAAAGGCTGTTTATTATGTAAAAAAGGATGCAGGTATGTTCTGAATACTCTTTCTCATCCTCTATCCAGTGGTGCCACTAGCTCTTTAGGCGGCCAGAAAGTGACAGAGTTTCTTAAAGTTCTCCTCTTTCTTGTTTTCGTAAATACGTGTGTTCCTTATGAACTGATTCTAGATCGTTTTTGTGCTGTTCCTCTTTCAGTCTTGGAAATGTCTGAACAGATTGAAAACTGGGTGTTGCCATTGAGGCTTTATTCTCACACATAGGCCTAAGTATACTACCCAAACTTTAAAGGTATAACAGAGAAAAGTATCTCTGTATAGTAACTGACAAAATGGAGAAACACAACAACAATTTGTAGAATATATGAATTCATGATGTGTCCTGAAACCTGACTTCTTGGACCTTACTGATACTATTGTAGAGATCTCCTCATGCTTAGTTGTTGGGAATTCATTCCCGTAGTCGTTGGATGAACTCTACACTTTACACATTGTCTATTGTCATAGTAAACATTTACTAAGGACTATTCAACCATCGGATGATTTTTATTTGTACTAGTATCTATTGCCACATACGTTATTTGTGTAAAGGGGGAAATCTACACAAATATATTTTTCGGGATTGATCTGAAGAGTTTAGCAATGAATGCAGAATGTGATGGTTATACTATAGGATGGTACATAACAATACCATGTTCTGGTTTATCAGGAGCTTGGCTACAGCTACGTGGAGCTGAATGCTAGCGACACTCGAAGCAAGAACAGCATGAAAGATGTGGTAGCAGAGTCGTTGAATAACACCAGCATTAAAGGGTTTTACTCAGGTAAGGGTTTGCCATACAGTATATCTGCTTTCATTGTACATTACGGCAGGAGTCTGACTTGATTGCATTTCTTCACCTTTACTAGGGACCAGCAAATTTGTCAACTCTAAACATGTTCTGATCATGGATGAAGTGGATGGGATGGCTGGAAATGAAGACAGAGGAGGAGTACAGGTTTGTTGTACAGTGTATATATGTACTTGTACAATGTTACAGTAGTTTAGTTCATTGGTCCCTTCTGTTTTAGGAGCTGATTGCTCTGATTAAAGGGTCCAAGATTCCCATCATCTGCATGTGCAATGACCGTAACCATCCAAAGATCCGATCACTATCAAACTACTGTTTTGATCTCCGTTTCCAAAGACCAAGAGTGGAACAGATAAAGGTGAGATTCAGCCCTAATAACCTAAACTTTAATATGGAGCTTATTCCTTTTTACACTGGTCTGTGTCCTTGAGTCTATAATAACAGATATATCCTGTATCTCTCAGGGTGCCATGATGTCTGTGGCATATAAAGAGGGCTTAAAGATTCCCCCACCGGCTATGAATGAAATAATTCTGGGGGCAAACCAAGATATTCGGCAGGTGAGACCCATTGTACATAATAAGATGCATTTCATCTAGAAGCTTCTTAGCTTGATGTGTTTTTTTCCTTTTTTTTTTCTTAAGGTGCTGCATAATCTCAGTATGTGGTGTGCCAGCAACAAAGCCTTGACTTATGATGAAGCCAAGAGTAATGCCAACAATGCCAAAAAGGATATTAAGATGGTAAGCAGCTCCTTGTGTGGCGTAATTGTCATTATGTGTACAGGTCACACATGGCCATACTTGTTAAGTTTGATTTTTCAAAGTCCAGGTGCTGAGCCTTTTTTTTTTTTTTTTTTCTTTCTTAAGTCTCCCATATGGAAGTATAGTGTGAACAGTTCACACTCATATGACTATGAACAGTTCATAGTCTTCCTCTGGCTTTTATCTATAGTATTCTTTTAACTGTGATCATATTTGTTTGCTATCACCAGGGTCCCTTTGATGTTGTACGCAAGGTGTTTGTTAGTGGTGAAGAAACCGCTCACATGACCCTGATAGACAAGTCAGACCTCTTCTTCCATGACTACTCGATGGCGCCTCTCTTTGTTCAAGAAAACTATGTTCATGTCAAACCTGCTGCTGCTGGGTAAGGGCCTTAAACCAGATTATTTACTGAATCTTTCTTCTTTCTATATGTGGTTGTGTAACAAGCCCTATTCTTTGTTTTTCCTCTAGAGGCAATATGAAGAAACACTTACTGCTCCTGAGCAAGGCGGCCGACAGTATATGTGATGGTGATCTTGTGGACAGGGTTATACGTAGTAAACAGGTCTGGAGCCTCTTGCCTACACAGGTAAATTATCTCCACATCTGTTTTCACAGTCTAATGGGTACCTCCACACATTTCTTACATGTCATAGTGTTATGTCAGACGTTTTCAGTGGTGGGGGTCTGGGTGCTAAGACATTCCCCCTACTGAACATTTCTTCCCAAGCAAAAAGGGGCACAGCCTTCGCTTCTGCCCCTTCATTTTAGTAATCTTGGGGGTCCCAGCACCCAGACTACCACTAATCAATAATTCTGATATTGATCATGACACAATGTACAAACTTTTAATCTAAAAAGACCACATGGAAAACAAAAGATGGAGATTGAAACTACTGTTGTGTAGCTTTAGTAGGTTACAGTGAAAATGGATTCTATATACTGTATACAAGTGTCAATGTAAACTTACAGCAGACATCGAATACAGTTGTCATCACACCAATGCCACTACAGAGATGCAGAGGCTTCAGTTCTAGTATGTACTACACATCCAACCATCCCAGGGCTGCTCACTATAGAATATAAATAGGAGAATGCTTAGCCTGTTTAGTTTCAGCAGGAACTTAGTGGATATATATCCAGAGCACACTATAGCAATGTGTAACTGCATACTACCCATGTAGACAACATTTTACTTGTATATTCTTCTCACTAAAGTGCATGAATTGTTGTTTTCTCCATAGGCGATTTATGCCAGTGTCATTCCTGGGGAGCTGATGAGGGGGTATATGTCCCAGTTTCCAAGCTTTCCTAGTTGGCTGGGAAAATACTCTTCTACAGGGAAACATGACCGCATAACCCAAGAGCTTGCCATGCACACGTCTCTTAGGTAAGAGTTAGAGATGAGCGAACCTGGAGCATGCTCGAGTCGATCTGAACCCGAACTTTCGGCATTTGATTAGCGGTGGCTGCTGAACTTGAATAAAGCCCTAAGGCTATGTGGAAAACATAGATATAGTCATTGGCTGTATCCATGCTTTCCAGACAACCTTAGAGCTTTATCCAACTTCAGCAGCCACCTCTAAACAAATTCCGAACTATCTGGTTCGGATCGACTCGAACCCGAACCCGGTTCGTTCATCTCTAGTAAGAGTTCATCTACATGTAATCTTTAGGCACATAAAATGGCTGTGCACATTCGATTATTGTAGGCTAGAATTGTCAGTGGTCTGAAAATGGTTCTGTTCCTACATATGTAGCGAGCAGCAGATGGTGTTGATGCTGTTAGCATGTCTCTCTTAATGCATTTCTGATGAAGAGGCTGTTGTGGTTGCGCTGGAGAGAGTCCATTTTCTGGGAACATATATCCTGGATGTTATTACACATTTCTCCTATCCCAGAACAAGAACAAGTAAACGGGCACTGAACTTGGATTACTTGTCATATATGCGGGACAAGCTGGTGCAGCCACTGACTGCACAAGGAGCAGACGGTGTACAGGAAGTGGTGGATCTTTTGGACACTTACTACTTAATGAAAGAAGATTACGATAATATAATGGAGATCTGCAGCTGGGGAGGAAAACCTACTCCCTTTTCTAAACTGGATCCCAAGGTACAATGAAAATGTATAGAAATGTCAGAACCCCTAACCCATATAAGTCTGTTTTGGATCAGTACTTCAATGTGTACCACTACAAATGTCTGTCCCCATCCAAATAGGTGAAGATTGGAGTCTGTGTGTGTGTCACTTATCAGCTGTCATCCATTGTTCATGACGTACAATTCATCAGTTATTAGATATTCACATTTGTGTCATCACTTTTTATTTACCATTGAAGCCATGATGTGACTGTCTATGCAGTAATAAAACAGTGTGTGTTTGAACGCTTCCTTATCTACGGAGAGAAATAACAGGCTGTCATTTCCCTCAGGTAAAAGCGGCCTTTACACGTGGCTACAACAAGGAAACCCATCTCACCCCATACTCTCTGCAAATAGTCAAAGCCTCCAGAAAAGATACTGCTTCTGCCATGCAGTCTGAATATGGAGAAGAGGCCAACACTGAAGACACCCAGGCTGAAGAGAATCAGGAGGAGGAGGATGTCACTGTAGACGCAATGATAAAGGTAAAGGACATATGCATTGGTCCTGTTAGGTTTCTGGATTGGAAATAGATGTAACCATAGTTTAATGTTGACTTCAGGTAAGAGAAACCTGAAGTTTCTGCCTTTACAAGTTTTTTTCAGGTTTAATAGAACATGGATGCTTTCTTCCAGAAACTGTTTGGGTGTGGTTTTGCAGCCCAGAGCCAGTGAAGTTAATACGGTTAAGGTCTGGGTGTTTAGTCCCCCACTGATTGTTAGATACAGCTGGAAGAAGTGCTACGCTGAACACTTCTCTCCCTGGCTCGCTGCAATCTCTGCCTAAGGGCCCTATTCCACCGGACGATTATCGTTTGTATAATCGTTAACGATTAATGATCTCAAACGACCACTATTGCGAAAGACCTGAAAACGTTCACTCATTTCCATGGAACGATAATCGTTACTCATGATCGTAATTGCGATCGTTTCTTCTTCGCTATTTATTCGCTATTGCGTTCGTATCTATTGCGAACGACCGAACGATGTCTTATTCAATGCGAACGATTTGCGAACGAGCAACGATAAAAATAGGTCCAGGTCTTATAAAGCGATCAACGATTTCTCGTTCGGTCGTTAATCGTTAACTGCATTTCAACCGAACGATTATCGTTTAGATTCGAACGATTTAACGATAATCTGAACGATAATCGTCCGGTGGAATAGGGCCCTTACTTTAGTACATAGGATACATGCCTGTGTGACATGATAAAAGTTTTTTTTTAATGTAACAGGGACACTTTAAGAACAAAGTATATCTGACCTAGACGTGTCTATTTCTGTACTGACAAACTTTAAGTTCTAATGGATTTTCTGTTGTTGTAGGCAAAAAAAGCAAAACCCTCAAAGTCTTCGAAGGTCGAAAAAGGTGGAAACAAAAAGCCAGGCAAAGCAAAAACGACAAAAACGAAAAAATCCAAGTGAGAAGTACAGTGGATGACTACTGCAGACAGATTTGTCACATCCTGGAACTAGAAGGATGCCTACAGAGGACTGGGAGGCCTTGATGCGAGTCGTCTTGGATTTCCCATACTGTTAGGAGTGTACAGTAATAAGGAAAGGCTCCACATAGCTTTTTTTTAGTACAACATACCTTTTTTTTAGTACATACAATTCAGGCCTGTGTACTTTCTGGCCATTCTCCAGCACTTTTTCCCAGGTGTACTTTATTTTACAGAGTCTTCCCTACTCTCTCCTGTACATAGAATATAAACAGTACTTTGTTTTGTATAATAATATTGTAACTATATGAAAAGCTTCAATAAACTTAGTTTCACAGAAAACTATATTTGTGGTTTTATTTACACATTTGTGGCGTGAAAACAAGGACAGAAATTTCAGATTTGCTCTTGCCGTTTAATCCTACTTCAAAATGAAACAATAAAAAGTAATCAGAATCTCATATGTACCCCAAAATGCTACCTAGGGCAACTGTCTGCAAAGAAGCCCAGAAAGTGCTAACAAAAAAAAAAACTTGTTGTGCATGGAGGAATACAGATTCCAAATGGCATTTGCTCACAGATGTTGTAGCTAGGCCTGTAGGTTCCTGAAACTGGTGTCCCAGCTGATCCAGTAAGTGCTCAATTTGCCAGATGTCTGGTGTTTGAGCAGGTGGGCCAAGAAGTGTTACAATCTGGGCAAGGTGTTGTCCAAGGAGTCAATGACCTTGTCCTATTGGACTATAAGTTGCTTTCAGAAGAGGTTTAGTGTGGAACTGGGAGTCCTATGAGAGGGAGTTGATGAACCTGCCAATGTAGAACTAGTGTGTCCAGACTGGCTGACCTGCTGAAACAGCCCCTTGATCAGGATTTTGTTCAGGTAGGTGATGGCAACGACACCCCAAGATTAAAGAAAAGCCACCATAGAAGATAGAACCTTTGTAAGTTGCCAGTAAGATGTGCAGGTACACAGAATGTCCACTGAGGATAGGAACTTGCCCTGTGCAATAGTGGTAGTTACTGGGCACAGTGATTCTACAACTTTAAGGGGACTATGTCATTGGGAAATAACCCATTTAAATCCAGTTTTTATCTAATTTTTTTTTTTTCAGATTTTCTATTTTACTATATTTTAAAATAATAATTTCCACTAGGCCTAAAACCAAGCTTAGACTTCTGTACAGATCACTTCCCAGCAGTGCCACCATTTTTTATCACAGACAGAAGGAAAGTAAACGTTGATACCAGTATACAGACAATAGAGGCTGTTCACAGCTCAGCCTCCCCTTCCCTGTGGAATGACATCTGAAGAGGTCACAGAGCAAGCCCCTCACTATAAGGCCCCGTTCCCACTGAGCAAAGCTAGCGGAATTCCGCGACGGAATTGTCCGCCGCAGAATGCCGTTAGCCTCCCGCTCATAATGGGACTCTATGGGAGGCGCGCGCTGCTGCTCTGTACGCGCTGAAGAATGAACATGTTCATTCTTCAGCGCGGACAGGGCAGGAGCGCGCGCCTCCCATAGAGTCCCATTATGAGCGGGAGGCTAATGGCATTCCGCGGCGGACAATTCCGTCGCGGAATTCCGCTACCTTTGCTCAGTGGGAACGGAGCCTAAGAGTAGGTTTACACTACGGAATCCGCGTGGATAAATTTAGTCGGATTCCGTGGCTCGTACCTGTGCACGGCGGCGCGCCTTTCCACCGTCTCCACAGACACCATTCTATAAGTGGCCCGATTCCGCTATCTGCCGAAAGAATTGACGTCAATTCTTTCGACGGAATCCGCCTGTGCATAGAATGGTGTCTATGGAACAGGTGCAGAGGCGCACGGCCGAGAGCGTACACTCGTCAGAATCCGCTGGAATTTATCCGCGCAGATTCCGTAGTGTGAGCCTACCCTTAGGGGTAGGTTCACAGCAGGGAATCCGCGAGGATAAGTTTCGGCGAATTCTGCCGCTCGTCCCTGCTCATGGCCACGTGTCTCTGCCCGTGCCATAGTCACCATTCTGTGGCCGGGCGGTTTCCGTGGAAAGAACTGACATGTCAATTATTTCGGTGGACAGCGAAATCAGCCCGGCCATAGAATGGTGTATATAGCACGGGCGGAGACTTGCGGGGACGAGCAATGGAATCCATAGTGTGAACCCCTATGCCTCTCTGAGCAGAGCAGGAGTGTCTGCTGTGGAACTGTGGCCAAAAAAGTTGGATGACCAGAGAAGGCAACAGGAAAAAAAGTTGATTTTGAAACCACTGGTGTTGATGTGGGTATTTGTGCCCTTTTGGCTATTCTAACCTTTATCAGACTCAGACTGGTCCTCTATTTATAGATGCACAATTGCCATTCTGTGACTCATCTTATACTAGGTATGGTCCTCTTCCTGCCCGGCTGAAATTTGAAAGTGTACAGTAGTCTGTTTTAGGGCTTATTCCCACATTCCGTATAACATGGAACCCCAACCTACGGATGGGGTGCCCTGTAGTGGACTGTCTTCCTGCCCTGCATCATGTATCAATATGATGCCAAGAGCAGAGAAAGTGTTTGAATCTTTGAAGCACTGTAATGACACAGCCACAAAGATTCAAACAGCCCTTAGCAGCATTCTCAGCTTCCAGATACAATTCAGTATTGAGCCCTGGTTGGGCCACTTGCCTGGGAACATATCCTTGGTCAGCCAGTTGGCCACCTCTGCATCCTTAAAAACACAGGGCTCAAATTTTTTTTCCCCCTGACTAGGTTACCTCTTACTAAACTGTAAAAAATAAAAAATTACATTAGACTAAATTGTTCAGTGTTAGACAATAAACCTCACAACAATACAAACAACTTGTTTATTATAAATATTGTAGTTAAGATAATTGGTGCTGTTACAAATACAAAATCTTCACTAAACAATATATACAGAAATGATTACAATATAATGTGGCTAGAAAAATACATGGTCTATGAAGTCGATGAAAGGTCCACAATGAAAACCTACAAAGAACAGAAAGACTATCAAACACACAAAACAACTACGATGGATATGTAACATCATTACAAATGTTTTATTTCTTTCTATTTTTTCCCTCACTTCAAGACCAACAGTTAGTTTAAGTTTTATTCTGGGGATTTCAATTAATCATTGATAACAGAATTCACAGGTATCAATTATTGCCCATAAAGGCAGTATATGGTAGGAGTAGGCCAAGGTCAGAAATAGATGGTTTAATTTAATATTTTTGTTTGAATTCTTTAATTCCTGCCAGGATTCTCAATGAGAGTCTATGGGGGAGATTTCTTGTGCCTGTCATTGGGGGACACAGCACCAGTGGGTATAGGCTACTGCCACTAGGAGGCGACACTAGACAGAAGAAGAAGTGACTCCGCCTGACAGGCTATACCCCTCCTACAGGCACCAGGCTAACCCAGTTTTATAATTAAAAGCAGCCCCCCCCCCCAACTGCCCAAAAAATTCCCACAAAAATAATGAGTCTCTTGGTTACTATTTGCAAACAGTGTAAACTGCCTCACGACGATAAGGTGGACTCATATCGAGGCAGACCCTACACTGTATGTACACTATGGCCTCTCCATGGCGTATAATACGCCTATGCTCTGGGCATGCAAGATCCGTCTAATACCTGCAAAAATAATTGCATCACCTGGGTGAGACAGGTGGAGTGCACGACCAAATAGAGGCAGCCACTCCCAGTTGAATTTCTTGCCTCGAATTTCTTGCCTCTATAGACATCCGCGACGCCTATCTGCATGTTCCTATCGCAACCAGTCATCAACGTTTCCTACGTTTCGCCGTCGGTTCTGGACATTTCCAGTTCGTGGCCCTGTCCTTCGGGCTCGCCTCGGGTCTTTACCATGATCCTTGCACCCTTGACGGCTCTGCTTCGATCAAATGGGGTGGCTATCCTGCCATACCTGGACGACCTCTTGGTAAAGGGCCGCTCCAAACAGGACACTTTGTGCAGCCTCCAGATCTCACTCGATCTCCTGACCAATTTCGGTTGGGTGATCAACTACCAAAAATCTTCCCTGTTCCCCTCCCGCTCTATGGAGTTTCTCGGGATGCTATTCAACACCGAGACGGCCCGCGTTCTCCTTCCTCCCAACAAGGTTGCCTCCCTGCGCTCGGCAGTCGCTCTGCTCCACTCGGGCTCCCCCTGTTCGATTCGCCTTTGCATGCAGGATGGTCTCCTCTTTTGAGGCAATCCCCTTCGCTCAGTTTCATTCGCGCCCTCTACAACGGGCGACTCTGTCTCAGTGGGACAGGTCCCCACTGTCTCTCCACAAGAAGATCCTCCTGTCCCCTGCTGTTCGCAGGGAGCTTCTTTGGTGGTTGACGTCTCCGGTGGTCCTCCTCGGCCGCTCTTTCCTCCCCCTCAATTGGCTGGTTGTCTCTACGGATGCCAGCCTGTCCGGTGGGGGGCGGTCTTCGGGAGCCACACGGCTCAGGGCTCTTGGTCGCCGATGGAGGCTCGGCTTCACATCAATATCCTGGAGCTCCGGGCCATCTTCCTCGCCCTGTCTCAGTGGACCGATCTCCTGAGGGGTTACCCGGTCCGTGTTCAGACTGACAACGACACAGTCATTGCTTATCTGAACCGTCAAGGCAGCACCAGGAGCCGCTCTGTCATGACCGAGGCCGCTAGCATTCTCCATTGGGCGGAGCGCTTTGTTCCAGCTCTCTCGGCAGTCCACATTCCCGGGGTGGACAATTGGGTGTCAGACTATCTCAGCCGCAAAAGACTGGATCAAGGCGAATGGGCTCTACATCCCGAGGTGTTTCTTCAAATCTGCCGGCGGTGGGGATTCCCAGATGTGGATCTCTTCGCCTCCAGGCTGAACCACAAACTCCTTATCTATGTGACTCGAGGCCGGGATCCTTGCGCGTTCGCGGTGGACGCCTTGGTGACCCCATGGGAGCAGTTCTCCCTGGTTTACGCTTTTCCTCCTCTGCCCATTCTCCCACGAGTCCTGAAGCGCATCAAGACACTCGGCGTTCCCGCCATTCTTGTCGCTCCAGACTGGCCGTGCCGGTCCTGGTACGCCGACGTAGTGTACCTCCTGGCCGACGCCCCCTGGCGTCTTCCCCTGTGGGCCGACCTCCTTTCACAAGGGCCAATATTCCACCCCAATTTACCTCAGCTGAGTTTAACGGCATGGCTGTTGAAGCCGCGGTATTGAGGTTTCGTGGGTTCTTGGACCTAGTCATCCAAACCATGCTTAAGGCCCGTAAGCCTCAGTCAGCTCGGATCTACCATCGCGTGTGGAAGGCCTTCTTTTCTTGGTGTGAACAGAAGAATTTTCACCCCTTGGTGTGTTCCACGCCCAAGATTCTTTCCTTTTTGCAATCCGGTCTGGATAAAGGCCTCAGTCATTCCACCTTGCGTTCGCAGGTTTCCACTCTGTCTGTTCTTTTTCAGCGGGCTCTTGCTTTTCGCCCTCAGGTGAAGACTTTTCTTCAGGGGGTGGTCCATTTGGCCCCTCCTTTTCGAAAACCTGTAGAGCCCTGGGACCTTAATTTAGTCCTCGAGGTTCTGCAAGGTCCTCCCTTTGAGCCTCTTCGGGAGGTGTCTCTTCGTTTCCTTTCTTGGAAAGTCGCCTTCTTGGTGGCGATTCCATCCATCCATAGGGTGTCTGAACTGGCAGCGCTCTCTTGTCGCTCCCCTTATCTGGTCCTTCATAAGGACAAGGTGGTGCTTCGTCCTCTTCCTTCCTTCCTGCCGAAGGTCGTGTCTGCATTCCACCTTAATGAGGACATCATTCTCCCCTCTTTTTGCCCTGTGCCCTCCCATCCTAGGGAACGGTCCCTGCATTGTTTGGACCTTGTCCGGGCCATACGGATCTACTTGTCCATCACTGCTTCCTTCCGCCGCTCAGATTCCCTGTTCGTGGTCCTGTCGGGTCCGCGCAAGGGGCTGGCAGCTTCCAAGACCACCATTGGGCGTTAGATCAGGGCAGCCATCGCAGAGGCCTACCGCATTCGTGACAGGGCTCCTCCTTTTCAGGTCACCGCTCATTCTGCTCAGGCTGTGGGGGCCTCTTGGGCGGTTCGCCATCAGGCCTCAGTGTCCCAGGTCTGCAAGGCCGCCACCAGGTCTTCAGCTCACATTTTTTTAAAGTTTTATCAGGTCCATATCCTGGCTTCCTCTGACGCCAGTCTGGGCCGCAAGGTCCTGCAGGCCGCCGTGCATTAGGCAGGCCGCATGGGGTCATCTTCTTTCCCCACCCTCTGGGACTGCTTTTGTACGTCCCACTGGTGCTGTGTCCCCCAATGACAGGCACAAGAAAAAAGTATTTTTTGTACTGTAAAATCCCTTTCTTGTGGCTTCATTGGGGGACACAGCTCCCACCCTGTTTGAGGTTCTGTTCCCGGGACCAGCCTGGTTTTTTTTTTGCCTGTTTTGTTTACTACTTTCTTTTGCTTGTGACTAAACTGAGTTAGCCTGGTGCCTGTAGGAGGGGTATTGCCTGCCAGGCGGAGTCACTTCTTCCTTCTTCTCCCCCTATGAGGCTAGCTTCCCCCATCTACATACTAATGAGTGACAGCTCTCCCTGAAAACAAAAATTTGTATACACATTGAGCTGTCAATCATTTTAATGAAAGGAGAAAGCGAGTCTCATAAGCTTGGTCAGGCATACAGCTGTTAGAGACAAATTGTGGCAAAACCACAATGTGAACACATTGACAAAAATGTAGATAGCTAGACTCCTACCTGGTGGTCTGATTTTATTGATCCTCCTGCTCCTGCTTGAGATACATAGAACAGTCCAGAACTTTTTTTAGCTGATCAGAAGTTACTCTCTCAGAACACATGGGGCAGGTGGTTTCTGATTCCAGCAGTCTGGGGGGGAGACAATGGATCAACATTAAAAGATGCAATTGGCCAAAACACAAGTGTTTGCTTTTTCATCTGCTGATCACTAGGCCTATTAGGGTGGGTTCAGACTACGGAATTCTAATGGATAAAATCCGCTGAATTACGTCGCCTGTACGCACGCACGGCCGCTCCTTTCCGCCAGTTCCATAGACACCATTCTATGGGCCGGCTGATTCCGCATTCCGCCGAAAGAATTGACACGTCAATTCTTTCAGCGGAATGCGGAATCAGCCGGCCCATAGAATGGTGTCTATGGAACCGGCGGAAAGGCATTTGAGCGTACAGGCGACAGAAGCGGAATTAATCCGTGAGAATTCCGTTGTCTGAACCCGCCCTTACACACAGCAATATGAACCTGTTTGGCTGTGATAGAGCCCTATGCTGTCTAGTACAGAGTTGTCAGTTTTGAGGGTAAAAAAAATGTGGATATTGAACTCCCATCTGTCCAATTTTTTGCTTTTGTGCATGGCCAGCCTGAGCAGTTCAGTAATCTGTCACAGAGTTGTGTCCACATAATGGATCATAAAATCAGGTGTTAGATATTTATTTCTCATGCCAATTTTCCACAAGATGTGGGGGGTGTATGTTACACTAGGGGCACCCTGCTATTATCCTCTGTCTATAATCTAAGAGGCTGCTTCTTGAAATCATTATGACTCTGTAGATCCACTTATCTAAAACCAGGGGATAGTGATCATGAAGAATGCTCAGCTAAGCCTGTATGTTAATGGAGACATCTGGTAGAGCCTTCAAGGAAGGCTATAAAAGTCATAGAAGAAGCAATGACCTCCTCATACACACCAACATTCAACATGGCTGGACATTCAAGTGTCCTCTATGGAGAGGGGAGGGGTAAACCACAGCTAAACAATTCTGATAGCAGCTTATCCCTCTCAGAACAAAAAGGTCGGGCAGCTGAATCAAACATGTCTGACCCTTCTCTCCTGGCTGACAGCTGTGGAAGAGTCAGAGCGGTGGGAGCTCTCCCTGAGTTCCCTGTAATGAAATCAGGAGCAGATGTATGGATTCCTCTTCCCATCCCAGTGTCTATTTAGGGGTGTCAGTGGTTTTGCTAGCATGAAACTGTTGAGCAATCCCCTTTAAGTGTCAGCTGTCAGAAATCAAACTTTCCTACCTACCTATTGCTACTGTCTCAAAAAGCAGGAAACATCTCAAAACCTAATTTATGTAATTCTTCAGCGATTTACACTTGCAGCTTACGTTTTAAACTCTGAATGCAGGGCGGGGAATTCACAATGAGGGCAGATACACCAGTTGTCTTTAACCATATGTCGACCCTGTGAAAAAACAATTATATATACAGATGCAGTTTATCGAGTAGCTTCATATACAGTCTTTTCTGTTATTGCACTTAGCTCAAATGCCTGATCTTGTTTCTAAATATGTTTTTCTTTATAGATATTGAGGAACATAGATACTAGGGTAAGAAAGGTACTATTTGGGGAATCTAGTAGGTTCCACTGACCTTTTACCAACATGTGGTTCTAGACAAACATAAACATAAACCTTACAATCTCATGTTTCAAAATGGAGGCTAGAATTAGTTTAGCATATAGATGTACTCACAGTTGCGATACAGTATGGCAGGTTGTTCTTGCAGCCGGGACAGAGAAGCTCACATTCTGGAAGCTTAAAGTCACAGAATGGGCATGGTGTGGTCTCTTCTTCCACTTCTGAGGTGTCTGGCCGCCTAGTCCACAAACCACAAGATTTTGATGTAGAATAAAGCTTTATAACCAGTCCAAGACTTGATGCTGATGCTCTTATTGTCTTACCTAACCATGGCTTCAATCTTCTTCTTGTACTTGACATCTATTTTGTTACGATATTCGGGTCTCATGAGCATGGCTGCAAAACTGAATGCAGAGTTCTTCAAACCAGCTCGATGACACTCTATTACTGTAGATGTCAGGATCGGGACAATGTCTAAAAGCACAAGACAAAGATAAAACCACTGGTAAAAATAGCAGCAGACAATGCAAGTCCTAGCAATAAGCCCATAACCGAATGAAATCAAAGCCAATAAAGGAGACAGAGCAATATAAAAACTTACGGGATGGAAATTTACTGATGTTATTGGCGACACGTATCAGCATACGGGCTCCTTTCATGTGGTCTGCACGCTTAACATGGATCTGTAGATAAGAAAAGATGCTCTGTTAACTAGAAGCATTTTAAAGGGAAGTTACCTTCATCGTCTGCACCCTGTAGGGACATATCAGCAGGTTAGATGCTTCTAAGCTGCTGATAGTTTTCTTTTAGGGTACACTTAAATCCTGATGAATCCTGAAGAGAACCTTTAAGGACAGGTACATGTCTCTTTAAACATGGGAATAAGTCAGCTGTAACAGGCATAAGTGGCACAAGAGGTGGCCAAGCAATGTTGCAGAACCTGATCAATACAATATTATTTATCATTCTGAAAGTATAGAGTGTATGTGAACTGTCTAGATACCTTGACTAAGATGTAGCTGTGAAGGATCATAAGGTTTGTAGCCATCTCTGCCGGGATCTTGATCTTCTGTGTTTTCAGTTCCATATACATACTGAAGAGCACGTCATGTGCGTTCCGATAATTACCTTTTCATTACAAGACAAATAGGATCAAAGATAAATATTTCTTCAAGACTTAATTTCTTAAGTCTTAATCATGGGACAACCTCTATATCACATTTATTGTAGAGTAAGAGTCTTACACCATTCTCTTATTATGGAATTACACACTGATGCAATAGGCCCCTATAAAGCTGTTAGTGGAAATCTTAAGACTATGTTTACAACGTGTCTTTTTTCGTCACTGAGGGAATTTTGAGTCCAAATAAGGGCCGTTATTTGGCTTAAAAATGACAGCTATCCTAAAAGATGGCTATCAGAGAGAGTTCTCAGTAAATCCTCATGGGCTAAGGACTTAGAACCTCTTTACATTACTCTAATAGCTATTTATTTTAGGGTAGCCTCACATGTACCGTATCGCAGCGGATTGGATGGTGCGGATCCGCAGCAGATTTGATTTAAATAAGTGAACAAAGCATAAAATTTGCACCATAAAATCTGCTGAGGATCCTGTAAGTGTGAACGCACCCTTAATCAGAAATACTTCATTGTTCCTTTTGGGGTGCTGCAGGGGGTTCTTTTGTGAGGTTCCCCCTTCAGTTTAGTGTTTTCTAGGGTCCTAGCAGCACAACAATTTGTGTTCAGCTTCCTAGTGAGGGACTATTCAACACAAAGAAAAATCCTAAGTGAACATTGTGTTTTAAATGGTAATAAATAATAGTGACCTGCGGACTGCTCCTCCCTTGCTATGATTATGGCTGTGCGGGCTGCTTCTCTGTATTGCTTTAGAGCCATGTATAAGCGGAATAAATACTTTGCATCCTGAAAAAAAGAAAGAAAGCATGTAATGCCTGTATGCAATTCAGTGTACCATTAATGTACATATACAATGGTAGATGACGTGTACCTTAGGCATGCCATCACTTTCGCCCATTAGATAGTCGATTAGCTGATTGGTCAGCATCTCATCTTTGGCCTGACCAACCTGTTCAGGATGAAATATAATAAATGAGATATTAATAAAAAAACTGATAGAACAAAGTAGAAATGCCAATATGCAATGTCTTACCGTTTCTATTGCCATTTCTATGGCTGCATTTTCCTCAGTAGCTGGGCATTTTAAAAAGTGTTTCAGGGCCTAAAAATAAAATAAATATACAGATGGAAACTGAAAAATGCTTAATAATATAGCAACTTGCGAGTATCTGCTTGTGGGGCTGCAAGTTCAGAGCACAGTCAGCAGCCTCTCGTGGATTGCTCTAGATTTGTACACTTGTCTCCTTTGTCTCTCTTTCTCTGACTGTCAGTTACGTGAAAGATTGCAACTCTGATGTCACATTCAGGCATACATAATCTGCTTTGTGTGAATAAGGCTCTCCTGCACAGAATAGTCTATAGAGTTCAGGAAATGGCGAGCAAGAAGCTCATACACGACAGCGTGATCAGACTACACACAGGATTGTGTTCCCTAACTAAGAGCATTGGTCTGCATAGTAGCTGTATACACAAAATGATTTCATGTTTTATTTTAAAACACCAGAACAAAGATGAAAATAAAAGATAATGTGTAAATAGCTTTTAACTTAATGGTTTAAATTATAAAAATGAAAGCTTTCCATCCTTATAGGTTTATGTAGGTGACTATTGCAAAACAGAATGTATTCGAAATGTGAGGAAAGTCTGGACACGACAACTGACAGGTATATTTTAACATCCTGTGTATATGATCATGTAGTATATACATATATCTTACTTTTACCTACCCTAGCATGTTGACCACAGAGCAAGAAAAACTTTCCAGCTTGAAAATGCTTCTTCTCTCCCTCGAAGTAAAGTGCGATGCTCTGATAATCTTCATTACTGGTGTTCTCAGCTCCTACAGCAAGCAGATAGTCACACTATTATCTTATGTACAGTAACAAGACTGCCATATCGGTATGTATATTAAGATAATCCTAACAAGTGTCACACTGCTTTTCTTAAAAAAAGCCTTCCAGAACAAAGAAAAAAAAAAACCTTAGTATGTGTTTGACTACCTTGTCTATGAGCATGACACTGTTTGTGGAAGTGTGGCAGAACACTATACCTATAACATCAGCGTAGATCTCCATCTGGTTGTGTTGTTGGGCCAGCTGGAATGCTTCATTGTTGCACTTAGACAATACTAAGAACTGAATTGCTGAACCATAATCTCCAAGACGGAGGAAGAATCTTAGCAATAAAACAAAAAACATAGACAGATTAAAAACGCTTGATCACCTACAAAGTATGCCTGCCTGATAATATAGGGGGGAGACTCAAATTACCGTGCTACCATCTTTGCCCCCTCCAATGACTGGGTCTCTTTCACAATTCCAACAGCTTTCTCAGGATTGTTCAGATGGTCCAAGTAGATACGGATGACGTTATCCCAGTCTCTTGCATTCTCATAAGCCAAGGCAGCCTCCTTATATCTATAAAACAGCAAAGAAGATGTCGGCATTTTTGAATTTCCCTTATAGTAAGCTGGAATACCTTCATACCAAAGGGGGGTATCTCCTAAAACCTTGCTACCATGCAGCCCCAGCCTAAGCAGCTGTATGATGTTCTCTTATCGCAAGAGAAACCTTCACTATAGAACACTTTCATAGATAGATGGACTTGACATCACTGTTGGGACCCCCACCTATCATGATAATGGAAATTCTGAATGCCTCTGTTTAAAAGGAGTAGTGCTTGGATATGTATGCTATTGCTATTTACAGTCTATGGAACTTGCAAAGATAGCCAAGCGCTGCACATAAATATCTTTGGCAGCCATATATAGTTTCAATAGGATAGCAATGCTCATACTCAACCATTGATTCACTCAAACAGGCAGGAGCTCCAATTTTGTTTTCACAAGGGGTCCAAGCAGTCAAGCCCCCACCGATGAGACACATTACCTATCCACATTTCTCACTGTGACAAAACCCCTTTAATATTACCTTAAAAGTGGCTTCTGGAGCAGTGTTTGTAAGAAGCTGTGCAAAAAGAACCCATAGTAATCATCTGCTAAATCTGGGAAAATCTGCCACAACCTACACATTTTCCCAGCTGGTTGGGTGTGCATGTAATACATGGTCACACTGAGTATGCCAGACAGAGCTGCTCCTTACAATGGTTTACTAATCTTCATCATTCAAGTCATCCATGTCCCCTGAATAAGTCAATCACACTAAAGCTTAAATAAAAATCTGCAAAAATTTAGACCTCCTAACGGATCCAAAGGGAAACGACAATATACACAACTCACTTTCCATCCGCTTCCTTTGCTTTGGCGTACTGCAAGTGAATCTTCGGAGAAGATACATTAGGAAGCAGCTCTCCAACCTTTGCCCTGAACCAAAATAAAATGAATTGTTATGTAAAAGTTATATAAAAACTACAAAACAAAACTTGGAAAAATACATGCAAATCATAATTTTGAAATAAAGTATAAGAAATAGCAAAAAAACAAAAAAAAAACATTTTACAGGTGTATTTCTTACCAGTTTTTACATCGGATGTATACAGAAGCTGCTTTGTCATAGTACTGACCCTTCTCGTACAGCTGAGCTGCCTCTGAAAATTGCTGTAATAGAAAATAAAATGTGGAAAACATGAATAACTGTGGAAATGTGGAAAAGTCCTTATCTCACAGGCCAATGTCAGATACTGTACATGTACCTTCATGCTCTCCAGAATGGCGCCACAGTCCTTCTTCAAAAGTCTGCTGGGATGCTTGAGAGCCTGATTGACCCCACGCCTGATGTCACCCATACGGATTGACATTCGGGCCACTCCAGCCAGACACGCTTCATCATGCTCTTGATGCTGTTGCAAAATAGACATCTATTAGGCCTATCTATTAGACATCTATTAGGCTTAGGCCTAAGTATGATTCCTAAAATAAAAAGTAAATGAAAACAGCAAAAAGACTTTACATGATCCTTCTTCAGTTAAGTAAATTAGACATGTTCCTATAGGATAAAGTGTGTGCGCGCCCATCAGTGTATCCAGTGTGTCGTCATTCAGCATCACTTATCTTTATATTTAAAGCAGCAGACAATGAACACCCACCCATTGTTGGGGATACCTAGCCCATGGGCACAGCATCCCAGTTCAGGTTCATTATCCATGGGTGGTTTCTTTTCCCAAACAATAAAGTTATAGGGGTATGCTAGACTCAAAATTAGTGGCAAAAGTGTTCAGAGGGGGACCTGAAGGTGGTGCAGGAGGACACTTGGAGCAAGTGTGGTAGGTGAGTATAGGTGGTTTATTATTTTCTCAGCAACCCCAGCAATAAATAAAAAAAAATATAAATGTTTGAGGGTACCTCTTTAAAGCGACTCTGTACCCACAATCTGAATCCCGCAAACCACTTGTACCTTCGGATAGCTGCTTTTAATCCAAGATCTGTCCTGCAGTCTGTTCGGCAGGTGATGCAGTTATTGTCCTAAAAAAATACTTTTAAACTTAAAGCCGGTGCCGAACGGGAGTATCTGTGCACTAACTTTGCACAATCTCTCTGTCCCTCCTCCCCACCCTCTTTATCATTAGGAATGCTCCAGGCAGATTGCCTCCTATTCCCAACCTGTGGCAGCCCGGCACATGGGCTGGATTGTTAAGGACCTGTGCAATGTTCAGGATGGAGAAAATGTTTCAGTGACATTCCTAATGATGAAGAGGGTGCAGAGGAGGGACGGATACTCCTGTTTGGCACGGGCTTTAAGTGTAAAAGTATTTTTTAAGGACAATAACTGCATCACCTGCCGAACAGACCGCAGGACAGATCTTGGATTAAAAGCAGCTATCTGACGGTACAAGCGGTTTGGGGGGGATCAGATTGTGGGTACAGAGTCGCTTTAATACAACACTGTGCCATTTTTTCCTGCAATAAACTATGCATGTCTATGTTGTTGTGGAGGAGCAGAAGGTACATATGCAAGTGCTATAGTCCTGCAATAGCTTCATCTGTACAAGCTCCTATTTCATCCTATTATAAGAGTCAATAAATATGGAGGGAATGTATGTACTGGCAGCTCAGTGGTTAGCCTTGTTGCCTTACAGTGTTGGGGTCCGAGTTGAAATCCCACTAAGGGCAACATCCTTTTATGTGGGTTTCCTTTTTTGTGAGTATACCAGTTACCACCTACAAAATATACTGATAGGTTCATTTGGCATTTAAATTGGGGACAGGGACCTGTGTGAGTGATGAAAAATCTCTGTACCAGGCAGCTGAGTATGCAGGCACAATACAAATAAAGGAATTATTACTGAGATTTTCAGAATTCATACCATGCTGTCTCCAGTCATTCCTTTCTCATAATGAGCAAGAGCATTTACGTAGTCACCCCTGGTGGAGAAACAAGGAAATTTTAAGACCATTTAGACAAGGCTAGGCCTATATGAAACATAAGTATAATGTAGAAGTAATATGGAAAGAGCTAATAATTGTCTCTGATGTTTAGAGAACTGTATAAAACCAGTATGGTAAGAGAGGTATTGTGTAGTTTTACAAAGCTGTTATCTATATGACAGAAAAAGGGACAAAAACTACTATAGGATTTGGCCACTCTCTATCCTCCTTCAGCATATATTCAGGCTGACACAGGCTGCTTGCTAGAGAGGTAGCCATGAGGCAATGAACCCATAGAAACAAAAGCGGACTCACGTGAACTCCAGCTGTATAGCGTACTCCTTTGATATAAATGGTATCTGGTTGGGAGCCAGGCGTTTTGCAAGCTGCAGGGCACTATCCCAGTGCTGTAAGTCTCTTCTGACCTGAACAGAATGCAGATGTTTATCTGCTAGAAGGGCATCAACTTTTTAACCAGGTAAGAAAATGGATAGAAATATTGCTTCTGCTTTCTACAGAATTTTCTTTTTTTGAACTACTGGGAGATCCTATGTTCTTACTGTATAGCTGGTAAGAAAGGATATGCAAAATAGCTCTCACATCTCTTAAGCAAAGAGATATCCCTTCAAGTCAAGCCTCGCTCAGTCAAGGAGCCTTAGAACATTGACTGGGGATTTTATGCCAAGCCATACTATCTCTCCAAAAGGAAAGATTTCCCATCTGCAGATAGCAATTTTGGTTTTTTTGCCCCTCATCAGTGCAGAGCAGGGTGTTGGCTGGCTAGTGAGAGGTCTATCGACGTGGGTCAAAGGGGTAGTGTATAGCAGGTAGACATATATAGCTGTAAAGTCTGATTCTCTACATCACTTCCACATCTGTTTCTTTCACAAGATCTCTTATGATCCTGGCACAGAGTGGGTAAGGTGTCTCCTTGAGGAGACCACAAAACTAGCTCTGCAATGACCACTGGAAAAATTGTAAAGCAGCTCTCCTGCTACTGAAGGAAAAGAACTTGCTCTCTGATGCCACATATTAGAGGTGGTCTCCTTCACTTCTGATAGGTGGCACCAGACAACAAGCTCTTTTCCTTCAGCATTAGTTAGAGTAAAGGTCCCCATACACCTTAGACTATTGTTTGCCATACCCACCGCTCGTCAACCTAAGTTGTATGGGGCTATATAGATTGGCCACCAACAGATGACGTTGGTCGTGATGGTGAGATAAGCCTGCTGCTACTGCAGAATCAGTCAGATCAATATCCATTTGTAGGAATTCAGACAGGGCTGTTTGGGCAGACAGATCGGTGCAGCGAGGGGTAAAGGGAAGACTCCAGGTGCGCCTAATCTCTCCCATTGGTTTAGAATAATGGGTCAGCATGTGCATTGCTGTTCCATTCATTGTCTATAGGAGCTGCCAGAGATAGCCGATCACCTACAGACAATCAATAAAGTAGTGGTGCATATGGGTAAGCAACTGCTCTATAGTGAAAGACCCATGTCCCCTTTCTCGGTGGGTCCTAGTGGTCGGAATCCCCACAATCATTTACCATTGTAGGGATTTATATGTTATACACCAAACAATGAAGTGTATACACAGTTAAATACAACATTTAGATTTATAAGAGACAAACAGAACACTGAATGCTGTTGAATATAAACTGTATCACTAAACACTAAGCACAGACCATGGTTACCTCAAGAGCACAAATAGGATTGCTAGAAGCCAAGTAGAGATCCTGAGCAAGGTTGAAGTCATTGCTGAACATGGCAAGATGTCCTGCTAGGAGGTTATGATCTTCTATACCCTGCAGGAAAAACACAGCAGAAGCTTCAGAAATTGCCACTTGGTGAGCTTCATAAAGAGTGTCTTGTACTAACCTCCAGGCATTGTCACTAAACCATTACCTAATTATATGGAGCAGAGTTTCAGACAGACCACCATTTACTGCACTAAGTAAGCGTAGATGCTTTTTCGCTATATACCTTTATTTGTTCAAGGGACATCACCATGCCCACATTGCCAATTGTCCGATAAACCCGCACTGCAAATTCCACTTCCATATGGTGCAAACAGGCCCGGGCCAGCTCATTCCAAGCCTCCTCTGTATTCAGCAAGGTGCACACTTTCCAGGCATCGGGGAATCTGCACAATAAGTCGAAATAAAATTCCACTATAACAGTCAACCACTGTTAGATACAAACAGGAAGCAGGCATATATAAGATGTAAAAATGTTCAGACTGTACTTTTAAGCTGGGTTCACACTATGTATATTTGAGGCTGTATTTGGACCTCATGTCAGGTCTTCATATCAACCAAAACCAGGAGTGGATTGAAAACACAGAAAGACTCTGTCCACACAATGTTGTAATTGAGTGGATGGCCGCCATATAACTTCCATTATTTCAATACAACAGCCATTGTTTTAAAATAACAGCAAATATTTGCCATTAAATGACGGCCATCCACTCAATTACAACATTATGTGAACAGAGCCTTTCTGTGTTTTCAATCCACTCCTTGTTTTGGTTGCTATACAGCCTCAAATATACGTAGTGTGAACATAGCCCTAAAATGTAAATACCATATTTTTAGGACTATAAAACAACCTTCAATAAGAACTATTCATAATAATCCAAGGTATTATGAACCCACCTCCGTAGCATTAAAGTCTGGGTTAACATTTTCTTTAGATCTTTGGGTTCTGCATCTTTCAAGTTGCTTAAAAAGTTATGGGTGCCCAGGAATATATTGTTCAGCATCCCACTTTGAGTCTGGCAAGTTAATTCTCCATTGTGTAAGAGAACGGGTTTGTGACCATAAGGTAGTTTGGTTCCACCTGCCAAGATAACTTTGGAGCCTGTAACATACAGGAAATAAGCAGGGTTAACTTTCTGGTAACCTATTCTGAAAACATTTCTGACGTCACTGTGACAGCCATGAAAATGAAATCCCTGGCAGACAGGGTGTGTGGGTGTGTGTATGGTGGACATAATAAAGAATTAAAGAATAATACTTACCCATCCCCGTGCCCCTGCGGGGCAGTGTCACTGCCTATGGATCCCGCCAGTCTCTGCTCCTACAATGTCATGAAATGCCGGCTCAACCAATCAGTGACTGAGGCAGGACACTGCTGCAGTCACTGGTTGGCTGAGCAGGCATTTACTGTACATAGGTAGCGAATTGTTGATACAATACAATTGATACAAGAAATGGAGGAAAACTGGAGACCGGAGGCTGTCAGGATTCTGGTGGTGCTGCAGGGCATGGGGAAAGGTAAGTATAATTCTTTATTATAGAACAAGAGAGAATAAAGATGCAGTACTTAACGGTTGGTAGCCAAGCTAGTCCAAAGGATTTATTCAAGTCACTGTGCGCTTAGCATGGAAAGGGGAAAGCTGGAACAGCAGGTGCGTTCCTGGAGCGTCATTTTTGCGCTGCTAGCACCACAGTTAGGTTAGGAGTATGTCACGGGAAGGGGAGGTGCAATTTAACAGGTTAACAAAACAATTACAACCAACACCAGAGTAATAATTCAAAAGTAATATTATGGTAAAAGTACACTGAGATCATTTCTCTTGATAAGCCCAAGTGGGCTGGTGGCATTGAGCTTAATAATCCATTGAGTATCACGCCTCAATAGTTGTTTAAGCCAATCTCCACCGGTGCCAGGGGGATTAACTCTTTAAGGGCCAATAAAGTTTAGAACCTTAGCATTGCCACCATGAGCAGAACACACGTGATTAATAAGCCTAGGAAAGCCTTTGCCAGTATTTTTTACGAGTTAATCCCCCTGGTAGCGGTGGAGATTGGCTTAAACAACTATTGATCCATGAAACACAATGGAATATTAAGCTCAATACCACCGGCCCACTCGGGCTTAATGAGAGAAATTATCTCAATGTACTTTGACCACAATATTACATTTGTGTTATTACTTTGGTGTTGGTTGTAATTGTTTTGTTCACCTGTTGAATTACACCTCCCTTTCCCGTGACGTGCTCCTGACCTGATGAAGCGCTAGAACCTCGAAACTGTCGCTCCAGGAATATGCCTGCTGTTCCATTTCCCCCCTTCCACGCTAGGCACACGGTGACTTGAATAAATCCTTTGGACTGGCTTGGCTACCAACCGATGAGTTCTGCATCTTTATTCTTACGCGTTCTATTGTGGCATCTGAATCTTTATTGCTTTGCTCCTCGGAAAGCCTACGCAAGCTGTCATCAATGTTATGACTAACTCTATGTAAGTGTGACATGCCATGCCTGCCGACCAGCTCTCTTCATTCATAATTCTTTATCATGTTACACTACCCGCCCAGGATTTGTAACTTTCAGCCAGAGTTCCCCTTCAGGGGATAGATTTAAAAGGGCTGTGCCTAGGGCAGCAGTGTTGAGGGGGGCAGCTGTAAAGTAAATGAGAATAATATTGAGTACTTTTAATATTGCTAAAATACTGTGGCCTGGAGAAAAAAAAAATCTAATTTTTCCCTTTTGGTTGAATCCACATGGGTCACAACTGATGTAAAATTAACGGCTGCTTATGGTGGATTTTTGAATAATTTCACCACATTCTCTGTATAGGGTTGCGCTCCATGGTGAATGTGCAAGAAAACCTCCATGTGTTTTGGGTGCATATATGTGTCACAGATCTGCATGAAAACTGTGGAATCATCTTAATGGGTGTATTCAGTCTGAGCGTGGCTAGAGCTGTAAATATGTCCCTCAGTTAAAGGATTCTCTAAATCATATAGATATAGCTGCAGTACATGAATCTATAGGTATACCTTGTATAGTGTCCTTGTGAAAGACATATGTAAACACTTTATCGTCGTCAAATGCACAAAAGACCCCTTTATCCATTGCCCAGTTTTCCCATAATATTCCTTTAATCGTTGGGGAGAAGTTTGGAATCTCATATAAATTGTCATTTTGCTAGAAAGAAAAAAGAACAGTCTAACCAGATTATAATAATAGTAAAGGTAACATATAATAAATAATTTTAAGTGGTTGCCTCATCCAGAAAAGTGTATACATTGTGTTTTATCACTGTCTAAGGGTTGTATTACACTGCCTGATCCTTACCTGACATAAACACCGATCTCCTAGATTACTACATTAACTAATTGTGAGCCTATTACACGGCTCGTATCAGGCGGACAGGGCTACACAAACCATCACATGAACAGTTGCGGATTTGTTGCAGACTTTCCCTACTGACTTCATAATCCGCAATGAAATATTATTCTTGAGGATTTTCAAAAATCTACAACTGCATATATTTAACACACTCATTATATAATTGATAAAATCCACACTAAACATCTGGCAAATCTGCAACAAATATATACCAAAATCTGTAGGATTTGCTGTTGTCGATTTACCTGCAAACATTCTGTGGATTTTGCTCCATTAAAAATCCTTAGTATTTCCCCTCTCTTATATATCTGGGTGCCTATAGTAAGATACTTGTGGGCTCACCCCAATAAAGTACACAAAACTATTCTCTATAAAACGTATAATGGTGCCTATAGCAAAGTTCTTACATGGTCACTTAGGTAATGTAAAAACAACTATTACCTATAAAACACTGCAAAGATGGAAGATTTATCGGAAACAGAAAGTTTATTTCCAATTATTCTAGGCTTTTCTTTAACAATAGTTTGTAAAACAAATTATACAGTAAGAAGAAAAATACATACCGGGCAATAGACAAAACCTTCAGTCTTCTCATCAATTATAATCAATCTAGTCCCAGATGCATCAGGAAATACTTTCTTTACACTGACCGGGTGCCGATATTCATTCACATACTGCCAATCTTCCAGGTAAAAGTACTTAACTAGTCCATTCTATAAAGCACAAAGATATTGGCGTTGTTTTGTAGCTGGTAATAGACGTAATAACTGATATTAGCAATCGGTTGTTAACAAACACAGCACTAAAAATGGCTGGTTCTGACCAATGGAAATAAAACAGAAGTTTGACATTTTATAAATTTTTCAGACCACTATTCCTACCTTATTTTTAAATATTTGGTAGACAATTGTATCCGGTTTGCTTTACAGAAAGAGTTTGCTCTATAATAATGAAAAGAACTTACGTTGGTGCCATAAATAAGGAAATCTCCAGTCAATGCATGGCACAGAATCCGGTACTTCTCATCTGTGGACGGAAACAGACGCGTCTCCCTCTCCTCTTGGGAATCTAGAGGTTCGCTTTCAATCTAAAAGGATTAATATAGGTTGCTAGCTCTTAGGAATATTATTCTTTCAAAGTAAAGACAAAAATTATATAATGGAATAAAGAGGAGTATGTAGTCAAAAAAGCAGGAGGAATGATCCCTAAGAAATTGGCAGAATTAGCCAACCTTAAAGGTGTTTACCAGAAATTTAAGGTTGAACGCCTATCCACAGAATCAACTTTCAATGTCTAATTACCCAGCACCAATGAGCTGTTCGGCACATACACAATGAACGGCCAGAAGCAGTTGGCTCTATTTAGTGAGTGGGTGGCTGTTAGACACATAGGTGGCCTGTCCTGTGCATAGGTCAGCAATACTAAATGCAGAGAAAACCCCTTTTGGGTATGTTCACATATATGATATATGCTGCAGATTTTACCACTGGCTTACTAGCAGAAAATACGCAGCCTATATAGTAGGTTTAAAGATACCCTTAATCTAATGCAGGCTTCAAAAACTTTTTTTTCTTACTTAGGCCTCAACAGCCATGCCATGGTGATGCTAGCATTCACTGCAAATACTGCAACCCAGCACCAAATAACCCTAGCAGTACAACCAATTACCACCATGAAGCATATATAACAACCCCTAGCAGAACAAAATGCCCCAATGCCGAACAAAATACCTCTACAGCTGCACCAAATAAACACCATATTGCAGCACAATACATTTCCCCCAAAACACCTAACAACTATAGGGAAGCACTACTGGCATTGCCTCCTTTTAACAATAGGCTATTGGTAAAATAAAACTTTAGAAATGCCCCATGCACTATTATTTCAGCTTGGTGGATGCAAATGTTCCTAAAGATACATACTGTATATAGGTACACCATGATCCTTACCATATGAAGCTGTACTTTTCCCTCAAACAGAGCAGCTGCATAATCAGAATTGAGGCACATACTGGCGACTGTACCCAGGTACTCCATATCCTTCAGCCTCTCCACACCTGCAAGGAATAAAACATAAAAACTTTACACGGCAAATACCCCACAACAACAACAAAATTGTCCCTTTTTTTTTTAAACCATTTTCAATTGTGAGGGTTGTACCTATGAAGCACAATACATCCATATTCTAATCAGATCACAAAAAGTGTCATTAGGGTACACTGTATATTACAAATTCTAACTATATATATATATATATATATATATACACATACACACATATATATATTGTGAGACAGTGACAGGGATTGTGGTTGGGAATCGCTATATCTCCCCGAGGTACCTGTCATATGTGAACACTAGGTTCCAGAAAGTCCATACCTCATCCAGGGAAAGCTGGGTGAGATATGGAGGAATCCAGGAAAGTTAAAACCCATAGCAAACTACTTGCTATGGGACTGTTTTAGTTGCTGTAAAAGGGCCTGGATTTTTATGGAATGACAGGCAGGTTGGTAGTGGGGCCTGTCATTCCCTTTCTGGCCAGTCCAGGTTTTTCTATCTGGCCAAGTCAGCCCAGGTGCTGGAGGCCACTGATCACAGGTCTCATAAGTGGAGGCACAGAGTGTGCAGAGTGTGGCTGTGCATGGAGGTCTCTCCTGGCTGTGGGGAGGGTCAGGGCTGCTAAAGCTTCTTCTGGGACTTTGAGCCACACTGGTATTGTACCAACTTATGTTGTTTTATGTTGGGTGACTGGTAGCAAGTCACCTGTATAGCTAGGATTTGCTGTGTTAGTTAGAGCTCAGACGAGCAGGATTTATTTTACTTTGTGCCTGTATGTAAGGCTGAATTTCTTTTGGTTTCAATAAACAAACAGGGGCATCGCTATTTTATAAAAGTTTGTGTCCTTGTCTCTGACTGCCAATCCTGCTGTCTGCCCGGCTCCACAGAGCTAATCTCCCACATATGGTGCTCGGTGCGGGCATAAAAATGCAGTCTTAGGGTATATTCACACGGGCGGGGTCGCAGCGAGATTCTCGCTGCGAGCCCGGCAGGTCCTGGCAGTTCCCATACACTACATACTTGCTGCGGTCTAAACGACCGCAGCGTGTATGTAATTATACCGCCCTTAACCCCTTCTGCTCCCCCGCTGTAAGCATACATTACCTGTCCTTGCTGCACGGGTCCGGCGTCCTGCTCTTCTGTCCGGCCAATCAGTGTGTTGCCTAGCCGCAGCCACTGATTGGCCGGGCGGGAGAGCAGGACGCCGGACCCGTGCAGCAAGGACAGGTAAAGTATGCTTACAGCGGGGGAGCAGAAGGGGTTAAGGGCGGTATAATTACATACTCGCTGCGGTCGTTTAGACCGCAGCAAGTATGTAGTGTGTGGGAACTGCCAGGACCTGCCGGGCTCGCAGCGAGAATCTCGCTGCGAGCCCGTCCGTGTGAATATACCCTTAAAGAGACATACACACTGAAAGGAGTTTGTACAGAGATACCTGTTTATGTCTTGGATAAAAGATGCAGGAGAGCTGAAAAAGGAGACTGCTGCAATGGAGGACTTTATGAAACAAGTCATGATGCAAGCTGAGAAGCAGCAGCAAGCTTTTACCCAGGCCATGCTGAAGCAACAGCAAGAAACCCGGGCCATGCTTCAGCAGCAAAGTGAGGCACACAGGCTAGTGGTGGAGAAAATGGCCGAGGCAATCTCAGCTTAGCGAACTGCAGGAAACAGCTCTGTACTGCAAGGGACTCAGGGTCCACAGCCATCTGCAAGGGCCACTGTACAGGCATCACTCCAAAAGATGACACCCACAGATGATGTGGAAGCCTATCTCATGGTCTTTGAAAGAGTTGCAGAGCGTGAGAAGTTACCGGCTGACCAGTGGGCAGATGTTGTGGCGCCATTTCTGACTGGAGAATCCCAGAAGGCGTACTATGACATGAGTGAGCAAGACTCCAGAGACTATCAGAAGCTCAAAGGTGAGATCCTTGCCAGACTTGGGGTCAATATGCATGTGCGAGCAGGCCGGGTGCACAACTGGACTTTTTCTGAAAGCTCACCACCACGGTCACAGATGCATGACCTGATCCATCTTGTTAAGAAGTGGCTACAGCCTGAGGAAACTACCCCTTGTCAAATTGTGGAGAGAGTGGTCCTGGACAAGTTCATCCATTCCCTTCCTCCAAGGATCCAGCGCTGGGTTGGACAAGCTGGGCCTACAGATGCTGACCAGCTTGTGAATCTTGTGGAGAGGTATAGCGCCACCGAGGAGCTACTACAGGTGTCGCCAAGACGTGCCAGCTCCAGGGAAAACAAGCCATTGAAGCCAACTGGTAAGACTGTTCCAGTTACTAAAGGGGTGCAAAAGGTCTCAAGGGGAGGTGGCTCAGAGGGGGACCTAGCGGTTGGGCCCAGGAACAGTGGGACATTTGGTCAACGACCATGGTCTCAAGGTCGAGACCAGGGCCGTATACAGTGTTGGCTATGCCATGAACTGGGGCATATAGCTGCTAATTGTCCCCTGACGACTGAGCCCATGGAATGCAACACCTCCAGACGTATCTCCTTATTTGCACGACCTGTTCTTGCTGCAGAGACTATGTCAGAGACTGAACCTCAAATGTGTACTGTGTCAATTGGAGGTTATGCAGTACTAGCTCTGCTGGACTCTGGGAGCTTGGTGACTTTAGTGCATGGCTCTCTAATAGACCCTGGAACACACAGTGAACATACTGTCGGGGTCTTGTGCATACATGGTGAAACCAGAGAGTATCCTACCGCTGTGGTCCCAATAACGACTACTTGTGGAATAGCGTCTCATGAAGTGGGTGTGGTTAAGTCTCTAATGTATAATGTCATACTGGGAAGAGACTTTCCCCTATTTTGGGACTTGTGGCGGGGAAAACAGGTAACTTACACTGAGAATGTTACTATTGATAATGTATGTCATGAGGTAACCCCGGTTCCATTTGACCCAGATGCTGAGGTACCAGCTGTAGGGGTGACCACAGAAAGTGACAATGTTCCCTTAGCTGTACTGGCTGGTGAGGGTGAAGTGCAGGAAGAAGTTCCTGATATGATAACTGTGCTCAGCCGCGATTGGCTGAGCACAGTTATGCTCAGCCAATCGCGGCTGAGCTTCGGATGACGCTGCAGAGGGCGGCCGGCACTCGGGAAGATCCGCCAAGCTCCCGAAGAAGACGTCACTGCTGACGATCGGAGACCGTGGTCGGCACGCGACAGGTAATGTATAGCGCACCACACTTCCGGGTACACGGGTGGGGGTGGTGGGACACGGGGAAGGGGGCCATTCACAGACATAACATACATTACAAAGTTGTATAACTTTGTAATGTGTGTTATTCTGTGAATAATTTTTTATCGCCGGACAACCCCTTTAAGTCCGCAAGAGGACATCAATATATCTTAGTGGTGTTGGACTATGCTACACGCTATCCAGAGGCTGTGCCTCTGAGAAACACCTCCGCTAAATTAATTGCTAAAGAGCTTTTCCACATGTTCTCTCGCACAGGTATTCCCAAAGAGATCCTTACCGATCAGGGGACACCCTTCATGTCAAAGCTCACAAAAGAAATGTGTAAGCTATTGAAAATTAAACACCTCCGTACATCTGTGTATCACCCACAAACGGACGGTTTGGTTGAAAGGTTCAATAAGACATTAAAAAGCATGCTGAAAAGGGTGGTTAGTAAGGATGGGAAGGATTGGGATTGTCTTTTGCCTTATTTAATGTTTTCCATCCGTGAGGTTCCCCAATCCTCCACAGGTTTTTCCCCATTCGAGTTGGTGTATGGCAGACACCCACGTGGACTCCTTGACATTGCAAAGGAAACCTGGGAGCAGGAGCGCACTCCTTATAGAAGTGTAATAGAGCATATTTCCCTTATGCAAGATAGGATTGCTGCTGTCATGCCCATAGTCAAGGACCACTTACAGCAATCGCAAGAGGCACAAAGCCGTGTCTACAATAGGTCCGCTAAAATTAGAACCTTTAGCCCAGGTGATCGAGTGTTGGTGCTAGTACCAACTGTGGAGAGTAAGTTTCTAGCTAAGTGGCAAGGGCCGTATGAGGTGATCGAGAGAGTGGGACCTGTAAATTATAAGGTGCACCAGCCAGGTAGACGGAAGCCAGAACAGCTGTACCATGTAAATTTACTCAAACCATGGAAGGACAGAGAGTCTCTGTCGGCAGGAGCCCCCATTAGTAAGGATGTTTCAGTAGAGCCCGTATCAGTTGTAAGCCCCCCTTGTAAAAAGGTCCCAGAGGTGCGGATATCAGATACATTATCCAGAGCCCAAAAACAGGAGACAAAGGAGTTTGTCCTTAGAAACACAGATGTTTTCTCAGATTTGCCTGGGCGCACCTCTGTGATAAAACATGACATTGTCACCGAACCACAGGTACGGGTTCAGGTGAAGCCATACAGGGTACCAGAAGCTCGTAGGCAGGCCATATCGGAAGAGGTCAAAAACATGTTGGACCTCAGGGTTATTGAGGAGTCAAAAAGTGAGTGGTCAAGTCCCATAGTCCTCATTCCAAAGCCAGATGGGACACTTCGGTTTTGTAATGACTTCCGAAAACTGAATGAGGTGTCAAAATTTGACGCATACCCAATGCCAAGGGTTGATGAATTAATTGAGCGGCTTGGCCATGCTAGGTTTTTCTCTACCCTGGACCTTACTAAAGGATATTGGCCCTCACTGACACTGCTAAAGAGAAAACCGCATTTGTCACCCCAGATGGTCTCTTTCAGTATGTCTGTTTACCCTTTGGCTTACATGGAGCCCCCGCCACATTCCAAAGGTTAATGGACATAATCCTCAAACCCCATTGCAGGTATGCCTCCGCATATCTGGATGATATCATTGTTTTCAGTAATGACTGGGAAAGTCATTTGGCAAAAGTGCAAGCAGTAGTAGATTCCCTCAGGGCGGCAGGGTTAACGGCCAACCCTAAAAAGTGTGCTTTAGGTCTGGAAGAAGCCCGTTACCTGGGGTATGTAATAGGAAGAGGTGTGATTAAACCCCAAGTAAACAAGGTGGAAGCTATCCAAAATTGGCCCAAACCCTTAACCAAGAAACAAGTGAGAGCCTTTTTGGGTATAGTGGGGTATTATCGCAGGTTCATACCGAACTTTGCTACCATAGCAGCTCCCCTGACCGATCTTACTAAGGGCAACAAGTCTGTTATGGTCAAGTGGAGTGCAGAGGCCGAGGGGGCATTTCAAAGGTTAAAGTCCGTTCTGTGTAGTGAACCAGTGCTGATCACCCCAGATTTTGCAAAGACCTTTGTACTTCAGACAGATGCGTCTGATGTGGGTTTAGGTGCTGTTCTTTCACAGGAGGTTGGAGGTGAAGAACACCCTGTAACGTACCTGAGCAGGAAACTTACACCACCTGAGAAAAATTATAGCATTGTGGAACGTGAATGCTTGGCAATAAAATGGGCCTTAGAATCGCTCAGGTATTACTTGTTAGGCCGACATTTTAAGTTAGTTACAGTTAGTCACGCCCCTCTTACCTGGATGAGTCAGGCCAAGGAACGAAATGCACGAGTTACAAGGTGGTTCCTGACGTTACAGAATTTTAAGTTCTCAGTAGAGCACAGGTCAGGAAAACTTCAAGGTAACGCAGATGCGCTGTCCCGAACACACTGTTTGATGGCCAAAAGTGTTCACCCCCACAGGTTCGAACAGAGGGGGAGGGTATGTGAGACAGTAACAGGGATTGTGGTTGGGAATCGCTATATCTCCCCGAGGTACCTGTCATATGTGAACACTAGGTTCCAGAAAGTCCATACCTCATCCAGGGAAAGCTGGGTGAGATATGGAGGAATCCAGGAAAGTTAAAACCCATAGCAAACTACTTGCTATGGGACTGTTTTAGTTGCTGTAAAAGGGCCTGGATTTTTATGGAATGACAGGCAGGTTGGTAGTGGGGCCTGTCATTCCCTTTCTGGCCAGTCCAGGTTTTTCTATCTGGCCAAGTCAGCCCAGGTGCTGGAGGCCACTGATCACAGGTCTCATAAGGGGAGTCACAGAGTGTGCAGAGTGTGGCTGTGCATGGAGGTCTCTCCTGGCAGTGGAGAGGGTCAGGGCTGCTAAAGCTTCTGCTGGGACTTTGAGCCACACTGGTATTGTACCAACTTATGTTGTTTTATGTTGGGTGACTGGTAGCAAGTCACCTGTATAGCTAGAATTTGCTGTGTTAGTTAGAGCTCAGACGAGCAGGATTTATTTTACTTTGTGCCTGTATGTAAGGCTGAATTTCTTTTGGTTTCAATAAACAAACAGGAGCATCGCTGTTTTATAAAAGTTTTTGTCCCTGTCTCTGACTGCCAATCCTGCTGTCTGCCCGGCTTCACAGAGCTAATCTCCCACAATATATATATATCTATATATATATATCTCTATCTATCTATCTATCTATCTATCTATCTATCTATCTATCTATATATTAGTGGTGGAGTCATATGTAGACTGAACAAACCATTATATGAGAAGTTAAAATCTGACTCACCGTTCTCATTCAGGGCATAGAACCAGGCACGATTGTTCATTCCTACAGCAACATGATATGGACCGACAGCCACAAAATTGGGCTCCACCTCAACTGAAACTGTGGTCGGCAGCTCCTAAGTAACAAACAAATCAATGTTATGGCTCATGTCATTAATAGACGAGACAATGAACACAGCTACAAACAGGAATTATTGTAATCACTAGGGACAGTAACAGCTGTATGAACAGCCCATAGTAAAAATGCAGCGTGTGAACATTCCATTAAAACAACCATTAAAATGTAGACTTACTGTGCACATACTAACAATAGGCAATATAAAGAAAGTAAAAAAAGCATACTGAATTACCCCTTCTACAAGATTGCACACTGTGACCTCCAGCAGGGAAGTGAGATAGGCGATCTTTGTGCCGCTAGTATCTCCAAGGATAGGAAGCTTGGTTAGGAAGACATTGAGAGAACCTCGCTGGGTGGATACAGCCAATAACTGACCATCATCTGTCCAGGAAAGTTTATCCAACCCTAAAAAAGACAAATTATTTAGAAGAATTCAGAAGGAATGTGATCTTATGCTCGGTAAGACATACCTGATATAAGTTTAGGGGTTATGGTTTAACACATTATCCACATAGGTCATACATGCCTACAAATCATTAGTTTATGCTTTAATTAAATAACCTAAAATATCCTAACATAGGCTGGTTACCTTTAGTTTCATCATCCAGAGTAATGATGGCATACATTTCTTTTAACTCAGTCAGGTCATGGATTTTTATGCTGCAATATAATATGAACAGTACAATAAAGAATTGATCTGAAAATACATATATTGCATGCAAAATCTACCACGTGTTGAATATATGGAGTTCAACCCTTGGCAAATGACGAGTGGTCAGCCGTATATAACACAATGGACGTATGTTCATGTATACTATAGGTTATGTATAGCTTCAGTCAAACTAAGATCAATAAACTGTCTCTTACCTGTTGTCTCCACACGATGCTGCTTTGTTCAGTGACTGGGAAATAGCGATGCTAGTCAGGTTATCCTTGTGGTTGCTTGCCTGGAAAAGTTCCTGACCAATCTCACTCATATGTGTGGAAATTACCACAAAGAACCCAAGAGAGAAGCCTATCATGATGTATCCATCACCGTACCTGTCCAGAGCAGATGTACATAAAATAAAGATGAATGATGGGAGTAGTAGTAGGATCAGTGTCAAGATTCCCTAAAACTTCTTCAGTTCACACATAACAACAAATCAACTCACTTGCTTTTCCATAGAGGATTGGGATCAGATTGAGGAACCCTCCCTAGGAACCAACCTAATCTCAACTATCTGGAAAATAAAAATAGCAATCTGATCTGTGGCATGGGTAAATGTGCTAGTCTTTATACATCTTCCTCCACTAAAACCCCATCATCATCTTCAAGAATTATATACTTCTGGATGTTTATCAGGACTAAAAAGGATTGGCTATGGATTCCTTCACATTGGTGCAAGTCCTCTCTATACTTGGAAGGTCCAAATATGGTAATGAGAATGAGACCTGATAATAAGACCGCCGTACTGTTATATTTATATGTGTATTTCCTCTGATCTCTTACCATCGATGGGACACAATGGCGCCATAACGCTGCTGAAATGCCAGTTCTATTGGGTTGTCCGGATCATTCAGGTTGAATAGAAACAAGGTTTTCTTTCCTACAACAACGCTTACCTAAAATAACATTGGACACATTTGGGATTTATGAACATGAAAGGTGAAAAAAATGAAATATACAATCAACAATAAAATGTGACTAGAGCTAAATAAATGTTTCTGAGGACAAGTGGTTATTACAGTGCTTTCTCCTGGTGACGCCCGCTCATCTGTCTTCATCACTGAGAACTGAATGTCACTTGGTTCCATCCTCACAGAGGTCTGTAGAAAAATAAATAAATAATAAAAATAGGTGTCTACTTACTTTTACTAGAGAGTAAATTGGGGCATAGACTACAGGAACCTATTAGGACATGTATGACATACCTGCCGGATGGTATCCCCTTCCTGATTGCTGATAGTTATCATTTTATCTTCACCTCCCAGAGCCAGTAAATTCTGAGAGCTCCAGCAACCGCAAGTGATCCGTCTAGTGTGTTTACCTGCAGAAAAACACATTACAGGTTTATTAGATTTCATATGAAAACATATTCAGTGTATGGAGCACAAGATAATTCAACAAGAAATTTCTGCATATGCATCTACAAGATCCCCCAATACCAGCATACACAGCTGCACCCTGGAGACAGCTTCCTGAAGGTCACATTGTAGGCGGATGGCTGGACTGCTGACTGAGAGGTATCAGAGAGTCCACATAGTGGTGTTACTTATATTATCAAGTCAAAGGGTCTTATCCTCATGAACCTCTTTAGGCTGGGTTCACACTATGTATATTTGAGGCTGTATTTGGTCCTCATGTCAGGTCCTCATAGCAACCAAAACCAGGAGTGGATTGAAAACACAGAAAGGATCTGTTCACACAATGTTGAAATTGAGTGGATGGCCGCCATATAACAGTAAATAACGGCCATTATTTCAATACCACAGCCGTTGTTTTAAAATAACAGCAAATATTTGCCATTAAATGATGGCCATCCACTCAATTACAACATTATGTGAACAGAGCCTTTCTGTGTTTTCAATCCACTCCTGGTTTTGGTTGCTATACAGCCTCACAAATACAGCCTCAAATATACATAGTGTGAACCCAGCCTTAAGCTGCACAAGTACAGAAGCAGTGCAAAGGAAATCTCTGGCTACATGTTACACAGTCACTAGATATGAGCAAACATCAAGTGCACTCGGGTTTAATCGGTGGCTGAAAACACGGATATAGCCCACAGGCTGTATCTATGTTTTCCAGGACTGCTGGAATGCTGAGAGGCCAAACCCAAGTGTGCTCTAGGCTCCTTCATCTCTAATAGTCACCAAATACACTTGTGGTCATCTACAGCTTTCTTGCTGATACCGAATGGGCGGATTTCTTCTGATGGCCAGAACTGTTAAACATAAAATTCTGATTGTTCTTATTTGCAGTTTTCTTCTACAGGACCCCCCAACTTTTTTTTTTTTTTTTTTAAATATACTATAGCACATTATATTATACATCGGCAGCAAGGCTTAAGAATGAACTATTTTCTTGCATGATGTTCAAATGTAAAGACAATTAATGCGTAGCTTCATCACATGTAGACCACTGTCTGAATGTATTACACACATCCTAGTCATAAGAGATGGTATTCAGACAGACATATACAGCAGCTTACCGAGGATGGGCACTTTCCTAGATGTTTGCAGATTATAAACCAGCAGGTTTCCTTTCGATGTCCCCACAGCCAGCAAGGAACTAGTCTTTGACCAGAGCAGGAAAGACATTTGATCTCTAACAAAAATGCAAAACATGAAGTATAAATCTTATTATATATTATATGACAGTAATGTAGAAACAGCAATTGGCACTACTACCCTCACTCTTTAACTGCAGATCGAGTCCTCTTAGTAGTTGGAGTATGCTTTATACGTCACAAAGGGGGTGCAGACAACTCTAGGTAGCAAAGTCCAGAATATAGACTTGGTAAAGCAGACAATAGAGGGCACTCATCAGATATCTTGAAGTGACGATTTATTTAAGAAAGTGAAACATACAATCCAGCATGTCCGCTGTGCAGGTGGGGGCACAGTCACGCTGTTTTGCGCGCTTCTTCAGGCCTTTCCTGCACATCACTGGTAAAATATCCCTGCATGGTGACGTGTATGAAAAAGGGTGTTACAGATGTTTAAAACATATAACAAAAAATCCATTAGTGATAACCTAATATCTATTACAGAAACAAATTGAGATTGAGCTGATCATTAAGACTGGGCTCTCGCTGGATATATCTAGTTTCTCTTTGTAACAAGAATCTATTACTGTCCCGTCCCTCTCTTCCGTGTTTTTCTCTAACATGATCTAAGAGACATGGATACCTCTTCCCTGTTCTAATAGTAAATGTGTTCATAAAACCTTCTATTTAAGGCATGAATGGTTTAGCCAATATAAAAAATCTGCATTCACACATGACTGCGTACACTAAAGTCTTACAGCAAATCAGGTCTCTTATTTTAAATGTGAAACCTCCTGAAGTAATGATCTTATTTGGGACATAAAATGAGCACCAAGGGCAGTCTCCACATTTGAAGTTTCCCCTTGGGGTTGATCTCTCTAACCTATTCCAGCAAGTTTTTTTATACTACTTAACTTACTTGAAACACAAAGAGATCAGGACAATAATAGGTTCTTGTTACAAATAGAAGCCATATGTATCTGCAATAAATGACCAGAGAGAGACCGGTCTTAATGATTGGGATACTAGGTTATCACTATTGGATTGTCTGTTAAATGTTTTTAACATCTGTAACACCCTTTTTCATGCACGTCACCATGCAAGAATATTTTACGAGTGACATGGAGAAAAAGGTGAGGTCTCAAGAAGCGCACATGCGCGTGAAACTGCTACCTGTGTCTGTGCCTGTGCCCCCACCTGCTCAGCAGACATGCTGGATTGTATGTCACTTCAAGATATCTAGTGAGTGCCCTTTATTTTCTGCTTTAGGGTGCGTTCACATCAAATCTGATGCAGATCCTGTATGTGTTAACTCACCCTTACAAAGACTATACATTATATTGTATATTATGAGCAGCCATTTAGTTGTGCACAGATAATTAAGCTACATTCACTACTCTGCTGTTTGGGAACAGGTGACATGCCTGTAGTCAGACACTGTGGGGAAAATTTATCAAAGGGTGTAAAATTTAGACTGGTGCAAACTGCCCACAGCAACCAATCACAGCTCAGCTTCCAGCTCTGGTGAAAGGAAAGCTGAGCTGTAATTGGTTGCTGTGGGCAGTTTGCACCAGTCTAAATTTTACACCCTTTAATAAATCTCCCCCTATGTGTCACGCAACTAGGGCTGGGCGATATGGGCAAAAAATAAAATCTCGATTTTTTTAAATTTTTTGACGATTCTCGATTTAAATCTCGATTTTTTTCCTTTTTTGCTAAATAAACAGAACATTTTCTCCCTGCAGCATCAGATACTATTTTAATATTTTAGACAACAACTGAATTGATTTCCAGTGTAACAGAGTCCCCATATAGTATAGGAAATCATGTTTGTGCCTCCATCTACGTTGGGTGTAGGAGTGGAGGTATAGTGGATAAGGGGTGTAGTAGTACAGGTATAGATGAGGGGTGACTGGGGTAAAACTGAAGGGGACTGGGGTGACACTAAAGGGGACTGGGGTGACACTAAAGGGGACTGGGGTGACACTAAAGGGGACTGGGGGACACTGGGGGACACTAAAGGGGACTGGGGGACACTAAAGCGGACTGGGGTGACACTGGGGGACACTAAAGGGGACTGGGGGACACTAAAGCGGACTGGGGTGACCCTGGGGGACTGGAGGGACAATGGGGGACACTAAAGGGGACTGGGGTGACACTGGGGGACACTAAAGGGGACTGGGGTGACACTAAAGGGGACTGGGGTGACACTGGGGGACACTAAAGGGGACTGGGGGACACTAAAGCGGACTGGGGTGACCCTGGGGGACTGGAGGGACAATGGGGGACACTAAAGGGGACTGGGGGGACACTAAAGGGGACTGGGGGGACACTAAAGGGGACTGGGGGGACACTAAAGGGGACTGGGGGGACACTAAAGGGGACTGGGGTGACACTAAAGGGGACTGGGGTGACACTGGGGGACACTAAAGGGGACTGGGGTGACACTAAAGGGGACTGGGGGGACACTAAAGGGGACTGGGGGGACACTGAGGGGACTGGGGGGACACTGAGGGGACTGGGGGGACACTGAGGGGACTGGGGGGACACTGAGGGGACTGGGGGGACACTGAGGGGACTGGGGGGGACACTGAGGGAACACTGAGGGGATTGGGGGGGGGACACTGAGGGAACAATGAGGGGACTGGGGGGGGACACACTGAAGGGGACTGGGGGGGGACACTGAAGGGGACTGGGGGGGGACACACTGAAGGGGACGGGGGGGACACTGAGGGAACAATGAGGGGACGGGGGGACACTGAAGGGGACTGGGGGGGGACACTGAAGGCGACTGGGGGGGGACACTGAGGGAACAATGAGGGGATTGGGGGGACACTGAGGGGACTGGGGGGGGACACTGAAGGGGACTGGGGGGGGACACTGAGGGGACTGGGGGGGGACACTGAAGGGGACTGGGGGGGGGACACTGAGGGGACTGGGGGGGGACACTGAAGGGGACTGGGGGGGGACACTGAAGGGGACTGGGGGGGACACTGAGGGAACAATGAGGGGATTGGGGGGACACTGAGGGGACTGGGGGGTGACTGGTGCAGCTGGAGGTGATTGGAGCAGGAGGGCACATACATCTCCTTCTCCTCCTCCTCTCACCTCCGCACACATGCTCTCCTCCCGGCCAGATATGGAGGTCCCGGGTCTGTGGAGGAGGAGGAGCAGGGACTACAGTAGGTGGTGATCGCAGCGCTGCGGGTCACGGAGCTATACAGCGGGAACGGGGGTCTGCACCGAGCCCCCCCCCCATCCCGCTGTATAGCTCCGTGACCCGCAGCGCCGCGATCACCACCTACTGTAGTCCCTGCGGCCTCCTCCTCCACAGACCCGGGACCTCCATATCTGGCCGGGAGGGGAGTGGGACGCTCAGTGGAAGGGGCGGGGGCAGATCAGCGGCGGCGCTGTCAGTGGCTGGAGGCCGCCGGCACTGCACCGCCCCTCTCCAGCCTGGCCACCCAGCATCTTCTCCCCGCTCACCCACACCGCCCCTCTACAGCTCTCCCGCCGGACAGCACCGCAACCCCCCTTCTCTCAGCTCCTCCCCGGCACCGCAGCCCAAAATGATTTTTTGTGAAAATCGAATTTACGATTTTCACAAAAAATCAAATCGATTTCAACGTTAAGCATTCCTATAATTTATCAGATTACTTCACAGTGTACTGTGTTGTAAGGACTGCACTACACAATGCAGATCACTAGAGCAATTCTGCAGACATACAGCCAGGAAGGAATGCTTGGAGATTTCAGAAGTTTGCACATTAATCCCCTCCATAGCTAGAAATCAGTATGAATAGCAAAATATGTCAGTAAAGGCGTTCACCTTACCTCATGCCACTATCTAGCTGGCTTGTTTTACATGTATTCGAGTCCCACAAGTAGATGGAGCTAGATTTTTCAGCAACAATGGCCAGAGCATTGCCATCTTTATCCCAGTCCATAGAATAACATGTACTAAATAAAGAAAAATTATAATGACACAATCAATAGCCACAAAGTAGAAACCACCAGCACTAGAGTTAATCCAGCCCAGTAACTGCACTCACCCTGGTAAGTTAATTTCATCCTTCTTCTGCCCATGGCGATCATAAATCTTCACAGTGTGATCCGCTCTGGAGAAATACAAGTGTGAACATGGCTTTCCAGTTATAGAGTAGTCATCAAACTAAAGTGTAAACTAAGGTTTATAATTTGGTATTTACAGGCAAACTGGAGGAAAAGCTTTTTGGACATCAGGGATAAGATAAGCATGGATTTATTTGAAGTACTCCCATTTTTATGCTAACGCCCACTCCAGATTATTTGTGATATAAAATGCACATGGAAGGGTTTTCCACTTTGGATTTTCCTCCTGCATATTCTTAATGGTTTCCACACAGCAAAAAATGGAGAATTAGGAAACTACAAACAGTCCTGTGGTTATTATCAAATCATTTGTTAATAGGGTTAAAGGGGCACTTTTTATATGTCGCTGCCCTTATGTACAACATATCCTTACCTCCCCATGCTCTCTCTGTGTCCACCTGGAGCGTCTCTGGGTCCCCCGCTGACCACAGCCGACACAGATTTGTGACAACCCACTTAGCCAATCACTGGCCATGGTGCTGTCCCCTCCCAGAAGAGATGGTTAAGGCTACAGTTAGGCTGCACACAGCAACAGAAGCCGCAGGAGGGCACCAGGAGAGCATGGTGAGGTAAGAATAAGATATTTACTTTGTTTTATATAAAGGCAGCACATATAAAAAGTTTTTTAAGTGTCAGAGTTCCCCTTTAGGTGTGTGATCCCAGCTTATCAGGTTAATAATCTATACAGGCCCTATATCATGGAATTAATGCTTACCCTGTAACTACAATGTAATTTCCTAACGTCTTCTGCCACACATACTGGATAGGATGACCAAGCAATCCCTTTTCTGTCAATGAAAACACTCGCTGGAAAACAGAAACATCACATTGTTATTATTCTAAGCAAAATGTGCAAAAATTCCAAGGGCTCAGCGATGTGTTGGTGTTTATTAATATATATATATATATATATATATATATATACACACACACACACATATTGGAAATTGTGAGTCTATTCAGATTAACAGCTTCTGTTGGCACATTTCATATGCAACAAATACAAATCTTATTACATTGTACATGTTTAACCATTGCTAGGCTGTCCTCATGTTATAAGGAAGGGATGGCTCCATGTGGCTCTGAGTCTAAACACTCAGATCCCAACCAATCAAAACTTTTTACAGGTCAAATGTTTTTTAAGGCGACTGTACTACTTTAATTTTACAGCAGCAAAATGATGTGCATAGCTCTTTATTGTTTGCAGTTTACAGGCAAAAATAGTGATATTTGCATTGTAGGCCACTGAGGACATATTCACATTGTAAGCCAAATTTTGGTCTGCGAAAGGCCCAAATATAGTCAATACACCCCCCCCCCCCCCCCCACCCGATAGGGCTGGCTGTAGCCAAAAAGTGGTTACAAATATGGCTGATAAAATAAGAAAAAAAAAACATTTGAAAACACTGGTCCAAAAGCAAAAAAAGGCAAAGTCACTGTAACCAGATTTTTTTTTTGACATATCATAGAGACATGTTAAAAGTTTTCATCAGTCTGGGTCTGAGTGTTCAGACCGATCGGGAGAACGAGTGGGTCACATGATCAGTCGGGCTCATAATGTAAGTCTAAAGAGACCAACTGAATATGCTGACACAGAGAGAGGAGCGGACGCCCTGCAACGCAGTCCTTCTCCCGATTGGTACAGGTCTAAACACTCAGACCCAGATTGATCAAAAATATTTGACATGTCAAAAGTTTTCTATGATGACAGTGACACTTGAAAAACAGCTGAACATTTCTGAGTCTCAGGCCATGTTCACACACCGTTTTATGCAGAACAATTTTTTTTTTCTTTTATAAAATAATGGCTGTAATTATAGCTGTATTTCTTGTGAGTTTTTGCTTTTGGGATGTTTTTGAACTATTTTTTTCTGTATTTGGTTGGTTGGTTGCTTGCTTGCTTTTTTAGCTATTTTTATGTATTTAGGGTTTACACACAAAAAATAGCTAAAAGTACAGAAGAACTGGTCATAAATTTAGAACGGTTGAGAATACATCTGTAATATCACTTTTTGAGCCAAAGTTACAGTTAAATAAACTGTACATGGCCTAATGTGACCAATGTGTCCCATTGCAGGTCTGCATATGTCTTTACACAACACTTCATGTAAGTCAATGGAAATGATCTGAGACTGACTGTACTGTCCCAGCCATGGGACTATCAGCACTGGCAGCAGCCTTGGGAGCACAATGATCCCTATTGGTGTGCAGGACAAGCACCTGTCTCCACTGCACAGTATACTGACAAGGGAAAGCTAATGTCCTGCACTTCATTCATACATTTCCAGGAGGAGTAACAGGGGAACAGCACAATGCACAGCTCTAACATGCTCCAGAACTGTTGGCGCCTACTAAGCTGTGGTGACTGTGGGCAGCGGGGGACCCCTTTAGGCTTGGGGGATGCTCAGACAGCAGGCGGAGATCAGAAGGATGGGGTTTAGCCCTATAACATCTACATTTACCTACTGGAATACTGGAATAGGTTTCCTTCCCCCTCCATGGCTGCAGAACCTGTGCATTGTCTACATGGAGAACAACTTTGACTATTGTTCTGACAGGAGGAACTATTTAATGATCAGAACCATAGAGATGACAGTGATGAGTACAGATCGTCTCTTATGGTTGAGTCCTGTAATCACATCTATGACCAGACAGCTCCCACTTCCAGTCCACTAGAGCAGTGGGGATATAGACACACAGATGACATGCAGTGAGCAGTACACCGGGCACCCCAATGCTGAGGCTATAGCCACACCTGGTGATCATATGCCCCGCATCCCGGAGAGCCCTCGGTCTGTATGAGACAAGGTGAACCCCACACACAACCCCGAAATCTCCGGCCTCCTTACCTTCATTGTGGACACCGTGCTGTTATGTAGTGCGCATGCGCGTACCCAGGGCAACCGGGGGCGGCAAACTGCAGAGCGTCACCTAATTCCATGGTAACCATTCCGCCAATCAAAACGAAAAGATGAGAAAGACGTAACTTCCGTTTCGTTTCTAGCTCAAGTGAATGAATTCTTCTGTACCCAGTGGCCTCCTTAAACGGAATGGCAGCTGCCATTTTATTGGAGACAATAACTTGTTGAAAGTAATGAGATGGACCACATAAATATGGCCGCTGAAAAGGGGACAGAGTGCACAATGTTGTAACATTCGGGGGACTTTACAAATAGCTGTGTTTGTCTAATCGTCGTTTACAGTCACTTCATTGTGCAAAAAATTGCGACTTTTTGTTGCTTTACAAATATCTTATAATGCTGATGTGAGAGCCCCACAGTAGTCTTTGGCTGATAAGAATCTCTTGAATATTGTAGTAATAATAATAATAATGATGATGATGATGATGATGAAAAAGTCGCACGTTTTTGATAAACCTAAACCTGCTGCCAGTGATGGCTTTGGCTGACATTAGTATAACGTATATGGGGGCCTTAAAGGGTACTCCGGCACTTAAAACTTTTTATACGTTTCTGAACTTAATAACAAAACATAACAAACATCCTTACCTCTCTGCTCTCCTCTAGTATCACCGGTGTCCCCCGCAGACTGCAGCGGCAACTAAATCTAAGATAAACTTGTCTTAGCAGTGACAGCCTACTCAGCCAATCACTGATTAAGGGCCCTTTTACACAGAAAGCTTATCTGACAGATTATCTGCCAAAGATTTGAAGCCAAAGCCAGGAATGGATTTGAAAAGAGGAGAAATCTCAGGCTTTCCTTTACGACCTGATCTCTGTTTATAGTCTGTTTCTGGCTTTGGCTTCAAATCTTTGGCAGATAATCTGTCAGATAATCTTTCTGTGTAAAAGGGCCCTAAGAACGGACAGCTCCGTGGCCAGTGATTGGCTGAGCGGGCTGTCACTGCCAAGATGTGTTTACCTTTGAAGTGGTTGCGGCTACAGTCAGCAGGGGACTTCAAGAACTCCAGAGTAGAGCGGAGAGGTAAGGATAAGATGAGATGGCATCCCCGCGCCGGTCTGGTTATGTAAAAAAAACACAAAGCGATGTACCTTGTGGTACATTTGCTTTAAAACCTCTTTTTATTGCAGACATATCCATTAAAATATGCAACATCACTACGCCTCTACTGTAGCGGAATTGTTATCTGCCTGTGTTGGAGAAAACATTTGCTTTTAGGCCAGTTTCACACCTACCGTATCTTCTGCAAGTTCCCAGCGATTTTCCATAGCGATACCCGGTACTCTCATTTTCTATTGCTTTACATCCTCACAGTGGAGTTTTCATTTCGCTGCGAGACTGTAAAGCCCCTTGCCACTTAATCCACTGCTGCCGGGCTAATACATTACCAGCCCATGCTCCCGCTTGCTTTCCAGTACCAGGTATCGCAGTGAATTTGGATGTGGAACTCACAGTGTGAAATCCGCTGCAACATGGTATGTGTGAAACTGGCCTTACACATTTTACCTTTAATTCTCATATATCCTTATTGACTGTCAGGTAACATTTCACCTCAGCGTTTTTGAGCCAAAAAAAGCTATGCACCAATGGTGGCCTCTTAAAAAAAAAAAAAAAAAAAAAAAAAAAAAGACTTTGCTTCCCTACATAGTAATGTGTTGTACATTACACTGTCTGACACCATGTATATTATATTTGCATATATTATGGAACACTGTTATACATATAGGGCCACATGTATCATCCGGCGAACGGATGATTTTTGGCGGAAAGTGCCGATTTGCGTATTATTTTATACGCAAATGGCCGATTTGCGAATAAAATAATCGCAAATCGGCACTTTCCACCGAGTACGCCAGGGGGCGGAAAGGGGGCGGGAAGTGGGCGGAACGGAGGGCGCGGACTCAGAGTCCGCGCCATTTATCATCCGTTCCGCCCAAATGTACGCCGAAAACCTACTCCAGTCCTCAGCTGGCGTAGGTTTTCGGCGGTGCGCACCGGCGCGCACAGGATTTATGTACAGGCAGTCCGCCTCTACATAAATCCCCGTACCGCCGGAGCTGCGGGGGCATTTTTAAGTCCGGCGTAAAAAACGCCGGACTTAATAAATGCCTCCCATAATGTTTATGTTTGCAAATGACTATGATGTCTCTGATTGTGGGCTGAGCTTCTTGATGTTAAATACCAGCCTCTCATTGTGTGTGATGCTTGGAAAAGATCTCATTGAGAGATTTAAACATTGTGTAGCACATGATGGGTAAATAAATGTATCAAATTATTTACAATTACTGGAGTGCACCCCCATGTAGTTTGCCTCCTAGAATGTAATCTCCCCATGTAGGCATCTGCCTATAGGTAACCCCAGTGTCAGTTTGTTCCTCCAGTAAGTAGTATTTCTCATGTAGGCATCCCCCAGTCAGGGGCGGTCTTGGCATTTCTGGGGCCCCAAGCGAAGTTATGTCTGGGCCCCCCCCCCCCCTCGACATGCGCTCCACAACAATAGACCGCTGTGTGCTGCCCCCAGTACTATATACCCCTTGTGCGCTACCGCCAGTAGTATATACCCCTTGTGCGCTTCCCCAGTAGTATATAGACCCCTGTGTGTTCCCCCAGTTATATATAGCCCCCCATGTGCTCCCCCAGAAGTATATGGACCTCCTGTGTGCTGCCCCCAGTCGTATATACCCACTGTGTGCTGCCCCCAGTTGTATATACCCCCTGTGTGCTCCCCCACTAGTATATAGCCCCCCCCCCGTGTGCTCCCTCAGTGGTATTTACCCCCCCTGTGTGCTCCCCCACTTGTATATAGACCTCCTGTGTGCTCCCCCACTTGGATATAGACCCCTGTGTGCTCCTCCAGTAGTATATAAACCCCCTGTGTGGTTCCCCCAGTAGTATATAGACCCCCTGTGTGCCCCACCAGTATTATATAGACTCCTGTGTGCTCTCCCAGTAGTATATAGACTCCTGTGTGCTCTTCCAGCAGTATGTAGAACCCTTGTGTGCTGCCCCCAGTAGTATACAGACCCCTGTGTGCTCCCCCAGTTATATATAGACCCCCTGTGTGCTGCCCCCAGCAGTATATAGACCCCCTTTGTGCCTCACCAGTAGTATATAGACCCCCTATATATTCCCCCAGTAGTATATAGACCCCCTGTGTACCCCACCAGTAGTATATAGACCCCTGTGTGCTCCCCAGTAGTATATAGACCCCTGTGTGCTCCCCCAGTAGTATATAGCCCCCCCTGTGTGCTCCCCCCTTGAATATAGACCTCCTGTGTGCTCCCCCAGTTGTATATAGACCCCTCTGTGAAGCCCCAGTAGTCTATAGCCCCCCTGTGTGCTCTCCCAGTTATATATAGCCCCCCTGTGTGCTCCCCCTGTTATATAGCCCCCCTGTGTGCTCCCCCCATTTATATAGACCCCCCTGTGTGCTTCCCCCATTTATATATTCCCCCGCTGTGCTCTCCCCCAGTTAAACAGACCCCTGTGTGCTCCCCCTTCCATATAGTATATAACACAATAAAACAAACACTTATACTCACCTGGGTCCGGGCGTCTCCTCTTCTCTTCACTCTTGTCGCCGGAGGAAGGGTTTTCCCTGCGGTCACAAGAGGCCGCGCTCCCCTTGTTCTGACGCTGATGCTCCAGTGATGTCACTGGAGCGCCGGCACCACAAGGACAAAGTGGACACTTTCTGTGGCCACAAGAGTGACTGACAGGAAGGGAGCCAATGGCTCCCGCCCTGTCAGTGCTGCTGCTTCATGTAACTATGAGCGCTCATTACGAGTGCTCATAGTTACAGTTCAGATCGCAGCAGCGAGTGGGGCAGCGGCCCTGTCCAGTGGTCTTGAGCACAAGAGCGGGGTGTGGGGGCCCCCCTGGATGTTGGGGGCCCCAAGCGATCGCTTGGGTTGCTTGGTGCCAAAGACCGCTACTGCCCCCAGTAGGTAGTCCCTCCTAGGTAGTTATAACCACCAGTAGGTAGTATCCACAATGAAGTAGTTAGGTTCCCTCTGTGCTCTTATTTAGTAGTTTGAACCCCCCCCCCCCCCCCCCCCCCAAAAAAAAAAATAAAAAAAAATAGTTAAGTAGAATTACAGATGTGCCATCACATTTGGTTTTGGACAAGATAACTGTAGTTTTGCTCTTGTCTTCTTAGGAGTCTACTCATGTTAAATAACACTAAAAGGCATTTGTCACTACTATATGGCAGATGTGTATATCAGAAATAACCAAGTGCCAATAACAGTGGGGATAATTTAAACATCAATATTGAAAAAAGAGAGGAAGCCAAGGTTATGGGAGAAGTGGGGATCACAAGTTTATTAAATCCTGGAAATCTCATATAGTAAAATATTTACATAAATAGCTTAAAAAAACAGACACGTGATGTAGGTTCTATAATATCCATGTTGGACAAGTCTTGAATTCCACAGTTCTTAACAGGATCAAAAGACGGTCCATCCACGTCACCAGTTGTGAGATTTAAAACAACAAAGTAATAGAAGCATAATCAGTATGTTTCCATTAAAGAGATTTTCCCCACAATCAGTTGTTTTTATGAAAAAGCACCAGTATACATTCACTATATAGTTTGAATCAACCCCAAGAACAGATAAACGGAGCTTGCGTTTACACGGAGAGATTTATCTGACAGATTTTTTAAGCCAAAGTCAGGAATGTATTTGAAAAGAGGAGAAATCTCATTCTTTTCTCTATGACCTTTTCTCTGTTTATAGTCTGTTCCTGGCTTTGGCTTAAAAAATCTGTCAGATAAATCTGTGTGTGTAAACGCAGCATTTGTCTGAGCCCTTGTTCTGTATTTTTCACTTCTTATTATTTGTGCTTCTCCTTTATTGTAGCTAGATAGGTGGTCTGGATACACCCATCATGTGATCGCCACGTCTGAGTGGGAACTATGGCTGCTAGAAACTTTGTAAGTGGTCAGAATTTATTTAAAAAGTGACTGATGCTCCTCTGTCATCTAATCCGCAATGACAAAACCAAACGTTACAAACATGCTGGGAGTTGAGTTTGCCATTGACTTACATGACAAACATTCTCGCAGCATTTTAATCTGCGGATTTATCGCAATAGTTAAACTCGCGGCAGATCTGCCCGTGTGAATTTACCCTAAGTAGGAGCAAAGGAAGAAATGAAGCTCTAGACAAGTATATCAGTAATGGATACAACTAACTGCATGGAAACCACCTGGATATAATTATTGAAGGTTGTGAAAACCCTTGTTGCTTGACTGGATTTGGGTCATATACAGGATAATAATCCCAAGCTAACTAGCAAATTGACATGTAAATAACTAAAGGAATGAATTCCAAGATGTTGGAATGGCCAAATCAAAGCCCACGTCTTCAAACCATTCAGATTCTCTAACAGGATCCTAAGGCATTTGTGGTGTCCCACCATAGGTGTTGCTTGCCTGAACACCCCTCACAAAAGCCTGTAACTCAAAGTAAAGTAGTAATGAAGTCATGTATAAGTTTTGCCACTAGATTTCAGTAGTATGTGTATTCGTGTATATATATTGCACAGCTGTAGTGAACTAAGGGTTATTGTTTTATTTATGATCTGCACACCAATGAGAGCTTCTCTTCTCTACTACCTATCTCTGTCCTCCTTTCTTCTTACACTCTCTTCTCCACCACTCGCAAAAGCTGTTACACACCCTGTAGGAAGTTGTCACATGGGGAGAGGAAGTGTAGACCCACACTTAGTCAGTCTTAGTCAGGTTCCTATAGAGGTGGACACAAGACAAGACAGTCCCTGCTGTAGTCAAGCTGGGCCCTGGATTATGCCAGGTCCCCTGACAGGGACAAGAGTGCAGTCAGTTCTCTTCTGTTTAGGGATGGTCCGAAACTGCCGAGGTTCGGGTTCGTATGAACCTGAACACTCGGCATCAGATTCCCGCTGTCTGCCCGCTCCGTGAAGCGGGTGGATACAGCGGGAGGACCGCCTGGAAAACTGGGATACTGTAACGCCTGGAGTAGTGGATCCACTGGACCGTCACCAGCGATGGCACTAACCTCACCAGGGAGCGGAGTCTAAGGGGCCGCTGGTTTTCACCAGAGCCCGCCGCAAGGCGGGATGGACTTGCTGCGGCAGGCGACCCCCAGGTCGCTACCCCTGGCTTGGTTGCTGGTGACGGCAGACGAGGCGTGGCAGGAGCAGTAGGCAGGAGATGGTGCTGGCAGAGGTCTGTGGGTGTAACCGCAGGTGACAGGCTGAACACAGGAGCAATGGTATCACAGGGGAACAGGAACCAGGAACAAGGACTAGGGACCAGATAGCGGATAGGAATCAGGAACAGGGACTTGGGACCAGGTAGCGGATAGGAAACAGGAACAACAGGGGGCTGGGCCAAACGCTATGGGAAGCATGTAGAGGCTCCAACACAAGGGACAGGGCATGCTGGGATTTATAGGGAGTGCTAGGTGCAATTAACCAATTAAGGGCGGACTGGCCCTTTAAATCCGAGACAGCCGGCGCGCGCGCGCGCCCTAGGAGGCGGGGACGCGCGCCGGCCGGCACAGACGGAGACAGGAGCGGAGGAGAGGTGAGGCGCCCCCAGGGGCCGAACTAGCAGCAGCGCCGGGTCCCTGCACAAGGACGCCGGCGGCTGCATGGGGCAGAAGGAGGTCGCGGCGGTGGCCCGGAACACGGGCCGCCGCCGCGGCCGTGACAGATACAGCCTATGGCTGTATCCCAGTTTTCCAGGCGGTCCTCCCGCTGTATCCACCCTCTCCACGGAGCGGGCAGATAGCGGGAATCATTACCGAGAGTTCGGGTTCGTACGAACCCCAACCGAACTCAGTTCGGACCATCCCTACTTATGTTTCTCAAAAAAAGCAAGACACACAGATCAGGCATCCCTTCTGAGTTTGCCAGGGACCTGGCTCTAACAGACCAGCTGTAGTGTACGGACGCTTATGGAGAACACAGAGACTTTCTTCTTCAAAGCAACACTCCTGCCTAAGATGCAACGCTAAACACCTACAGAGAGGACAAGTCAGAGATTACCCCAACCCACGGTGTGAACATCTCTAAAAGTGCAGGAAAATATCCTAAAGTAGAGGAACTGATTCAGATAGAGCAAAGCAGCCAAGAGCCTACGTACTCTATCTCGCAGCGCGGGTGAAACTAGATAACTTTGGACACCTTGCTCAACTCTGGTAACAAGGTTTGGGGCTTGTGTCACAGTGGTAGGACAGGTAACTCGACACTGCAGGGCAAAAGGTGGTATAGTGACAAAGGTCGAAACACGGGCACAAGCATTTTTCTTCTTTCAAGTATTTTCAAATATTCTTCTTTTAAAGTTCCAGCAGAGTACAGTATTACAATTAGGTTGGGACTCTCATGACCTACTCCTCTCCACTCCTCTGAACTGTCTTTACTCTTCTCAGGACGCAACCAAGTCAGCACTGCTACGCTACTCTACTCTACCTCATCAGCTCTCAGTACAGATCCAGTGGGAGTCAAGTCTGTATCTGTTACGTATTATTTGAGCCACTTGCATCACAGAAGACTTATCAGTGAAGAATGAGTTTATTTATTCGATTAGGACTCTGTGATCATTGCACCAGCACCTACACACAAGCTACACCGTCCTTGGGTCATTTTCCCATTGTGTGGGTGGCGGTACCGACAGTCCGGGTTGGGTCATAACTCCACTCCGGACCACTGTGATCAGCGCCCAAGAGACCCATCACATCCCAGCAGGTCACCAACCATTGGGGAAGGGTATAGCCAGCCACGAAAAACTAAAAACAGTTGTGCCTTTATAACTGTGTGCTGAGTTAGCACTGGCATTACAACATCCTACCACCTGGCTGAGCTATACTCCACCGACTAACCACCACAATAGTGAAGTCACACTCTACCACCTAGCAAGTGACCTATTGAGTAAGCACCACACATTGGTATAAACCAATGTCCTTTAACATCAATGAACTGAAGCAGGGCTATAAAGAACTTTGTAGGAGACTGATATTCTCCTGCAGAAAATATTTCTTGTTCCTAAAGGTATATGTTACTGAATTACTGGATGTACATATTGTATAGATATGTTTTGATGAGCAACCACAATTGCTTCTCTGAGCTCATGTCTGACATCCTCCCTTCTCAGCTGTCAGGACAGGAAGGTGAGGACAAGACGAGACAGCGGGCCCTGAAACTGAACCCACCCACTGTCCTACCTACTTGCCTCAATCGGCCCAAGGCATCTGCGGACAACCACAAAGGCGTTCCCTGTACTAGATACGCGCAACACAGAACAAGACAAACACAATAAAAGGAGGTCAGGAAGCCAAGTCAGAACCAAACGGGCAATGCAGTACAAAGTCGGTGAGCAAACTGATAGCCAAAGGTCAGACGGGAGGTCAGGTAACAGGTATATCGAGCAGAGGTGTTAGGTACAGGGATCGCAGGAATAGACAGGGGGAGCTGGGATCAGGGAATAAACCTTAATAGCCACCGATCAGGAACTGACGGCTGGCTCTTTAATTACAGGACCAGGAGCCCGACCAGAACGCGATTGGTCCGGACTCCTGAGTCCTGATACATGACACATGTGAATCAGCAGGGTGGGTGGCCTGCAGCCTAACTCTGCTCAGCTGAGCGTAACTTCGCTCAGCCGAGCAGCTGCGAGTCACTGGAGCCCTCGGTGCCCCTGGTAACCAGAGACGCCATCGGGTCTCCATGGCGTCACACGGCCATGGCCAGGAAGGTGGTGCTGCGCTCTAGCCGGGGAAAGCGTCAGTAAGGTAAGTTTCTGACATCAGCATTATGAGCGCAGCACTGGTCACCACTTCTTTCTTTTTTTTCCACTATATGACTTCCTGAACATATAATTATTGGAGTTTATACTCTCTTTTATACATGACTGTATATATTTGTGAAAATATCTTGGGGACAGATTATGTCTGTGCACCTCGACTATGGTATAAAATGCACCAATATATATGATACGTTTGGCACGTGTTCACTGGAGACAAATTTATCATGTGTTTTAATCCCATTTATGTTTGTTATATGTCATAGGGCGTGACTTAATGGGAATGGGCATGGCCTAAACTCACAAAAATGTACTATTATTTAGGAATAGATTTTTTTGATATAAAGTAAGCCAAATTCTAGTTGGTATAAACATAGCTGGAAAGTCTAAAGAAGCACCAATATATCAGACAGCACAAGCCACTGTGAAAAATTTGGAGCATCTTTAGGCGAAGTTAATGCAAAATATTAGACAGTATTAGTCAATCTGTCCCATAACATTATAAGTTATATACACTAGCCTGAGGTGTGATGTCATCAAAGACCGTTGCAACTGGAAAGAAGTGGATGTCATTGCTGTGTGTGGTGCTGTTTTAGAGACAGGATTAGTGATGTCTAAACCTAGAAGGTCATTCAGACTAAATAAAGGAAATAGATACTTGGAGTATCAGAGATGTAAGTATAAATTAAAACCTTAGTGACCTTCATCCATCTTCACCCCTATAACCAACATGTCACCATCCACTTATTTTAGCATTACGCCCATATAGTGAGCACCAGTAAAGATTTAAGTAGGTTTAAACATTGTTCACCAAATAAAAAAGGATAGAAATGTACCATTTTTTATTTTATTTTTAGCCTTGAAAAAATGTCATGAGGAACCAGAGCTCGTGGAGGCGCCAATCCAACGCCGACCTCCTACAAAGTGAGTCAATGAATTCCTCACTATTTTTTGAATAGCTTGTTGACAGAAGAAAACATTGAGGTATTTCCCTAAAAGTCGAAAAGAATGAAAACCATCATTCCCATAATGTTTGTGCCTCTCACCTGCACTTTGTAAAGGTTTTTTATTCCCTGTCTTCATTGTTATAAAGGGGTCCAATGGTTTCAGTAGGTTACAGTAGGTGGAGTGATTTTATCAATGATATATATTTTCCTGTGTTAATAACCAGGTTTGGGGACATACATGGTGGGCTCCAGCTTATTGCTCCATTTTCTGTTATTTTCCTGTCCCTCCATAGATGTCAGTTGGCAGGAGCACATGCACGGCCATGAGCCATCCAAGCTCTGATTTGCCTGGAGGATAAAAAAAAATCTAATTGGAAATGGCTTATCATTAGCACAACAAGGAAGTCAGGACTGCAAACACTTTGCAGATATTGTTATAAACTTCAGCCAATACTACACTACAAGTGATCACTACCCCAAGCCAAGGTGTAATGGTAGTATGACCATGAATAAGATCACCATGAGTAGTCACAATGCATAGACTCTTCTATATGTCAGGTACCCTTATTCTTGGAGAAGCAATAAAAATTGAAGAATTGGTTACACACTTGTGGAATTGGAAACTTTGAAACTTTTTTCCGTCTTTTTTTCTGTCAGATGGAAGGTACTGCTCCAACAGGACAATTTATGGTGGGGCTGGATTATAAATGCACTTATTATTATAAGCTGCACACACGTTACTTATTTATAATTTTTAATAGGCGCGGAAGTGGGGGTGGGGGGTTGATGGGGAGGTGTGGGCACTGAGGGGGCATCATTTCAGGTTTCGCCTCAGGTGGCCGAAAATCTAGAGTTGGCTCTTATTATCACTGATTTTCTTAATACTGTATTTTCCGGCGTCTTTGACCGACTTTTTAACCCAGAAAAATCTTCTCAGAAGTTGGGGGGTCATCTTATACGACGGGTATGGTTGCCCCATGCGGTGTGGGAGGCTAAAAAATGGCCGCATCCCCACCGTACAAGGCGAACCCCTGACAATCTTCTTAAAAGACAGGGGTTGTCTTATACGCCCAGTCGCCTTATACGCTAGAAAATACGGTAAATTTAAAATATGGGGCCTCCTAAAGTTGTATAAGATTATTTGGAAGTGTCTTTAGTTTGTGATGGTTGGCCTGCAGATTTATTCTACATTTTAATGATTGACATATTTTACTTTCACTTCACAGAATAGAATATATGGCCTACCTTGGGCTGAAGCCAACAGAATCATATAAGCCCAAAGAAGATGCACCTGAGTCAGTGAATACAGAGGAGATTCCAGTGACACCTAGAAAGGAGTAAGACATGGATTTACCCTTATCAGTATTCAAATGTCACAATTTTCTTCATTACAAATTAGTAAAATTCTCTGTATTTCTCAAATTCAGATCCATAAACATAGAGGAAATGCCCATGAGAAAAGCCAGTGATGTGACATTAGATACTGTGCTGAGTGAGCATAATTATTGGAAGAAAGGACATTAACATCAAATTGCAGCATTATTATTATTATTTAAAATATATATATATTCTATTCACTTTTGTGTTGTTTTGTCTTTTTATTACTTTATCGGGTGGCATTTCAGGATTATCAAGTCTACATCTAAGGGGTCATTCACACGTTCCACGTACAGTCCATATATACAGACAATGTGCTATGGACAGCACTTTATTATGATGCTGTGAGCTCCGAAATTGGTTAAAGGGGAACTATCAGCAGGTTAGACAAATCTAATCTGATGATATGTCCCTACTGCATAGAAGGTGCTGAGTTGGAAGGTAATTCTCTTACCTTCCTCCTCAGCGCCATTCCGGTGCAGTTAGCAGTTTGCTTCCAGTAGGAGCACTAGGGCACCCGTTAGGAGCACTGCCTGCCCCCATAGTGCCGATCTGGCCCGTCCGCTGGCTGGCCTGCTCCATTCATTATCATTAGAAAGGGGTAGGCAGGCTGGCCGAGGGCTGACCAGCACTATGGGGGAAGGCAGTAGTCCTAACGGGTGCCCCAGTGCTCCTACTGAAAGCAAACTGCTAATTGCACCGGAATGGCGCTGAGGAGGAAGGTAGAAGCCATACCTTCCACCTCAGCACCTCCTATGCAGTAGGGACATATCAGCAGGATCAATAAAAGTCTCATGATATTCATGATCCCCTGAGATATTAGCCTCTGAGCCCAATACTATATTGCAACCGATGAATACAGGTAGAACATGCTTGCATGCGTCGGCCATTGGCTGTATGATTGTGCCACATTTTTAATATAGCATGGTCACTGGTGGCCGTATGCAGGCATGGTTTCACTTCTTCTTCTTCTGCATTCTGCAGTCACAATATAGTCCCAGACACAGCTTATTATTTGGCTGCTAGGGAATGAGCGTACTGCTAACTTTTTAAATGCTGAAAAAAATGAAAAGAAAAAAATACATTATGAATTGTGCAAAAGTACATTTTATTGTTGGAACAAGGAGATTAGAGTCACTTAGTAAAAATTTTGCCTGTTTGTTTGGCATACACCCTTTTTTTCCGAGGTCCATGAAAGATCTGTAGCTGGGCTCCATGATTCATTTGCCAGCCTATGGATGCCTTATTGAAGGAACTGTTCTTTGGTCCTCTGATCTTACTGTATCTTTTGCTTTATTCTTTATGGCGAAGTGTTTGCTTCGCTTTTGTTGGTCATGTATTATGCAAACTTGGAAAAATAATAAAAATTATTTAAAAAAAAAAAACAGGCAAAATTTTACAGGACAGAAATGGTAGTATGGTGTGCTCGACTGAAAAAGTCTATGGGCGATCTGGTATATGTCAAAACCTTGAGTGCACTAACTAGTTCTGCACCTGTTAGAACTATAATAGATATGTGGTATAGAGATAAAAAGTGATAGGCTCTCAAAAGGCGATTGACATAGATAGATCAGAATAATATATACAAATATAGTTGGATTATGACACAATGGATCTCATGATTACCGAATTTATGGGTTTAAAATCTAGTTTTATGTACTGAAAAATAATAATACAGAAATAATACAAAAATACAAATATATATATGAAAAACGAAATAAAAAAATGAAATTGTATCTCAATGTGCTATGATGAACTTTTCAGATCTATCTGCATACTTGATCGGTATTGACTTACTTATGTTTATTTTACCATGCAGTATTAGTTCATATGCAACAATAAATAAAATAAAATATAGAGTATAAAAAGATGATAAAAAATGTTAAAAAAATGATGGAATGAATATTGCCACTTTTAAAATAGAGAAAGCGGTGCAGGGCCCTTGCTTTACCGCATTTGCAATTGTTAGGTTCCCGTTTACATATCCCTTATATCCTTAGATAGGACAAATATATAAAGTCAAGTATGTATATATATATATATATATATATATATATAAAGTCAAGTATATATATATATTTTTATGTGGTGGAAGTCCACCTCTCACCAGTCCTTGTGGGTTATAGGAGCTCCTGTATAGTAGTTATATCGCAGCAGCTGACGTGTGCGGTGATAGTGGATTCCTAGACTCCAGTGGAGTGGGTAATTCAGTCTATCTCAATCTCTGGTCTGGATCTGGTCCGGTTTACAGATCATATATGAGACTGTTCTCACTTGTGCGTATTTTTTATGTCCATTTTTTATTCATGCGGTTCTTACCATGGGTATCTAGTGATCCAAAAATAATAATAATGATAATGATACAGAAGTTTTGCACATGAATAAAGTCCGAAGTGGAAAAAAAAGAAAACAAAACAGAGAGAAACACAAATGAAGCATGATCCATGCCACAATATACAAAGATATAAAGGTAACTCGTCGAATCCCTATTATTTTTTATATATATATATTCATATGTTAGTATGTTAAAGGAGTGTTGTGCTTGTTGTTGCGTCTTTCTTGCGTTTTTCATGCGTTTTTTGTTCTTGTCTACTGATTTGTTCTTTTGGTGTTTTTCATACGACTTAGGTAAATTTTCTGTTATATTACTATGTAGCTTAGTTTGTTGTATGTATTACTATGTAACTTAGTTTGTTGTATGTTTATAGTCCTCTTATGTGTACATAATGTATATTGTTGTTTGTGTTGGTTTTGAATTGGTTATGTTGTATGTAATAAATGTCCCTAATTGGAAATAAAAATAAAAATAAAATAAATAAAAGGTTAAAAATAAAAATAATAATAAAAATAAAAAATACACAAAAATACAAAATAAATAAAAGATAAAAATAAAAATAAAAAATAAAAATAAAAATACCATTATCATATATTTAACAATATAGAATATATATGTCTATATATGAATAGACTACATATAGCGTATGTTTAACAATGTAAAATGAATATATTTATATATGAATAGAATTACATATAAAAATTATAAATAATGAATATATGAATAAATTGGCATAGAGAAATTACAGGTTATGTTAAATCAAAAATCTAACAGGGAACAGTTCAGACACCGATATTGAAGTTGAATACTGAGTTGTTCGTGGGTGAATCCCACGATACTCGCGCTTTCTAATTTTTTATAGGATATCTTAGAGTAATTATACATAAACGATAACATTGTTTATATATGTATACACAAATTTATAAGTAGGTAAACTAAGAATGGGGTGTCCCTCAAGGGGCGGTCCAGGCACTGATATTACAGTCGGGCACTGTACCGTCCGTCGATGGACCCCCAATCACCCAACCACATACATGATAAACCAAAAATAAGTATAAAATCATAAACCAGAAGTAGAATAATAATAATAATAATAATAATATAGCTTATATTGCATTTAGTACCAGTACATATTCAGTCATTATTGTTAGTAATGGTATTAGTTTTGTTGTATCAGGCCACCTCAATGTTTTTATAAATATATGTATTTCATCATGGGTTGATCGCCTATGTAAATGATAGGATGTTATAGGTTCTGTCACTATCTATATCTATAGAAAACCAAATATCTCAAGTTCTGCATTCAAGCCATATGGTTCCAATGTTTGGAAATCAAAAATATATCGAGATTCTTGTCTTGACATTTTTGCAATGAAATTTCCTCCCCTCCAATCTGTTTCTACTGTATGAATAGCTGCAAATTTAGTTCCTCTTATTTTACTGTCATGGACTTCCTTATAGTGGGCAGATAAGGTATGTTTCATGTAGCCTCTTTTATGTTATAAAAATGTTCTGAAATTCTTTTTTTCAAACATCTCGAGGTCCTTCCGATGTACTGTTTCTGACAAGGACATTGTATGATGTATATAACATTTTCTGAGTTGCATGTTAGAGTTCCTTTAATTTTATGTTCATAGCTGTTGGTTGTGGATATAATCTTTTCTATACGTCTTTCAAATTGTGTTGTTCTACAGTCATTGCATAGTCCACATCTGTAAAAGCCTGTTAGTTCAGGATGAATGGATTTTTGTGTAGAATTAGTTTTTTCCTAATGGTTGGTGCAATTTGTAGGCCTAAATTGCTAGCTTTTGAATATACAATGGGAGGTTTTATGGGGAGTAGTGGACCAAGTATTTTATCATCGCTTAGATGATGCCAATGTTTATTGATTATTTTGTGTACTTGTTTATAACTTGAGTTAAAAGGTATGACTATCTTAGCTGTTTGGTCTATGGTTTGTGTTGTGTCTGTTGTCATCGTTTGTTCGTTAAAGAATAAATTTCTATCTAGAGAACGTGTTTTATCTATAGCTTTATTAAGAATTTTCTCTGGGTAATGTTTTATTAAAAATTGTTGTTTTAAGAAGTTTGCCTCCTCTTCAAACTTCTCACTATATGTGCAATTGCGTCTTAGTCTCCTGAACTGGCCAAAGGGTATATTGAGTAACCATTGCGGAAGGTGGCAACTTTCAAACCTGATGTATCCATTTTTAGCAGTAGGTTTTCTATATGTGTTACATATGAGTGTTGATCCTTGTGTTTTAATTTGCAGGTCCAGAAATTCTATAGATTCATAACTGTGTTGTGAGGTGAATTTAAGATTTGAGTTGTTATCGTTTATGGATCCTATGAACTCGATGTACTCTGATTCTGTGCCTCTCCAAATGATGACGATATCGTCTATATATCTCTTCCATAGTACCAGGTTTGCTCCTAGGTGGGGTATGATGTGTTGTTCTTCCCAGTGTGCCATGAACAAATTGGCATAACTAGGAGCAAACCTGGTACCCATGGCTGTACCTGATATTTGTAAGAAAAATTATTTTTCGAAGACTTTATACTTTCTCATAACTATTTTTTCTTTGAAAAATAATTTTTCTTACAAATATCAGGTACAGCCATGGGTACCAGGTTTGCTCCTAGTTATGCCAATTTGTTCATGGCACACTGGGAAGAACAACACATCATACCCCACCTAGGAGCAAACCTGGTACTATGGAAGAGATATATAGACGATATCGTCATCATTTGGAGAAGCACAGAATCAGTTTTTAATAAAGCATTACCCAGAGAAAATTCTTAATAAAGCTATAGATAAAACATGTTCTCTAGATAGAAATTTATTCTTTAACGAACAAACGATGACAACAGACACAACACAAACCATAGACCAAACAGCTAAGATAGTCATACCTTTTAACTCAAGTTATAAACAAGTACACAAAATAATCAATAAACATTGGCATCATCTAAGCGATGATAAAATACTTGGTCCACTACTCCCCATAAAACCTCCCATTGTATATTCAAAAGCTAGCAATTTAGGCCTACAAATTGCACCAACCATTAGGAAAAAACTAATTCTACACAAAAATCCATTCATCCTGAACTAACAGGTTTTTACAGATGTGGACTATGCAATGACTGTAGAACAACACAATTTGAAAGACGTATAGAAAAGATTATATCCACAACCAACAGCTATGAACATAAAATTAAAGGAACTCTAACATGCATCTCAGAAAATGTTATATACATCATACAATGTCCTTGTCAGAAACAGTACATCGGAAGGACCTCGAGATGTTTGAAAAAAAGAATTTTGGAACATTTTTATAACATAAAAAGAGGCTACATGAAACATACCTTATCTGCCCACTATAAGGAAGTCCATGACAGTAAAATAAGAGGAACTAAATTTGCAGCTATTCATACAGTAGAAACAGATTGGAGGGGAGGAAATTTCATTGCAAAAATGTCAAGACAAGAATCTCGATATATTTTTGATTTCCAAACATTGGAACCATATGGCTTGAATGCAGAACTTGAGATATTTGGTTCCCTATAGATATAGATAGTGACAGAACCTATAACATCCTATCATTTACATAGGCGATCAACCCATGATGAAATACATATATTTATAAAAACATTGAGGTGGCCTGATACAACAAAACTAATACCATTACTAACAATAATTACTGAATATGTACTGGTACTAAATGCAATATAAGCTATATTATTATTATTATTATTATTATTATTATTATTATTATTATTATTATTATACTTCTGGTTTATGATTTTATACTTATTTTTGGTTTATCATGTATGTGGTTGGGTGATTGGGGCTCCATCGACGGACGGTACAGTGCCCGACTGTAATATCAGTGCCTGGACCGCCCCTTGAGGGAAACCCCATTCTTAGTTTACCTACTTATAAATTTGTGTATGCATATATAAACAATGTTATCGTTTATGTATAATTACTCTAAGATATCCTATAAAAAATTAGAAAGCGCGAGTATCGTGGGATTCACCCACGAACAACTCAGTATTCAACTTCAATATCGGTGTCTGAACTGTTCCCTGTTAGATGTTTTTTTAACATAACCTGTAATTTCTCTATGCCAATTTATTCATATATTCATTATTTATAATTTTTATATGTAATTCTATTCATATATAAATATATACATTTTACATTGTTAAACATACGCTATATGTAGTCTATTCATATATAGACATATAGATTCTATATTGTTAAATATATGATAATGGTATTTTTTTTTTTTTATCTTTTATTTATTTTGTATTTTTGTGTATTTTTTATTTTTATTTTTAATATTATTTTTAACCTTTTATTTATTTTATTTTTATTTCCAATAAGGGACATTTATTACATACAACATAACCAATTCAAAACCAACACAAACAACAATATACATTATGTACACATAAGAGGACTATAAACATACAACAAACTAAGTTACATAGTAATACATACAACAAACTAAGCTACATAGTAATATAACAGAAAATTTACCTAAGTCGTATGAAAAACACCAAAAGAACAAATCAGTAGACAAGAACAAAAAACGCATGAAAAACGCAAGAAAGACGCAACAACAAGCACAACACTCCTTTAACATACTAACATATGAATATATATATATATAAAAAATAATAGGGATTCGACGAGTTACCTTTATATCTTTGTATATTGTGGCATGGATCATGCTTCATTTGTGTTTCTCTCTGTTTTGTTTTCTTTTTTTTCCACTTCGGACTTTATCCATGTGCAAAACTTCTGTATCATTATCATTATTATTTTTGGATCACTAGATACCCATGGTAAAAACCGCATGAATAAAAAAATGGACATAAAAAATACGCACAAGTGAGAACAGTCTCATATATGATCTGTAAACCGGACCAGATCCAGACCAGAGATTGGGATAGACTGAATTACCCACTCCACTGGAGTCTAGGAATCCACCCCGGGCAACGATTAGCCAAAGAGGCTTATATACAACTAAAAACATACGGAGATCTACTACTGCAACATTCTTCACTGAAGAAAGGATAAGTTATACATCCTGAAACGCGTCTGAGGGGTTGCAGGACAATAGCAATATACAGCCACTGAAAACTTCTTTCCCGCCGCCTATCCCGCATGCAAGGCGCACACCGCATGCAAAGCACTTTATGCAAAGCACCTTATCCGAGAACCACGGGGGGGACGCCCCCTGTCCACTTGGATCTGCATGATAGAACGCTATAGATTCAACCAGCCTTTGCTGTGGAACACTAAGTCCAACATAAGAAACAGTCCAACAGTGAAGAGAGGGGAGCACGCCAGCTGCCACGATACTATCACCGCACACGTCAGCTGCTGCGATATAACTACTATACAGGAGCTCCTATAACCCACAAGGACTGGTGAGAGGTGGACTTCCACCCAGGGCCGGCTCCAGGTTTTTGTGGGCCCTTGGGCGACAGAGCCTCGGCGGGCCCCTTTGAGGAGCAAATCATGGCGATACAGGCGAGGAAAGATTTGCAGCAGAAGAAACATGCGGCTGCTGCATATCTTTCTCCTCCTGTATCTCCTGATCTCTGCAGTAGTCAGGACTCTGGAGGAGTCAGACACAGTGAAAGGATCATATGTATATATATATATATATATAATATATACACAGAGCAGGAGCTGTATACAGAACTAGCAGCTCCAGCATGTTATATATATATATATATATATATATATAAAAATATATATATATATAAAACATGCTGGAGCTGCTAGTTCTGTATACAGCTCCTGCTCTGTGTGTGTATATATATATATATATATATATATAAGGGATGGGTCCGTACGAACCCGAACTCTCGCCATCGATGTCTTCCACCTTCGTGGAGAGGGTGGATACAGTGGGAGGACCGCCTGGAAAACTGGGATACAATCATAGCCATAGGCTGTATACCAGTTTTCCAGGCGGTACTCCCGCTGTATCCACCCGCTGCACAGAGTGGGCACACAGCGGGAATCATTTATTTATTTATATACAGAGCAGTAGCTGTATACAGAACTAGCAGCACCAGAATGTAAGATATATATATATATATATATATATATATCTTACATGCTGCTGCTAGTTCTGTATACAGCTCCTGCTCTCTGTATGTATGTATATATATATATATATATATATCATGCTGCATGATAGATATATATATATATATATATATATATACAGAGAGCAGGAGCTGTATACAGAACCAGCAGCACCACTCCTGTATACAGCTCCTGCTCTGTGGATAGATAGATAGATAGATAGAAAGTAGATAGGAGATAGATAGATAGATAGGAGATAGATAGATGGATAGATAGATAGATAGATAGTAGATAGATAGATAGAAAGTAGATAGTAGAAAGTAGATACAGATCCTGCTGTATACATATATAGTACAGCAGGACCTGTATACACAAAACAAAACTAGAAACACCAGCACATACAGTTGACTATTAGTTTACAGAGCCTACCTTCTGCCCTCTATCAGGTCAGGTGTCCGATCACATGACCCATGACATCACCACAGGTCCTTCATACTCAAAGGTCCTTTTCCTACCTACTCGGCTGTAGGGAAGACTTGCAGGAAGACGTGTGCCCGGGGACCCCAGTATGTATCGGCGGGCCCCTAACTGTCACATGCGGCCTCTAGGGGCCCAGTCCCCTCTGTTACTACACTTTTTTTTTTTTTTTTTTTTACTAACAAAAAAAAAATTTAGTAACAGACGGGAGTGGGCCCCTAGAGGAGCTGTGGGCCCCGGCACTTGCCCTAGTCAGCCGGGTGCTGACGCCGGCCCTGCTTCCACCACATAAAAATATATATATATACTTGACTTTATATATATATATATATATATACTTGACTTTATATATTTGTCCTATCTAAGGATATAAGGGATATGTAAACGGGAACCTAACAATTGCAAATGCGGTAAAGCAAGGGCCCTGCACCGCTTTCTCTATTTTAAAAGTGGCAATATTCATTCCATCATTTTTTTTACATTTTTTATCATCTTTTTATACTCTATATCTTATTTTATTTATTGTTGCATATGAACTAATACTGCATGGTAAAATAAACATAAGTAAGTCAATACCGATCAAGTATGCAGATAGACTATGAACAAGACCGTATATAGCTGCTTCACTGCATCTGAAAAGTTCATCATAGCACATTGAGATACAATTTCATTTTTTTATTTCGTGTTTCATATATATATTTGTATTTTTGTATTTTTTGTAATATTTCTGTATTATTATTTTTCTGTACATAAAACTAGATTTTAAACCCATAAATTCGGTAATCATGAGATCCATTGTGTCATAATCCAACTATATTTGTATATATTATTCTGATCTATCTATGTCAATCGCCTTTTGAGAGCCTATCACTTTTTATCAAAATTTTACAGGAATTCATCAAAGACCTATATTAATAATTATACATGGGGGGAGTGGCTAGCAGCAAGATGGCGTAGCTGCACCTGCCCTGGGCTCTGATGCCTCCCACCTCCCGTCTCCTGCCGACTCCTGATGAGAGCTTCCCCGGTGAAAGGTGTCCCTTGCGGGCTGCCTGCCGTCGCCCACCCCGGTGAACGGTGAACAACGCTACCTGCTTGTAGCAATGGAGGGGCTCGGGATTCCTGGTGGAGTTGGCTGTTTGGGAGAGGCGGTTGTGGCCTCCAGGATGAAGCGGATTGGAGCGGACCCCATGGTGCGGCGTGGTGCTGTGGCCTCGGAGGGATGTGCCGGCGCGGGGATTCGGTGGTCCGAAGCTCCTTGTGTGCGGCCAGCATGGGTAGAGGCTAATGCAGCAGGAGGAGCCGCTGGGATAAAAGACCGCCTGATCGGATGGAGCTCACACGTGATCGTCGGCATGACGAGGAGGTCAGCTGACTGACAGGACGACGCTCCGCCATTAAAGCGACTACTCTGGCAGCAGGAACTCCAGCCTGAGACCCGTCAAGCCGTTTGAGGCCACTTGCTGTGGCGCTATGGGTACAAACTGTGACCTTCTGTTGCATACCGGCCTTTTGGCTCTTCAGAACGACTCTGACCATATACCCTCAGAAAGGTAGCCTGCCGGTAAGACTGCAAACTCAAACCCCCCTCTGTATATTCTTTCTCAGAGCATGACTAACTCACCCTGAGAACTACCTGAGGGAAGACTTGTGCTACGTGTCCTGGTGCACCCAGGTAGGGGGGTACCGGGCAAGCTTATGAGGGGGACCACTGATGGAATATTAGTTCCCCCCTCTGATTGCAGGCTACATTATGGTGATACCTTGAGACCAGGGGAGGTTATTAGCCCCTTTTATTACATTCTCGCTCTGGGATGTGGAGACTTCTTTTTACCCAACCCAGGGAGGACTATGGACGTTGTGATCTTAAACTTGAAAACAGCGACTAAGTAACCCCATGGACTATGAACTGGGTCTAAAGAGTTATAAAGTGCTCTGTGTAACTGTATTTTCTGTTTTCATTTATTTGTATTTCCTGCCTTACTGGCCGCAGGAATTTCTGATTGGGCCGTGACCGGACCTGCACTCCTCTATATTTATAACTGCATGAGTACAGTTCTCATTTGCTCTCTTTGCATGAGACGCCATTTTAGATCTGAGTGTCTGAATACAATCATTACCTGCTTTCTTTGAACACTATGTTATTGAAGGCCTAAGTGTGTGAAAGTTTCTTATTAGCTCTCTTGCATACTATATTATTTAAGGCCTAAAATCTACGTATTCATCTTAGTACTTCTTTATATTGCATCTTTTAAGGCCTCAAGTGCATGAATATATCCTTTACTAGTTCTTTTTGCATACCATAGCATTCTGGGCCTAATTGTATGAATATCTCTCATGAGCTTTCTTCTGGATATTATGTCACTAAAGGCCTAAGTGTATGGGTATATTTTCTACTAGCCGTTTTAGTATATTATGCCAGCTAAAGCTCAAAACCGGAAATCAGGAGGTGCTGCATGTACTAAAGAGCAAGGTTCGGTTCACAAGATTGACAAATTCCTAAAGTCCCCAATGCCCCCTAAAGTAAGAGGAGGTAAGGCCCCCTCTCCGGGTGGGTCACGTTATTCAAACCTGAGTCAAGACGGGGAGGGGTCCGCCGATGCCACTGGGGATACCCCGGTCTCATCGGCGGAAGCCATCCTGTTAGAAATATCTAAATGTAATGACTCTATTAAGGGCTTAGCCACCCAGTTGGGGTCTGTATCTTCAGAGATAATGTTTGTCCGTCAGGATCTTGCAACAGTTAAGGATATGCAAAACAGGAGTCCGTGGAGCCTCAGTTGCGAGTCTCAAAACACGGGATAGCCAGATATCACTAGCCTGTTGCCACGGGGTGCCTCCATGATAGGGAGAGCACCATACCACCCTGATAAATAGCCCCTTAAGTCCCACTCGGTTGCTAGTATTGGAACATAAATAGGGAAACACCAGGGTGGCCCCTTTTTGTCAACGTCTAACTCAAGGTGCGAGTATTGCGATCATGACAAGGGCTTGCCAAGGCAGGCTTCCATCCACAGACAGCCGTTTCGGGGGTTTTGCCCCTCGTCAGTGTGAAGTAGGATTCTGGCTAGTTGGGGCAATAGCAAATCGACCAACAAAACACAGTTATCACTGAACTCAAGGAGAACAGTGAAAAAAATTCCAATGAAGTACTCAATCAAGAGTCTCCACTGATGCCCCCAAAAATTTAAATATGCAAAACAGGAGTTCGTGGAACCTCAGTTGCGAGTCTCAAAACACGGGATAGCCAGATATCACTAGCATGTTGCCATGGGGTGCCTCCATGATAGGGAGAGCAAAACACCACCCTGATAAATAGCCCCTTAAGTCCAATCGGTTGCGAGTATTGGAACATAAATAGGGAAACACCAGGGTGGCCCCTTTTTGTCAACGTCTAACTCAAGGTGCGAGTATTGCGATCATGACAAGGGCTTTCCAAGGCAGGCTTCCATCCACAGACAGCCGTTTCGGGGTTCTTGCCGAAACGGCTGTCTGTGGATGGAAGCCTGCCTTGGCAAGCCCTGGTCATGATCGCAATACTCGCACCTTGAGTTAGACGTTGACAAAAAGGCGGACCAAAACGGACCAAAAAACGTTGCTGACCCTATTTTTCTGGACGTTAAAAAAAAACGGATCCGTTAAAAGGATGCTGAAAACGCAGTGTGAACCTAGCCTTAGCAGATGTATCACACATAGCAGGATTAGATACAGCCCCAGCATACAGTATCACAATGTAAGATTATATACAGAGCCCCAACAGATGGTATCACACACGGTGGGATTAGATACAGTCATCTGCTCTCATAACACTGTAGGATAATGTCAGCCAGACAGGGGAAGGACCTGTTGCAGACATCTGATAGTGAATGTTCTATGTACTATGGAAGGACTACAGCTGTGTTGTGCTGGGACTTGTAGTCCTCCCCTCAGTGACTCACCCACTCTCCCTCATGCAGTACATTGGAGTCATGGTGGCACTGGATACACTTGTCCCTCCATCCAGCTCTTCCCCTGCGCTGCTCCTCACACACAACACCCTCAGCTCTGCTTAGTCACCTCTGTGAGGGGAGGAAGGGGGGAGAACGTGCTGCTAGGAGGTGGGGGAGGAGGTTTTGTTTATGTCTGTGTCAGGGCTGTTATCTGATCCTCCTGTCAGAGTCCGTACACTCAGGACAGATCTGCAGGGAGGGGGGTGTCCAGCAGGAATGCAGAAATAAGTTAGAGCCAGACAGAGCTGTAAGGGCATAGTTAGCCTTATGTATTTAAAAAACTGTTCATTTTAGGTTATTAATGTGTATTCCAAAAAGTCTTATCATGACCTAAGCTAACTAAAACTGAATGGTCAAAATATTTTATAGTTGCGCTTTAAAGTTTTATGCTCCAATGATAGGGACACCGCCCTTAGGCTGGCCAGAGAGCTAGAAGAGGTAAAATATAATGGGGCCAAAATAGCTTTATACCCTGACTATTCACGGGATACACAACGCAAGAGAAGTTCTTATAAAGAGGTGAAGACAAGACTTATGACAGCAGGTATTTCTTTTTCTCTCTTATTTCCCACAAAATTACGGGTAGTGTATGATAATACAGTCCAATTCTTCGGAACCGCACAGGAGGTGACAAAGTGATTGGATTCCAAGGGATTATTATTTTATTTATTGTTGATGTATTTAGGAGAGCTCTCTAAAGCATTTTCTGGATTTATAATTTGTTTTTAGAAGGGGGAGGGGGGGTTCTGGAGCCGGGGCAGGGCCTTAGTAAGATTTATGCTAGTTTGCATGACAGTTGGGGGAAGGTTTTGGGGGGGGGGGGGAGGGGGGGTTGTAGGGGGGAGGGGGGAGAGAGAGAGGGGACAGGTTTTTTTTTTTTTTTCTTCCTTCTGGTAAATTGCCATGAATAGTACTAGAATTCTGTTTTGGAACGTTCGGGGAATGGCCGATAAAGTAAAGAAGGTTGCGATATTTGACTTGACAAATAAACATCTTCCCGCTATTGTGGGTATTGCTGAGACACACTTTGATGAGGTCCATGCAAATATTCCAAAACGGCACTGGGCAAAGTACGAATTTCATTCCACTCTTTCCTCATATTCATCGGGTGTCTCTGTTTTTATCCACAATAAGGTTAATTTTTCCCTATACTCCTCCTCAACTGACCAAAGAGGTAGATACATTTTTTTTTGTACGGGAATCTGGATGGTATCGAGACAATCATAGCATTCATATATATCCCCCCCCCCCATTTAGGCTAGAGTTCTTAGTCGCCTTAATGGAGTTTCAGAAGGGAAAGAAGTACGAATCCCTGTTTGCACTTGGAGACTTCAACTGTGTTATGATGCCTGAAAAAGATCGTAGGGGCCATTAGGCCCGCAATTGTGGTAAGACTTCCCCTTTGTCTGCTTTTTGTGCCGAAGTGGGGTGGATTGACGCCTGGCATAAGATGCTACCTGACAGGATTGCGTTCTCCTGTTTTAGTGCCTCTCGCCTGGCGTCATTCAGGATAGATCTAGTTCTTTGTAACAACACTGCTCTAAAGTATATTAAGAGGGTTTGACTTGAGCCCAAAACAATTTCAGATCATACTCCTTTGCTTTTGGAACTAGTGGGGAAGGATCTCGGTAGTAGAGGTAGATATTTTAGACTTAACCAACACTGATTAGATATATTAAATATAGAAGAACGAATTAGCAAGGAGATTACATGGTTTTGGCAAGTTAACAAGGACTCAACCGATATCCTAGTAGCATGGGATGCCCTAAAGGCCTATCTAAGGGGCATTCTGATAAAGCAAGTGGCTATTAAGAAAAGGCAGTTCCGGGCAAAGGAGGCAGAGCTTAAAGCTAGATATGACGCTGCGCTAGAGGTCTTTGAGGGGGTGGGTTCGGAGGAGGCAGCCACTAAATTAGCGAGGGCGCAAGATGAATATGGGGATTGGATAAAACAGAAGGTTCAGCATAAAATACTTTTCCTTGGACAGCAGAGATTTCTGACAGGGGGAAAACCCAACAAGTTTCTGATTAATTTGGTGAAAGGTCAGCAGGACCGGCAAGACGTGACTGCAGTAAGGGACCATAATGGCCAGGTATTACAAAAGCGAGAGGAGATAGAGAGGGAATTTGTACGTTATTTTGCAACCTTGTATACCTCTGAGGGTACACCGGAAGTGGTAAAGATGCTTAGTTTTTTTGCCGATTTGCCACTTCCTTCTTTAGAAGAGGATCAGGTTAATTTACTCAAACATGAAATAACATTATTGGACATGGAGGAATCTCTGCGATCCTTCTCGGGGTCTTCAGCCCCGGGATCGGATGGCTTTCCCTTCTTATTTTACAAAAAGGTATCAGGGGTCACCTTGCCTATAATGCTGGAGGTAATCCAAGAATCCTGTAAAAGGGGCACCCTTCCTCAATCCATGAGTGAGGCTCACATTGTTTTAATTTTAAAGAAGGACAAGGATGCAATGGATATTGGTTCTTACCGTCCGATCTCTCTCCTGAATACTGATGTTAAGATATTCGCAAATATTCTCGCATTACGACTGGCTAAAGTTGTTACGTCATTAGTGGGAGAGGAGCAGTGTGGCTTCATTCCTGGCAAGACTATTTATGATAATAATATCTAGGTTATTTTCTGGAATAGAGTTCAGTGAGCCGGGGTCCCGCTCCATCCTGTCTCGCTTCTAAAGCGTTTGACAGGGTGGAGTGGGACTTCTTATGGTTTACGATGGAAAGGTTCGGTGGTAATTTTCTGGGTTGGGTGAAAACTCTGTACAGTTCGCTAGTTGCCAGATTAATCCTTAACGGGCTCCCTTCTGAGTTATTTATACTTAGGAGGGGGACCCGCCAGGGATGCCCCTTGTCCCTGTTATTATTTGCATTGTATGTGGAGCCTCTAGCGGCTTGGGCAAGATGGTCCCCGGAGTTTGTTGGCTTTGGATTGAAGGGTGACGCCTCCAAGATCCTGCTTTATGCAGATGATCTGCTGATGTTTATCATCATGATATCAGGTCTCTCCGCAACTGGGAAAAATCTTGTTTGCTCCCAATTGAAAAAGAGATAACATCCCCAATTGGTAGATTGAAAATATTAAACACGAATGACCACCTTGATTATTTGGGGGTTAAAGTTACAAAAGACCTAAGGTTGTTTGCGAATGTTAATCTAACACCATTTATTAATAACCTTAGAGATAGGATTAAAGTGTGGAAGTCCCTTCCCATTTCTATGGCAGATAGTTTTGTTAGTTAGAATGGTGGTCCTCCCACAGCTTTTTTTTCTTTTTTTCAGCTTCCCCCATCTGGATCAGTACTAAGTGGTTAAAAAAGGTAGAAACAATGTTAGGAGGCTTAATTTGGGGACGAAAAAGGGTAAGATTAAAGTACACGTTTTTTTCTGCACCTAAAAGTAAGGGAGGCTTTTCCCTCCCCAATTTACGTTTGTATTTTTTAGCGGTACACTTTGTCAATATTAGTAAGGGTGATAAAATTACATTACACAAATATTTAAAGAATTTATCTAGGCACACTCATTGGTTTGAATTGTTGGAGTCAGGGAATTTAAGATTTGGCAGATTCAAGGAATCGTCAATCTCTACACTGATAGATAAGGTATGGTAGGGGGTTAGAGATTGGTGTGGAGTGGTTGGCACTTTGCCTTGTACTCCGTTATGGTATAATCACCATCTCCCAGAGTTTATTAAAATCTGTAATTGCGCTATCTGGGTGAATCAAGGTATTATTGGGGTTCAGCAGGTGTTTGAGAAGGGTAAGATTCGCTTTTTTTCAGAGCTGTCCGGAACATATGGGTTAATAAATACTCACATTTTTTTGTACAATCAGGTTATGCATGCAAGGTCTAAATCCTTAGATAACACTTTTTTTTCTGTCACGGAATCATCACTATTTTTATCTTTTTTAGAATTAGGGATTAGGAAAAAATGAGTTTCCTTTATATATAGGACACTTAGTGCAATAGACACACCTGATAGAATAAAGAAAAGCTGGTCCAGATGGGAGACCCTTATAGGAGAAATCGGAATGTAGCACAAAGAAAATATTGTAGCTAACATCATTAGAGTTTCGCTTAATGAAGAACATAAATTGACGCAGTTTCGAATTTTATATATGTGTTATTATTCCCCCCAGTACCTGTACAGAATGGGTATAAGGAATGACTCATCCTGTCCTAGATGTGCGGCAGAAGATGCTGATTTGTTCCATTTATTTTGGACATGTAATAAGGTCCAGGTCTTTTGGTGCAATGTATTGGATGAAATAGATAGCAAACTGAGCTGTACCGTACCTAGGAATTTCCTCGTAGCGGTTCTTGGAGACTGGCCAGGGATAAAGGAGCATAATAGGTTGGTAATTAACTCCTCTTCTATGCAAGGCTTAAAATTCTCAACAAATGGTTTTCCCTGAGCGTTCCAACTAGGATTGAGTGGTTAAATTATCTGAAGAATATTAAGAATTATGAAGCAGCATGGTTCCTCGGGAAAAAGGAGGGATTGCAAAATTTTCACAGAAGATGGGGCCGATGGCCTGATGAAAGTTTTAATTATATTAAAGCTGTAATTAAAGGAATTTTTTTTTTCTTTCTTTTCCCCCCCCCCCCCCCGTTCTCTCCCCCCTCTGTCTCTCTCTCTCCAAGGGTGGGTTAGGGTGGGTTGGATGGCTGGGGATTAGGGTGTGATAAGGTAGGAGGTATTTATAGTATATACTTCTTTGCATATTGATTTATATATTTACTTAAACTCTTTAGCGTTCTAATTGCTAATTGTTGAAGTTTCTCTGTTGTTTAACTTCTGTATTTTTGTGAAATTGTGAATTTTTTGCATACTAAGTATCTATGCTTACCTCCTTTTTAAAACTTGTTTTCTTTCTGGTTAAAAATTGTTATATTGAAAAATAAGGCACTATACACAGCTCCGAGGAAAGGGGTCAAGTGACTTAACCCTTTGTTGCTGGGCCAAGTGTAGTGCTGCCCACCTGATGTGCTGAGCACACTGCACCCAGTCATTGAACCCCTTCCTTGCTGGGCACAGTGCACTCAGCACAGCAGGTAGGGACTCTCTGGCTCCAAAGAGGTTAGGTAGAGATACACTGCATCCCGACTTAACCCCTTTCTTGTAACTTGCCTAGCTTGAGTAAAGTCTCCCCCCTCCCCCATACCGGTTGGGCATGAGACGCTCCTCTTGTCTGGGTGGGCGTCCTTCATCCTCTTCTGGTGGGCAGAGTAAGAAGCTGTTCCCCTTCCTCACTGGAGGCTGCCTGCTCCATTAGTGGGGATGGAACCTGTTAGTGCGGAGTGCAGCCTCCAGTGACCACAGCCGGCTATCACATGTCACAGTGCAGGGGCCTCAGTCTGGTGGCGGGGGAAGCTGATCAGCAGCGCTGCCTGCCTGTTTCCTGTGAGGGGTCACTGATAAGCACAGTGTGTGGCAGCGGGCGGCCCCCTCAGTACCCTGATTAACAGCGTGTCAGCAGGTGGCCGCCGATGGCCCCCTTAGTCAGACAGCGGCCCCAGTCCCTAAATAGCAGTGTCGTGGCATAGAGAAGTGGCACTGCCTGTTGCTTGGGCGGCCCCCACGGACTGGCAATCAGGGCAGCCCATCTGCAGTTCTCCTCCTCCTCCTGGCTATTGTAATGGGGTCGGGCCGTCAGCCGCACAGCCAGTCCCTGCAAAGTGAGTGTTCATCCATGTGATGTAAACCTGGAAGCTCACAGTGCAGGGTAGGTTGGTGTCGCCGGGGAGGGGGAGGCTGTGTGATCTGCCGTCTGAGGTGAAGTCTTCACTTCGCCTCATGGCAGATGCAGCCCTGGGGGGGGGGGCTGGAGTCCAGCACAGGCAGGAGGAGCACACACTGACAGGATACCACAGGGCTCTGCTACTGTTATCAGCATACATCCTCTACATCACTCGTATAGGAATTAAGCTGTCACAAAGACGGATGATGTGATTTCCATTCTGCACACACTGTAGTGCTCCTGAGCTGACCTGGCTGCAGCCTCCTCCCGACCACATGAGCTCTCCTCTATCCCTCATCAAGTGTACCAGCAGGAGCAGGGTGCTGGAAGGTGAGGGTGGCTGTATGCTGAAGAGAGGGGAGGGAGGTATTTACATTACATTAGTATGATAATGGTGGGTGCAGTAGTACATGGGGGAGGGGGTGTAGTACAGTATAATGGTGGGTGCAGTATATGGGGGAGGGGGAGCAGTATATGGGGGAGGGGTGCACTACAGTTTAATGGTGGGTGCAGTAGTACATGGGGAGGGGTGCAGTACAGTATAATGGTGGGTGCAGTAGTACATGGGGGAGGGGGTGTAGTACAGTATAATGGTGGGTGCAGTATATGGGGGAGGGGGAGCAGTATATGGGGGAGGGGTGCAGTAGTACATGGGGGGGAGGGGGTGCAGTACAGCATAATGGTGGGTGCAGTAGTACATGGGGAGGGGTGCAGTACAGTATAACGGTGGGGTGCAGTACAGTATAATGGTGGGTGCAGTAGTACATTGGGGGGGTGCAGTACAGTATAATGGTGGGTGCAGTAGTACATGGGGGAGGGGGTGTAGTACAGTATAATGGTGGGTGCAGTATATGGGGGAGGGGTAGCAGTACAGTATAATGGTGGGTGCAGTAGTACATGGGGAGGGGTGCAGTACAGTATAATGGTGGGTGCAGTAGTACATGGGGGAGGGGGTGTAGTACAGTATAATGGTGGGTGCAGTATATGGGGGAGGGGTGCAGTATATGGGGGAGGGGGAGCAGTATGTGGGGGAGGGGTGCACTGCAGTTTAATGGTGGGTGCAGTAGTACATGGGGAGGGGTGCAGTACAGTATAATGGTGGGTGCAGTAGTACATGGGGAGGGGTGCAGTACAGTATAATGGTGGGTGCAGTAGTACATGGGGAGGGGTGCAGTACAGTATAATGGTGGGTGCAGTAGTACATGGGGAGGGGTGCAGTACAGTATAATGGTGGGTGCAGTAGTACATGGGGAGGGGTGCAGTACAGTATAATGGTGGGTGCAGTAGTACATGGGGAGGGGGTGTAGTACAGTATAATGGTGGGTGCAGTATATGGGTGAGGGGGAGCAGTATATGGGGGAGGGGTGCAGTACAGTATAATGGTGGGTGCAGTAGTACATGGGGGGGGAGGGGGTGCAGTACAGCATAATGGTGGGTGCAGTAGTACATGGGGAGGGGTGCAGTACAGTATAATGGTGGGTGCAGTAGTACATGGGGAGGGGTGCAGTAGTACATGGGGGAGGGGTGCAGTACAGTATAATGGTGGGTGCAGTAGTACATGGGGGAGGGGGTGCAGTACAGTATAATAGTGGGTGCAGTAGTACATGGGGGAGGGGTGCAGTACAGCATAATGGTGGGTGTAGTAGTACATGGGGAGGGGTGCAGTTCAGTATAATGGTGGGTGCAGTAGTACATGGGGGGGAGGGTGTGCAGTACAGCATAATGGTGGGTGCAGTAGTACACGAGGAGGGGTGCAGTACAGTATAATGGTGGGTGCAGTAGTACATGGGGGCGGAGGGGGTGCAGTACAGTATAATGGTGGGTGCAGTACCAGGGGAGGGGTGCAGTACAGTATAATGGTGGGTGAAGTAGTACATGGTGGGTGTGGTGCAAGGAGGCATAATGGTGGGTGCAGTAGTACATGGGGGAGGGGGTGCAGTACAGCATAATGGTGGGTGAAGTAGTACATGGTGGATGTGGTGCATGGAGGCATAATGATGGGTGCACCCCCTCCCCCATATACTGCACCCACCATTGTGCCTCCTTGCACCCCCTCCCCCATGTACTACTGCACCCACCATTGTTCCTCCTTCCACCTGTTAGTGAAACCATCATATTTACTGTTGTGCCCCCCCCCATAAAAATTTCCTGTAGAACGGACGTGCAGTGGCACAATTGGAGACGCAAACTCGTGGCAGCCTTGTAGACCAGCCAGGCTAAACTGAATAAGCCACGCCTGCTGTACAGTCACGTAAATTGAGGAAATCATGTGACCTTGTGACGTCAGCAGGTCTCTTTACAGTATGGGATTTGGACATTACCATTCTCAGATCCGCCGCTCCGTTCCCAAGTTACGGCCTTCTCTGTATGTTGATGGGTCAGAGCTGACGCCAGTACTCGGGAATGGAGCAGCAGATCTGAAAATGGAATCAGCGCGGCAGCCCGATTGCGTGATTATGCAGCACTCATAGATTTATTTGCAGCCTGGACCAGTGAGGCAGGGGTTAAGGCTATTAACCCCCTTCCTCCCCGGGCCAGGCTGTGTCCTGAAGATTATGCTTTCTCTCCCCTGTGCCTGTATCTTACACTGCACCCAGCCGAGGGGGGCACTTAACCCCCTTCCTTGCTGGTATGGGTGCAGTTTGAAGTGTCTGGCCCCCAGAGGGTTGAGTGTGGATACCATGCATCCATACTTAACCCCTTAGGTGCCAGACTGTAAGCAGCTATCTGTAAAGATGCCGCTACTGTAAGCAGTAGAACACCTGTCACAATTTTTTGTGCATCTCTTTCTTTTTGTTTTCAGATAACGGTACTCAGAGGATTACATTGGATTCTGTGGACTACGTCGATGATCAGCTTTTTTTTTTTTTAATAAAATGGTCAATGAGGGGTTTAGAGGTGTTTTTTAAATAAAAAAAATTATTAATTGTGTCTTGCGTTTTTTTATTTGCATCACAGGCTTAGTAGTGGAAGCTGTCTGATAGACAGCATCCATTACTAAGGGTGGTATTACACGGGCCGATGGGAGCCTGATCCCGATAATTGTTTAACAAGGGCAGCAGGGACATTGTTACTGATGTCCTTGTAGCCCTTGTTTAAACTGTATACATTACCTATCCAGGCTACAGGGCTCCTCTTCTTCTGTGCTTCTTACCGAGTCCCGCGCACTCCAGCTTCAGAGCGGCCTGTCTCAGCTGACAGGCCGCTCAGCCAATCACTGGCCACTGCGGTCCCGGCCTGTGATTGGCTGAGCGGCCTGTCAGCTGACACAGGCCCCCTGATGCGCGGGACTCAGGGAGAAGCACAGAGGAAGATTAGCCCTGCAGCCTGCATAGGTATGTATTCCTCTTTGCATATTGTCTCCCCTGCACCGCTATTACACGTAGCGGTGCGTGGTCGGTGCCCGACAATTATAGGTCAGAACCTATATCAAGTATCAGCCGATGATCGTTTTCTTTATTACACAGAATAATAATCGGCCGGATAGGGCCGATTATCGTTCCGTGTAATAGTTAGTGTTAGTGATAAAATGTTAGTGATAGTGGGTTAGTGTTAGTGATAAAATGGCTAACACTAAACACACCCCGGCTACCGCCCAGTCCAGGAGAGCCAAATTTGATGCTCCGGGACTAATGGCACCCGGCTCTTCCTAGTAATCTGGTAGCATTGGGTACTGGGGTAATATTGGGGGGGGTAGCGTTAGCCATTTTATACTGACTAACATTAAGCCCCGACTTTGTAATGGACGCCGTCCACTACTAAGCCTGTAATGTAAAGAAAAAAACAAGACACAATTGATAATTATTTTTTATTTGTGAAAAACAACCCTAAAACCCTCTTGACCATTTTATTTAAAAAAAAAACAAAAAAACTAGTCATCAACGTTGTCCATGGAATCCAACATAGTCCTGGAAATACTGGTGTCTAAAAACCCCTCATAGGGCTAAAAGGGTAATTTGGCCATTGCCCCTTTTTTCTGACTGTGAAAAGAATAACACCCATTGACCTCCCTGGCTGCTCTCCCATCCCATTCAGTTGTACCCGCAATTGCTGATACAACTGAATATACTGCTAAGAGGAGCTCCCTCTTCTGCCTCTGGGACTTCTGCCAGACCTGACAAGAGGAGACCAGAGCCCAAGAAGAAGAGCAGGAACCTGGACAGGTGAGCTTATCCCAAGAAATACAACCCCCATCATGCCCTGCTAACAGTTCATGGTTTGAGTTGTAGTTTTGCAGTCTGTAGCTCTCCAGGTTGCAGAGCTACAACCCCCATCATGCCCTGCTAGTAGCTCGTAATGGGAGTTGTAGTTTGGCAGTCTGTCTCTCTCCAGGTTGCAGAACTACAACACCATTCATGTCCTGCTGGCAGTTCATGAGAGGAGTTGTCGTTTTTCAGCTGGAAAGTCAAAGATTGGGAAAAATTGATTAGAGAGTCAGTCCATTACTTATAAGGGACAATGGCACAGTACATGAGGGGGACACAGTGACACAATGCAAGAGGGGGAGGTCGTAGCACATTACATGAGGAGGATAGTGACAGTTCGTTAGAACACGGTGACACATTCGAGGGTGTCACTTTAGGGTGCATTCACACTATGGGATAACCCGCTGTGGATTCTGTTGCTCGCCTTCACTTGCGCGCATCTCCATTCTATGTCAATTCTTTCTACGGACGGGTGGCTGCGTCTTATTTTTCTGTCTCACTCTGTATTGAACCCTCCTGCAGCTACAACAGATTGTGCAGGACCCTCCTGCATCTTAATCACATTGCGCAGGACCCTCCTGCAGCTTCATCACATTGATTTCCAACTTCCAGCAGCTCTTTCTTATATGTATTTGCTTTATCTGTGTTACTTATCTGCTAATTCTTCTTTAGGATCCATTGTTTTCTCTTTTGGTGGCTTCAGAGACAATTACCAGTGATCAAGAGAGTTAAGGGTCCATTACACAGGGCCACTATCAGCGGTTTGTTAAGCCAAACACGATAATCAGCCTGTGTAATATCATCGTTTGGTTGCTTGGTTTTCACCAGGCATAAAATCCTCGCCCATTGCTCATACATGTATTGTGTAATAGGGGAGCAATGGGTGATGAAAGTGAACGGACGCACAAATAATCCAAATGATTGTTCGGGCAGCCACTTCCTCTGCCATCCGCACAATGTCTGAGCATCTAATAGCTCAGACAAACATTCGGCAGCATCTGGTGTTGTAATACCATGACATACAATCATCTTCCCAGAACCATTTAATATTGTAACTTGAGGAACCGCTGTTTAATAGTGTGATGACAATATCTGAAAGTGCGGCTGATATAACTCTACAACAGGGTCCTTCTGCAGTATGGGAAATAGCCATTCCTGAGTGAGGAGGCTAAATCCCATCACTGAAAAGGACCTTTTCTACATGTCACCTTCACGGTATAGGATAGGTGGAAAAGGTCCTTCTGCAGTATTGGAAATAGACATTACTATGTGAGGGGGCTAAACCTCGTCACTCACAAGGACCTTTCCTATATGTCAACCTTCACGGTATAGGATAGGTGGAAAAGGTCCCTCTGCAGTATGGGAAATAGCCATTACTATGTGAGGAGGCTAAATCCCATCACTGAAAAGGACCTTTCCTACATGTCATCTTCACGGTATAAAATAGATGGCAAAGGACCTTCTGCAGTATGGGAAATAGCCAATTCACCATAAAATAGCTAAATCCTAGATCTATACAGGACCTCAGCACTAGGGGCAAAAAGGTCCTTACCAGTTATGGGAAATAGCCAATTCATTATGAGATGGCTAAATCCTATACCTATACAGGACCCCACCACTAGGGGGCAAAAAGGTCCTTACCAGTTATGGGAAATAGACAGCTGCTATAGAACTGGCTATTTCCTATAACTGGGAGGGACCAGGTCCTCTTGCGGTATGGGGGGTTAACCTCCCCCTCCTCTCCTCACCACCCTCACAGTCCGTGTGTCCCGGCTCTTATTACAGGTCAGGTGCAGCAGTCGAGTCAGGAGAAGAGGAGGAGGAGGGAGCGCTTTATCCATCTCCATAGCTCCAATCTGCTCAGTTCTGACAGGGCAGGCATTAAACACAGGGTTAGGACAATACTAATCTGTAAGTTCCTGTGACTATCCCCTCAGGAGACCCCAATTCTTCATTTACTGCCCTCCTCATGTATAGGATGTACAGTATATGGGGCAGTAACACAGGCTGCTATTGCTGCATATGTGGCACTTCATGGTTTCCACAGGGTCTTTTCTGGTGTAAATTCTCACCAATGTATCTTCATGTGTAAAAGAAAGCTGGATGTACAGAAGGGTCTATGTGATCTCTACAGCTCCCCCCATCCGCTCTCTCCTCTCTGTACAGCTCTCTGCCACCCATTGCCCCTTATATCCCCCTCCTCTTATCTCTCTCCTATGGTTTTTATTGTCTAATTTCGCATATATCCCTCAATTTTCCTTTATTTCCATCTTCTCCCTCCTCTCCTTCTCCCCGTTCCTGATACTGCCAATTCCCTCTTTTTGATCTATGTATCTCAATAGGCCGCTCTCACTCTGACATTCTGGCGCTCAAGTGATGTATATGTGGCATTATATGGGGGTGCGGAGATGCCTGACTACTATTTGGAGACATGTATTGGACACACTGCTTATATGGGGGTACGGAGGGGGCTCTGTTAATGTGTGAAGTGATACAGATGAGGATTTGTATAGTGATGAGGATTCTGTGGAGTCAAAGCGTCACCAGAATGTTTAAACCAGAAGAAAAAAAAAAGTGCCGTCAAAAACATCACCTACCCTTCATGCAGAGAAGACGCCCCCTGTGAGTCTTGTGTTGTGAGTGTTGTTGTATGTTAATGTATTATTATTTTTTAGTTGTGTGAGGTGTTACAGTTTGGCTCTATTCACATCAATGGAACTGGATTGTAATACCACACACAACCTGAGGACTGGGATGGAGCCGTTTATGAAAGATAGTAACCATGTTTTTAAATCCTGGATTACCCCTTTAATAGGGTTGTCTAAAATTGAAAAAGAACAGCTACTTTGTTGCAGAAACAGCACAACCGCAGGGACAGCAGCAGCTCTGCCCTGTATGTGAACATATATAGTTAGTGTTGGTATTGGGGGGGGGGGGGGCGCCAAAAGATGGTTTCGCACAGGGCGCCATCTGCCCTACGGACGGCCCTGGCTGCTGGGATATCACTGCCGCGCCTGCTATTTAGTCCCAGTCCAGCCCTGCTCCTAGGTCTGGATGAGTCCCATACACTAGGTTCCATACCTATTCTAACTTAGGGGTTATCCAGGATTAGAATAAACACAGCTACTTTCTTGCAAAAACAGCACCAGCCCTGTCCTCAGGTTGTGTGTGGTACTACAATTCAGCTCCATTCACTTCAATAGAACCGAGCTGCTAAACCTCAGCCAAACTGAGGACAGGAGAGGTGCTGTTTCTGGAAGAAAGCGGACATGTTTTTCTAAGCCTGGATAACACTTTAGTTGCCTTCTGACATGAGTCACTCACCTTCAAGCGCTGCACTTGTCTGGTTATTCTGATATCTATTGCGTTTTTATGAGAGAGAAAAGAAGTAGATTTCCAGCCCTTTCTACTGGGTGCCTTACTTAGTCTGGCCTCTCCCCTTTGACCTTTCTGGCACGGGAGACCCCACCAGGAGCATTAACTCCAGCCAGCTTAGCTCAATGGATCACTAAGGCACGCAAGCTCCCTCACCACGTCAAGGTGAAGGCACAAAGAGGGAGCCCTCCCACCCTCCCACAAAGCTCTACGAAGTCTTACGGAGCTTGTGCTTCACCAGAATCTGGTGGTTTTAGTTAAGTTTAAGTCTAGTTGGTTTAAGTCTGGACTAGTTAAGATTTAAGTCCGATGCTTAAGTTGAGTTAAGATTAAGTTAAGTTAAAATTTAGATTGAAGCAGAGATGAGTAGAGATGATGCTCTACATGTAGATATCGTCATCATCATTATCAGCATCTTCTTTGTCAGTAATGACAGGATGATATTGATTTGACCACTCCGGGCACACAAAGCTGAACTTATTATAGATTTGCTGATCTTCAGGTTTGATGGCATTTGGTGGTTCAGCAAATTTCATAGGTTCTTCAGCATTGAGGTCAACAGAGGATGTCATCATGATTGCTGGTGGAACAATTCTCCCGGCTTCCACGTCCTCCCAATTGGTATCCGAGAAGAATGGATGGCTCCTGATGTCCTCTTTGACTCCCAGCCGCTCGAACTGGTCTTTACGCAGCAGGCTTTTTAAGATGTTAACTGTGTCGTCAGTAAGGGACTTTGGGTAGTCTGGCATATGGAAGAGGACAGAGATTTCTGTTTCGTGCTGGTTTCTTCCATAAAATGGACGCTTGAAGGTCAAGAGATTGTAGAGGATGACGCCAATGGCGAAATAGTCGACTCCTCTCCCATGTAGCTGGCGTTTTATCATCTCTGGGGCTGCATATCCTGGTGTACCTCCGCACACAGTTCTGGTCAGGTTATACACGTTTGTCACAGCAAAGCCGAAATCTGTTATTTTTATGTGGCCTTCTCTGGCGAGAAGTATATTTTCTGGCTTCAGGTCCCGATGGATTATATTTCTTCTGTGCAGGAACTCTGTGCCACATACCACTTCGGCTGTGATGAACTTTACTGTGGCGGTATCAAGAGGCGAGTGCTTTTTGACAAATTCAAACAGGTCCCCTCCGGTGGCCAGTTCCATCACATAACAGGCAAAGTTCAGCGTGTGGAAGGCGGCCAAGCCATGCATCAAGTATGGGCTTTCATGAGTTAGTTGGAGGACATGGTGTTCTTTGAAGCTGACGTTCCTCTTCTCTGTCACTTTAATGGCAACACATTCACTGCGGATGATGTCTTTTGCCAAGAGGACTTTACCGAAGGTTCCTTCTCCCAGTGAATGGTAGAAGGTGAAGCAGTCCAATGTTAGGGGGACTGTAACAGGTGAGGTCTCTTTAGAGTTGTCAGGGTCTTCTTTGGATGACTGATTCCTGATGTTACTGGGTCCTGGCATTTCACAGGAACGTTCTTCATTGAGTTTACATGTTCCTCTCCATTTTGACTTAGTGATCCATTCCCAACATTTTTGCAGTTGGGCTAAGAACGGGATCTTGGCACTTTTCTTGGCTTCGTGGTCCTTCTTCGGTCCGTCGTGGTCCTTCTTCGGTCCGTCGTGGTCCTTCTTCGGTCCGTCCTCTTCGGTCTCCTGTTGATGCTTCTCTTCATATCGTGCCATATAGTGCTGGGCATACAGGACCTCCATGCTATGAATCCGGTCACACAATTCCTGATATTCTTCTTCCATGGCTATTTGGCCCATATAGTGCAAGGCACATATGTCATCCATGTTGTAGCTTTGGTCACACCATCGTTGGTAGTCCTCTAACGTGGCTTCTTGTTCAGCGTAGTATAGGGCACTCAGGTAATCCAGGTTGTGGTACTGGTCACACAGTAGTTGGTGCTCCTGCAATATGGTTTCCTGTATACGGCTATCCGTCCTGCATGCTGGCCCCTCTCCTTCCTTCTCATTTGATGTTCTGTTATCTGTTACAAAGGATAGATGTGTGAATTAATAGAAAGAGGTCATATAGGGCATATAGGAGGCTTATTATTACAGAGTGGACACAGAGAGGTAATAATACTACAGAGGGGGCAAAGAGGGGTCCTAATTCCACTGAGGGGACATAGCATGTCATAATACTACAAAGGGGGCACAGAGGAGATTGTATAGTTACAGAGGGGGCTCCGAAGCATCCTATTATTACAGAGGGGGCAGAGACAGCTTTACTACTACACAGAAGGTATAGTGGGTCCAAATTTCAAAGAGGGGCCCTAGTACTAAAGAGGGGACACAGAGGCATTGTTATAATACAGATACGTCCTAATACCAGAGAGGGGGCAAAACAGGTCCCAGTGCTATAAAGGGGGCACAGAGGGGTCATTATACCTCCCAGAGATATATTAGTGGTATAGGGTTACAGAAAGTTCTTATATTACAGAGGAGGCACAATGGCTCCTCATATTACAGAGGGGGCACATAGGGTGTCCTAATACTGTACATAGAGCACAGGGAGTCCTAATACTACAGAGGGCTCACAGAGGGTCCAAACACTACACAGGTGGTTCCTATGTCTACAAGAGGGTGATGGGGTTAGTGATGTTACAGAGCGGGAAAGCGGAAAACATTCCAAATGGGTGCGAAATTCAGTCCCTAGTTTCTGGCCATATGCCATGTACTGCCGCTTTAATGCCCTTTTGTGACCAAGAAAACCACAATGAATGTACACTGCAATACATTACTTTTACTATACATATATTATTATAGTATTGCAGTATATTGTACTAGCTGAGTCTGTTGGGAATGGAAAGTGGAATCTGATTGGTTGCTAGGGGCAACTGAGACAGTTTCACTTTCCACCATGTTTGATAAATCTCCCCCAATGTTCTTTATCCTGTATGGTGAACGTGGGGCACGAAAAACATCCACACATCCCACAATAAAAGTGACAAAGGATAATAAACTCCCATGGACAGCAGCTTTAGTTTATATTCCTGGGATATAAAAGATGGCTGCCTGCCTCACGCCTCCCTAGGAAGACGAGTAAAACTGATCAACAAGACCCCAAATACTAAAATTACCTAATGGGGTAGGGACAACAAAGGTGAGTTGTTCACAGGACACCATGCAGCTTAAGGCCACTACTGGAAGGGGTAACTACTGTGTGGGGGCGCTATTCCCATGAATCAGTCCCACTGTGTGTGTTCTATGGAGTCCTAAGGATGCATGTACAATTCCAGTTGTTGGTCCTACCTGTGGCGTCCATCAGAGGGAGGACGATGCTGTGGCCGGAGAGGTGGCTGGAAGATTTCCTCTTCTTACATGTCATCCAGGCCCATGCCCTTTGCAGGCAGGCTAAGACGCGGTTCTTTCTTGGCTTCTTGGTTGTAGTTGGCTGCTCCTGGCCATCATCATCATCATCTCCTCTGTCCTTGTCTCTCCTCTCATCCTCTTCATTATTCTTCTCCTTCTCTTCTGTGTCTCCTTCTAGATGATTCCTCTTGTTTTTTGCCTTCATTTTAAGTTGTGGTCAAATCTATATCGATGATCCAATCCAAGTGCTGATAGAAGTAAGTGAGAGCGATCCCTCCCATGTATCTCTGCTGAGTGGCAGTTAGCAACTGACGGAATGTTACCTGTGCAGCTAAGTGTACAATGTCTGTGTGATGTCATAGCCTTTCATTTGTGATGTCATAGCCTTTCCTTTGTAATGTCAGTGATCAACAGAGTTCCATAGTCTTGTGAGTGAGGGAAGAAATGCACCAACATATATGTGGATAATGTGTATAGATACTGTGTGTGTGTGTGTATATATATATATATATATATATATATATATATATTCTACTATTGGAAAAGAAAAAAAAATAATTTGTTCTACAAAAAAATAAAGAGGTTCTGTCTCTGTATCATGTTACAAAATCTGTGTATCTTACTGTATAAATGTCCGAAGCAGAAATAGGCCAATAGAATTTGGTTACCCGCTGTTCTCATGTATTTTGTGAAGTTATTAAAAATAAAAATTTAAAAAAATTAAAATCAGGCATTTTTGTTTTATATTTAAGTTTATATTAAGATATATAAAGATTTTTTTTTTCTGCCAATTTATCCCATTTTACTGAGACTGTTCTTCTTACTGACCCCCTCTTCATATATACACAATGATGGGGGGCTGTGCTGTGTTTTTCTGTAAATCTTTTACTTACAAGAAATTATTACAATAGTAATAATAATAATAATAATACCGTATAGCTGTAGGGAGTATAGACAGTATATACAAGTCCATCCAGGTATTAGCTGCTCCAGCCTCATTCTCCCCATACACATCAGTGTAATAACAGCCACATGTGCAAATCACAACCACACTAATAACCCTCCTAACCTCATCTGTGCACAATACCCAACATCACATATACTAACCCCCTGGGCTGCTGGTATCCTCTCACACCAAATAACTGTGCCCAAACCCAACACCACATACTAATATACAATAGTGTAGTGCTGTGTGTTACATAGGAGAGTTATGGTGCGTTTACACAGACAGATTTATCTGACAGATCTTTTTTTTTTTTTAAATTCGTTTTATTGAAAATGTGAAGAGAGGAGAAGAAAGAAACATTTCCGTCACAGCGGAGGTTTACAAATTATGCATTTCCTCATCACAAAGTAATTAAGCAAAAATATACAGCGAACTAACTTATCGCTTAACTGAACAAAAGTAGAGTAACTAAACATAAAGTGAAATCGAGTATACATTTACGCTACCAAGCGAGATTCTAGGGCGTCCCTCAGTGTCCTAAAATTGGAGGTTGTGTATGCCGCCTGTGGAGAGGCGCACCATGCTCCCCATACCTTCCCAAACTTGTTAGGGTGACCTCGCCTCATATATATTATTTGGGAGAATGGAACCACCGTGTTAATTAGTTTTTTCCATTTAGAGAGAGTGGGGGGTCTTGGGTCCATCCATCGCAAAGCAATTACCTTGCGGGCCATAAATAGAGCCTCTCTAAGGAAAGTCCGCTCATGGTGCGTCCATTCCTCCTCTGCCAGTACGCCAAAGAGGCAAACTAGGGGTACTAAGGGCACTGGCTTTGAAATTATCGCTGTCAACATATCCACGACCTCCCGCCAGAATGACGACACATGGGAGCACTGCCACATCAGGTGCCAGAAATCTGCCTGAGGTCTGCGACAACGATGGCATTCATCCGTGGGCAGCCGCCCCATGCGACACAACCTAATTGGAGTAAGATAGCAGCTATGTATGACAAACATTTGGGTCATCTTATTATTGGCTGCAGGGGATGCCAGTGTGTGGGAGCAAAGAATTTCCTGCCAGTCCTCATCAGTTAATGTGGGTATACAGGTTTTCCAATAAGCTTCTGATGGCAGAGGAGAGCTAGAAACCTTCAGTTGGATAAGGTGAGTGTATAGAGAGGAGATGAGGCCTTTCGGACCCTGAGATCGCAGGACCCCTATCAGAGGGTAGTCTGAAATGGGTGGGTTCGGTGGGGGGAACTGTGCAGTGAGAGCATGGCGAATTTGAAAGTATCGGAACTGAGAGTGTCTAGGTAAGTGATTGTCTTCTTGCAATTGGACAAAGGTTTTCAGAGTGCCAGAGACATATATATCCTGCAAAGATGTTATGCCGTGCAGGCGCCAGAAGGCCGGTTCTAGATCTGCTGTGAGATGTGGGAAATTAGGATTATCCCATAAGGGGAGATCCGACATAACATCCGCAAACCCATGGAGTTTCTTAACTGCAAACCAAACTTGTCTCGCTAGCTTATGTATGGGTAGGTACGGCTTCTTCGCCCCAGAGGTGCCTTCTAGCAAGAGCCGGATGTGACCTATCCCTAAGTAGTGTGCCAGACGGTATTCGGAGTTAGGCAATGAGTCGGTCAGCACCCAGGGTCGGAGCAATTTCAACTGGCCCGCCAGATAATATAAGTACATATCCGGAAGGGCATAGCCTCCTGCATCCTTAGGCCTCTGCAAAGTTGCCAACCTGAGTTTAGATCTATTGTTCCCCCATATAAAGGATGGGAACAGGGACGTAAGGGACTTAAAGAAAGTGAGGGGTATCGGGACAGAGGCATGTTGTAATATATAGAGGCATTTAGGGAGGATTATCATTTTAATCAGGTTCATTCTGCCTGGAGCAGTCAACGGAAGAGTACTCCAGATTTTAAATTTATCCTTAACATAAGGTAGCAATGGGGAAATATTACCAACTAGTTCATTCTTGGCGTCTCTATGGATGTGGATGCCGAGATATTTAAATTGATCCACCACCCTTAAACCACACACTATTGGGGGCCAGGGACCAGTTGTTAGTGGGCAGAATACCGATTTGGACCAATTTATTCTGAGGCCGGAGAAGTCTCCAAAGTGGTCAATCTTATGGATGAGATATGGGAGTGTCGTATCCGGTTGTGACATAAATAATATTAAGTCATCCGCATACAATCCTATGCGGTCCTCTCTATCCCCACAGGGCATGCCAACTACCGCATTGTCCTGGCGGATAGACAGGGCGAGTGCCTCGATCGCCACCGCAAAAAGCAGCGGCGACAGAGGGCACCCTTGGCGGGTTCCTCTGCCTAGGGCAAAAGATGGGGAACAAATACCATTAACCAGTATCTGGGCTTTGGGCGCCTTGTAGAGAATAGATATCCATTTGAGAAAATTATCCCCAAACCCAAATTTCCGGAGAACCGCCAAGAGAAAAGGCCACTCTATGGAGTCGAAGGCCTTGGCGGTATCAAGAGACGCCAAGGCCCAATCCCCACATAAAGCCACCCCAGTCTGCACCGCAGCTTGCACTCTGCGGATATTGTCTGTAGTAGACCTTGTGGGCATGAATCCGGCCTGGTCCTCATGTACTATGGACAGGACCACCATGTTAAGACGGTTGGCCAATATTTTTGTTAGGACTTTATAGTCTATATTTAAGAGCGAAATCGGCCTATACGAGCCGCATTCCTCTGGGTCCTTGTCCGGCTTCAGAATAACCACTATTGTGGCGTCATAGAGAGATTCGGGGAGAGCTCCCATCTGAAATGCACCTTTGAACGTCTGATGTAGAGGGGTTAGCAAATCTGCGGAGTAGTGGCGTAGGACCTCCAGTGGCAGACCATCCGGACCTGAGGCTTTCTCAAGAGCTAAATCACTAATGGCTTCCATGATTTCTTCCATTGAAATATCCTTTTCTAGTAAGGCTTTTCTATCGTCTGTTAATTGAGGGAACTCAATGGTATCTAAATAATGCGATAGATCATCCTCAGAATAATTAATCTGCGAGGAATATAAGGATTGGTAGAATGTAGAGAATCTATCTGCTATTTGTACAGAATCTATTAATATATCCCCATCCTCCGATTTAATCTTAAGGATAGCCGGGGATGCAGAGCTCTGGTGCACTAACTGCGCCAAAAGCTTGCTAGATTGGTTCCCATGCTCAAAAAAGAATTGTTTTGCAAAAAAACTGTTTTCTATTTATTTTGAGATTCAAAAATTGCATATATTCCCGGCCCTTGGTCAGCCACTGGGTCCTGTTGCCATCCGTGGGGTCTGAAATATACCTATTTTCCAGTTCTGCACACTGGTTTGCCAGGTCCTGTTCTAATCTAGAGGTATCCCTCTTAATAAAGGAAATAGTGGATTTTAGGCAGCCCCTTAAGTATGATTTTAGCGTATCCCAGAGGACTAATGGGTTTCCATAGTTGCTATGTAAAGCTAGGAACTCCTTCAACTGGTCGGGTATGCGGTCATTATCTCCTATTAGTTGCAGCCAGAAGGGGTTAACTCTCCACCTGTGGGGGCCCATAGAGGAGGTAGCAATAACCTGAACAACTACTGGAGAGTGATCAGATATAGCTCGAACCATATATGAAACATCCCTAACAGCATTATACATGTGCGAATTACAATACACCAGGTCTATTCGTGAATGGGCCTGTTTACCAGGCGAATAGCAAGAGTACACTCTACGGGTTGGGTGTTGCACACGGTAAGCGTCTATCCAGCCTATCTCTTTCACCAAGCGTCCAAGGGGCGACCATTGCGAAGGGGGGAGAGGCCCGGCAGCGCCAGAGGGATTAGAGTGAGTTCGGTCCAGGGCTACATCTGGTACTAGGTTAAAGTCCCCCAAACAAATACATCTAGCATTCGGATAGTCAGCTGCAAAGGCAATTGCTAAGTGTATTATGTCTAGGTTTGCAGGAGGGGGGTTGTAGAGACCCATAAGAACATATGCAACATTATTTATATAGGCGTGGATGAAGATATACCTGCCCTGAGGATCAACTCTAGTAGAGATCGGCTCCCATCTAAGGGTACGGTGGATAAGGAAAGAGACCCCTCTCGAATATGATGTGTGGAAGGTGTGAGCCTTCCACTGTATCCACGGTTTACTAAGAAGGTGAGATCTCTCAGGGACCAAGTGTGTTTCTTGTAGACATATTATCATAGGGTTACATTGTCTTATATGGGAAAATATTAGTGCCCTCTTTTTAGGAGACCCCAAGCCTCTGACATTCCACGATAATATAGTGCAATCAGCCATTATCACAAATTTGTAATCGTAGCGGCAGGACATACGACCATAAAATCAGACATTTCCCTAGATAGATAGCACTTATGTTGTCGATAGCGAGTACTCGGTAAAAGTTTTTAAACGGAACAAACCGCAAATGGAACAAAACAGCATTTTTGAATTGTCCAGTAGACACAGTATTCAATATAATCAGGATAAGACTAAAACTGTTCAAGGCATAGGTGGTGACTGGTGACATTGAAGTGGCTCTGTTAATGGGGCAGAGCCCGTCGTCACAAAAGCGGTATATGGCTCCTACCGGCCGACACAGAACAGATATCAGAACTGAAATGGGCTAAGGCCACATAACCAAGTTACCATGAGAACACTCATCCGGCTGGTAGCCTCCGACACACAGGAGGCTGCTGGTAGGTCACTCCGGTCTGGGTGACCGACGCCGCTGTCGTCTAGCCCAGTCATCCGCTTCAGCAGGGGTGGTAAAGAAGATTGCACGATCCCCATCGGCAACACGCAGTCGTGCCGGGTAAGCCATGGAGTAAGCCACACCGAGATCTCGGAGGCGGGCTTTGACCGAGGTGAAGGAGGCTCTCTGCTTTTGCAGCTCCGCGGAGAAATCAGGGAATATGGAGACCTTGACGTTGTCATAGATAATATTGCCCTTGCGTCTGGCAGCACGAAGTATAAGATCCCTGTCGTTGCAGTTCAGAATACGTGCAAGCAAAGGGCGCGCGGCTGCTCCAGGGGGGGGAGGACGTGCAGGCACTCTGTGGGCTCTTTCAACTGTGAAAGCGATGGAAAAGCTAGTATCAGCAAAAGTTTCCTTCAGCCATCTTTCCACAAAAGTAGTAGGGTTCTGCCCCTCCGCTCTTTCAGGCATCCCAATGATCCGAACATTATTTCGGCGGAGCCTGTTCTCCAGGTCATCCGATTTCTGCCTGCAGAGGGTAAGCTGTGACTCCAGGGAGGACACTGTATTTGTCAGGGGATGTACATCATCTTCTAGGGAAGAGATGCGGCCCTCAGCTTGTGTTATCCTCCCCCTGAGCTTCTGTAGATCCTGTCGCAGGAGCCCCACGTCTATCTTCACCTCCTCTAGTTTAACTGTCAGAGCTGACTTACATGAGGTGATGGCATGCAGGATTTCTCTCATCGTGGGCTCAGGATCTCCTTCAGGGTTAGAGGGTCCGGCGGCAGAGTCCCCGTCAGCGCCATCTCCCTGTTGCGCAGTATGAGGTAGACCAGCGGCGCCATCTTGTTCTTCCTCACGGGCATAATGTCGGAGCTTCTCCATCCCAGGAGGATCCTTCGATTTACTAAAATCTTGTTTCCCGATCTTGCCCATGATGTTCGGAGTGAGGTAGGCTATGGTAGGAGTCAGGATGTCAAGCAGGAGGCTGATTAAGACGGGCACAGGACGGGAGCTGTGCCTACATGCGACCGCTCCGTTCAAGCGCTAAGCCACGCCCCATCTGACAGATCTTTGAAGCCCAAACCAGGAACAGACTATAAACAGGGATCAGGTCATAAAGGAAAGACTGGGATCTATCCTCTTTTCAAATCCATTCCTGGCTTTGGCTTCCAAAATCTGTCAGATAAATCTGTCTGTGTAAACGCACCATTAGATACAGCAACTCATCTGAGTGTATCACACCAGAGGCCGCCTGGCTTCCCTCATACACAGTGGCGGGCACAGCTTCGGCTGCACAGGGGCCCCGGGCAAAACAGGGGCCCGCCAGGCTCAGACTATGAGCCTCAGCCTAGCGGGCTCCTCCACTGCCTAGGGCATACATACTAATGTTACAGTGTAACATCAGTGTGTATATATATATATATATATATATATATATACACAGTATATATATATGTATATATATATATATATATATATATACTGCACAGTACCACTTCTCCTGCCCTGTATGCTGGGTGTAATCCTCAGTATATATATATACAGTGCACAGTACCACTTCTCCTGTCCCTTATGCTGGGTGTAATCCTCAGTATATATATACAGTGCACAGTACCACTTCTCCTGTCCTGTATGCTGGGTGTAATCCTCAGTATATATATACAGTGCACAGTACCACTTCTCCTGTCCCTTATGCTGGGTGTAATCCTCAGTAGCTGCTCTTATTTTGTATATAGGGACACTGACGTTTGTTTAGTATTTTTATTTGTTTATTTTTTTTACATTTTTAGATAGGACATTACTGCATGATATTTGGACCTAACAAATGTCCAGCTTCTCACCAAGTGTACAGAGAGAAAAGTGACAGAAGACGCTGAATGTGAGTCTATAGAGATCTGCTTTGTAGGGCAGAGTTTATCATAGGTTGTCAGTTTGTCATAATTTCTTGTACAGAATGTTTCAGTGTATTATATGCTGGGCGTAATCCCCCGTATCTGCTCCTATTCTGTTTTTACTTGGTTTGCTTATGGGGGGGGGGGGGGGGGCAGGCAAATTTTTTGCACAGGGGCCCTATGCAGTCTGTGTCCGCCCCTGCTCATACATATAAAATTGACAGGTCAGGGTAGGATTATATCTCTGGTGTAAGGCTACATACATACATACATACATACATACATACTTGCAACACGGAAGGTGTCATTTATTATGTTACCTGTCCGTGTAATCTCATTTATGTAGGACTCACCTCGCGGAAATTAAAACAAGGGTCTGAGAACATGTCCTAGACATCTGGCGAGAGATGGAAATGAAAGATCTATACCAGGTGAAACCAATTGCCAGACACTCTAAGATGGCACATGATGGGAATGTAAGGGCCCTTTTACACAGAAAGATTATCTGACAGATTATCTGCCAAAGATTTGAAGCCAAAGCTAGGACTGGATTTGAAAAGAGGAGAAATCTCAGGCCTCATGCACACGTTCAGTATTTTTTTCTGGTCCTGAAACAACCCGTGAGAAATTGCGGATTGGACATCCGTATTCCATCCGTATTCCATCCGTTGCTGGACCAGACATCAGAAGGGTGAGAGGTGTCTAATATGCATGCTGCTTAGTGAATCCCTGTGGAAATCGCCGATCTCACAGCACAGAGAGCTACAGCGTGTGTAGGAAAAGATGCAGAGATTTGCTACTTACACAGCCCTATGGCTCTCTGATGCGATCTCCTTCTTGTCCTGTGCCGATCTCTCTCTCTCTACCATTCATTCGCTGCTCAGTAACTCTTAATTGATTCATTCATACTTTTCCTTACCACATTGTAAACACCAATTTATTATGCTAATTGGTAATGATGAGTGACAGCTGGGCTACAAATGTACAATTGCTGTCCTGTCAGTGTAGACAACTATGGCAGGGCAGCATTAACATTAAAGACTGAACCCCATAGAAAACCATTAGGACAGATAGAGTAGCCCAGCTGTCACTCATCATTACCAATTAGCACTGGATAACCCCTTTAAGATATATAAAGATTTTTTTTTTCTGCCAATTTATCCCATTTTACTGAGACTGTTCTTCTTACTGACCCCCTCTTCATATATACACAATGATGGGGGGCTGTGCTGTGTTTTACTTCCTGTAAAAAAAAACATGTAAAAAACACTACATTACACTACACTATATTGAATAAAGTTTGACACTACACCACTACATACCCCATATACCAATCCCCGTATAAAGATGGCCCCCAGGGTGTTTTCGGCGTCGGACGCATAAGTTATTATTGCCTCCGACACCGAAACAGCCAGTGAGGATGAATGGGGGGGATCCTTCTTTCCTCCATTCATCCTCATCCTCATCATCCAGTGACGTGTCTGGGGGTAGCGTAGCGTACGCTGCCCCCCAGACACGTCTTTTCCGCCAGTACCATCCCAATAAGAGATGACGGTATGGCATGAAATTCTCCAAACTCTGTGAGAGTACCTCAGGGTACACTTACAGATTTAAGGTACGTGCACACTGCGGAATAGCGAAGGATAACCCTTTGTGCATTCCGCAGCTGGCACGTGTCATAGACTCCAATCTATGCATGGGCGGATTCCATCGTCCATCCAAAGAATGAACACGTTGGACGGAGAGCGGAATCCGCCCGTGCATAGAATGGAGTCTATGACACGGATGGAGACGTGCGCCTGCATCACTCCGTTAGGGTTATCTTTCGCGATTCCGCAGTGTGCACGTACCCTTAGAGTGTATGTAGGAAGGGACACCCGAATCCAGCCCCCAGATGCCCCCTCCCCCCATCCTCGGAACAAGTGGGAAGATCGTCCGGGAACTGATCTTCCCACTGCTGGATAAAGGTTACCACCTGTACGGTGATAACTTTTATACCAGCACCCCCTCTTCCGGTCCCTCGCTGCCCGAGCTACTATAGCTTGCGGCATGATCCGAAAATATCAGAGGCAGTAATAGAGCCCTAATATTTAGCAGCCATGGAGCGGACCCAGCGCTTCTGGATATGAGGGACCCCGTATCGCACCAGGACAACATTTTCCAGGTGACGTCCCCCACACTGGAGAACGGGAGACCCCAGAAGAAGTGCAGAGTGTGGCATAACAGGGGGATCAGGAAGGACACCATTTTCCAGTGTGACACCTGTCCTGATCCCCCCGGCCTCTGCATACTGGATCGCTTCAAGGCGTACCACATGTCATCGGAGTTCTACATGATCTAAATTCTGTCCCTTATTCCTATTTCATAGGTCACGTTGATCCAGGGATTATTCTGATCGCCAATATGGAGTCGGGAAGGAATTTTTCCCCTGTGATGAGGCTACTGTCGTCTGCCTCACGAGGATTTTTTGCCTTCCTCTGGATCAACAGATTGAGTTTGATGGACACCTGTCATTTTCAACCTTATAAACCAATAATTGGCCTAATACTGCCAAATAAATTAGAATTGTCCCTTTTCCCCAGCTAAATAGGTATGGCCGCCATTGCCATTAGAGGATACCATGATGCAATTACAAAGCCTCTGTGCTGTCAGGACAGTAGAAACCCCCCACAAGTGACCCCATTCTGGAAACTACACCCCATAAGGAATCTAACAAGGGGGGCAGCGGGGATATGGCCCCCTGGTGACGGCCACATTTGGGACATGAAAATTGTATTTTTTATTGTCTCGGCACATGTTCTACGTAAGTGCCCATCACCAGCGGGGTCCATATGCTCACTGCACCCCTTGTTAGATTCCTTATGGGGTGTAGTTTCCAGAATGGGGTCACTTGTGGGGGGTTTCTACTGTCCTGGCAGCACAGGAGCTTTGTAATTGCGACATGGCCTCCATCCTCCATTCCAGCCTCTAAATGGCACTCTGTCCCTTTGGTGACTTGCCCTGTGCCCATATGGCACATTATGCCCACATGTGGGGTATTTTCGTACTCAGGGGACACTACCCTACACGTTTTGTGTTCATTTTCTTTTTTAACCCCTTGTGGAAATGGAAAAAAATCAAGGCTAGACCAACATTTAGTGTAATTTTTGCAAAATTTTTACTCTAAATCATTAATCTTGTCATGATTTTTTCATTTTCACAAGGGGCTAAAAGATAAAAAAAAAAACACTAAATGTGTAGCGCAATTTCCCCTGAGTACGGAAATACCCCACATGTGGACATAAAGCGCCATGCGGGTGCAGTGTAAGCCTCCGAAGGGAAGGAGCGCCATTTGGTTTTTGCAAGGCTGGATTTGGATGGAATGGATTTCGAGGGGCCATGTTGCATTCAAAAGGCCCCTGTGTTGCCAAGACAGTTGAAACCCCCCACAAGTGACACCATTATGGAAACTACACCCCTCAGGGAATGTAACAAGGGGTGTAGTGAGCATATGGACCCCACTGGTGACGGGCACAAATGTGGAACAATGTGGCGTGAAAATGAAATATTACATTTTTTACACTATAATGTTGGTTTAGCCTTGAATTTATCATTTTCACAAGGGGTTAAAAGAGGGGAAAAAAAAAAAATGTGCAGAGCAATTCCCCCTGAGTCTGTAAATACCCCACATGTGGAAATAAAGCGCCATGTGGGCGCAGGGCAAGCCTCCGAAGGGAAGGAGCGCCATTTGGATTTTGGAGGTTGGATTTGGCTAGAATGGATGATGAACACCATGTCGCATTTACAGAGCCCTCGTGCTGCCAAAACACTGGAAACCCCCCACAAGTGACCCCATTCTGGAAACTACACCCCTCAAGGAATCTAACAAGGGGTGCAGTGAGGATATTGACCCCTTGATGACGGGCACATTTGTGCCATGAAACTGAAAAAATGAAAATATTCCCTTTCACGTCACATTGTTCCACAGTTGTGCCCGTCACCAGTGGGGTCCATATGCTCACTGAACCCCTTGTTAGATTCCTTGAGGGGTGTAGTTTCCAGAATGGGGTCACTTGTGGGGGGTTTCCAGTGTCTTGGCAGCACGAGGTCTCTGTAAATGCGACATGGCCCTTGAAATCCTTTCCAGTGAAATTCAGCTTCCAAAAGCCAATTGGCGCTTCTTCCCTTTGGAGGCTCGTCCTGCGCCCCATTGGCGCTTTATCGCCGCAGGTGGGGTATTTCCGTACTCGGGAGAAACTGCGCTACACATTTTGTGTCTTTTTTTTCCTCTTATCCCTTTAAGAAAATGAAAAATTTAAGGCTAGAACAACGTTTTAGTGTAAAAAATAAATGTTTCTTTTTTCACACCATATTGTTTGGAAAATCTGTGAAGCACCTGTGGGGTCCAGATGCTCACCGCACCCCTTGTTACATTCCTTGAGGGGTGTAGTTTTCTAAATGGTGTCCCTTTAGGGGTGTTTTTTAGGTTTTGGCCCCCCAGAGCCTCTGCCAACCTGAAGTGGTACGGTCAAAAATGACCAAATATAACGGAGCCATTGAAATTCACTAGGCGCTCCATTATATCTGAGGCTTGTGGTTGCGTCAAATAGCGCATTAGGGCCACATATGGGGTATTTCTATAAACTGCAGAAAAGGAGCAGTCAATATTGGGGTGCATTTCTCTGGTAATAGGTTTATAATTATGAAAAATATTGGATTACAATAAAATCTCTGCACAGAAAATTAAAATTTTCAAATTTCTTACACACTTAGCTTTTACTTCTGTGACTCCACTAAAGGGTTAAAAAAAACTTTCTGGATGTGCTTTTGCAGAGTGTGGGGGGTGCAGTTTCTGAAATGGGGTGCTTTGTGGGGCTTTCTAACATACAGGCCCCTCAAATACACTTTAAACCTGAACAGGTCCCTAAAAATATCTGATTTTGAAATTTTACTGAAAATTTGGAAATTTGCTGCTAATGTTTTAAGCTTCCTATTGTCAAAAAAAATGAAAGATCGTTTAATAAATGCTGCCAACATAAAGTAGACATGTTGCTAATGCTATTTAATAGATAATTTATGTGGTATAACCACTTTCTGTATAAGCTAAAAGAGTTTCAAAGTTGGAAAAATGCATTTTTTTCACGTTATTTGGGGTTTTTTCATAAAGATTCGTTATGAGTATCGACTCCAATTTACCAGAAATGTAAAGTACAATATGTCACGAGAAAACAATCTCAGAATCAGCCGGATAGGTAAAAGCATCCCGAAGTTATTAATGAATAAAGTGACACTGGTCATATTCATAAAATTTGTCTCTGTCATTAAGGCCATTTCAGGCTCTGTCCTTAAGGGGTTAAAGCATACCAAGTTCTGCATGACTTGTAATGTAGTACTGCCTTGTAATGTACAAGCGTGTACTATAGAATAGATCCATATTCCCTGGGGATAGCTTCAAGGACTACGATGCACAAAGCAGATAGTTGTGCAGAAGTGTGCAAGTAGGAATCCAGTGTAAGGTAAGCTCACATGTACCGAATCCGCAGCGGATTTCACGCTGCGAGTTTGCGGATCCCGTAGTGTGAAGCTGAATGGGTCCCATACACGCAGCGGATCCGCTGCCTGTATGGGACCCTGCCCTTTAACCCCCTTGCCGCCGGCAGCCCCGAGCATACATTACCTGCTCTGCGCCACGGCTGTGTGTGATGCTTGCGGGAGCCTCACATAGCCGCGGCCCCGAGCAGGTAATGTATGCTCAGGGCTGCAGGTGGGCAGCCAGCGGCGAGGGGTTAAATGGACTGGGTCCCATTCAGACAGGGGATCCGCTGCATGTATGGGGCCCATTCAGCTTCACACAGGATCTGCAGCGGATTTCGCTGCAAACTCGCAGCGTGAAATCCGCTGTGGATCCAGTCCTCCTAACCCCTTATAAACCCTAACCCCTTATAAATGACTGTTTTGTGCTTTACTTGGGCTCTCCCCGCATTATTGGATTCAGACGAGATCAGTACCTTCCATTTATATATCCCACTCTTACTATAGTGAACTGAAACAAATCATCCTGTAACTCATTTCTACTTATTCATATTTAACTTGTTAAAATATGTTTGAGGAACTTTTAAAAAAACTCACAAAAAGTCTAAATATAATTTTTTTCTTTTTATTAGGAGAGGATGATCACGTATTTTGAAAGGTCTAAGATGGAGTGAAGACATGGAATGATGTTAGAAGCAACAGGCGGGTTGCTGGATGGGACAGCACACTGGATATTACAGAATAGCTGCCACTATTGAAGGAAAAGACTTCCCTCGGAACTAATCCTTCACCTTTCAAATCCTGATTATTTTAACAAGGTCAAAGCGGCTGCCGCATCTATATAACACTGTTCTCTGGAGCAAGAAACAAGGTCCTCGCCCAAGGTCTTGCAAGTGAAAATCCTTTAAAATCTCCAGTGTGGACAAGAGTGATGTCTGGACTGGAACCGACAAGTCTTTACAGAACTTGCACTTTAGTTACATGTGTTCTTGGTTTAATGTAAAAGAAAAATCTCAGAGACTTGCCGCACTATCATTGTGTATAGGCGGCTAGCTGATTTTTTGGGTGATCCTTTATGTGGGGTATTCGTACATTTTATTCTTTTTTTTTTGGGGGGGGGGGGGGTATTCAGTTTACAAAACTCATGCTTACCATTTTACTTTTAACCATTTCCTCCAGCATCCAAAGAATCATTGTAATCCTGAGAGCTGGGCGTTTAATCAGACTATAAAAGCTTGTTTGTGCAGGAAGATATAATGCAGCTCCACAGGGTACACGGACATGGATGAAAAAAGAAATTACTGTGATATGATTGGTTGGTAAAGGGTCTGGTTTAATGGCCCTGTTACCTAGAGCAACCAATGTCATGGTGCAAATATAAAAAAAAACTTTATGAAAGTTAAGACAGAGTTATGATCAGTTGGGGTCCAGGCACCGAGCCCCTGGCCTATCAAAACCAAACTTTTTAAAAATTGTATTTGCACTCAGAAGAAATGCTTTGTTTGAGAGAGTTCTGGCCTATGATGATCATGGTGTACCAGAGAAACCTGCTGTGCAGACTTGCACAAAGCACATTTTAGACTTCAAGAAATAGGACCCACACATCGGACACTGCACATACTGAGATACTGTGTTGAGTTTCTGTCACAGTGGTATAGGGCACTCCACTTATATCCCTACAATGGTTAAATGCACCATGCTACCATTATACTTTGCATACATTGGTTGTCATAGTATAGTATACAGGTATATCACATACACTGGAGGCCAAGAGACATCCAATTTATGAAGTGCTCAGGGTTTTCCAGAATGGAAGCCTGTATAGCCTACAGAGTAAACAATTTCCACATAATTCTCAAACTTTTTTTTCTCATTTGCTGTTTTGATTGATATGTTTGTACTTTTTGTCTATTTTTTTAATTAATCTAAAATAACTTAAATATGTGCATTGTGAATGTCTTTTATCCACTATAATTATTCTGACTATAGGACTACTGTATTGCAGTGTAGTATCACATTGCTGACCACCTATATCAGGGTTTAAAGGAAACCCGTCATCATGAAAATTCTACCCAAGCTATCGGCATCATGTTATAGTAGAAGGAGCTGAGCAGATTGAAATATATATATATATATATATATATATATATATATATGGGAAAAGATTGAGCATAACTTGTAATTTATTGATTGAAATCTCTGTTGTTTCCATGCAAAAAGTCCAGCCCATCGATGACTCCGCCCACTGGACTCTTTACCACAGAATGGTCAGGGATTTCAATAATCAAGTTACAAGTAATGCTGAATCTTTTCCCACAAAGATATACATCAATCCGCTCAGTTCTTCCTGCTCTATTATATGATCACCATAGATTAGATAGCATTGTCTTGGTGACTGCTCTCCTATTAAAGGAAAACTATCATGGCAGCTACAGAAGCATTGAGAAGGCTGCCATGACAGCTGATCAACTGGTGTCAAAGTGCCAGAAATTTGTAATTTACTTCTATTAAATAATTTCAGGTCTTCCACTAGTAGCTCACTGTGCCGGGCTCTGCTGAAGAGAGAAGGCATTGAGGTGAGTATCAATAGGGCTCCCCGTCTCCCCTCTAGCACGGCAACCAAATTCTGCAAGGGAGGAAGGGAGGGTGGCAATTAACCCCTTTCCTTGTTGGACGAGATACATTGTGACATCAATGTGCCCCCCTACTCCAATGGGATTAAGTGAGGATGCCATGTATCCTCATTTAACCCCTTGTGTGGAATACTGTAAGCAGCATCTGCCAAAATGCTGCATACTGTAATGTTCAGAACACCTGTCACAATGATGATGGTGTTCTGCCCCGGGCCTTTTTTTTTGTGTTTTATTTTTCAGATATCAGTATCCAGAGGACTGTGCCAGATTCGGTGGACTATGGCTATGACCAGCACTGTTTTCGTTTTTTTAATAAAATGGTCAACAAGGGGTGTGGAAGTGCTCTTTTTTGAATAATGAACTTTTCTCTATTGTATTCTATTTTTATTTTATTTCAGGCTTAGTCAGAGGCGTAGCTAGGATTCACGGGGCCCCATAGCAAAAAACTGTATGGGGCCCCACGAATCCTGTACACTCCCCTACCCCCACCCCACTGCCAAACACAGACAATGACGCACATATACACACACAGAGGCACCATTAACATATATACAGATATGCCACTGACATACACACATATACACTGTAATGTGTTTACACTAGTGCTGATGTATACACCATTAATAGACTGTACACAGGGAAATCATCTCAGTGTAATAAGAAATACTCAACCAGAAATAAAAGAAAATGCAGCAGATATTAGTGGTGGGTTCTTTTATTAGAGCCCAACATTAATAGAAGCTGCTGCAGAACATCTTTCGGAGCAAACCTGTCAATCACTTGAGACACAACTGACATACACAAATACACACATATACACCAGTGTTACAGACATTGCTGACATACACACACATATAGCCCCAGATACATACACTCACTGACATATAAATATAAAGAACAAAGGGTAGAAAAAAAAACAAACAGGCAGAGGACGGCGCCTCGTGTGATACCGCAAAGGTTGTTGGTAATGAGAAAGGGAAGGTAGCAAGGCTCACCTTGTTGCCCCTTGGGCTTTATGCATATCACCCTGAGGTAGGGTAGGTGGATGGAAGGTTGATCCTGACGTGGGTCCAGGCGGAAGTCCTTCTGATGTGATGTTAGGCTGCAAGAGCTAGTTGAGGGTACATGAACGGGATACTCCCAGAAAAAAAGGGGCCCGTATGATACAAGAAACAAACGTAAAAACAAGAAGTGGCTTGAAACAGCCGTACCCGAGTGATAACCAGCGCTGCCCAACACAGTATTCAGGAGTAGAGTGCAAATAAAAATGTAAAAGTTTATTGCATGCTGCACATATTACGCGTTTCAAGAGTACTAGGCTCTCTTCATCAGATTAAGTGCATCGTGCACTTAATCTGATGAAGAGAGCCTAGTACTCTTGAAACGCGTAATATGTGCAGCATGCAATAAACTTTTACATTTTTATTTGCACTCTACTCCTGAATACTGTGTTGGGCAGCGCTGGTTATCACTCGGGTACGGCTGTTTCAAGCCACTTCTTGTTTTTACGTTTGTTTCATATAAATATAAACACAGATACATATATACACACACTGACATATACATTTACCCACAGATACATATATACACTCACTGACACAAATACACAGCACTTACAGCTCCCAGGCGTCCCCCCTCCTCCTCCTGTAGTCCGGGCTGATCTTCACATAGAAGTATTGAGGACCTTTGGGTCATGTGACCCAAAGGTCTTTCATCCCTCTCCTGTGCCGTGCAGGACCTGGCAGGTCCTGCTCCTCTGTTCAGCCCGCTCACCCGGCACTACAGTGAGGGGGCTGAACAGTGCAGAGGGGGTCCCTATTCCTCTCTGGACCCCTGAGGGTACAGTGGTCGGATGTCAGTACCTACCATGAAGGCAGGGCAGGCTTCCTCGGGCCCCCTTCCTACAGGGGCCCCATAGCAGTCGCCTTCCCTGCCTTCATTGTAGCTACGCCACTGGGCTTCATAGTGGAAGCTGTCTGATAGACGACATCCATTTCTAAGTCGGTGCCTAGTGTTAGCTGGTATAAAATGGCTAACACTAACTCCCCCCCCCCAATATTACCCCTATACCCACAAAGGGGTACTGGGGACAGCCGGGTATCAGTAGTCCCACAGTGTCAAACCTGGCCTGCTACCACCCAGTCCAGAGGTGCCAAATTTGGCACTTTGGGAGTACTGGTACCCGGCTCTTGCCAGTACCCCTGGTGCGGAGGGAACTTGGGTAATAATGGGTGGAGGGATATTGTTAGCCATTTTATACAGGCTAAAACTAGTCCTCGACTTATTACAGACAGATTCCATTATATTACAGCTTCCATTACTAAGCCTAAAATAAAACACAACACAATAGAGAAAAGTCTTTTATTAAAAAAAGAACACCCCCACACCCTAAAACACTTTTGATCATTTTATAAAGAAAAAAACGCTGTGCATTGACGTAGTCCAACAAATCCAACAATCCTCTGGATAACAATATCTGAAAGACAAAAGGGAAAAACACACATAAAAAGCCCAGGAGCTGAACACCCATCATTGTGACAGGTGTTCCGCACCTTACAGTATGCAGATGTAGCTAACAGTATGGCACACAAGGGGTTAAGTATGTATGCATGGCTTCCACGCTTAACCCTTTGTGTGCCAGACTGAACAATGTGGCCCCCAGGGGGTGAAGAGAGGATGTATGCCATCCTCACTTAACCCCATGGGGGGGGGGGGAACATTGATGTCACAATGTACCAATCCCAGCAAGGAAGGTGGTTAATTGCCCCCCTTCCTTGCAGGGATGGGTGCAGTGCTGGGAGAAGAAGGGGAGCCCTATTGATACTTACCCCGATGTCTCTTCTTCAGCAGAGCCTGGTGCACTGAGCTACAAGTGTGCTAGGCTCTGCCTTTTTAAAGATGGAGCCTTCAAAATAGCAGCTGCAGCCACTGACTGGCTGAGATGACAATGCTGCAGCATCATTTCAGCCAATCAGTGGCTGAAGCAGCGCTCAGCTGCTGATCAGTAGAAGTTTGGGGACAAGATCAGGGGTTAAATTAAAGAGTCACTGTCAAATTTTTCTTTTTTGCAGAAATCAATAGCCCAGGCGATTTTAAGAAATGTTGTAATTGGGTTTATTAGCCAAATATGCCATTATCTGAATTTAAAAAGCCTTTTCCCAGGTCCCCCCTCCCCCAATTGTGACTTGTTGCATCAGACACAACCCAGTCTGTTCTAGGGAGGGGGGAGGGGGAGGAGGGAATTAGCCGACAGCAGAAAGCTGAGAACAAAGGAATTAGAGGCACGAAGCTGGGTGAACTCTGTAATCAGAGCTCAGAGAGGTCAGTGGTGACTGTTAGAGGAGATAAAGGGTGAGGTATTTGTAGTGGAACTCTTTGTTGTCCTGTTTTGGTGTTTTATTTAGCTCTCTCCATATGAGAACAATGAAGACAGGGGGGGGGAGTTTCAAACTGCTTTTTCATGTTAAAAATGCATTTTTCAGCTAATAAACCCAATGACAAAGTGACAGTGACACTTTAACCATCCCCCGATCCCCCCCTTTCTGCAGCGGGTGCAAGACTTTCACACTGAAAGTCAAAAATGCTATGCGTCACATTGGCGCTTTGTGTGGAGGGTTTTTTGGGCATTAAAAAAACGCCAAAAAAACCTATGTGTGAGGGCACCCTTAGCGTGTCAAGTAGCCTAGCCACAAAGATTCAGAATACATGAAAACTTTTTCTAAGGAACAAGGAGAGAAAAAATGTATTTGTCAAATTAAAATGAGTTGGAGTAAGAATAATATGGAAGGGGAAGGATTGGTTAGGTCTCCTTACTCACAAACTCTGACAGGAGACAAAAAGAATTTGTAGGATTTATGGAAGTTTAGAATTCACAGAAATTTTCCAGAGTTTCTAAAACAAATCAAATCAGGGATTCTGGAAGGAGAAAAGTTATACAGTAATGGATTTATTCATGGAGGATAAACTTAAAGTGTAACTATCATTTTAAAAAACTTCTGACGTGAGAAATGCAGATTGGCCCGGCCCTATGACATGTTGGAAGTTTTTAAACTTACACTTTGAGGCTATGTTCACACTACGTATCTTTCCGGCCGTAGTGCGAACCACGAATATACGCACGTAGCTTTGAGGTTGATGCGTTCGTTTGAAAGTATACAATATACGGCCGCACAATGCACACTACGTATGAACTTACAACCGGATTGTATACGCCGCCGTGAAAAAGGAACAAGACCATTGTTTGAGGACGGAAATGTTCGAACTCACGGCCGTGGATTTCCATGCGGTCCTGTACGAAGTACTTATTTCAGCCAAATTGGACTTGATTTTTTGATCCAAAAGGTTCTGTGAGTTTTATTGGGCTGGGCGAAGATTTCCAAGTAAATGACCTGTTTCAGATCGCTTCAAAACAAGCTAGGGAAGCATAACTGTACTACGGGCGTATGTTCGCGGTTTGTACACATCCGGCCGCATGTCGATTTTTCCTACGCCCGTAGTTTCAGCCGCACATGCACGGCGGTGTACGATATGCGGCCGGAATCGTACGCAGTGTGAACGATGGCAACAACGGCCGTCATTTTTGCGGGGTGGAACAATGCCTTAGCTTCAATGGGATCCTGGTCGGAGCGTATACACATCGTATACGCTCCGGCCGGGATCCCATAAGGGGCCGCAAATGACTGACATGTCAGTTTTCTGCGGCCGCAATTCAATGAACTGCGGCTGTAGGAAACCCTGTCAGTTCACACTATGAAGCGAGCGGCTCCGGCCGCTTGTTTCATAGTGTGCAGGAGGAAGCTCTAATGCGGGCGGACAGATCATTCGGCCGGTACTTAAGCGATGTCACGGAACGGCTGGTCTAATACGTTGTGTGAACATAGCCTAAGACGTTTTGAGCAATTAGTGATAAAGATCAAAATTGGGGTCACAGATTAAAATATTTTCAATTGAAATATGCTGACAAAACTGAGGATAAAAGACTATTTGAGGTTGCACAGAGTGACGGTATTATTAAAGTCCAAACAATACAAGGGGGAGACGGATTATACATGTTACATCTCTTCTGGACATATGCCTAACTGAGAAAATATTGGGAAGAAATTGTGTCTATTCTGGTGGGAAAAAAGGTATTGCAGGGAGCTCTCACCTTTAAGAGGGCAATATTAGGGAAAGAAATGGTCCAGGGGGGGAGTAGTACACTGGGTGGGCCTGGGTGAACATTGTAAGAGTGGTTTATAACTATCTGAAGGGGTCTATGTAATTGTTGGAGCTGTGCTATGAAGCCCTCTAGTTCGGCCTAGGTGATTGTTGGAGCTGTGCTCTGTGATCATCTGGTTGGGCCTGGGGTCAGCCAATACAACCATCTAGGTGGGCCTAGGTGAGCATTACAAGTATATAGGTGGGCCCTCATGGCAGGCAGAATTGTGTGGCACAATCTCTAAAGGTTTAAGAGAATACTGGAACATCAGTAAAGAACCATGTAAGCAGATCCCGCTGAATACTTGTATTGAATGCTTGAGACGTTGGAGAAAAACTGAAATACAGCTACAGACTGTATAGTTTGAGATGACGCTAACACTTAAAGGGAACCTGTCACCCCCCCGTGCCGGGGTGACAGGCTCCCGACCCCCGTTAGAGCCCCATATACTTACCTAATCCCGCCGGGTCCCGCTTCTGGAGGTGGTCGGGTGACGGAGATCTCAGCCGCTGCAGCCCGGCGCGCGCGCTGAGAGATGAGTCCAACGCTCATAGAGAATGACGGAGCGCTGGACTCTCCTGTCATTCTCTATGGGTGTTGGACTCATCTCTCAGCGCGCGCGCCGGGCTGCAGCGGCTGAGATCTCCGTCACCCGACCACCTCTAGAAGCGGGACCCGGCGGGATTAGGTAAGTATATGGGGCTCTAACGGGGGGTCGGGAGCCTGTCACCCCGGCACGGGGGGTGACAGGTTCCCTTTAAGGAGAATCCTTAAAGGGGTTATCCAGTTCTACAAAAACATGGCCACTTTTCCCCCCTCTCTTGTCTCCAGTTCAGGTGTGGTTTGCAATTAAAAATTGGAATAGACAAAAGTAAAAAGGAATTTAGGCAGAAGGAAAGAGATGCAGAGGGTCAAGTATTAAAGAAGGAAGAAGAGTGATAAGATTTACTCAATGAGACCCCCAAGGACTAATATCCCACTGCAGCCATAGGCTCTGTCAGCAGCTCCTTTCCACATCAGATCCCTCAATAACAATGTGACTGACCTGTATGTCCCAGTTATTATGCTTCCTTCTCAAATATTAGTGTCCCCTGTAGCCATTAGTAATGTCCCTTCCCCAGTAATATGGAGCCCTGTAGCCATTAGTAATGCCCCTTCCTCAGTAATAGTGCACCCTGTAGCCATTAGTAATGCCCCTCCCCCAGTAATATGGAGCCCTGTAGCCAGATATAATGTCCCTATTCCCAGTAATAGTGTCACCAGTAGTCAGCAATAATGACCCTGTAACAAGTAATAAAACTCTCTTGCAGCCAGTAACAATGCTCCATAACCCATAATGATGACCACATTCCCCTATAATAACATCCCCTTTTGCCAATAATAAAATAATAAGGCCCCTGTAGCTAGATATGCCGCCTGCAGCCAGATTCAGTGGTCCCTGTAGACAGATAGGCCCCCTATAGCCAGTGGTAATGCCTTAGTAGCTAGATACAATGCTCTCTACAGCCAGATACAACACCCCATATAACCAGATATGCCTCCTATGACCAGATGCAATGTCCCCTGTAGTCAGATACAGTATTTCCTTTAAAACCAGATACAATGGCCCCTGTAGCCAGCTATGCCCCATATAACCCAAAACAATGCCATGCAAACAGAAAGAAAGTTACACTTACTTTCCAACAACCCAACACTGTGCCTCCTGCAGCCAGATACAATACCTCTATAACCCGATACAATGCTCCTATAACCAGATACAATGCCCCTATAACCAGATACAATGCCCCTATAACCAGATACAATACCCCTATAACCAGATACAATACCCCTATAACCAGAGACAATGCTCCTATAACCCGATACATTGCCCCTATAACCAGATACAATGCCCCTATAACCCGATACAATACCTCTATAACCAGATACAATGCTCCTATAACCAGATACAATGCCCCTATAACCAGATACAATGCCCCTATAACCAGATACAATACCCCTATAACCAGATACAATACCCCTATAACCAGATACAATGCCCCTATAACCAGATACAATACCTCTATAACCCGATACAATGCTCCTATAACCCGATACAATACCTCTATAACCAGATACAATGCCCCTATAACCAGATACAATGACCCTATAACCACATACAATACCCCTATAACCCGATACAATGCCCCTATAACCAGATACAATACCCCTATAACCAGATACAATGCTCCTATAACAGATACAATGCCCCTATAACCAGATACAATACCCCTATAACCAGATACAACACCCCTATAACCAGATACAATACCCCTATAACCTAGAGACAATGCCCCTATAACCAGATACAATACCCCTATGACCAGATACAATGCCCTTATAACCCGATACAATGCCCCTATAACCCGATACAATGCCCCTATAACCAGATACAATACCCCTATGACCAGATACAATGCCCTTATAACCCAATACAATGCCCCTATAACCAGATACAATGCCCCTATAACCAGATACAATACCCCTATATCCAGATACAATGCTCCTATAACCAGATACAATACCCCTATAACCAGATACAATACCCCTATAACCAGATACAATGCCCCTATAACCAGATACAATACCCCTATGACCAGATACAATGCCCTTATAACCCGATACAATGCCCCTATAACCAGATACAATGCCCCTATAACCAGATACAATACCCCTATAACCAGATACAATGCTCCTATAACCAGATACAATACCCCTATAACCAGATACAATACCCCTATAACCAGAGACAATGTCCCTATAACCAGATACCCCTATGACCAGATACAATGCCCTTATAACCCGATACAATGCCCCTATAACCCGATACAATGCCCCTATAACCAGATACAATGCCCCTATAACCAGATACAATGCCCCTATAACCAGATACAATACCCCTATAACCAGATACAATACCCCTATAACCAGATACAGTACCCCTATAACCAGATACAATACCCCTATAACCAGATACAATACCCCTATAACCAGATACAATGCCCCTATAACCAGATACAATACCCCTATAACCAGATACAATACGCCTTGTTACTAGATATACTACCTGGATCAAATTCCATGTCTGCTATAGCCAGATACAGTGTGCCCCTATAACCAGTTAGAATGACCCTTACAGCTAGATATGCCCCCGTAACAAAACACAATTAGGGAGATTTATAAAAAATTTAAGCCATTTTTTTGAAGTGCAAATGGCACAAAATTTTGCACAACCGCATAGTTGCGACTTTTCCTCGACATACACCAATCATGCCTACTTCGGCTTACGCTTTTATTTATTTTGGCCCTCCCCAGCCTAATATTACCAGCCTGCTGCCGCCCAGTCCAAGAGCGCCAATTTTGACGCTTCGGGACCACTGGCACCCAGCTCTTCCCAGTACCCCTGGTGGCATTGGGTACTGGGGTAATAATGGGGGGTTAGTGTTAGCCATTTTATACCGGCTAGCACTAGGCCCAGACTTAATAATGGATTCCGTCTATCAGACAGCTTCCACTACTAAGTCTGTAAAGTAATGAAAGAAAACACAACACACTTAGAAAAATATTTTAATCAAATAAAAACACCCCCACACCCCTCGTAGACCACTTTATTGAACAGTAAAGTCCGCTGGTCATCAAAGTAGTCCAAACGAATCCGACGTAATCCTCTGCATGCCGGTATCTGAACTAGAAAGGGAGAAGATAATGCTCATTACCTAGGAGGCAAACCAGGGCCAATGAGACTATTTAGAGACAATTCTGAGACCATTTAGAGACAATTCTTAACCAAACAAATCTGCACCACAGAAAATAGACCAGGCTTATCCCTGATAGTAAATTGCACTTTAAATAGAACAGTCTATTCTTGCCAAAGCAGAAATAGACCACATCTAGAAAAATCCCCTGTTGATAAATTTCCCCTAATGTCTACTTTAACCATATACATTATGGCCCCTATACCCAGATACAGTGGCCCCTGAAGCCAGAAACAATGCCCTATGTAGCTAGAGAGGCTCTCTGTAGCCATATACAAGAACAATAGTAGTTAGATATGCCCCCTGTAACCAGATGCAATGCCCCATATTGTCACTGGCTGAAGTGTATTGAGTGTAGGAGACTGGACTTCTCTATACACATATGTGTTATAATGGCCGCCTATGGCAAACTGTGCACAAAAGCCCAAAAGAGACCTGAACCCTACACAGGCAGAGCAGGCGGGAAAGTAGCGGCATAAAATAGTAATTATATGGGAAAAACTATTCTTATAGGAAGGGACTGGAACCTTTTATCAAATAATTTTTTTTGTTTTTTTGAGCAACATTAATCAAATATCAGTATAAATCATAATAAAATACTACAGCCGAGCGCATAGACCAAGATTTTATTCACACTAATTCCTGCCAATGGCAGACTGTTCATTGTATGGTTAGTACAAGTGTTTGTTTCAAGATGTTTAAATAAAGATTATTGAAAATCATGATGTAATTTGTTTACAAACCGGACCCTTCAGAGCTTTATTAGGAGTTGGACTGTAAGTACACACATCCATTGGCTCCTGGTATTTTTTTTGTTTTTTTCTATTTTTAATCAGTTTTCTCCATGTAATCTTTAATTCTCTCACACACATAGGCGATTTGTGCGAGATTGGTGACAGAAGGAGTTTTGGAGACATGGAGGAAGAGCTGACCATCATCTACAGCGAGGAGGACCAGTTCGTGGAGGATACGGACTTTCCCGTTGTCTACGAGGAACATGTGAGTGAGAATTCCCCATCCAGCAGGGTATAGCAGATAGGATACACTGTGGGGTGCTTGTATAGAGATGGGGTTGTGTACATAGTGGGGTGTCCTGTCCAGGAGTATCTGTACCTGTAGATACTCCTCCCTGATCACATGACCACATAGGTGCCCCCCCCCCATAGGAGACAGTGATGATGGGAGGAGATGTGTAGATTGGGGAGCTATAAATACCTTACACTCTGTTACTTATTCCCCATGTTCAGCCATTTCCAACTGCCATTTTGCCATGTTCCATGCAGGGGGCGGGGCTTAGTTGGCCATGATAACTGCTGGGTGGTGGCTGTGGTCTATGGCCGGGCTCATGCACTGTGTGTGTTATGTGATCTCCAGCACCTCTGCGGACATAGGAAGGAATATACTCCTATAAGGTAGAGAGGGAAATCACATAGCACACATAAGCCATGGGCCTGGCCTAAGACTTTATCCAGATGTGCAGTAATATGTGACAATGCTATCACTGGATCAGGATCTACTGTGTGATCTGTCAGGTTGAATAAAAATAATTATAATATATATGGTACAGTATGGGATTTGTAGTTCTGCAACCTGAAGCTCTCCTGGTAACTGCATAACTACAAGCCCCATCCTCATGGTGTGGTGACAACACTTTACGGGAGAAAAACAAACAAAAAGAAAAAGTCTGAAGAGAAAATGCTCAGCACATCCGAAGATCATATACAAGATATACTTTATTAAACATAGGTAAAAACACACAGAAAAGAAAGAACACCCATCATGTAATGTCACCAGGGCATAATGGGAGTTATACACAGCTGCTCCTGTGTTATTTTGTTGTGCAACTTGCTATGTGTACTGGCGCACTGGAGTGTTGTTGTGTTTCCCTGCTGCTTCTCTAAATAAAGAATTTAATAGCTGGAGAGTCACAGAGGGGGTGGCGGGTAAGCCTGCAGTGATATCCCCCTCCCCCATTACACAGCCACTGAGATGCTGACATACAAGAGGGGTGCCGCTGGACATTGTCCCTCTACGGGCTCTACAGGAAGACAGGGAAGCCTGGAGTGTAATCCCCCATCATACAGCACCACTGACAGCGTCGCTCGGTTTTGTCAAGGGGGAGGTGCCTTAAGGATGAACGGGGCCACCGCTGCTCTTGCACAATGTTCTGGGGATGGCCCATGGGGGGGGGGGTGCACAACGACTGCTGTACATTGTCCTGGCTATACGGGCAGATGGGGAAGCCTGTAGTGGAATCCTCCTACCACCCCTCGCACAGCAGCACCTCCTCCGCATTGTAATGGGGGGGAGGATTCCACAACAGGCTTCCCTGTCTGCTTGTAGAGCCGGGACGTTGTCGAGCACAGCTATGGACCCCCGCAGTGCACAGCAGCCCGGCCATCCTCCATAGCGGCCAACAGACACAGCGCTGTGAGGAACTGTGCCAGGTCACTCTCCGTTTGTGAGACAGCATGGAGCTCCGGATTTGCCGCAAATGGAGGAGAGCACTGGAGGAGAGCGCGCTGTAACAAACCCGGCATGGTACAACTATTTATTGATATGTAATTACAAAATGACCATGTCAGCAGGGTTCTGTGTATTGTCTGCTGGATACCTTCTAAGAAAACATTAAAATTTTTGCATGATGACTGGTGTACTCCTTTAAATAAAAATAAATAAATTACTATATATATATACATATATATATATATATATATATATATATATATATATATATATATATATATATATTAGAATGCACTCTGATTTATTATTAGGTGTAACATACATTTACTGGCAAATAGCTGCTATACTGTAGACCCCAAACTGTAAGAGCAACGCCTGCCTCAATGTCAAGCGGCGTTGACATGTCAATTCTTGGAGCGGAGGAGAGAGGAAGCGTGTGAGCCCTCTCATAGAGTCTCTGTTTAACACTGAGGCTTCTGTCACAGATCTTTGCTGCCCCGGTCTTGCAGGCCAGATGTGGCTCTTTTGATGGCCGCATCTGGCTCGCAGCTGGCTGCGACTGCCACTCCGCCTCACCTACTGCCTGCCCGGACGTGCTCCTCCAATCCAATTAGCACAGAGGGGGCGTGGGGCTGCTGCGGCAGGCCGTGGCGCATGTGTTGATTGGATGCGTGCACCACGGCCCGCCACAGCGGCCCCACGCTCCCGCTCTGAGCTGATTGGATTGGAGGAGCACGTCAAGCTGCCGCTACTACCCATCTCGCAAGTGGAGGTTAGGAGGCGCAGGGGAGAAGCATGGGGGAGGCACATATGGCTGAGATGCGAGTGGACCACCCGCCACCATGCTCTCAATAGGAGGCTGCCCGCTGCCAGACACTTTTGGATCGGGCAGCGCTGCGGCTGCAGCTCCTCTCCCAGCAGCCCGCGGTCTCCTGTGATCTTCCAGCAACGGCAGCATGGTAAAGAGACGCTGCATGCGCCGGAGACCGTGCGCTGCCGGGAGAGGAGCTGCTGGGAACGGGTGACAGGTGAGGTTTTGTTTTTGTTTTTTTTTCTGGTGGGGAAGTGCGGGTGCCAGGCTGGTGTCTATAGAAGGGCACTGTACAGAGGGGAGGGTCTGGATTGGGTGACTATATGAGGCACTATTGGGGCATATTGGCTACTATATGGGGGTATTAAATACTATATGGGGCACAATTGGGGGGTATTGGCTACTAAATGGGGCACTATTGGTGGGTACTGGATACTATATGGGCATTATGGAGGTATTGGCTACTATATGGGAGTATTGTCTACTATATGGGGCACTATTGGGGGGTATTGGATACTATATAGGGCACTATTGGGGGTATTGGATACTATATGGGGAACTAGATACTAAACCGGGCGCTATGGGTGGATTAGATACTATACCAGGCACTATGGGGTATTGGCTACTATATGGGGCACTGTGGGGGATTGGCTACTATATGGGGCACTGTGGGGGGATTGGCTACTATATGGGGCACTAATGGGGGTATTGGATACTATATGGGCACTATGGGGGTATTGGATACTATATGGGCCACTATTGGGGGGATTAGATACTATACCAGGCACTATGGGGGATTAGATACTATACCAGGCACTATGGGGGGATTAGCTACTATACGGGACACTGTGGAGGGATTGGCTACTATATGGGGCACTGTGGGGGATTGGCTACTATATGGGGCACTGTGGGGTGATTGGCTACTATATGGGGCACTGTGGGGGGATTGGCTACTATATGGGGCACTGTGGGGGGATTGGCTACTAAATGGGGCACTGTGGGGGGATTGGCTACTATATGGGGCACTGTGGGGGGATTGGCTACAATATGGGGCATTGTGGGGGGATTGGCTACTATGTGGGGCACTGTGGGGGGATTGGCTACTATATGGGGCACTGTGGGTGGATTGGCTACTAAATGGGGCACTGTGGGAAAATTGGCTACTATATGGGGCACTGTGGGGGGATTGGCTACAATATGGGGCATTGTGGGGGGATTGGCTACTATATGGGGTACTGTGGGGGCATTAGCCACCATAAGGGGCACTATGTGTGTGTGTGGGGGTCAAATGGCATAGTGTGTATGTGTGGGAGGGGGTCAGGTGTGGTGGTGTGTTAGTGGAGGGGGTCAGGTGGGGTAGTGCGTGTGGGCATGGTGGTCAGGTTAATTGCGAGTTAACAGCAGAGGGGGCATTATTACTATATGGAGGGTACAGCAGGGGGCATTATTACTATATGGGGACACAGCAAGGGGCATTATTACTATATGGGGACACAGCAGGGGGCATTATTACTATATGGGGACACAGCAGGGGGCATTATTACTATATGGGGACACAGCAGGGGGCATTATTACTATCTGCTTACGACGGCACTCAGAGGGCCCATGCCCATATGTTTTAGGACCCTAGCAATGCCCCTGTACTAAAGTATATGACAATCTTACCATATGTATACTGCTTGTAGATCAATGGTAGTCTGCTCATCCCGAAGGTGCAGGGTAGGAGGATAGAGATAGTAGGGAGCACCTATGTCCCTAATAGGCCCTATGTCAGGTGCACCAAACTACCCCTGCTTGCTAAGGGACTTGTCGGGGTGTAAGTACCCTAATAAAAGCGACCCCTGCCCCGTCCAATTCCTCTCCAATGCCCTATGCTCACCCTATCATTTACTCCCAACTGGTTCCATCCACCAGGAATAGTCGGGGGAGATTGTTACGGCAGCTTGTAGCCGGCGCCAAAACAAAGACAGTTGTAAAAAAAATACACACAAAAAATGGCCCAAAAAGGCCAGTCACATGCTCTGGGTGTAGCATATGGCTCCACCCACATTAGGACATTTTTGCCCTGACAGGTCCCTGAGCGAGCAGGGGTAGTTTGGTGCACCTGACATGGGGCCTATTAGGTACAAAGCTGCTCCCTACTATCTCCATCCTCCTACCCTGCACATTCAGGATGAGCAGACCACCATTCATCTACAAGCAGTATACATATGGGGACTGGTCTATGCAGCAATACTGGAGTTTTTGTTTTTTGGATACTTTGGGGAAATCCAGCCTAAATGTAGCACATCCTGCTTTGTCTTTAAGGGAACATTCACATGTACTGTGTTTGCTGCAGATTTTATACTGTGAATTTTATGTTGCAGATTTATGATGTGTAGATTAGGGAAATAAATGATTGAGTGCATAGAAAATGCAATTGTATAACTCTGCAAATGGCCGTCAGCAAAGACCCAGGCTTCCCTTGTATTCTCTCTGTATCACCTGTGTCTGCAGCTCTGTACCTGGCCAGATTCTGTACCTGACAGATTCTCCTGAGCTGAGCTGTGATTGGTTGCTGTGGGCCGGCGACACCAGTTTCAGTGTTAAGCTATGCGCACACAATGTATTTTTTATGACAAGAACGGCCGTTCTTGTGATAAAATAATGCCATGCATTGAACTCTATGCGAACAGCATCTTTTATTCACACGCTGTATTGAACAATGGCGGTTGTTAGCTACAGCCGCACAAACAATTGACTTGTCCATTATTTACGGCCGCTGGTGCAGGAACAACGGCCGTTGTTCAGACTGTGCACACATTGTACTGTATGGCCATTTTGACGGCTGTACATTGAACAGATGTCTATGGTTAATTGGATTACAGGCACACCCAAATCTGCCCGCAATCCAAATAGAAATAAAACAGTGGCCGTTGTTTGACACTGCCAACAACGACCAATGTTTTAATAATAATAATAATAATAATAATAATAATAATAATAATAATAATTTTTGTTTAATAATAATTTTTGTTTATATAGCGCCAACAGATTCCGCAGCACTTTACAATTCTGGGGTACATACATAGACAAAAAATAGACATTACAGAGAGATACATATAATTATCCATACATGAGGAGTGAGGTCCCTGCTCGCATGCATGAGCTTACACACTATCAGGAGGGGGTGCGAGACAGAATGGCAGAGGGGCAAAGTGCATCATTGATCTTTTGGTCCGGCCATCATGATAAATAAGGCAGTGCAGGTAAGGGTGGGTGAACCTGTCACCAGCCAATGCATGCATGCACAGGTCTAAGTGCTTAAATGCTTGGTGTGTGTGTGTATGTATGTATGTATGTATGTATGTATGTATGCGTGGTGGTAGGTGTGTGTGTGTGGGGGGGGGGGTGGGGGGGGGGGAGGTTGAGGGTAGCAGTCAAAATTAGGGAACCTGGTAAGCCTGCTTGAACAGATGTGTTTTGAGGGCACGTTTGAAGCTTTGGGTATTGGAGGTGAGTCTGACAGTCTTGGGTAATGCATTCCATAGAACTGGTGCAGCTCGGGTGAAGTCCTGGAGACGGAAGTGAGAGGTGCGGATTAAGGTGGATGTTAGTCTTAAGTCATTAGAAGAGCGTAGGGCACGGGTAGGGCGGTAGACAGAGATGAGGGAGGAGATATAGGGAGGTGCAGCACTGTGCAGCGCTTTGGGGGTGAGCAGGAGGAATTTGTATTGTATCCTGTGTTTAATAGGGAGCCAATGTAGTGACTGGCACAGGGAGAAGGCATCGGTATAGCGGCTGGACATGGAGATGAGCCTGGCCGCTGTATTGAGAATGGACTTGAGAGAGGGGAGTTTAGAGGAAGGGAGGCCGATTAGTAAGGAATTGCAGTAGTCAAGGCGGGAATGGATCAGAGCGACAATAAGAGTTTTAGCAGATTCGACAGTAAGGAAGGGACGGATTTTAGAGATGTTTTTTAGATGCAGATTACAGGAACGTGAAAGAGATTTAATATGAGGAGTGAAGGACAGATCTGACATAACCCCAAGGCAGCGGGCTTGTTGTGTTGGGGCTATGGTCGCACCACAGACAGAGATGGAGATGTCAGGTGGAGGGTGTTTAGCAGAGGGAGGGAAGACAAGAAGCTCAGTCTTAGCAAGGTTTAGTTTTAGGAATAGGGAGGACATAGCGTTAGAGATGGCAGACAGACAGTTACTGGTGTTCTGTAGAAGTGCGGGGGTGATATCACGGGAGGAGGTATACAGCTGGGTATCATCAGCATAGAAATGGTACTGAAAACCAAACTTACTGATGATTTGTCCAATGGGTAAAGTGTAAAGTGAGAAAAGGAGAGGACCCAGGACTGATCCCTGAGGAACCCCGACTGTAAGGGGGAGGGAAGATGAGGTGGAGCCAGACAGTGATACACTAAAGGAGCGGTCAGAGAGATAGGAGGAGAACCAGGAAAGAGCAGAGTCCTTGAGGCCGATAGAGCGGAGCGTGGAGAGGAGGAGCTGGTGGTCTACAGTGTCAAAAGCTGCAGATAGGTCCAGGAGAATGAGCAGGGAATGGTCACCTTTAGATTTGGCGGTGAGGAGATCATTAGAGACTTTAGTAAGGGCAGTTTCTGTAGAGTGGTGAGGACGGAAACCAGACTGAAGGGGGTCAAGGAGAGAGTTGTCAGAGAGGTAGCGGGTTAGGCAGGAATAGACCAGACGTTCCAACAGTTTGGAGATAAAAGGAAGATTAGAGACAGGTCGATAGTTGGCTGCACAGGAGCGGTCTTGAGAGGTTTTTTTCAGTAATGGAGTGATGGTGGAGTGTTTGAAAGTCGAGGGGAAGATGCCAGAGGAGAGGGAAAGGTTGAAGACTTTAGTAAGGTAGGTAGTGACAACAGGGGAGAGAGACTAGACAAGGTGTGAGGGAATAGGGTCACTAGGGCAGGTGGTGGGGCGAGAGGAGGCTAGGAGTCTGGAGACTTCCTCCTCTGTCACTGGCTCAAAGGCTGAGAGGGATGAGGAGAAACAGTGAGAAGGAATAGGATTAATATTACCTGGGGAATGGGAGATGATCTCCTGGCGGATTGTGTTTATTTTGTCCTTGAAGTAGTTGGCTAAGCCTTCAGCACAGAGGTTAGTGATGGGTGTCTGAACTTTGGGTTTAAGGAGAGAGTTGAGGGTATCAAAGAGGCGTTTTGGGTTATGGGAAAGAGAAGAGATCAGAGTGGTAAAGTAGGATTGCTTAGCAGAGTGAAGAGCTGAGTAGTAGCTTCTAAGCATAGACTTATAATGTAGGAGGTTGGCTGTTGTCTTGGATTTCCTCCACAGACGTTCAGCACACCTAGAACACCGTCTAAGAAAACGAGTTCTGCATGTGTTCCAGGGTTGTGGCCGTCTGTGTCGGGCTGTTTGGGGTATAGGGGGTGCAATTTTGTCCAGAGTGGTTTTGAGGGTGTCGTGGTATTGTTTGGCAGCAAGATTAGGACAGGAGAGGGAAGAGGTGGGGGGCAATGATGACTGTACGGTATCTAGCAGTTGTTGGATGTCTATAGCACGTAAGTTCCTATATGTGAGTGAGTGAGTGAGTGTTTTGACTATGTGTGAACGTTGCCTTACACAGTTTGATAAATCTGGGCCATAGCTGCTCCCATCCATAAACAGCGCCACTATTGTCCCCGGTTTTTCTGTGGTATTGCAGCACATTTTCTAGTGAAGTGAATAAAACTGAGTTGTAATACCACATAACACCTGAGGATAAGCATGGCGCCGTTCTTGAAATAAATCATAAATAAATAAATAAATACATACATTTATAATTCAGGATAACTCACATAACCCCCTATATCTAAGATAAAAGCTTACACTGATTTGTTAGTTTATTGTCCGCATTTTTCAAACAAAAGTGACAATTAAAATTGTAAATTATACCACAAATAGGGTGTGCAGTATATAGGAGAGTTTTCTATGCAACAGAGTGACACAATATGACAGTATATTACCCCAATGTGTACTGGATGGGATTCTAATAAAATTATCCACAGACACTGATTACTCATCTACCTTCATTATATTCATCTGCGGCGCTGGTTTGGGGAATTTGTACTTTTTATTGATATTCCGTCACCATTTTGATGGCCGCCATATTGGATCAAGGGCAAATTTTCCAATGGGAAGGTGGTCATGTGGCATATATAAAAACAAAAAATTTTCTCAGAAATAGATTGCCTCAATCAGGTTTGCAATATCTCTCTTGTTCAGATATCTCATTTCCCAAACAGACACCCAGCTAGAAAAGAGTGGGGTCCTACTAGCCAGAGCTCCGATTCTGCAGATTATTGCTCCTTGTAATAAAGACAACGATCGACTGATTGGTTATTTTTGGTCCTGACCTACAAACATTGGCTGCCGACTGCGCATCACTACGTGTAATAACGATGCACGGCCGATGGCTGATGACTGTATAAAGAAAATAATAAAGTATATACATACCTCTGCCCGCTCCCCGATGCTTCTGCCCGCTAACCGATATTTTCCTGGCTTCTGCCCGCTGTCCGCAGCTGCCGATGCAACTTCACAGACCGTCTCTGGAGTTCCACCGGCGCCTAAGGACAGCGGGCAGAAGCAATGAAGATACTAGGGAGCAGTATGCAGTATGGATCCCGCTGTCTGCCCTCTCTGTGGAAAAGGTAGAGACAGCCCCAGGACCACATGGAAAAACATAGATATCATCCACATGGTCCTCGGGCTGCCCCCCACCTTCTCCACAGAGCGGACTGACAGCGGGATTACAAATCTGACCATTCTGCTTCATAGCCCACTAAATCAGCCCCCCGTCTGTTTTTGGAAGAAATGGCTGTGTGTCTAATCCTGGATGAGCACTGTAATAGTGCCCCCACCTACACCCTATCCCATCCAAGCACATAGGTCAGATGGACACAGAAGGAGGTCTCATGCTCAGCAATATACCAATGTCCTCTGCTTACTCTCTCTATTTCCTATTTCAGGCTGGACTGGATGACGGCGAGGGTGAGTTTTGTCTATAATATCTCTATGTATCTATGTATCTCTACAATGTATAAAGCAGTTCTCTAAACTAACGCTTTTCTATTTTTTTTTCTTTAGATGAAGAATCGGATTTCGGGTGAGTAAATCTAAACTGAAGATGTAAAACTTGTGTGACCCTATAATTCCTCCCCCATAGACCCCGATCATCACTGATGTCTCTAATGTGTGTTAGGTTTTCACTATCTTCTCTATTCTATCACTAACAGGAGCGACATCGACGACATCGAGGAGGATTCGGACGATTGGGAGTAAGTATCTCATAGTATCGTCTTAAACAACAAGCCTATAAAATTGACAGGTGTTAGGAGCTTTTTGTGTTGTTTTTTAAGGGGTAATTCAGCAAAAACAAAATTCTTTCAAATAAACTGGTGACAGAAAGTGCCAGAGATATGTAATTTACTTCTATAAAAAGAAAATCTCCAACACTTATCAGCTGCTGTATGTCCTGCATGAAGTGGTGTATTCTTTCCAGTCTGACACAGTTGCTCTATGCTGCCATCTAAGTCTGGGACAGGAACTGCACTGTAGCAAATCCCCATAGAAAACCTTTCCTGCTTTCCAGACTGGAAAGAATACCACTTCCTGCAGGACATTCAGCAGCTGATAAGTAATGGAGGACTTGGGATTTAATGAAAGTAAATTGCAAATCTCTAAATCTTTGGCAATTTTCTGGCACCAGCTGGTTTGAAAGAAAAAACGTTTGGCTGAACTATCCTTTCTACTCCCTTCTTATTGGTGAAGTTCTGCCAGAAAACTGATGTCTCTAATGTGTGTTTGGTTCTCACTATCTTCTCTATTCTATCACCAACAGCAGCGACGACATCGATGAGCGTCTGGAGGATTTGGAGTAAGTATCTCACAGTAAAATACTATAGTAATAAAATCAGTCACAGACATGTTTGCAGGGGGATCACATTTAAAACAAACCTATGAAAAACAGCATTTGGAGCTTTCTTTTTTTAAAGGGGTAATTCAGCAAAAAAACTCAACTCTTCCAGTACTTATCAGCTGCTGCATGTCCTGCAGGAAGTGGTGTATTCTTTCCAGTCTGTGCTCTCTGATGCCACCTCTGTCCATGTCATGAACTGCCCAGATTAGCAGCAAATCCCAATAGTAAACCACATCAAGAATACACCACATCATGCAGAACATACAGCAGCTGATAAGTAATGGAAGACTTAAGATTTTTTTCATAGATTACAAATCTCTGACATTTTCTGGCACCATTTGATTTAATAGAATTTTTCTTTTTTGTTTTAATGTTACATTACTTGCATTGTTTTCTAGCAAACCTTGCAGCATTTTGTTTGAATAAAGTGTTTTTCTTGGTCTGATTTTTATGGTGTTTTCCCCCATAGCAGAGCATGTGATTCATTGGTTTCCCTTTGAGGCTGGGTTTACACATGGCAGTTTTTTTTGGAAAGCTGCCATTGCAGTTTTTAAGCCAAAACCAGAAGTGGATTCAAAGTAATGGGTACAATAAAGGAAGCGCTTATATATCTCCTACCTGCCAGATTTCCTAAAAAAACTGCCTTGTGTGAAACCAACCTCAATCTCATGAACTGTAAAGTAAAAAACAAACCCTTTTTTTTTCTTTACAACAAATATCATTGCATATCAACAATCAAAAATAAATATACAGGAGTATAGGAGTTGGGAAGTAGAGGAGGGGAGGGTGATCATAGTTGAACCAGGGATATGCAATATACCTACTTAACTGGGCCAATCTCTCTCTATCACTTTATTAGTCATTTAGCAGGGCTGTCCTCCTCTCGTCGCTCTATTTTTCTTCCCTGCTTATGGTCAGAACAATTTTTTTCTTTTCGAGTTTTTTTTTTTCTTCTATACTTTCTGGGCACCCGAGAACCCACGGGAGAAATCCAGGGGTGGGGAGGGGCACAATTTGGTTTTGGGTAGATGAACACTAAAATAGTGGTGTGGAATATAAGGGGGTTAAACGACAAGGTTAAAAGACATGCGGTCTATGGGGTAGTTAGAAACTATTTACCTAGTATTATATGTTTGACAGAAACACATCTCACTAAATCCACAATTTCTTTTTTAAATGGGCCCTGGTGGTCTTCGCAATATCACTCTACTTATTCAGAATATTCAAGGGGGATTTCAGTGTTAGTTCATAGATTGATTAGTTGGGAATTATATGATTGTGTTGTAGATAAAGAGGGGAGGTATATAATATTTAAGTGTAGGGTGGGGGGCTTACTTTGTGTTTTGATATTTTTGTATGTGCCACCACCGTTCTCTACTGTGGTTTTGATGTTAATTGTGGTTAATTGTGTCATGGACGAGAGGGTTGACAGATTAAGGTCAAAAAAAGATCAAAAATATCCCGAGTGTTACTCCTCTGAACAGAATATGCACGGAATTAGGGTTCAGAGACATATGGAGAGAGCGGAACCCTGGGGTGTCGGCCTTCTCGTGCTTTAACAAAACATGTCAGACTAGTTCCCGTATACATATGGCATTAGTGAATGATCTTTTTGTGCGTTATGTTGGGGATATAAAATATAAGACGAGAGCAGTGTCGGACCATTCTCCACTGTGTGTGGAGATACATACGGCAGAGGAGGGGCGGGAGTTGGAAGATCAACGCTCATTGGTTCAGTCTGCTAAACAGGGATAGGGAGATTAGAGATGAACTAGAAGAGATGCTGGGGGAGAACTAGGGGTCTGCACCAGATAGTATAGTTTGGGACACGTTGAAAGCGTTCCTTAGAGGAATTTTAAAAAAGAGTATTGAAGTGAAGAAGAGGGAATTTAGGAAGGAAGAGAAGGAGCTGGAGGATAGACTAGTGGTAGCAGAGAAACACTACTATGAAAACCTTTGTGAGGATAGTAAGAGGGTGTGGATGCAGGCCCAGGAGGATTATAACAACATGTTAGAGGTTAAGGCTAAAAATAAAATTTTCTTTCAGGGGTAGGAAAGGTATCTAAATAGTGGGAAACCTAATAAATGTATAATGTCCATAAAGCTAATCAAGCTCCAAAGAAACAGATATCCGTTATAAGGGATAGTGAAGGGAGTCTAATAAGCTCTCAAAAGTGAATTAGAGAGGTTTTTGAGAATTACTACAAAAGGCTGTACAAATCAGAGAAGAGGGTAGGAGAGGAGGAATTGGAGAACTATTTCAATCTAGTGAAATTCCCAGTCCTGTTAGAAGATCAAAGAATGGAGTTAGGGGCCCCACTGACAGTAGCTGAATTTGAAATAGCATTAAAAGAAGTGAAGGGTAATACCACCCCGGGGGTGGATGGCCTCCCATTTGAAGCCTACAGGAGATATGGAGCGGTGATGATACCGGCCTTGTGCAGGGTAATGGAGGGGGCTTTGGAGGTAGGCCATCTACCAAACTCCATGAAGGAAGCAGGGATCATTTTGATCCCTAAGGAGGGGAAAGATCTGCAATCTGCGGGATCTTATAGACCCATCGCATTATTGAATGTCGACATTAAATTATACGCAAAGGTTCTAGCTAATCGCTTGAAAAAAGTGATCTCGATGCTTATGCATGAGGATCAGGGGGGTTTTATCCCGGGAAGGTCAATTATGAAAAGTATTGGTAGAGTTTTTCACAATGTTCAGGGGGCTGGGGAGGGGGGTGCCCACTCCATCCTGTCATTGGACGCTGAGAAGGCCTTTGACAGGGTGGAGTGGGGATTCCTTTGGAAGGTAATGGAAAGATTTGGGTTGGGGATGGAATTTGTGAAGAAAGTGCAGCTTTTGTATAGTGAAGTGAGATCTCATGTTGTAGTGAATGGAGTTGGTTCCGAGAGCTTTAGTCTGGAAAGAGGTACACGACAGGGATGTCCCCTGTCCCCCCTGCTATATGTTTTGGCTCTCGAACCATTGGCAATACTGGTTAGAGAGGACAAGAAGATTCAGGGCTTCGGGGTGAAGGGGGGAAACGATAAAATCAGCCTTTTTGCCGATGATACACTTTTATTTATTGGTAACCCCGAGTATACAGTGAAATATGTAATGGATCTAATAGAAAGATATGAAGCTTTCTCTGGATTAAAAATCAATTGGGACAAGTCCATATTGCTTCCGCTCTCGGATAGTGTAGTTAGCGGCCTGGATCATGGAGGATGTGAGCAAATGAGAGTGTTAAAATCAGGAGAGAGCTTCAAATATTTGGGAGTAGAAGTTACGAGGGACATTAATGATTTCCACGAAAAAAATACTTTTAAAGTCCTGAGAGAGATAGATAAGAAGGTGGATATATGGGTAAACCTGATAAGGTTCAAAGCGGACAGAGTAATGCTGGTCAGTACAATAATCTTGCCAAAATTATTATATATCTTTTGTGCTACACCCATTTGGGTAGATGATAGTACCTTTAAAAGGGTGGAGTCAGTCTTGTATAAGTTAATATGGGGAAGAAAACGAGTGAGGCTGAGGCAATCGGTTCTATGTTTACCAAAAGGCAAGGGTGGAGTTGGTCTTCCGGACATGAGATCAGTCTCCCGGACATGAGATCATACTTCCTGGCGTCTCAGCTGTACCACCTGTGGAATAGAGATAACGTTGAGCTATACAAATCCCTGGAAAATAAATTGAGAGATTCCTACGGTGGTATGGTTTAGGTCCTGGAGATGCCCTAAAGGGGGAGGATTGGGAAGGCTTCCCATCAGTTGGTATGTTGATTAAGATATGGGAGAGGTGCAAGAAATGGTGCAATGTACGTAACTTTATTGAATTTACTTCCCTTTGGAAGAATTCCAGAATGGAGGAAATCTATAAATTAGGGACCTTGGTAAATCTCAAAGGGGCGGGCATAGTGAGGGTATGTGATGCCTTTAGAGATGGGAACCTAAGGTCCTGGCAGTCCTTGAAGGAGGAATATGGGCTGGAGGGGAAAGAGTGGTATGAGTACAGCTGAGGCACGCCTTCATTTGCTCTAAGATAAAAGTCTTTTCCTAGTCAACCCTGCACCTGATATACTAACAAAAATACATAAGGGGCAGCCACCAAAAAAGGGTTGTCTAGAATGTACAGAAAGTTGAGGGAAGAAGTATATGAGGTGAATGAATTAGGGTGTAGGGGAAGGTGGGAAAAGGAAATTGGGATTCTCTCGGATAGAGCATGGGAGAGGATCCTAAGTAATACCAAGGGTGTCTCGGTAAATCAAAACCATCAATTGGTACAGTTACATATTTTGCACCGTCTTTACTATACCCCACACTTCCTGAAGAAAATAGGTAGAAGAAGAGAAGCGGACTGCCCAAGGTGTGGGGAAATAGTGAAGGATTGGTTACATATCTTTTGGTTATGTCCAGCCTTAAATGAATTTTGGAAAGCGGTATTAGAGGAGGTAGAAAAAGAGCTCGAGCTGGAAATAGTGCCTTATCCTTCCCTGATTATTTTGTGTGATGATACCCACTTGGTAGGTGTTGGTAGTACGAAGAAAAGGACCTTAACCCCTAGACGACCCAGGACGTAGAGTTACGTCATGGAAGTCTGTCCCCAGACGACCCTGGACGTAACTCTACGTCCTGGGTGTTTCTCCCGCTATGAAGCGCGCTCCGGAGCGGAGCGCGCTTCATAGGAGGTGGGGGCCGGCTGCAGTGAGCAGCCGGGACCTCACCGGTAATGACACGCTGCAGCGATCGTGCTGCCGCGTGTCATTAACCCCTTAAACGCTGCGATCGCGGCGCGACCATGGCGTTTAAGTGTAAGTGACAGGGGAAGTCCCCTGTCACTTACCGATCGGGACCCCCGCAGTGTGACTGCGGGGGTCCCGATCGTTGAAACGGACCGCCGGAGGTCTCTCACCTGCCTCCGTGCGGTCCGATCGGCGATCTGCTACACTAAGCCTGCACAGGCAGGCTCAATGAGCAGATCGCCGATAACACTGATCAATGCTATGCCTATGGCATAGCAATGATCAGTGTAGAAATCAAACTAGTGTATGTAAAAGTCCCCCAAAGGGACTTCAAATGTGTAAAAAAACAAAAAGTTCAAAACACTATTACACTACCCCAAAACCCCTCCCCCAATAAAAGTTGAAATAACCCCCCCTATCCTATTATATAAATAAAACATATAAAAATAAATAAATAGATAAACATATAATATACCGTAGCGTGCGTAATTGTCCGATCTATTAAAATATAACAAGCATCATTGTGATCGGTGAACGGCGTACACGAAAAGAGGGAAAAAATTGCGCAGATTACCGATTTTATGTTACATTATATATTTTAAAAAATCTATAAAAAGTGATCAAAACGTCCGATCTTCACAAATATGGTATTAATAAAAACTAGAGATCATGGCGGAAAAAATGACACCCCATACAGCCCCGTAGGTGAAAAAATAAAACTGTTATAAGTGTCACAATAGGCCCATTTTATTAATATTTAATTGCCAAAAAAAAGGATTTCATAAAAAAAAATATATATAACATTAGAGAATCTGTGTAACCTGCATATGGTTGTGTTCGGACTGACCTATAGAGTAATAGTATCATGTTACTTTTACCATATAGTGTATTACGTAGACACAGGAACCCCCCAAACGTTACCATATTGCATTCTTTTTTACGATTTCACCAATTTATATCTTCATAAATAATATATTTGGAATTCCATCATACATGTAATGGTAAAATGAAAGACGCCATTACACAGTACAACTATTCCTGTAAAAAAAACAAGCACTTACATGGCTTGTAGATAGAAAACTGAAAGTGCTAGAGCTCTTAGAAGGGGGGGAGGGAAAAACGAAAACACTAAGATCAAAATTTGCGCGGTCCACTGGGTCATTTTGGGCCTGGTCCTCAAAGGGTTAAATAAGAGAATTTTTGTGGCAAGATTGATGATTGTGCAAAAGTGGAATTCTAATGAGTTAATATCTGTACAAGCATGGAAAAACGGGGTTAAACAACATATTAGATACGAAAAGGTATGGTCGGAAGAGAAGAATGGTATAGAAGCAAATTAATTTATTAATTACTGCCCGGGAGGGGGGGGATACTGTTTTTATGGGATGATGATATATGGAATTTCCTTTTTTTGTATTTTGAAGATTTCAATAAAATAATGTAAAAAAAAAAAATAAATAAATATACAAAAATATAAATACCATCCATCCATTTGAAGACCCCCCCCATCCCCCCCCACACATTTTCATATTTGTCCCCTCAAAAAGTCTATAAGTGCGTGTGACTCAATTGTAAAAATAGAAGTATCCTTTGTGCTTTCGAAGGCGCTTTTTATCTGAAAATCCCAGAATGTGTGTCCATCGTGCACTCCATATCTCGCCTGCATTGCTGAAAAGCCAATCAAAGTGCCTTGATGAGTTATGTGACTTAAAGTGACACTGTCACCCCCAATAATCATTTTTCAATCTTTATAGGTGTGTGTAACTCGCCTATAGCTCTCTGCATACCTGTAATTGTTTTTCTTTTTCATGAGGTAGCTTTGCCTGAAATTGTACCTTTGCCGAGTATCTTCTAGCGCCACTGGGTGGGGCTTGGCCCCTGAAGCGCCACATAGCCCCGCCATTACAGCGCCGTTGACCCCGCCCCCTTGGGCTCCGTTTTGAGGCCTCCTTGACGTGCGCGTCCACATCTCCCGCCGTCTTCTGCGTGCGGGAGCGTCATGTGGCGCGCAGGCGCAGAAGGTGACCGCCGGGTCACCCACAGTCGGGCTGTGCGTGCGGTCGCACAGCCCGCCGATTACACCGGCCGCACCGTCCCTTCTTGTGTGGGACTCTCAGGCAAAGCCACCTCATGAAAAAGAAAAGCAATTACAGGTATGCAGAGAGCTATAGGCGGGTTACACACACCTATAAAGATTGAAAAATGATTATTGGGGGTGACAGTGTCACTTTAAGTGCCTAACTCCTTTGTTAATCCAAAATTGTCAATCTCTTATCTTTGTAAATTCGTGAAATTTTGTATTCCCCCAGATTGGCGTAAACTCTAAACTGTTTTCAATCTTACATAGGCGTTTGACCACTTTCCATATTCTAGTGTACAATTTAACATAAGAAAAGAAACCTAAATTATCCCCCTTCAACTGCTCTCCTTCTAAACTTTCCAAGATATTTCCATTTGGGACAGCTTCTTGGAGGATATATCTGACTGTAGGGGAGAGGACGCCCCGCATCGAGTCCTGTAACTTCATTGCTAGAAAATATAGCCGAAAGTCTGGCATGCTCAGCCCACCTTCCCCCTCTCTCTGTACCAATAGCTGATATTTAATCCCCACTTTTCTCCTCCCCCATATCAGACTATTAATAAGAGCAAGTAGCCTTCTAAACCACCGATCCTGGATCCAGATTGGAGCCTCAACCTCAATCACATGAACTGTAAAGTAAAAAACTAAAACCTTAACAAAACACACAACACATATGTAAAGAATAGACGCCATACCTAGAGCACACACCAAGGTCCCAAAGTGACAAAAAACACCAAGTAGACAAAATCATTGATTGTGGTGACTTTCACATCTCATCCCAAATAGCCAGTACAGCGCATTTATAGTCCCATCATCTGGTCTAATAAATCTGGGCCAGTGGATTTCCAATATACATGTTTCTATAAAACCTCCCCCAACATGCAGCACTTGGAGGACAGACTAATATCCCCTTTATAATATGCAATTATTTTTTTATTATTATGTAATAGGTGGAAGATGGCCGTGATGGACGCCCCGTGGATTTTCAGGTAATTACACTACATTAAAACAGCAGAAAAAAATTAAAAAAATCATTTTTACAATAGCTTTCGCCCCCGCTCACACACATCTCTGCCCATGCAATAGACTCCATTCTATGGTCGGGTGGATTCCGCCATCCACCCAAAGAATTGACTTGTCAATTCTTCAGGCGGATGGCGGAATCTGACTGACCATAAAACGGAGTCTATGGCAAGGTTGGAGATGCGTTTCAGCGCGAGTGGCCTAATCCGAGGCGGGTTACTAGCGAGGATTTAAAGAGGAAAGGTTTCTGCATGAAATTCATCTATTCAGCTCTGGCAAAATAGGAGCAGAATTCAAGCGGAATTGACTTCATTTACTTCTATAGGATTCCCCTGGAGGAATAGGCCCAAAAAATTGACATATCAATTCTTTGTTGGAAGGCGGATCCGTGGCAGAAAATTCTGCTTGAAAATTCTGCTGTGTGAATAACAGAGCAGAAATCCCATTAAACACAATAGAACATTGCTCTATTCATATTTTATGGAAAGAATTTCAAGCGGAAATTTAGGGTGTGTTCACATTATGGAATCCGCGTGGATAACCTGCCATGGATTCCCCTGCTCACATCTCCTCCTGTTCCATTGACTCCATTCTTTGGTCTGGGGATTCCACCATCTGCACAAAGAATTGACATGTCCGCCCGATTAAAGATGGAGTCTATGGGACAGGTGGAGAGGCACACGGGTGCGAGCAGGGGCAAGCAGCGGAATACACTGGGGATTATCTGTGCAGATTCTGAAGTGTGAACACACCCTAAGAGCGCATTCTGCTTCAAATTCCTGGCCTATTCCTCAATGTGCACATCCCCTTAAGGGGAAAACTGGCAGTGATGACAAGGGGTTAGTAAATATCCTGATGGATTTTATGTTCTTATTGAGAGGTCACAATAAATAACATTTTCTGAAAGTTTCAAATGGGACCAAGTAACAATCCTCCTAACCAACCCGATGTTCTCTGTTACAGAGACGACAAGTACCCGCTCTACAGTTGGGTCCCGAGCCTGGAGACCATCGTGTAAGTATGAAGAAGCAGCAGAGATATAATCATCCATCTACATGATATCACAATATGATTCCATTTATATCTGTGTTCCCCACCAAAAACTCACATATGTATATTCACATATCCCCAAAACTATGGGGCAGATTTAACACACGATTTGGTTTCTGATCTATATACAGGGAGACTGACGAAGAGGAGGAAGAGGACGAGGCAGTGGACATCCCCTGGTGAGGGCTCAAACCTTATAGTATTGTGAATACATGTTTATTTTTTAACCATCCTGTATAGAGAGAGGAGTGTGGGGAGGACAGGATAGGGGGGACTCTAGTTAGACATAGAATCCTATTTTCTATCTATTTTAACTGCATCTTCCCCTATAGACTCCGATCATCGTGAAGATGTCTCTAAATATCATTATTGTCTCTTATTAATGAGGTTCTGCCAGAAAACTGTTGTCTCTAATGTGTGTCTGGTTTTCACTATCTTCTCTATTCTATCACTTACAGGAGCGAGGACGACACCGAGGAGGATTCGGAGGATTGGGAGTAAGTATCTCATAGTCTCGTCTTAAACAACAAGCCTATGAAAATTACAGTGTTAGGAGTTTTTTTTAAAGGGGTAATTCAGCAAAAAAAATTCTTTCAAATTAGCTGTAGCCAGAAAGTGCCAAAGATTTGTAATTCAATTCTATTAAAAATTTTCCAGTACTTCTCAGCAGCTGTAGGTTCTGCAGGAAATGGTGTATTCTTTCCAGTCTGTTGCTCTCTGACATCTAAGTCTAGGAAAGGAACTGCCCAGAGCGGTAGCAAATCCCCATAGAAAACCTCTATACTTTCCACAATAGAAAGACTACCACTTCCTGCAGGACATACAGCAACTGAGAAGTAATGGAGGTAATGGAAGTAAATTACAAATCTCTGGCATTTTCTGGCACCAGCTGGTTTGAAAGAAAAACTTTTTTGCTGAACTACCCCTTTAATTTTACATTAGTTGTATTTTTTCTAGCAAAATTTGTTGCATTTTATTTAAATAAAAATGTAAAACTTGTGTGACCCTATAATTCCTCCCCTATAGACACCGATCATCACTGATGTCGCTAATGTGTGTTAGGTTTTCACTATCTTCTCTATTCTATCACTAACAGGAGCGACATGGACGACATCGCGGAGGATTCGGACGATTGGGTGTAAGTATCTAAGTCTCGTCTTAAACAACAAGCCTTTGAAAATCACAGTGTTAGAAGATTTTATATTTTTATTTTTTTTAAGGGGTAATTCAGCAACAAAGATTCTTTCAAATCAACTGGTGCCAGATATTTGTAATTTACTTCTATTAAAAAATAATATCCAATACTTATCAGCTGCTGTATGTCCTGCAATAATGGGTGTATTCTTTCCAGTCTGACACAGTTGCTCTCTGCTGTCACCTCTGTCTGGGACAAGAACTGCCCAGAACAACAGCAAATCCCCATAGAAAATCTTTCCTGCTGTCCAGACTGGAAAGAACACCACTTCCTGCAGAACATTCAGCAGCTGATAAGTAATGGAGGACTTGGGATTTTTTAATGAAAGTAAATTACAAATCTCTAAACCTCTGGCATTTTTCTGGCACCAGCTGGTTTGAATGAAAAAACTGTTTGCTGAACAATCCTTTCTACTCCCTTCTTATTGGTGAAGTTCTGCCAGAAAACTGATGTCTCTAATGTGTGTTTGGTTCTCACCATCTTCTCTATTCTATCACCAACAGCAGCGACGACATCGATGAGCGTCTGGAGGATTTGGAGTAAGTATCTCACAGTAAAATACTATAGTAATAAAATCAGTTACAGACATGTCCGCAGGGGGATCACGTATCAAACAACAAACCTATGAAAATTAGTGTTTGGAGCTTTCTTTTTCTAAAGTTGTAATTCAGCAAAATTCATTGATCTGCCCAAAGCTGCAGCAAATCCCCTTAAAAAACTTCTGCTCTCCAGAATGGTAACAATACACCACATCATGCAGGACATACAGCAGCTGATAAGTAATGAAGGACTTGAGATTTTTTATTTATTACTAATCTCTGGCATTTTCTGGCACCAGTTGATTTGAAAGAATAGGATTGGAGCTAGTAAAACAGCGGCACCTTACAGGTTAAGCCACACCTTTAAGGTACTTACAGGTACACAGTAGGGATCTGGTGCCGAACAACATCCCCTTGGGTATTTAAAAAAATGTCCTTTCGTTTAATAAAAAAAAATAAGAAGACTTTTTTTTTAAGGTGAACTCACATATTGTACTTTATACATAGTTTTTTTGCATAGATTTTGTGCAAAATTATATTCCATCCCAAATACCCAGTACAGCGCATTTACAGTCAGATCATCTGGTCTAATAAATCTGGGCCAGTGGATTTCCAATGTACATGTTTCTATAAAACCTCCCCCAACATGCAGCACTTGGAGGACAGACTAATATCCCCTTTATAATATGCAATTATTTTTTTTATTATGTAATAGGTGGAAGATGGCCGTGATGGACGCCCCGTGGATATTCAGGTAATTACACTACACAAAAACAGCAAAAAAATAAAATAAATAATTTTTCAATCGTTTTCGCCCCTGCTCACACACATCTCTGCCCATGCCATAGACTCCATTCTATGGTCGGGCGGATTCCGACGTCCACCCAAAGAATTGACTTGACAATTCTTCGGGCGGATGGCGGAATATGACTGAACATAGAACAGAGTCTATGGCACGGGTGGAGATGTGTTCCAGCGCGAGTGGCCTAATCCGAGGCGGGTTACTAGCGAGGATTTGAAGAGGAAAGTTTTCTGCTTGAAATTCATCTATTCAGCTCTGGCTGAATAGGAGCAGAATTCAAGCGGAATTCAAGCAGAATTCAATTCCCCTGCCGGAATCGGCCCAAAAAATTGACAAGTCAATTCTTTTTCAGAAGGCGGATCCGCAGCAGAAAATTCTGCTTGAAAATTCTGCTGTGTGAACAACAGAGCGGAAATCCCATTGAACACAATGGAACATTGCTCTATTCATATTTTATGGGAAGAATTTCAAGCGGAAATTTAGGGTGCATTCACATTATGGAATCCGCACGGATAACCTGCCACGGATTCAACTCTTTGGGCAGATGGCGGAATCCGCCCGACAATAGAATGGAGTCTATGGGACAGGTGGAGAGGCACACGGATGCGAGCAGGGGCAAGTGGCGGAATCCACTGGAGATAATCCGTGCAGATTCTGAAGTGTGAACACACTCTAAGGGCCCTATTCCACCGGACGATTATCGTTCAGATTATCGTTAAATCGTTCGAATCTGAACGATAATCGTTCGGTTGAAATGCAGTTAACGATTAACGACCGAACGAGAAATCGTTGATCGCTTTATTAAACCTGGACCTATTTTTATCGTTGCTCGTTCGCAAATCGTTCGCATTGAATAAGACATCGTTCGGTCGTTCGCAATAGATACGAACGCAATAGCGAATAAATAGCGAAGAGAAACGATCGCAATTACGATCATAAGTAACGATTATCGTTCCATGGAAATGACCGAACGTTTTCAGGTCTTTCGCAATAGCGGTCGTTTGAGATCGTTAATCGTTAACGATTATGCAAACGATAATCGTCCGGTGGAATAAGGCCCTAAGAACGGATCCCGCTTCCAATTCCTGGCCTATTCCTCAATGTGCACATCCCCTTAAGGGGAAAACTGGCAGTGATGACAAGGGGTTAGTAAATATCCTGATGGATTTTATGTTCTTATTGAGAGGTCACAATAAATAAAATTTCTGAAAGTTTCAAATGAGACAAAGTAACAATCATCCTAACCAACCCGATGTTCTCTGTTACAGAGACGACAAGTACCCACTGCATGGTTGGATCCCGAGCCTGGAGACCATCGTGTAAGTATGAAGAAGCAGCAGAGATATAATCATCCATCTACATGATCTAGATTGATTATATGAGTCCATTTATATCTGTGTTCCCCGCCCAAAACTTACAAAGTTATATACCCATATCCCCAAAAACTATGGGGCAGATTTATATATGTGCACCCCTGAGCACATTGAGAAAGAGGCACAAGAAGCTGTGGCCTCCATCTGCTACTAATTTATCATGGTTTATGCCGAAAAACAGGGAAAAACCAGGGCAGAAACCTACACCTGCTGCGGAGCACTTGTAGATTTCTGCAGCTGCCTTGTGGTAGGTACAGGTCCTACTGGATTTACAATGGTCCTAATAAATGTCTATATATATTTATACACACAAGCTGGTTTAAGTTCTTTATACAGTGAGACTGACGAAGAGGAGGAGGCGGACGAGGCAGCGGACAATTCCAGGTGAGGACTCAAAGCTTATTGCATTGTGAATACATATTTATTTTTTTTACTATCCTGTATAGAGTGAGGAGCGGCAGGAAGACAGGATGTGTATATATATATATATATATATATATATATATATATATATACACACAAGCTGGTGTATGTTCTCTACACAGTGAAATCGACGACGACGAGGAAGATGGCGCGGCTGCGGACATCCCCAGGTGAGGGCTCAAAGCTTATAGTATTGTGCATACACGTTGTTTTTTTTGTTTTTTTACTATACTGTATAGAGAGAGGAGCGGCAGAAAGACAGGATGTATATATATATATATATATATATATATATATATATATATATATACATATAAAAGCTGGTTTATGTTCTCTATACAGTGAAATCGACGTCGACGAGGAAGAGGACGAGGCTGCAGAACCCCCCAGGTGAGGGCTCAAAGCTTATAGTATTGTGGATACACGTTTATTTTTTTTCCCATCCTGTATAGAGAGAGGAGCAGTGGGAGGGCCGGATAGGGGGCGCTCTAGTTAGACATAGAATCATATTTTTCTATTTATTTTAACAGCATTTATTTACATTACAAACTGCTGACACTGGGACTTAGTTGTTAAGGTCCCCCTACACTTTATACTTTCGCTGGCTGTACCTGCTATATACAGTACTATATGGTTATTGTATAGAGCAATGTACAGCTCACTACATTACTATTGCAATCACTTTCTTTACAATAAACTCTATAATCTGTAATATAACAATACATTTATATATGAGATGGTTTACATTCTATACACAGAGAAGAAGAGGAGGACGACGAGGACCAAGGGACGACCATGGAGACCCCCAGGTAATGAAACGAAACTTATAACATTGTGAATGCAAGGAATTGTTATTTACAATCCTGTATATAGAGAGAGGACGGGGGCGCTCTATTTATAGGTGGGATCTAATTTCTATTGTGGGTATTAGTGAATAGTATATTACTGCAGGTGTGAGTAGAGCTGGTAAAAGAGCATTGTTTCTATATAATGTGCTCAGAAATTCGGGTTTCCTTACACTAACCATTGATTTCCCTCCATTTCTTGGTCATTTCTCCTCGGCAGAAGCAGCAGCAGGAGGAGATCCATCTTATCCAGGTAAATATATGGGATGATACACTTACATGATAACACACCTCTATTGCTGCACTGTATATTCTCATTTCATCACTATATATTATATTATCAGTCACATATAATTACCACGAAAGGCCTCATGTACATAATACAGACATACAAGTGACATGGTGCCGCCTGTATCTCACCCACTAGGATAGCACTGAGTCCCCTCTCTCCAGTGTAATGTCTATTCCCCATCACTGCTGACGGGTCTGATCTCAGGAAAGTCATGCTGGTTTTTCTCCTTCCCTTATAGACTGCGGGCGCTGTTCTGCTGCTGCTGCGCCACCAAGGAGGAGTAAAGGTGAGTACCCAAAATCCCATCACACCTCAGATTACTTTTATCCTGACTGTATATTTATATGGAGCCTATATATGTAACCTGTCATTATTAACACATTGCTTGTTATATATCCTATCTAGGTAACACCGCGCCGCCAGAGTGAGGAGAAGACACCCGACCATCTGGAGCTGTCTGGAGGAGGAGGTGTCCGGAACATCAAGTGGTAAATGGGACGCCAATAACATCCGGAGGACACATTGACCACACATGGGGGAGGAGGAGCCCCCCTTTTACCATCAGAGATAGGAGGAATAGACACTCACAACACCTAGAGGGGTCTGGAGGAGGTGCCCTTAAAGGGGTTATCTAGGTTACTAAAAACGCATTTCCTTCCTCGCCGGCGTCTCACTTCTGGTTAGGTCTCCTCTCACACCATCATCTTCTTATCTGGCAAAACGGAGGCGGCCTGAGACAGTGGGCCAGGTACTTTGTTGTGATTGTCGCATGCGGGTGAAACCAGTGGAGGCCAATGTACAAACAATGTTGTCGATGTCATCACAACATTGTGCGTACATTGACCACTGCTGGCGGCGAGTTTCACCCACATGTGGTGATCACATCATAGTACCTGATCTACTGTCTCAGACCTTTGCCAGGTCAGAAGATGTTGGGATGAGATAAGTCCGAACTGGAAGTGAGATGCTGGTAATGGTGGAAATATCTTTTCAGCTCCCCAGATAACCCCTTTTAACATCAAGTGGTAAATGGGGCGCCCATAACATCAGGAGGACACATTTACCACACATGGGGGAGGAGGAGCCCCCCTTTTACCATCAGAGATAGGAGGAATAGACACTCACAACACCTAGAGGGGTCTGGAGGAGGTGTCCTTAAAGGGGTTATCTTGGTAACTAAAAAGGCGTTTCCTTCCTCGCCGGCTTCTCACTTCTAGTTTGGTCTCCTCTCGCACCATCATCTTCTTATCTGGCAAAACGGAGGCGGCCTGAGACAGTGGGGCAGGTACTTTGTTGTGATTGTCGCATGCGGGTGAAACTAGTTGCGGCCAATGTACAAACAATGTTGCCAATGTCATCACAACATTGTGCGTACATTGACCACTGCTGGCGTCGAGTTTCACCCACATGTGGTGATCACACCATAGTACCTGATCTACTGTCTCAGACCTTTGCCAGGTCAGAAGATTTTGGAATGAGGTGAGTCCGAACTGGAAGTGAAATGCTGGTAATGGTGGAAATATCTTTTCAGCTCCCCAGATAACCCCTTTTAACATCTAGAGGCAAATTAGGGGCCCGTAACATCAGGTGGATTTATTTGCCTCATATGGGGGAAGGAGGAGCCCCCCTTTTACCATCAAAGATAGGAGGAATAGACTCTAAGAACACCTAGAGGGGACTGGAGGAGGCGCCCTTAGGTAAGTTAGCTAGGGAGCTAGAAGGCATTATCTTTCCTTTTGTCTCTCCTCTGGTTTGGTATCTTCTCATTCTACACTATCTGACTTGGCATAAGGGCAGTGGGCTGAGACAGTGGGGCAGGTACTGGGCTGCGATTGTCACATGCGGGTGAAACCAGTGGTAGCCAATGTACACACAATATTCCATCATTGTGCATATATTGGCCACTACCGGTGGGACTGGTTTCACCCACATGTGGTGATCACACCATAGTACCTGATCTCCCACCTCAGCTGCCACCTCTATGCCAGGTCAAAAGTTGTCAGGATGAGATGTCACCAAACTGAAAGTGAGATGCCGGTGAGAGAGGAAAGGAAATGCCTGTTTAGCTCCCCAGATAACCACTGTAACACCTAGAGGCAAATGAGGCGCCATTAACATCATTGGGGTTCATTTGCCTCAAATGGGGAGGAGGAGGCCCCCTATAACATCAGAAAAAGGGGGAGAAGACTCCCTTAAACATCTGTAGGGGTCTGGAGGAGGCGCCCTTAACACCTAGAGGCAAATGAGGCGTCAGTAAAATCTGGAGGATTTATTTGCCTCATATGGGGCAGGAGGAGGCCCCCTTTAACAACAAAACCTAAATGAGATGACTCCCATACACATCTTTAGGGGTCTGGAGGAGGCGCCCTTAGATAAGTTAGCTAGGGAGCTAGAAGGCATTATCTTTCCTTTTGTCTCTCCTCTGGGTTGGTGTCTTCTCATTCTACACTATCTGACTTGGCATAAAGGCAGCGGGCTGAGACAGTGGGGCAGGTACTGGGCTGTGATTGTCACATGCGGGTGAAACCAGTGGTAGCCAATGTACACCCGATATTCCATCATTCTGCATATATTGGCCACTACCGGCGGGACTGGTTTCACCCACATGTGGCGATCACACCATAGTACCTGATCTCCCACCTCAGCCGCCACCTCTATGCCAGGTCAGAAGTTGTCAGGATGAGATGTCACCAAACCAGAAGTGAGATGTCAGCTCTAGAGGACATCAGCTTATGGGATCTTTATGATCTTATGGGATCTTTCTGAACTTGACTGGGCATCCTCCAATATCCGGCTGGCATCAGAAACCACCACCACCTCCTGATGACCCTCTACACCACAGGAGCAGCCAGTAAGTATTTCCCATCTGGCACCCGGAGAGCTCAGGAATAATAGCTGCTTATTGTAGCCCTGGGGCCATTGACACCAGGGATCTTACCACAGCGCTATTATCCCTGAACTCTCCGCTACAGGCCTGGTAAGTATCGCACCTCACAGACACATGACGACTACACACACACATATATATATACACATAAACATGCACTACACATAGATAGCGGCTGTGATCCTGGGACTTGCTCTGATCGCCACTTTTGGGGTCGGGAAGGAATTTTTCCCCTTGAGGACAATTGACTCTTCCCTCTTAGGGGTTTTTGCCTTCCTCAGGATCATCTCAGCCTCACAGCCCCCACAGTCATACATGTAAAATTACTCTCCCTATAACTTGAAATAAAATAGCTTTTTTTGCCCCGTTACATCTTTGTGTCTGTGTCTTTACTTCCAGGTAGTGTCCGGATCATTCCGCACATGGTGATACCAAGTCTGGCTGTTTTTAGTTACATTTTTATTTGAAAAATGGGAAAAAGGGGGTGAGTTAAATTTTCATCAAGTGGGCAGTTTTCTTATATTTTTATTTAACATTTTTTAAAGGTTTTCTATTATTTGGATAAACTTCTGATATGTCATAGTGACACGCTAGAAGATTGTGTGGGTGGGGAAAAGGTGCTGAGACCCTTACTGATTGCTAGAATGAAGGGGCAGAAGTGCAGTAGGTTAATCCCCCCTCATAAGTAGATGCCCCCGGTAGTTAGGCAATTTCCCCATTAGGTGTGTGTGTGTGTGTGTGGGGGGGGTGTTACCCCCTATTGCAGTACACAACGCATGTCACTGCACTCTTGCTTTACTTGATGACATTCTTTGATACTTGCTTAAACATGTGGTCTACACTATGGTCATAAGAAGGAAAATAACAGTGGACCATGGAAACACCAAGTCACATGATCAGGCACAGGTGACAAGTATCCATTACCGCTACACAAAGAACAATACAGCCAATAATACCGCCATATAGTGGTCAGAATCATTTGTACACAAGTCATCACACTGCCGACTATATAAGAGAGTAAAGCACTGATCAGAGGATCTGGAGGATCGGTCAGCTCTCCTGACATGTCTAGTTTAGGAAAAACTCATATTACCGAAAGCAATTGTGGAGCGTCTCTTAGGAGCACTCTGCATTGTGTCACTCCTTTTATTCCTGCTGGAAATGTATGAATAAATGGTTGACTATTTGCTACCAAAATACATACATTTATTTTAATAAAGTTATCTTACAAAGTAATGTAACTTTATTAAAGCAATGTATTAGTTAATTAAGGGGGGTATTTTTGAGTCTCCAGAACAACCCTTTATTTGTTTGGCAAAACCAGACTAAAAACTCTAAAGAGGTTATCCATGATTAGTAAAACATGACCGTATTCCTATAGAAACAGCACCACTCCTGTCCTCAGTTTGTTTATGGAATTGCAGCTCAGATTCACTGAAGTGAATGGAACTGAGTTGTAATACCACACACAACCTGAGGACACGTATGTCGCTATTTTTGGAAGAATGTTTTTCTAATCCTAGATAATTCATTTAAAGCGAATCTGTCATCCATTGAACACCTACAGAACTAAAGACAGTGTTATACACTTGTACAGAAGGGGCCACATGTATCATCCGGCGAAGGGATGATTTTCGGCGGAAAGTGCCGATTTGCGTATTATTTTATACGCAAATGGCCGATTTGCGAATAAAATATTCGCAAATCGGCACTTTCTGCCGAGTACGCCAGGGGGGCGGAAAGGGGGCGTGTAGTGGGCGGAACGGAGGGCGCGGACTCAGAGTCCGCGCGATTTACCATCCAATCCGCCCAAATATACGCCGAAAACCTACTCCAGTCCTCAGCTGGCGTAGGTTTTCGGCGGTGCGCATCGGCGCGCACGGGATTTATGTAGAGGCAGTCCGCTTCTACATAAATCTCCGTAGCGCCGGAGCTGCGGGGGCATTTTTAATTCCGGCGTAAAAAACGCCGGACTTAATAAATGCCCCCCAAGTTGTTTTGGTGCACTGGGGGCGGGGCTACAGCTCCAACATGTACTGATCTGCCCCCTGGCCGCTCCACCCCCCTAATGAATATCAGCAGAGCGGGCTGGACAGTGCACCAAAACAACTTATTAGCATACGGATTAATCTCCTAATATAACAGAAACGGTGCCGAGGATGACAGCAAGAATCCTACTCATCCTCAGCGCTCCATGCACTATAGGAACATATAGTTCCTCATAAGGTTTAATAAATCTCCCCCTATATCTTTATTTTCCATCTTCGTATCTTTTTTTTTTTTTTTCAAATTTTTTTTTTTGCAGCACTCCAGTCAAGTAGGGATTAAGTGCAGCCGAAATCTTGTGGGATTATTTGTCAAAGGCAAAATCTGTGCCATTTCCGCACCAATAACCACAGTGGAAATCTAATGTGGGTCTATGTATGAGGTGATACCTGCGGCTCAGCCGTCTCTGTCCCCATCTGATCCTCAGGAGCGTCACGCCCGCTCCTCATCTGCCGGACGTTCTCCAGTTGTTGAGCTTTTTGTCAGTCTCCTCCAATCGCTTCATATTCTATCTGTATCCTTCTCCTGCTGCTCCAGGGGATGAGGCCTTCACAGCCTGGCCTGAAAACCAGTCACCAAAGAGGGGAAGTTAGCAGAAGAATGACCAAAAAGCTCCCCTATTTAGTAGAGTGTCACGTGTGCGTCCAGCTACCCTCTTCTCAGCAGGATCCAACATCCATTTTTATAGCCACGTTCAGACAATCTGTCCAACACTTGGCGTTTTTCTTGTAGCCACATCCCCTCACCAGAGCAATTACGTTTTGCTCTTGTGAGTTTCCCTAGTGGTTCAGCTTTAATTGTGTGCGGTGGATGGCATAATTGGGCGCGGAAAAGAAACGAGTCCAGCTCCCGGCAAGGTGGAATCAAGTGCGTTATTTATTGTATCTCCGTCACCGTACACACGTGCGGCATGCCCCCAACTGAAGCCTACGCGTTTCGGCTGCTACACCGCAGCCTTAATCATGGCTCATAATTGGGCGCACAGGATAGTGTTGCCAGCTATGGGCTTGTGATACGTGTTGGTACTCACTGTCTGTCTGTGTATATTGCCAACTTAAGTTAAATCTAAAAAGGAAATGCTTTAGGTATTCCACTCCAATGTGAACCTCAAATGTAAGGGGTTGGCATTAAGATAATCACCAAAGGCAGGTATGGCGATGTAGCGGCCAGTTTTTCTTGTATAGGCAATGAACATGTTGCCCAACCTCCACGCGGCGGAGACAGACGTAATATGCTCCTAAACTGCAAAGCTTTTGGGATTTTTACTTTGGGCACCCGACATCCAAATGGTCTCAACCACTTCTTTGCTAACATTATATATATATATTTTTTTGTATATGTGCACACATGTGCAGATGTCTGAGAGGTCCACCCCCCAGAGGGGCGTGACCAGGATAACGGGTGTTGCACTATGTTTATTAAGTATATAAGATCATGATTGTATGCTTTCACCTATGCTACGACTAAGATCCAGCCAGGTCGAAACGTGCCAGCGCTTTCAGGTTTTTACTGTACCGTTAAGCTTCAATAAAAGAATTAGTTTTTGGACGGCCTGAGTGCTGGAGACTTTTTCCTGTGCACCCAGCAGAAGGGAATAGGGGCCAAGGCAGCTGCACCCGGTAGAAGGGAATAGGGGCCAAGGCAGCTGCACCCAGCAGAGGGGAATAGGGGCCAAGGCAGCTGCACCCAGCAGAGGGGAATAGGAGCCAAGGCAGCTGCACCCAGCAGAGGGGAATAGGGGCCAAGGCAGCTGCATCCAGCAGAGGGGAATAGGGGCCAAGGCAGCTGCATCCAGCAGAAGGGAATAGGGGCCAAGGCAGCTGCACCCAGCAGAGGGGAATAGGGGCCAAGGCAGCTGCACCCAGCAGAGGGGAATAGGGGCCAAGGCAGCTGCACCCAGTAGAAGGGAATAGGGGCCAAGGCAGCTGCACCCAGCAGAGGGGAATAGGGGCCAAGGCAGCTGCACCCAGCAGAGGGGAATAGGGGCCAAGGCAGCTGCACCCAGTGGAAGGGAATAGGGGCCAAGGCAGCTGCACCCAGCAGAAGGGAATAGGGGCCAAGGCAGCTGCACCCAGCAGAGGGGAATAGGGGCCAAGGCAGCTGCACCCAGCAGAGGGGAATAGGGGCCAAGGCAGCTGCACCCAGCAGAGGGGAATGGGGGCCAAGGCAGCTGCATCCAGCAGAGGGGAATAGGGGCCAAGGCAGCTGCACCCAGCAGAGGGGAATAGGGGCCAAGGGGGCTCCTTTTGACCCTATTCCCTTCTACTGGGTGCAGCCCTTTAAAATCTTGCTTTACACCATGCTGAAAAAATAACAGACCTAAAATTGCACCAAATTTTGTAGAACAGCTCTATTATATGTTCTATATGATGCACATGTGCAATGTATACAGCAATGGTCCCCAACCTGTGGTACTAGTTTTGGATGGACACAGCCATGTTTTTCTAATCCCTTTAAGGCGAGTCTGTCATCCATTAAACACCTACAGAGCTAATGACTGTATTATACACTTTGTTCTGCAACATTAATAATAATGGGGGAGAGTTATCAGACATTGTGCAGGGGGGCGGTGGAGCAGTTTCCTATAGCAACCAATCAGATTACAGCTTTTAGAGGCCTTTTTAGAGAGGGCTGGACTCATCTCTCTATACCTCCTTAGCGATGCCATGACAGGTATACCCGCCACAGAGGCACAGCACCACATGGCACAGAGACACAGCAAATGTGTTTCTTTGGTTTGAGCTCTGAGTATTTGCCCCCAACCAATCAGTAGAACGAGAGGGGATAGATGTGTGCTGAGGGAGGAGCAGTCAGTGATGGAGGAGGGGCCTGTTATTAAAGAGAGAGGGGCAGTAAGTGATAGAGGAGGGGGCATGATAGTGATAAAGGAGGGGCAGTCAGTGATGGAGGAGGGGCCTGTTATTAAAGAGGGAGAAGCAGTAAGTGATAGAGGAGGGGGCATGATAGTGATAAAGGAGGGGCAGTCAGTGATGGAGGAGGGGCCTGTTATTAAAGAGGGAGAAGCAGTGACAGAGGAGGAGCAGTCAGTGATGAAGGTGGAGTCAGTGACAGAGGAGGAGCAGTCAGTGATAGAGGAGGAGCAGTGAGGGAGGAAAGAAAGGGTGGGAGGTGCTATCTAGAGTAGTATAAAGCAGGGCTGTGGAGTCGGTAAGCCGCAGCTCTGACTCCGACTACTGAATTTTATCAGGTCCTGAACTACTCACAACTAGACTAGATGGAGCAAATGGTCTTTTCCTGACAATCTGACAATCTTCTATGTTTCTAACTAAATATTCACCATATAGAAAGACACACTGCTAACAATGGCAGATCCCTGTGATATAGATCCCAGCCATAGTGATAAAGAGAGGTCACACATTCTGATATAGAGGGGTCAGCCACAGTGATATAGAGGGGTCACACATAGTGATATAGAGGGGTCACACATAGTGATATAGAGGGGTCAGCCATAGTGATATAGAGGGGTCAGCCATAGTGATATAGAGAGGTCACACATAGTGATATAGAGGGGTCACCCATTGGAATATAGAGGGGTCACACAGTGATATAGAGGGGTCAGCCATAGTGATATAGAGGGGTCAGCCATAGTGATATAGAGGGGTCACACATAGTGATATAGAGAGGCCAGCCATAGTGATATAGAGGGGCCACACATAGTGATACAGAGGAATCAGCCATAGTGATATAGAGGTCACACATAGTGATATAAAGGGGTCACCCATAGGATTATAGAGGGGTCACACAGTGATATAGAGGGGGTCCCACAAAGACATATAGTGGGTTCAGCCATAGCGATATAGAGGGGCCACACATAGAGATATAGTGGGTTCATCCATAGTGATATAGAGGGGCCACACATAGTGATATAGAGGGGTCAACCATAGTGATACAGAGGAATCAGCCATAGTGATAAAGAGAGGTCACACATAGTGATATAGAGGGGTCAGCCACAGTGATATAGAGGGGTCACACATAGTGATATAGAGGGGTCAGCCACAGTGATATAGAGGGGTCACACATAGTGATATAGAGGGGTCACACATAGTGATATAGAGGGGTCACAGGAACGGGTAAATAGAATTTCTTTATTATGAACCAACCACCCCCGTTTCCCCCTGGATTTTTCACTGTTGCCCAGAGTACCCCTTTAATTTCAATAGCCAACACACAGCCTGCTGCAGCCATAGCATACACACACACAGCTGCAGCCATAGCACACACACACTTACAGACCGCTGCAGCCACAGCGCACACACACACACAAACACACAGCCTGCTGCAGTCATAGCACACATAGTCTGCTGCAGTCATAGCATACACACACACAGCTACAGCCATAGCACACACACTCACAGCCCGCTGCAGCCACAGCACACACACACAGCCTGCTGCAGCCATAGCACACACACACACATACACACACAGCCTGCTGCAGCCATAGCACACACTCACAGCCTGCTGTCGCCACAGCGCACACACACACACAGCCTGCTGCAGCCCTAGCACACACACACAGCCTGCTGCAGCCATAGCACGCACACACACAGCCTTCTGCAGTCATAGCACAGACAGCCTGTTGCAGCCATAGCATACACATAGTCTGCTGCAGCCATAGCATACACACATAGCCTGCTGCAGCCATAGCACACGCACACAGCCTGCTGCAGCCATAGCACACACACATACACACAAAGCCTGCTGCAGCCATAGAACACATGCACAGCCTGCTGCAGCCATAGCACACACACACACACAGCCTGCTGCAGCCATAGCACACACACACATAACCTGCTGCAGTCATAGCGCACAAACACACAGTCTACACTACTTATGGCTTCTCCTCCTCCTTCTCATTACACTGCTGCTCATATACAGTCATCCAGCATCCAAGAAGAGAGCAGCACAGATCTCCCCCCAAACAATGGACTCTTCAAGCTCAAAAACAAACTGCCAAATAGTGACCGACAACTTTTTCCCGATCACCCTTATCTAATAGGGGCAGTGTCCTATTCGAATGTTGCTCATAAAACATATTGATGAGCAAAACTTATAAAATTTATATCAAAACAATTAAAAAAAATTTTAAGATTTTTTAAAAGCTGGAGTCGAAGTGGGTACATTTTTTACGACTACGACTCCACCCAAAACTAGCTGCGAGTTTACAGCCCTGGTATAAAGTAGGTCAGACAAACAGTGCAGACAAGGTTCCTGTAACTGCACACTCACCTTAGTTGGTTGTGCACTAAGCACAGCTCTATGCAGAGCTATTATATTCAGGGGAATCAGTACAGCATGGCCGGGATGCACTCTAGTCAGCGACTAGGTGTAACAAGGATGAATAGACTCTGGCTTGGATTACGCCAGATAGCACAATACTTCCTTCAAAATGGCCCTGCAGATGACCGGAATGGCAAGGTCCTGGGATTGCAGTGATAGTGCTAAGAGAGGGCACTCTGAACAGCAGGTAGATACAAACGGAGAGTCTTTTACTAAACAAGTGTTTCGGCTCTCGTATCTAATAGAGCCTTTCTCAAGCTTACAAACACTCATATCCAAAGTCATATTTAAAGGGAAAGCCCCAAAGTCATATGTAGAGGGCATGGGGCTTGCCCTTTAAATTACTTTGGATTTGAGGCTTTGTAAACTCTATTAGATGCGAGAGCCAAAACACGTCCCTTGTTCAGTAAAAAAAATTCCATTTGTATCTACCTGTTGTTTAGAGTGCTCTCTATTAGCCCTATCACTGCAATCCCAGGACCTTGCCAATCTGGTCATCTGCGCAATCATTTCGAAGGGAGTATTGTGTTATCTGGTAATCTGGTAATCCAAGTCAGGGTCCATTTGTCCATTCATGAGGCAGGAGCAGTTGGTGATGGAGGAGGAGTCTGACAGCGATGGGGAAGGGCCTGTGAGTGAGGAGGGACCTGTCATTGATTAGGAAGAGGCAATCAGTGATGGAAGAGGGGCCTGTAAGCGAGAGAGGGGCAGTCAGTGATGGAAGAGGGGCCTGTATGAGACAGAGGAGCAGTCAATGATGGAGGAGAGGCCTGTGAGGGAGGAGCAGTAAGTGATGAGGGAGGAGCAGTCAGTGATGGAGGAGTGGCCTGAGAGGGAGGAGCAGTCGGTGATGGAAGAGGGGCCTGTAAGTGATAGAGGAGCAGTCAGTGATGGAAGAGGGGCCTGTATGTGACAGAGGAGCAGTCAATGATGAATCGTAGTGATAAATGATCAGTTATAGCAAAGGAGAATATTAACAATAAAAACATCATTAATCATAAACTGTGATGCTGTAAAATTATTGTTATGTGATCAGGACTGATGAGTGTAAATGCTGCACATAGTGACACTGATATACTGCATTTCTGCCAGCTACAGAGCCGGCTCATCTGTAAGAGAAAGCAAAGATGGAGAACAAACACTATATATATTGATTTATGTTTGTCCCGCTCCCCCCCACACCGGGTGCTGCAAGTGGCTTTATTAAGTGCCAGTTCACATGGAGCAAAAGTGGCGGAATATCTGCCTGCCTCAGTGTCACACAGTGTGTCTATGGGATGGCTTGTGGACATGTCAATTCTTTGAGCGGAGAGCAGTGGAAGTGGAGGCACACAAGCCATCCCATTGACACACTGAGGCAGGCGGGATTCGGCAACTTTTCCTCCGTGTGAACTGGCCCTAATTGTGAGCGCTCCTGATAAAGAAATTCAGCACTGACAGTGGCAGCAAGGAGCCAATGGCTGCTCCCTTTCACGGCTCTCAGCACACGACTGGCATCACGTGTGCTGTGCTGAAGAAAGCTGAGATGCTAGGCATCAATGGTATCAAGGAAACCAACACATACTAGACATCACTGGTATCCAGGCAACAACAGCTACTATACATCACTGGTATCCAGGAAACCACAGCTACTATACATCACTGGTATCCAGGCAACAACAAGTACTAGGAATCACTGGTATCCAGGCAACAACAGGTATTATACATCACTGACTGCTCCTCCCTCACAGGCCCCTCCTCCATCACTGACTGCTCCTCCCTCATCACTGACTGCTCCTCCCTCACAGGCCCCTCCTCCATCACTGACTGCTCCTCCCTAATCACTGAATGCTCCTCCCTCACAGGCCCCTCCTCCATCACTGACTGCTCCTAATTTATCACTGACTGCTCCTCCCTCACAGGCCCCTCCTCCATCACTGACTGCTCCCCCCTCATCACTAACTGCTCTTGCCTCACTCAGGCGGTCCCCATCGGCTATTTTCGGCTCCAGCCTCGTCTTTTTCCGGATTTTGCGCTCTGCTGCCCTCTAGCGGCTGATATGTGTAATACACTTATCAGCAGCTACAGGGATGTTCAGAATGTAGAAAAAGTTTTGTTTTTTTTTCCAAATTTTCTTTTTCTATTTTCCGCACCCTATCGCCACTGAGTGTTGATCAGCATCGCACAAAATGCGCTGCTAATCAGCAACTCCTCCTTTTTGGCATAGGGTGTTTTTTTTCTATATTCTACTGCCACGGTCTGCTGATAAGTGCCGCGCATAAGTGCGGCATTTATCAGCAACTCCTTTGTTGGCGTAGGTTTTTTTTTATACTTACTGTAAAAAAAACATGTAAAAAACACTACATTACACTACACTATATTGAATAAAGTTTGACACTACACCAATACATACCCCATATACCAATCCCCATATAAAGATAGCTCCCAGGGTGTTTTCGGCGTCGGACGCATAAGTTATTATTGCCTCCGACACCGAAACAGCCAGTGAGGATGAATGGGGGGATCCTTCTTTCCTCCATTCATCCTCATCCTCATCATCCAGTGACGTGTCTGGGGGTAGCGTAGAGTACGCTGCCCCCCAGACACGTCTTTTCCGCCAGTACCGTCCCAATAAGAGATGACGGTATGGCATGAAATTCTCCAAATTCTGTGAGAGTACCTCTGGGTACACTTACAGATTTAGGGTACGTGCACACTGCGGAATAGCAAAGGATAACCCTTCGTGCATTCCGCAGCTGGCACCCGCCGGCAGACTAATGCGCCAGTCATAGACTCCAATCTATGCATGGGCGGATTCCATCGTCCATCCAAAGAATGAACACGTTGGACGGAGAGCGGAATCCGCCTGTGCATAGAATGGAGTCTATGACACGGATGGAGACGTGCGCCTGCATCACTACACCGGTGGGTGCCAGCTGTGGAATGCACAAAGGGTTGTCTGTCGCGATTCCGCAGTGTGCACGTACCCTTAGAGTGTATGTAGGAAGGGACACCCGAATCCAGCCCCCAGATGCCCCCTCCCCCCCATCCTCGGAACAAGTGGGAAGATCGTCCGGGAACTGATCTTCCCACTGCTGGATAAAGGTTACCACCTGTACGGTGATAACTTTTATACCAGCACCCCCTCTTCCGGTCCCTCGCTGCCCGAGCTACTATAGCTTGCGGCACGATCCGAAAATATCAGAGGCAGTAATAGAGCCCTAATATTTAGCAGCCATGGAGAGGACCCAGCGCTTCTGGATATGAGGGACCCCGTATCGCACCAGGACAACATTTTCCAGGTGACGTCCCCCACACTGGAGAACGGGAGACCCCAGAAGAAGTGCAGAGTGTGGCATAACAGGGGGATCAGGAAGGACACCATTTTCCAGTGTGACACCTGTCCTGATCACCCCGGCCTCTGCATACTGGATCGCTTCAAGGCGTACCACATGTCATCGGAGTTCTACATTATCTAAATTCTGTCCCTTATTCCTATTTCAGAGGTCACGTTGATCCAGGGATTATTCTGATCGCCAATATGGAGTCGGGAAGGAATTTTTCCCCTGTGATGAGACTACTGTTGTCTGCCTCACGAGGATTTTTTGCCTTCCTCTGGATCAACAGATTGAGTTTGATGGACACCTGTCATTTTCAACCTTATAAACCAATAATTGGCCTAATACCGCCAAATAAATTAGAATTGTCCCTTTTCCCTAGCTAAATAGGTATGGTCGCCATTCCCATTAGAGGATACCATGATGCAATTACAAAGCCTCTGTGCTGCCAGGACAGTAGAAACCCCCCACAAGTGACCCCATTCTGGAAACTACACCCCATAAGGAATCTAACAAGGGGGGCAGCGGGGATATGGCCCCCTGGTGACGGCCACATTTGGGACATGAAAATTGTATTTTTTATTGTCTCGGCACATGTTCTACGTAAGTGCCCGTCACCAGCGGGGTCCATATGCTCACTGCACCCCTTGTTAGATTCCTAATGGGGTGTAGTTTCCAGAATGGGGTCACTTGTCGGGGGTTTCTACTGTCCTGGCAGCACAGGAGCTTTATAATTGTGACATGGCCTCCATCCTCCATTCCAGCCTCTAAATGGCGCTCTGTCCCTTTGGTGGCTTGCCCTGTGCCCATATGGCACATTATATCCACATGTGGGGTATTTTTTTGTACTCAGGGGAAACTACCCTACATGTTTTGTGTTCATTTTCTTTTTTAACCCCTTGTGGAAATGGAAAAAAATCAAGGCTAGACCAACATTTAGTGTAATTTTTGCAAAATTTTTACTCTAAATCATTAATCTTGTCATGATTTTTTCATTTTCACAAGGGGCTAAAAGATAAAAAAAAACACTAAATGTGTAGCGCAATTTCCCCTGAATACGGAAATACCCCACATGTGGACATAAAGCGCCATGCGGGTGCAGGGTAAGCCTCCGAAGGGAAGGAGCGCCATTTGGTTTTTGTAAGCTGGATTTGGATGGAATGGATTTCGAGGGGCCATGTTGCATTCAAAAGGCCCCTGTGTTGCTAAGACAGTTGAAACCCCCCACAAGTGACACCATTATGGAAACTACACCCCATAAGAAATCTAACAAGGGGGGCAGCGGGGATATGGCCCCCTGGTGACGGCCACATTTGGGACATGAAAATTGTATTTTTTATTTTCTCGGCACATGTTCTACGTAAGTGCCCTTCACCAGCGGGGTCCATGTGCTCACTGCACCCTTTGTTAGATTCCTTATGGGGTGTAGTTTCCAGAATGGGGTCACTTGTCGGGGGTTTCTACTGTCCTGGCAGCACAGGAGCTTTATAATTGTGACATGGCCTCCATCCTCCATTCCAGCCTCTAAATGGCGCTCTGTCCCTTTGGTGGCTTGCCCTGTGCCCATATGGCACATTATATCCACATGTGGGGTATTTTCGTACTCAGGGAAAACACTAAATGTGTAGCGCAATTTCCCCTGAATACGGAAATACCCCACATGTGGACATAAAGCGCCATGCGGGTGCAGGGTAAGCCTCCGAAGGGAAGGAGCGCCATTTGGTTTTTGTAAGCTGGATTTGGATGGAATGGATTTCGAGGGGCCATGTTGCATTCAAAAGGCCCCTGTGTTGCTAAGACAGTTGAAACCCCCCACAAGTGACACCATTATGGAAACTACACCCCTCAGGGAATGTAACAAGGGGTGTAGGGAGCATATGGACCCCACTGGTGACGGGCAAAAATGTGGAACAATGTGGCGTGAAAATGAAATATTACATTTTTTACACTATAATGTTGGTTTAGCCTTGAATTTATCATTTTCACAAGGGGTTAAAAGAGGGGAAAAAAAAACAAAATGTGTAGAGCAATTCCCCCTGAGTCCGTAAATACTCCACATGTGGACATAAAGCGCCATGTGGGCGCAGGGCAAGCCTCCGAAGGGAAGGAGCGCCATTTGGATTTTGGAGGTTGGATTTGGCTAGATTGGATGACGAACGCCATGTCGCATTTACAGAGCCCTCGTGCTGCCAAAACACTGGAAACCCCCCAAAAGTTCCATTCTGGAAACTACACCCCTCAAGGAATCTAACAAGGGGTGCAGTGAGGATATTGACCCCTTGATGACGGGCACATTTCTGCCATGAAACTGAAAAAATGAAAATATTCCCTTTCACGTCACATTGTTCCACATTTGTGCCCGTCACCAGTGGGGTCCATATGCTCACTGAATCCCCTTGTTAGATTCCTTGAGGGGTGTAGTTTCCAGAATGGGATCACTTGTGGGGGGTTTCCAGTGTCTTGGCAGCACGAGGGCTCTGTAAATGCGACATGGCCCTTGAAATCCTTTCCAGTGAAATTAAGCTTTCAAAAGCCAATTGGCGCTCCTTCCCTTTGGAGGCTCGTCCTGCGCCCCCTTGGTGCTTTATCGCCGCATGTGGGGTATTTCCGTACTCGGGAGAAACTGCGCTACACATTTTGTTTCTTTTTTTCCTCTTATCCCTTTAAGAAAATGAAAAATTGAAGGCTAGAACAACGTTTTAGTGTAAAAAATAAATGTTTCTTTTTTCACACCATATTGTTTGGAAAATCTGTGAAGCACCTGTGGGGTCCAGATGCTCACCGCACCCCTTGTTACATTCTTTGAGGGGTGTCGTTTTCTAAATGGTGTCCCTTTAGGGGTGTTTTTTAGGTTTTGGCCCCCCAGAGCCTCTGCCAACCTGAAGTGGTACGGTCAAAAATGACCAAATATAACGGAGGCGTTGAAATTCACTAGGCGCTCCTTTATATCTGAGGCTTGTGGTTGCGTCAAATAGCGCATTAGGCCACATATGGGGTATTTCTATAAACTGCAGAAACGGAGCAATCAATATTGGGGTGCATTTCTCTGGTAATAGGTTTATAATTATGAAAAATATTGGATTACAATAAAATCTCTGCACAGAAAATTTAAATTTTCTAATTTCTTACACACTTAGCTTTTATTTCTGTGACTCCACTAAAGGGTTAAAAAACTTTCTGGATGTGCTTTTGCAGAGTGTGGGGAGTGCAGTTTCTGAAATGGGGTGCTTTGTGGGGCTTTCTAACATACAGGCCCCTCAAATACACTTTAAACCTGAACAGGTCCCTAAAAATATCTGATTTTGAAATTTTACTGAAAATTTGGAAATTTGCTGCTAATGTTTTAAGCTTCCTATTGTCAAAAAAAATTAAAGATCGTTTAATAAATGCTGCCAACATAAAGTAGACATGTTGCTAATGCTATTTAATAGATAATTTATGTGGAATAACCACTTTCTGTATAAGCAAAAAAAGTTTCAAAGTTGGAAAAATGCAGTTTTTCAAATTTTTTCACGTTATTTGGGGTTTTTACATAAAGATTCGTTATGAGTATCGACTCCAATTTACCAGAAATGTAAAGTACAATATGTCACGAGAAAACAATCTCAGAATCAGCCGGATAGGTAAAAGCATCCCGAAGTTATTAATGAATAAAGTGACACTGGTCATATTCATAAAATTTGTCTCTGTCATTAAGGCCATTTCAGGCTCTGTCCTTAAGGGGTTAAAGCATACCAAGTTCTGCATGACTTGTAATGTAGTACTGCCTTGTAATGTACAAGCGTGTACTATAGAATAGATCCATATTCCCTGGGGATAGCTTCAAGGACTACGATGCACAAAGCAGATAGTTGTGCAGAAGTGTGCAAGTAGGAATCCAGTGTAAGGTAAGCTCACATGTACCGAATCCGCAGCGGATTTCACGCTGCGAGTTTGCGGATCCCGTAGTGTGAAGCTGAATGGGTCCCATACACGCAGCGGATCCGCTGCCTTTATGGGACCCTGCCCTTTAACCCCCTTGCCGCCGGCAGCCCCGAGCATACATTACCTGCTCTGCGCCACGGCTGTGTGTGATGCTTGCGGGAGCCTCACATAGCCGCGGCGCCGAGCAGGTAATGTATGCTCAGGGCTGCAGGTGGGCAGCCAGCGGCGAGGGGTTAAATGGGCTGGGTCCCATTCAGACAGGGGATCCGCTGCATGTATGGGGCCATTCAGCTTCACACAGGATCTGCAGCGGATTTCGCTGCAAACTCGCAGCGTGAAATCCGCTGTGGATCCAGTCCTCCTAACCCCTTATAAACCCTAACCCCTTATAAATGACTGTTTTGTGCTTTACTTGGGCTCTCCCCGCGTTATTGGATTCAGACGAGATCAGTACCTTCCATTTATATATCCCACTCTTACTATAGTGAACTGAAACAAATCATCCTGTAACTCATTTCTACTTATTCATATTTAACTTGTTAAAATATGTTTGAGGAACTTTTAAAAAAACTCACAAAAAGTCTAAATATAATTTTTTTCTTTTTATTAGGAGAGGATGATCACGTATTTTGAAAGGTCTAAGATGGAGTGAAGACATGGAATGATGTTAGAAGCAACAGGCGGGTTGCTGGATGGGACAGCACACTGGATATTACAGAATAGCTGCCACTATTGAAGGAAAAGACTTCCCTCGGAACTAATCCTTCACCTTTCAAATCCTGATTATTTTAACAAGGTCAAAGCGGCTGCCGCATCTATATAACACTGTTCTCTGGAGCAAGAAACAAGGTCCTCGCCCAAGGTCTTGCAAGTGAAAATCCTTTAAAATCTCCAGTGTGGACAAGAGTGATGTCTGGACTGGAACCGACAAGTCTTTACAGAACTTGCACTTTAGTTACATGTGTTCTTGGTTTAATGTAAAAGAAAAATCTCAGAGACTTGCCGCACTATCATTGTGTATAGGCGGCTAGCTGATTTTTTGGGTGATCCTTTATGTGGGGTATTCGTACATTTTATTCTTTTTTTTGGAGGGGGGGGGGGGGGGGGGTATTCAGTTTACAAAACTCATGCTGACCATTTTACTTTTAACCATTTCCTCCAGCATCCAAAGAATCATTGTAATCCTGAGAGCTGGGCGTTTAATCAGACTATAAAAGCTTGTTTGTGCAGGAAGATATAATGCAGCTCCACAGGGTACACGGACATGGATGAAAAAAGAAATTACTGTGATATGATTGGTTGGTAAAGGGACTGGTTTAATGGCCCTGTTACCTAGAGCAACCAATGTCATGGTGCAAATATAAAAAAACTTTATGAAAGTTAAGACAGAGTTATGATCAGTTGGGGTCCAGGCACCGAGCCCCTGGCCTATCAAAACCAAACTTTTTAAAAATTGTATTTGCACTCAGAAGAAATGCTTTGTTTGAGAGAGTTCTGGCCTATGATGATCATGGTGTACCAGAGAAACCTGCTGTGCAGACTTGCACAAAGCACATTTTAGACTTCAAGAAATAGGACCCACACATCGGACACTGCACATACTAAGATACTGTGTTGAGTTTCTGTCACAGTGGTTTAGGGCACTCCACTTATATCCCTACAATGGTTAAATGCACCATGCTACCATTATACTTTGCATACATTGGTTGTCATAGTATAGTATACAGGTATATCACATACACTGGAGGCCAAGAGACATCCAATTTATGAAGTGCTTGGGGTTTTCCAGAATGGAAGCATGTATGGCCTACAGAGTAAACAATTTCCACATAATTCTCAAACTTTTTTTTCTCATTTGCTGTTTTGATTGATATGTTTGTACTTTTTGTCTATTTTTTTAATTAATCTAAAATAACGTAAATATGTGCATTGTGAATGTCTTTTATCCACTATAATTATTCTGACTATAGGACTAGGGAAAAGATTGAGTATAACTTGTAATTTATTGATTGAAATCTCTGATGTTTCCATGCAAAGAAGTCCAGCCCATCGATGACTCCGCCCACTGGACTCTTTACCACAGAATTGTCAGGGATTTCAATAATCAAGTTACAAGTAATACTGAATCTTTTCCCACAAAGATATACATCAATTCGCTCAGTTCTTCCTGCTCTATTATATGATCGCTATAGATTAGATAGCATTGTCTTGGTGACTGCTCTCCTATTAAAGGAAAACTATCATGGCAGCTACAGAAGCCTTGAGAAGGCTGCCATGACAGCTGATTGCCACCATATTCTTTCATTACTTGGGGGTAAATCATCTAGGGTGGTTAAACGGCCGGTGTTGGAATGAGACAGCGGGTGACACCTGCAGATATACCCACTCCATACTTCCTTAAAGAGCAACGCCAGCAAAAACTTTCTTTCAAATCAACTGGTGTCAAAGTGACAGAGATTTGTAATTTACTTCTATTAAATAATTTCAGGTCTTCCACTAGTAGCTCACTGTGCCGGGCTCTGCTGAAGAGAGAAGGCATTGAGGTGAGTATCAATAGGGCTCCCCGTCTCCCCTCTAGCACGGCAACCAAATTCTGCAAGGGAGGAAGGGAGGGTGGCAATTAACCCCCTTCCTTGTTGGACGAGATACATTGTGACATCAATGTGCCCCCCTACTCCAATGGGATTAAGTGAGTATGCCATGTATCCTCATTTAACCCCTTGTGTGGAATACTGTAAGCAGCATCTGCCAAAATGCTGCATACTGTAATGTTCAGAACACCTGTCACAATGATGATGGTCTTCTGCCCCGGGCCTTTTTTTTTGGGTTTTATTTTTCAGATATCAGTATCCAGAGGACTGTGCCAGATTCGGTGGACTATGGCTATGACCAGCACTGTTTTCGTTTTTTTTTAATAAAATGGTCAACAAGGGGTGTGGAAGTGCTCTTTTTTGAATAATGAACTTTTCTCTATTGTATTCTATTTTTATTTTATTTCAGGCTTAGTCAGGGGCGTAGCTAGGATTCACGGGGCCCCATAGCAAAAAACTGTATGGGGCCCCATGAATCCTGTACGCTCCCCTACCCCCACCCCACTGCCAAACACAGACAATGACGCACATATACACACACAGAGGCACCATTAACATATATACAGATATGCCACTGAAATACACACATATACACTGTAATGTGATTACACTAGTGCTGATGTATACACCATTAATAGACTGTACACAGAGAAATCATCTCAGTGTAATAAGAAATACTCAACCAGAAATAAAAGAAAATGCAGCAGATATTAGTGGTGGGTTCTTTTATTAGAGCCCAACATTAATAGAAGCTGCTGCAGAACATCTTTGGGAGCAAACCTGTCAATCACTTGAGACACAACTGACATACACAAACATACACATATACACCAGTGTTACAGACATTGCTGACATACACACACATATAACCACAGATACATACACTCACTGACCTATAAATATAAACACAGATACATATATACACACACTGACATATACATTTACCCACAGATACATATATACACTCACTGACATATACATTTACCCACAGATACATATATACACTCACTGACACAAATACACAGCACTTACAGCTCCCAGGCTTCCCCCCTCGTCCTCCTGTAGTCCGGGCTGATCTTCACATAGAAGTATTGAGGACCTTTGGGCCTTCCCTGCCTTCATTGTAGCTACGCCACTGGGCTTCGTAGTGGAAGCTGTCTGATAGACGACATCCATTTCTAAGTCGGTGCCTAGTGTTAGCTGGTATAAAATGGCTAACACTAACCCCCCCCCCCCCCAATATTACCCCTATACCCACAAAGGGGTACTGGGGACAGCCGGGTACCAGTAGTCCCACAGTGTCAAACTTGGCCTGCTACCACCCAGTCCAGAAGCGCCAAATTTGGCACTCTGGGAGTACTGGTACCCGGCTCTTGCCAGTACCCCTGGTGCGGAGGGTACTTGGGTAATAATGGGGGGAGGGATAGTGTTAGCCATTTTATACAGGCTAAAACTAGTCCCCGACTTATTACAGACAGCTTCCATTATATTACAGCTTCCATTACTAAGCCTAAAATAAAACACAACACAATAGAGAAAAGTCTTTTATTAAAAAAAGAACACCCCCACACCCTTCAACACTTTTGACCATTTTATAAAGAAAAAAACGCTGTGCATTGACGTAGTCCAACAAATCCAACAATCCTATGGATAACAATATCTGAAAGACAAAAGGGAAAAACACACATAAAAAGCCCAGGAGCTGAACACCCATCATTGTGACAGGTGGTTAATTGCCCCCCTTCCTTGCAGGGATGGGTGCAGTGCTGGGAGAAGAAGGGGAGCCCTATTGAAACTTACCCGATGTCTCTTCTTCAGCAGAGCCTGGTGCACTGAGCTACAAGTGTGCTAGGCTCTGCCTCTTCAAAGATGGAGCCTTCAAAACAGCAGCTGCAGCCACTGACTGGCTGAGATGACAATGCTGCAGCATCATTTCAGCCAATCAGTGGCTGAAGCAGCGCTCAGCTGCTGATCAGTAGAAATTTGGGGACAAGATCAGGAGTTAAATTAAAGAGTCACTGTCAAATCTTTCTTTTTTGCAGAAATCAATAGTCCAGGCAATTTTAAACTTTGTAATTGGGTTTATTAGCCAAATATGCCATTATCTGAATTTAAAAAGCCTTTTCCCAGGTCCCCCCCCCCCTCCTCTTTTCCATCCACTGCAAAAAAATCTGGAAATTGTGACTTGTTGCATCAGACACAACCCAGTCTGTTCTAGGGAGGGGGGAATTAGCCGACAGCAGAAAGCTGAGAACAAAGGAATTACAGGCACGGAGCTGGGTGAACTCTGTAATCAGAGCTCAGAGAGGTCAGTGGTGACTGTCAGAGGAGATAAAGGGTGAGGTATTTGTAGAATAACTCTTTGTTGTCCTGTTTTGGTGTTTTATTTAGCTCTCTCCATATGAGAACAATGAAGACAGGGGGGGGGAGTTTCAAACTGCTTTTTCATGTTAAAAATGCATTTTTCAGCTAATAAACCCAATGACAAAGTGACAGTGACACTTTAACCATCCCCCGATCCCCCCCTTTCTGCTGCGGGTGCAAGACTTTCACACTGAAAGTAAAAAATGCTATGCGTCACATTGGCACTTTTTGTGGAGGGTTTTTCGGGCATTAAAAAAACGCCAAAAAAACCTATGTGTGAGGGCACCCTTAGCGTGTCAAGTAGCCTAGCCACAAAGATTCAGAATACATGAAAACTTTTTCTAAGGAACAAGGAGAGAAAAAATTTATTTGTCAAATTAAAATGAGTTGGAGTAAGAATAATATGGAAGGGGAAGGATTGGTTAGGTCTCCTTACTCACAAACTCTGACAGGAAACAAAAAGAATTTGTAGGATTTATGGAAGTTTAGAATTCACAGAAATTTTCCAGAGTTTCTAAAACAAATCAAATCAGGGATTCTGGAAGGAGAAAGGTTATACAGTAATGGATTTATTCATGGAGGATAAACTTAAAGTGTAACTATCATTTTAAAAAACTTCTGACGTGAGAAATGCAGATTGGCCCGGCCCTATGACATGTTGGAAGTTTTTAAACTTACACTTTGAGGCTATGTTCACACTACGTATCTTTCCGGCCGTAGTGCGAACCACGAATATACGCACGTAGCTTTGAGGTTGATGCATTCGTTTGAAAGTATACGATATACGGCCGCACAGTGCACACTACGTATGAACTTACAACCGGATTGTATACGCCGCCGTGAAAAAGGAACAAGACCATTGTTTGAGGACGGAAATGTTCAAACTCACGGCCGTAGATTTCCTTGCCGTCCGGTACGGAGTACTTATTTCAGCCAAATTGAACTTGATTTTTCGATCCAAAAGGTTCTGTGAGTTTTATTGGGCTGGGCGAAGATTTTCAAGTAAATGACCTGTTTCAGATCGCTTCGAAACAAGCTAGAGAAGCATAACTGTACTACGGGCGTATGTTCGCGGTTCGTACACATCCGGCCGCATGTCGATTTTTCCTACGCCCGTAGTTTCAGCCGCACATGCACGGCGGTGTACGAAATGCGGCGGGAATCGTACGCAGTGTGAACATAGCCTAAGGCTATGTGCACACTACGTAAAACTATGGCCGTTGTTGCCGATGGTAACAACGACCGTAGTTTTTGCGGGGTGGAACAATGCCTTAGCTTCAATGGGATCCCGTTCGGAGCGTATACACATCGTATACGCTCCGACCGGGATCCCGTAAGGGGCCGCAAATGACTGACATGTCAGTTTTCTGCGGCCGCAATTCAATGAACTGCGGCTGTAGGAAACCCTGTCAGTTCACACTATGAAGCGAGCGGCTCCGGCCGCTTGTTTCATAGTGTGCAGGGGGAAGCTCTGATGCGGGCGGACAGATCATCCGGCCGGTACTTAAGCGATGTCACGGAACGGCTGGTCTAATACGTTGTGTGAACATAGCCTAAGACGTTTTGAGCAATTAGTGATAAAGATCAAAATTGGGGTCACAGATTAAAATATTTTCAATTGAAATATGCTGACAAAACTGAGGATAAAAGACTATTTGAGGTTGCACAGAGTGACGGTATTATTAAAGTCCAAACAATACAAGGGGGAGACGGATTATATATGTTACATCTCTTCTGGACATATGCCCAACTTAGAAAATATTGGGAAGAAATTGTGTCTATTCTGGTGGGAAAAAAGGTATTGCAGGGAGCTCTCACCTTTAAGAGGGCAATATTAGGGAAAGAAATGGTCCAGGGGGAAGTAGTACACTGGGTGGGCCTGGGTGAACATTGTAAGAGTGGTTTATAATTATCTGAAGGGGTCTATGTAATTGTTGGAGCTGTGCTATGTAGCCCTCTAGTTCGGCCTAGGTGATTGTTGGAGCTGTGCTCTGTGATCATCTGGTTGGGCCTGGGGTCAGCCAATACAACCATCTAGGTGGGCCTAGGTGAGCATTACAAGTATATAGGTGGGCCCTCATGGCAGGCAGAATTGTGTGGCACAATCTCTAAAGGTTTAAGAGAATACTGGAACATCAGTAAAGAACCATGTAAGCAGATCCCGCTGAATACTTGTATTGAATGCTTGAGACGTTGGAGAAAAACTGAAATACAGCTACAGGCTGGGTTCACACGCTGTAACTGTGCGGCTGTATTTTTTATGCGGCTGTAAATGTGCGGGTGAAACTACGGCCGTGGGAAAAAATAGACATGCGGCTCAAAACATACGGTCATTTACTTGGAAATCTGATTCAACTAAAAATAACAAATAAAATGTTAAGAAAGTGATGCAAACACCTCTGGATGCATCTGGGAAAGCAGGGAACACAGTTTACATGAATTGCTATTACCGGGGGTTTGCGATCCTCTGCACTATAGCCGATGTCTCTCATGGTTAATATATTGAATTAATAAAACACATTTTCTGTCTAATAAAGTCCCTTTTATTGTTCAATAATTAAATGTAAACGATTCCATCATTTTGCAATTAAATATACTGTTAAAATAAATATATATAAATAAATGTATATTTATATATATATTTATTTTTTGACAGTATATTGAATTGCACAATGATGGATTCGTTAGAATTAAATTATTGAACAAAGAAACTGTATTTATTTCAACGAAAATGTGTTTTATTAATTAAATATTAATTAGTACAGGAAGCTCTATAAGCCGTTAATTCATATGCCGGCAATAGAGCTTTCTGTACTAATCATCACTTTACTTTAATGAAAACATCAAATGTTTCTTCTAATTATGTTGTGACAATAGCATTATTAGAAGAAACATTTTGAATTATATGTGCGCTCAGCTGATTGGCTGATCGGCTGAGCGCACATATAAAGAGCGGGTCCGCAGCACAGTGACTTCATTGTGCTGCGGACCAGCGAAGAGGACACATCGGGACATCGGATGGTGAGTATAGAGCTCTCCCCACCCCCTCCCCGGCACTGCACCCCTCCCAGCAAGGAAGGGGGGTCACTTAACCCCTTCCTTGCTGGGATGGGTGCAGTCTGACATCAGTCTGGCCCCCAGGGGGTTAAGGGGGATGCAATACATCCTCCCTTAACCCCTTGGGGGTCAGACTGTAAGCAGCGATCTGTAAAGATGCTGCATACTGTAAGGAGCACAACACCGCTCACAATGATGGGTGTTGTGCTCCTGTTTGTGTGTTTTTTGTGTGTTTCTCCCTTTTTGTTTTTCAGATATCGGTATCCTGGGGATTACGTCGGATTCTATGGACTACGTCGATGACCAGCGGTTGTTCTTTGAATTTTTTTAATAAAATGGTCAATGAGGGGTGTGGGGGTGTTTTTATTTGAATAAAAAATATTTTAAACTTGTGTCTTGTCTTTATTCTTTACTTTATAGACTTAGTAGTGGAAGCCGTCTAATAGACGGAATCCATTACTAAGTCGGGGCCTAGTGTTAGCCGGTATAAAATGGCTAACACTAACCCCCTATTATTACCCCAGTACCCAATGCCACCAGGGGTACTGGGAAGAGCCGGGTGCCAGTGGTCCCGGAGCGTCAATATTGGCGCTCCTGGACCGGGCGGCAGCAGGCTTGTAAGATTTAGGCTGGGGAGGGCCTAAACCAATGGCTCTTCCCACCCTGGTGTTACCAGGCTGCTGTCGTTTGGTTTTTAACCCGGCTGGTTATAAAAATAGGGGGGACCCTATGCGTTTTTTTTTAATTATTTATTTATTTAAAAAAAAAACGCATAGGGTCCCCCCTATTTTTTTTTTATATTCAATATTTTTATTAATTTTAAATATATCACATTACTTAAAACAGACATAATAAGAAACATCTAAATTTTTACAAATATCATACATAAAGACTTAATACTTTATTTCCCTTCCCTTGAACAAACAATATCAACCTCCCCCCCCCCCCCCCATCCCGATCTGCCAAGGTCTCACTGTAACTTTTGCAGCTTGTCATATTTCTTAACACAACACTTCCACATCCTTACTGTTGGAACTACTGATGACATCCAATTTCTAACTATTAATAATTTTGCATAAAATAACCATCTCACAATCTTATTCTTTAATTTCCTTACCAATGTTATCTTAGTGGTACCAAAATCTGGAGAATATCCATTTGCCCATACTTCTTCTCATACTCTATGGAGTTCAGAAGGTGGATATGCTCGCTTTTAATTAACCAATAGACCTGTGATGCAAGGAAATACTTTTTTATATCTGGGACCCCCAACCCACCCTTATCAATTGGCGGGTACAACCTTTCCAATTTCATCCTTACCCTTCTTCTTCCCCAGATAAGAGCATTCAACAGTGATCTGATTTTTTTCATTTCCTTATCTTGTATCCAAATTGGCGCTGCCGAAAATAGATATAGCAACTTTGGGAGAACCACTGATTTCAACAAAATAATTCTATCCGCCCTTGACAAAAAAAACCTCTGCCATATATTTATCTTCTTTTCAATTATATCTATAGTTTTCTTTGTATTCAAAGCATTAAACTCCTGAATCTCTCTAGAAATCTGAAACCCCAAATATCGGAAACTTTTTGTCTGACCAAGTACATGCACATTATCCATTTCAATCACATACTCAGGATTAAGAGACATTATCACTGACTTTTTCCAGTTAATTGACAACCCGGAGTATTCCCCCAACTCCCCAATAAACGCCATTACCCTCGGGATTGCCTCTTCAGGGTTTTTCAGGAACAAAAGCAGGTCGTCAGCATATAACGAAATCCTATCCCCTCCTCCCCGCGCCCCAAAGCCCTCTATTCCTGGATCGGACCTTATTTTGATCGCTAAAGGCTCAATCCCAAGGGCGAAGAGAAGAGGGGAGAGGGGACAACCCTGCCGTGTGCCTCTGCTAAGCCCGAAAAAGCTAGATACATCTCCATTTACCCTAACTGCTGCTCTTGGGTTTTTATATAGAAGTTTGACCATCTCTATATATTTTTCCCCAAAACCAAACCTCCTCATTATCTCCCATAAATAGTCCCACTCCACCCTGTCAAACGCCTTAACAGCGTCTAAGGACAGGATGGAGTGGGATCCTGGTTCTCTCACTGATTGCATATTTTCATATAGTCGTCTTATATTAAATCTGGGCATTCTGCCAGGGACAAACCCTGTTTGATCTTCATGGATTATAGTGTTTATAACTTTTCCCAACCTCAATGCCAACACCTTTGCATAAACCTTCGCATCAGCATTAAGGAGAGAAATAGGTCTATATGATTCCACTTCCAGTAAGTCCTTCCCAGGTTTTGGTATTAAACTTATAATTGCCTCCTCCATTGATTCAGGTAGCTCTCCAACCTCAATAGACGTCTCAATTACTTTATGCAAACCCTTAACCAGTACATCCTTATGTGTTTTATATATTTCGTATGGAATACCATCATTCCCCGGAGCTGAGTCCCTCTTCACTGTATCTAAAGCATCATAAAGTTCTTCCAACACTATGGGGGCTTCTAATTCCTCTTTGTGGTCATGTTTTAACTGTGGGAACTCCAAATTGTCCAGAAGTGTTTTCAGATTTTGGATACTTTTTTTCCTCTCTGTTGTGTATAATGTGTGAAAAAAATGTCTAAATTCTTCAGTGATTTGTGTTATGTGATTAATAATAGTCCCATTCCTCCCTCTTATAGCTGTTATTCCCCTATTATTTGTTTGATTCTTAATCAAAGCCATCAAACTCTTATTTGGTTTTCCGGCACCCAGAAATCTCCTCTCCTTCGAAAAAGAGAGTTGATTTCTGGCCTTCTCCAGCAAAAACAAATCCAACTCCTCCTGACTCCCCCTTAATCTCTCCTCCCACTCTAGTGTATGTGTTTTCCTAAACTCTGACTCTATATCTCTAACCCTGCCCTTTAGCTTCTCCTCTTCTTTCCTAAACTCTGTTTTCATTTTACAGATAATTCCATAATATTTCCCTTTAACTACTAATTTCATTGCTTCCCAAACTATACGCCCCGGTGCAGAACCCCAATTTATTTCCCATAAAACTTTAAATTCTTTATCCAAATCTTCTTTACCTTTAATTAAACTTATCCAGTGCGCATTTATTCTAATCTGTCTTGGTGCTATAATCTCCCTCCTCCCAAACTCTACTATAATTGGTGTGTGGTCTGAGATACATCTCTTCAGGTGCTCCACTCTACATATTAATTGTGCCATTGCATTATTACAAATTGCCATATCTATCCTGGACATTGTCCCCACAGTTTTGTTCCAACATGTGAATTCCATACTTTCTGGATTTCTTCCCCTCCATATATCTTGCCAGCCCAATTCCTTTAATAGTCTCCAAAGGGTTGTATACCCACCCTTTCCCTCCCACTTATTTTTCCTAATTCTGTCAGTCAGCTCATTTAGTACCATATTATAATCCCCCATCGCCAACATTGGGCATTCTTCCTTAACCTTACAGAAATTAAGCAATGTTTCCAACACCAGAGAGTTAAATGGGGGGGGGTATATAAATAAACGCTAATATGCATGTAATTCCTTCTATCAGGCAATGGAGAAAAACATATCTCCCTTCCGGGTCTATTCTACTATCCAGTAAACACCAGTCATAGCTACGATGAACCAGCACAGAGACACCCCTCGCATAATTAGAGTATATCGAGTGGTACTGATATGCCGACCAGAGCTTACTTAGTATTCTTGTGTTTTCCGCTACTAAGTGCGTCTCTAATAAACATACTACCGCGGGCAAATGAACTTTTAAATAATTAAACACCGCAATCCTCTTGACTCTATCTGACATCCCTCTGATGTTCCATGCAATCACCCTTATCATTTTACACTGTTTTTAAGATAACCTGGAACACCAGAGGGCACAAAGGAGCAAGCAGGAGTGGCAGAAAAAAAAAGAAAAACAACAGCAAGGAAACAAAAACAACCTACAGCTCCCCCTACAAAAAAAACAAAGTCCCCGGCAGATCTTCCCTCCCCAGTACCCCCCCCCACCCTGCCCCCCCCCACCCTCCCCCCCCCCTTTTGGCATAGGATATCAACCCTATTACCTCTTAACTGGAGCATATAATCTAAGCAGGACCGTGGCTAATCCGCCAGATATAATCAATTTCTTATCTAATCCCTACTCCCTCCATCCATTTTTCAACTTCCTCAGGGGTTTCAAAAAACCAACTCTTTTCAGCATATATCACCTTAAGTTTGGCTGGAAACATTAACATGTACTTGATCTTGTTATCTCTCAAACGTTTCTTAATGTGAATAAACGACATTCTTTTTTTCTGTGTCTCAAACGCATAGTCTGGAAATATCATTATCTTCACATTATTGTATTTTAAATCTTCCAGCTCCCTACCTCTCCTCAAAATAACTTCCTTGTCTTGAAAGCACAAGATCTTAACAATTATGGCTCTTGGCCTACTACCAGGTGGGGGGACTTTACTAGGAACTCTGTGCGCTCTCTCTACACAAAACATACTGGACAGATTTTCTTTACCTATTAATTCTTGTAACCAATTTTTAACAAATTCCACAGCATTTCTCCCTTCAGAACCCTCTGGCATACCCACAATCCTAAGATTGCTTCTTCTGTTTCTGTCCTCTATTTCAGTTACTCTGGCTCTTAATTGTTCGTTTTCCGTTACAACTGTACTCATTTCACCCTTCATTGTTTTCATCTCATCTTCTAGATTACTAATTCGATTTTCAGCTTCCTCAAACCTCTCTCTGAATCTATTCAGATCATTTCGCACAATAGAGATCTCTGTACTTATACTTCCCACCTGGACTGCCAGCCCTGCAATCGAGCTGTCACACTTTTTAATAGCTGACAGTACCTCTCCCAGCCATTCTGGGGGTTCCCCCGTTTTTTTCTCCCCTTCCCCCTCTTTATCATTTGGTTCCTGAGCTTCCACATTATTACCATTAAGTGACAGCCTCCCCTTACTAACTGTAACTGGCGAACCAAATATCTTATCCAATCTGCCCGCCCCCTTCTGCTCTTTTATTTCCTTAGCTGGACTCCCCCCCTTAGTGGCTTTTTGCGCTTTTTTCATTTTCTTCCTCCTACCTGACACTTTACCTATCCTACTATACTGGCACTTGTCTAATCCCCCTTAGCAAACACTAAAAATATGTCGCTATATTATGCCAAAAAAAAAAAAAAAAAAAAAAAAAACCTGCAAAGAAAAAAGTAGGTCAAGTGTGCGTAAAAGATTTCCCCTCACAGCCGTAGAACAAACAGAGCACAAATCCTTCACTTGAGTACTCTACATGTAGCAATACTCCTAAAGTTCATAATTTCTTGAAAAGTCACTCCAAAAGGACTGTGTCCATACGCCTCGGAAAGGAGAGGAATCAATGCCTCAAAGTAAAAAAAAAAAATTCACCCTCATCAGATTTTTACGGTAGAGTCACTGTAGAGAGGAAAAAAGGATCAAAAAACACTGTCCTCTGTATTAATCCAAGACAAAAATCCTTGTTATGAGGGCAGTTATATTACAGTTCTAATGCTCATTTACTCATTTAGGGGGCCATACTCCAATGAATGGCAAGTTAGTATGTTAGTACTTTGCAGATACTGCCAATTCAGTAATGTTACCACAATTACTCAGTCACTCAGAGCCTAGCAAATTTTAGCTGAAAATACGGTTAGTATAAAACGGCTACCACGCAATCATTAGGGCTCTCCTTCAGGCACAGTTCTCAGGATCTGGGTTATATCACGTATACCATTAGTTACCCTCCTGTGAGCCGATGCCCTGCACCTCTCCTGTGAACTTCTCCCGGGAACTTTGCTCGCTCCACTCCCTCAGTCACCACAATGTGCATCCGCCTCCACGCCAGACACCTCCGTCAGCTTCCCGGACCACCTCCTTATGGCCGCGGTCATCCACCGCTCTCACTAGTGCCGACCGCGACCCAATTCAGGGCAGCCCTTCACCTCCGGGGGTCTCGGCTCTTCCTTTGGATTGAGGCTCTCGCACTACCAGGGATCTCGGCGAGCCCACACGTGTCCCGCGACTTACAATCTCCTTTCTGCAGGCAGTACACTGTGTCTCTCTCCCACGCTCGTCTCCTGCTCCCGTCCAGAACGAGATCAACGACGAAGCGGCGCCGCTCTCAACAGCACAGGTGCTTGCTCCCAGATGACTCGTTCACATGAGCCCACACTCCTAACTTGGTCTCTCGGTATAGCCGTCCTCGCGGTTCCCTAGCCCGCCAGGCACCAGGAGAGGGAATCCGCATACGCCACAGTCCTCCTAGACAGCGTGACGCTCACTCACGCTTCATGCTCCGCCCCAACAGCCCGTGAACCCAGCCTTACCGACATGTGCAGGAGACTCAAACATCTCAGGGTCCCCCCTATTTTTATAACCAGCCGGGTTAAAAACCAAACGACAGCAGCCTGGTAACACCAGGGTGGGAAGAGCCATTGGTTTAGGCCCTCCCCAGCCTAAATCTTACCAGCCTGCTGCCGCCCGGTCCAGGAGCGCCAATATTGACGCTCCGGGACCACTGGCACCCGGCTCTTCCCAGTACCCCTGGTGGCATTGGGTACTGGGGTAATAATAGGGGGTTAGTGTTAGCCATTTTATACCGGCTAACACTAGGCCCCGACTTAGTAATGGATTCCGTCTATTAGACGGCTTCCACTTCTAAGTCTATAAAGTAAAGAAATAAAGACAAGACACAAGTTTAAAATATTTTTTATTCAAATAAAAACACCCCCACACCCCTCATTGACCATTTTATTAAAAAAATTCAAAGAACAACCGCTGGTCATCGACGTAGTCCATGGAATCCGACGTAATCCCCAGGATACCGATATCTGAAAAACAAAAAGGGAGAAACACACAAAAAACACACAAACAGGAGCACAACACCCATCATTGTGAGCGGTGTTGTGCTCCTTACAGTATGCAGCATCTTTACAGATCGCTGCTTCCAGTCTGATCCCCAAGGGGTTAAGGGAGGATGTATTGCATCCCCCTTAACCCCCTGGGGGCCAGACTGATGTCAGACTGCACCCATCCCAGCAAGGAAGGGGTTAAGTGACCCCCCTTCCTTGCTGGGAGGGGTGCAGTGCCGGGGAGGGGGTGGGGAGAGCTCTATACTCACCATGCGCTGTCCCGATGTGTCCTCTTCGCTGGTCCGCAGCACAATGAAGTCTCTGTGCTGCGGACCGGCTCATTATATGTGCGCTCAGCCGAACAGCCAATCAGCTGAGCGCACATATAATTCTAAATGTTTCTTCTAATAATGCTATTGTCACAACATAATTAGAAGAAACATTTGATGTTTTCATTAAAGTAAAGTGATGATTAGTACAGAATGCTCTATTGCCGGCATATGAATTAACGGCTTATAGAGCTTCCTGTACTAATTAATATTTAATTAATAAAACACATTTTCGTTGAAATAAATACAGTTTCGTTGGTCAATAATTTAATTCTAACGAATCCATCATTGTGCAATTCAATATACTGTCAAAAAATAAATATATAGATAAATATACATTTATTTTTTTTTAACAGTATATTTAATTGCAAAATGATGGATTCGTTAGAAATAAATTATTGACCAACGAAAGTGTCTTGATTACAAAGAAAATGTGTTTTAGTAATTTAATATATTAACTATTAGAGGCATCGGCATTCGGCATCATTGCCGGCTATTTTTGAAGTACTCCGTACGGACCGCCTGTCAATCCTCGGCCGCATGTTCAGCCGCAAACAATGGTCTTGTTCATTTTTTACGGGTCCGTTTACGATAGGGCCGTAGATTCAGACATAGTGTGCACTGTGCAGCCGCATATCCTATACTTCCAAGCATACACACGAACCACCAAAAATACCGCCGCACAATTACAGCCGCAAATACAGCCGCACTCTTACAACGTGTGAACCGAGCCACAGACTGTATAGTTTGAGATGACGCTAACACTTAAGGAGAATCCTTAAAGGGGTTATCCAGTTCTACAAAAACATGGCCACTTTTCCCCCCTCTCTTGTCTCCAGTTCAGGTGTGGTTTGCAATTAAAAATTGGAATAGACAAAAGTAAAAAGGAATTTAGGCAGAAGGAAAGAGATGCAGAGGGTCAGGTATTAAAGAAGAAAGAAGAGTGATAAGATTTACTCAATGAGACCCCCAAGGACTAATATCCCACTGCAGCCATAGGCTCTGTCAGCAGCTCCTTTCCACATCAGATCCCTCAATAACAATGTGACTGACCATGTCCCAGTTATTATGCTTGCTTCTCAAATATTAGTGTCCCCTGTAGCCATTAGTAATGTCCCTTCCCCAGTAATATGGAGCCCTGTAGCCATTAGTAATGCCCCTTCCTCAGTAATAGTGCACCCTGTAGCCATTAGTAATGCCCCTCCCCCAGTAATATGGAGCCCTGTAGCCAGATATAATGTCCCTATTCCAAGTAATAGTGTCACCAGTAGTCAGCAATAATGACCCTGTAACAAGTAATAAAACTCTCTTGCAGCCAGTAACAATGCTCCATAACCCATAATGATGACCACATTCCCCTATAATAACATCCCCTTTTGCCAATAATAAAATAATAAGGCCCCTGTAGCTAGATATGCCGCCTGCAGCCAGATTCAGTGGTCTCTGTAGACAGATAGGCCCCCTATAGCCAGTGGTAATGCCTCAGTAGCTAGATACAATGCTCCCTACAGCCAGATACAACACCCCATATAACCAGATATGCCTCCTATGACCAGATGCAATGTCCCCTGTAGTCAGATACAGTATTTCCTTTAAAACCAGATACAATGCCCCCTGTAGCCAGCTATGCCCCATATAACCCAAAACAATGCCATGCAAACAGAAAGAAAGTTACACTTACTTTCCACCAACCCAACACTGTGCCTCCTGCAGCCAGATACAATACCCCTATAACCAGATACAATACCCCTATAACCATATACAATACCCCTATAACCAGATACAATGCCCCTATAACCAGATACAATATCCCTATAACCACATACAATGCCCCTATAACCAGATACAATGCCCCTATAACCAGATACAATACCCCTATAACCAGATACAATGCCCCTATAACCAGATACAATACCCCTATAACCAGATACAATGCTCCTATAACCAGATACAATGATCCTATAACCAGATACAGTACCCCTATAACCAGATACAATGCCCCTATAACCAGATACAATACCCCTATAACCAGATACAATGCTCCTATAACCAGATACAATGATCCTATAACCAGATACAATACCCCTATAACCAGATACAATACCACTATAACCAGATACAATGCCCCTATAACCAAATACAATACCACTATAACCAGATACAATGCCCCTATAACCAGATACAATGCCCCTATAACCAGAGACAATGCCCCTATAACCAGATACAATACCCCTATAACCAGATACAATGCTCCTATAACAGATACAATGCCCCTATAACCAGATACAATGCCCCTATAATCAGATACAATACCCCTATAACCAGATACAATGCCCCTATAACCAGATACAATGCTCCTATAACCAGATACAATACCCCTATAACCAGATACAATACCCCTATAACCAGATACAATACGTCTTGTTACGAGATATACTACCTGGATCAAATTCCATGTCTGCTATAGCCAGATACAATGTGCCCCTATAACCAGTTAGAATGACCCTTACAGCTAGATATGCCCCCGTAACAAAACAAAAAATTAGGGAGATTTATCAAAAATTTAAGCCATTTTTTTGAAGTGCAAAAGTCACAAAATTTTGCGACCGCATAGTTGCGACTTTTCCTCGACATACACCAATCATGCCTACTTCGGCTTACGCTGAAAGTAGACATGATATACAACTAACTAAAATAGTCACACATGGGTCGCAGACTGACTCCATACTAGAGGTGGTGTATTTCACCACCTATAATGTGGAGCCGGCATGCTCCGTGGGTCAGGTGCAGCCAAAATAAATGGCCCTTCCCACACTGGTATTACTAGGCTGCTGCTGCTTGTTTTTTAACCCAGCTGGTTATGGAAAGGGAGGGGATCCAATGCGTTTTTAATTATTTATATATTTAAAAAAAACACATAGGATCCCCCCCACTTTCCATAACTAGCCAGGTTAAAAACCAAGCAGCAGCAGCCTAGTAGCACCAGGGTGGGAAGGGCCATTTATTTTGGCCCTCCCCAGCCTAATATTACCAGCCTGCTGCCGCCCAGTCCAAAAGCGCCAATTTTGACGCTCCGGGACCACTGGCACCCAGCTCTTCCCAGTACCCCTGGTGGCATTGGGTACTGGGGTAATAATGGCGGGGTTAGTGTTAGCCATTTTATACCTAGCACTAGGCCCAGACTTAATAATGGATTCCGTCTATCAGACAGCTTCCACTACTAAGTCTGTAAAGTAATGAAAGAAAACACAACACACTTAGAAAAATATTTTAATCAAATAAAAACACCCCCACACCCCTCGTAGACCATTTTATTCAACAGTAAAGTCCGCTGGTCATCAAAGTAGTCCAAACGAATCCGACGTAATCCTCTGCATGCCGGTATCTGAACTAGAAAGGGAGAAGATAATGCTCATTACCTAGGAGGCAAACCAGGGCCAATGAGACTATTTAGAGACAATTCTGAGACCATTTAGAGACAATTCTTAACCAAACAAATCTGCACCACAGAAAATAGACCAGGCTTATCCCTGATAGTAAATTGCACTTTAAATAGAACAGTCTATTCTTGCCAAAGCAGAAATAGACCACATCTAGAAAAATCCCCTGTTGATAAATTTCCCCCAATGTCTACTTTAACCATATACATTATGGCCCCTATACCCAGATACAGTGGCCCCTGAAGCCAGAAACAATGCCCTATGTAGCTAGAGAGGCTCTCTGTAGCCATATACAATAACAATAGTAGTTAGATATGCCCCCTGTAACCAGATGCAATGCCCCATATTGTCACTGGCTGAAGTGTATTGAGTGTAGGAGACTGGACTTCTCTATACACATATGTGTTATAATGGCCGCCTATGGCAAACTGTGCACAAAAGTCAAGATGAACCTGAACACTAAACCCCAAAAGAGACCTGAACCCTACACAGGCAGAGCAGGCGGGAAAGTAGCGGCAGATATGTAATAATAATCACTTATTACCCTTATATAAAACTATTAATAAAATAGTAATTATATGGGAAAAACTATTCTTATAGGAAGGGACTGGAACCTTTTATCAAATAAATTTTTTTGTTTTTTTGAGCAACATTAATCAAATATCAGTATAAATCATAATAAAATACTACAGCCGAGCGCATAGACCAAGATTTTATTCACACTAATTCCTGCCAATGGCAGACTGTTCATTGTATGGTTAGTACAAGTGTTTGTTTCAAGATGTTTAAATAAAGATTATTGAAAATCATGATGTAATTTGTTTACAAACCGGACCCTTCAGAGCTTTATTAGGAGTTGGACTGTAAGTACACACATCCATTGGCTCCTGGTATTTTTTTGTTATTTTCTATTTTTAATCAGTTTTCTCCATGTAATCTTTAATTCTCTCACACACATAGGCGATTTGTGCGAGATTGGTGACAGAAGGAGTTTTGGAGACATGGAGGAAGAGCTGACCATCATCTACAGCGAGGAGGACCAGTTCGTGGAGGATATGGACTTTCCCGTTGTCTACGAGGAACATGTGAGTGAGAATTCCCCATCCAGTATAGCAGGGTATAGCAGATAGGATACACTGTGGGGTGCTTGTATAGGGATGGGGTTGTGTACATAGTGGGGTGTCCTGTCCAGGAGTATCTGTACCTGTAGATACTCCTCTCTGATCACATGACCACATAGGTGCCCCCCCCCCATAGGAGACAGTGGTGATGGGAGGAGATGTGTAGAATGGGGAGCTATAAATACCTTACACCCTGTTACTTATTCCCCATGTTCAGCCATTTCAAACTGCCATTTTGCCATGTTCCATGCAGGGGGCGGGGCTTAGTTGGCCATGATAACTGCTGGGTGGTGGCTGTGGTCTATGGCCGGGCTCATGCACTGTGTGTTATGTGATCTCCAGCACCTCTGCGGACATAGGAAGGAATATACTCCTATAAAGTAGAGAGGGAAATCACATAGCACACATAAGCCATGGGCCTGGCCTAAGACTTTATCCAGATGTGCAGTAATATGTGACAATGCTATCACTGGATCAGGATCTACTGTGTGATCTGTCAGGTTGAATAAAAATAATTATAATATATATGGTACAGTATGGGATTTGTAGTTCTGCAACCTGAAGCTCTCCTGGTTGCATAACTACAAGCCCCATCCTCATGGTGTGGTGACAACACTTTACGGGAGAAAAACAAACAAAAAGAAAAAGTCTGAAGAGAAAATGCTCAGCACATCCGAAGATCATATACAAGATATACTTTATTAAACATAGGTAAAAACACACAGAAAAGAAAGAACACCCATCATGTAATGTCACCAGGGCATAATGGGAGTTATACACAGCTGCTCCTGTGTTATTTTGTTGTGCAACTTGCTATGTGTACTGGCGCACTGGAGTGTTGTTGTGTTTCCCTGCTGCTTCTCTAAATAAAGAATTTAATAGCTGGAGAGTCACAGAGGGGGTGGCAGGGAAGCCTGCAGTGATATCCCCCTCCCCCATTACACAGCCACTGAGATGCTGACATACAAGAGGGGTGCCGCTGGACATTGTCCCTCTACGGGCTCTACAGGAAGACAGGGAAGCCTGGAGTGTAATCCCCCATCATACAGCACCACTGACAGCGTCGCTCGGTTTTGTCAAGGGGGAGGTGCCTTAAGGATGAACGGGGCCACCGCTGCTCTTGCACAATGTCCTGGGGATGGCCTATGGGGGGGGCACAACGACTGCTGTACATTGTCCTGGCTATACGGCCAGATGGGGAAGCCTGTAGTGGAATCCTCCTACCACCCCTCGCACAGCAGCACCTCCTCCGCATTGTAATGGGGGGGAGGATTCCACAACAGGCTTCCCTGTCTGCTTGTAGAGCCGGGACATTGTCGAGCACAGCTATGGACCCCCGCAGTGCACAGCAGCCCGGCCATCCTCCATAGCGGCCAACAGACACAGCGCTGTGAGGAACTGTGCCAGGTCACTCTCCGTCTGTGAGACAGCATGGAGCTCCAGATTTGCCGCAAATGGAGGAGAGCACTGGAGGAGAGCGCGCTGTAACAAACCCGGCATGGTACAACTATTTATTGATATGTAATTACAAAATGACCATGTCAGCAGGGTTCTGTGTATTGTCTGCTGGATACCTTCTAAGAAAACATTAAAATTTTTGCATGATGACTGGTGTACTCCTTTAAATAAAAATAAATTAATATATATATATATATATATATATATATATATATATATATATATATATATATATATATATATATATTAGAATGCACTCTGATTTATTATTAGGTGTAACATACATTTACTGGCAAATAGCTGCTATACTGTAGACCCCAAACTGTAAGAGCAACGCCTGCCTCAATGTCAAGCGGCGTTGACATGTCAATTCTTGGAGCGGAGGAGAGAGGAAGCATGTGAGCCCTCTCATAGAGTCTCTGTTTAACACTGAGGCTTCTGTCACAGATCTTTGCTGCCCCGGTCTTGCAGGCCAGATGTGGCTCTTTTGATGGCCGCATCTGGCTCGCAGCTGGCTGCGACTGCCACTCCGCCTCACCTACTGCCTGCCCGGACGTGCTCCTCCAATCCAATAGTAGGTGAGGCGGAGTGGCAGTCGCAGCCAGCTGCGAGCCAGATGCGGCCATCAAAAGAGCCACATCTGGCCTGCAAGACCGGGGCAGCAAAGATCTGTGACAGAAGCCTCAGTGGCCCCACGCTCCCTATCATTTACTCCCAACTGGTTCCATCCACCAGGAATAGTCGGGGGAGATTGTTACGGCAGCTTGTAGCCGGCGCCAAAACAAAGACAGTTGTAAAAAAAACACACACAAAAAATGGCCCAAAAAGGCCAGTCACATGCCCTGGGTGTAGCATATGGCTCCACCCACATTAGGACATTTTTGCCCTGACAGGTCCCTGAGCGAGCAGGGGTAGTTTGGTGCACCTGACATGGGGCCTATTAGGTACAAAGCTGCTCCCTACTATCTCCATCCTCCTACCCTGCACATTCAGGATGAGCAGACCACCATTCATCTACAAGCAGTATACATATGGGGACTGGTCTATGCAGCAATACTGGAGTTTTTGTTTTTCGGATACTTTGGGGAAATCCAGCCTAAATGTAGCACATCCTGCTTTGTCTTTAAGGGAACATTCACATGTACTGTGTTTGCTGCAGATTTTATACTGTGAATTTTATGTTGCAGATTTATGATGTGTAGATTAGGGAAATAAATGATTGAGTGCATAGAAAATGCAATTGTATAACTCTGCAAATGGCCGTCAGCAAAGACCCAGGCTTCCCTTGTATTCTCTCTGTATCACCTGTGTCTGCAGCTCTGTACCTGGCCAGATTCTGTACCTGACAGATTCTCCTGAGCTGAGCTGTGATTGGTTGCTGTGGGCCGGCGACACCAGTTTCAGTGTTAAGCTATGCGCACACAATGTATTTTTTATGACAAGAACGGCCGTTCTTGTGATAAAATAATGCCATGCATTGAACTCTATGCGAACAGCATCTTTTATTCACACGCTGTATTGAACAATGGCGGTTGTTAGCTACAGCCCCACAAACAATTGACTTGTCCATTATTTACGGCCGCTGGTGCAGGAACAACGGCCGTTGTTCAGACTGTGCACACATTGTACTGTATGGCCATTTTGACGGCTGTACATTGAACAGATGTCTATGGTTAATTGGATTACAGGCACACCCAAATCTGCCCGCAATCCAAATAGAAATAAAACAGTGGCCGTTGTTTTACACTGCCAACAACGACCGATGTTTTAATAATAATAATAATAACAATTTTTGTTTTATAATAATTTTTGTTTATATAGCGCCAACAGAATCCGCACCACTTTACAATTCTGGGGTACATACATAGACAAAAAATAGACATTAAAGAGAGGTACATATAATTATCCATACATGAGGAGTGAGGTCCCTGCTCGCATGCATGAGCTTACACACTATCAGGAGGGGGTGCGAGACAGAATGGCAGAGGGGCAAAGTGCATCATTGTTCTTATGGTCCGGCCATCATTATAAATAAGGCAGTGCAGGTAAGGGTGGGTGAACCTGTCACCAGCCAATGCATGCACAGGTCTAAGTGCTTAGATGCTTGGTGTGTGTGTGTATGTATGTATGTATGTATGTATGCGTGGTGGTAGGTGTGTGTGTGTGGGGGGGGGGGGGTGGGGGGGGAGAGGTTGAGGGTAGCAGTGAAAATTAGGGAACCTGGTAAGCCTGTTTGAACAGATGTGTTTTGAGGGCACGTTTGAAGCTTTTGGGTATTGGAGGTGAGTCTGACAGTCTTGGGTAATGCATTCCATAGAACTGGTGCAGCTCGGGTGAAGTCCTGGAGACGGAAGTGAGAGGTGCGGATTAAGGTGGATGTTAGTCTTAAGTCATTAGAGGAGCGTAAGGCACGGGTAGGGCAGTAGACAGAGATGAGGGAGGAGATATAGGGAGGTGTAGCACTGTGGAGAGCCTTGTGGGTGAGCAGGAGGACTTTGTATTGTATCCTGTGTTTAATAGGGAGCCAATGTAGTGACTGGCACAGGGAGGAGGCATCTGTATAGCGGCTGGACAGGGAGATGAGCCTGGTCGCTGTATTGAGAATGGACTGGAGAGAGGAGAGTTTAGAGGAAGGAAGGCCGATTAGTAAGGAATTGCAGTAGTCAAGACGGGAATGAATCAGAGCGACAATGAGAGTTTTAGCAGATTCGACAGTAAGGAAGGGACGGATTTTAGAGATGTTTTTTAGATGCAGATTACAGGAACGTGAAAGAGATTTAATATGAGGAGTGAAGGACAGATCTGACATAACCCCAAGGCAGCGGGCTTGTTGTGTAGGGGTTATGGTTGCACCACAGACAGAGATGGAGATGTCAGGTGGAGGGTGTTTAGCAGAGGGAGGGAAGACAAGAAGCTCAGTCTTAGCAAGGTTTAGTTTTAAGAATAGGGAGGACATAGCGTTGGAGACGGCAGACAGACAGTTACTGGTGTTCTGTAGAAGTGCGGGGGTGATATCACGGGAGGAGGTATATAGCTGGGTATCATCAGCATAGAGATGGTACTGAAAACCAAACTTACTGATGATTTGTCCGATGGGTAAAGTGTAAAGTGAGAAAAGGAGAGGGCCCAGGACTGATCCCTGAGGAACCCCGACTGTAAGGGGGAGGGAAGATGAGGTGGAGCCAGACAGTGATACACTAAAGGAGCGGTCAGAGAGATAGGAGGAAAACCAGGAAAGAGCAGAGTCTTTGAGGCCGACAGAGCGGAGCGTGGAGAGGAGGAGCTGGTGGTCTACAGTGTCAAAAGCTGCAGATAGGTCCAGGAGAATGAGCAGGGAATGGTCACCTTTAGATTTGGCGGTGAGGAGATCATTAGAGACTTTAGTAAGGGCAGTTTCTGTAGAGTGGTGAGGACGGAAACCGGACTGAAGGGGGTCAAGGAGAGAGTTGTCAGAGAGGTAACGGGTTAGGCAGGAATAGACCAGACGTTCCAACAGTTTGGAGATAAAAGGAAGATTAGAGACAGGTCGATAGTTGGCTGCACAGGAGCGGTCTTGAGAGGTTTTTTTCAGTAATGGAGTGATGGTGGAGTGTTTGAAAGCCGAGGGGAAGATGCCAGAGGAGAGGGAGAGGTTGAAGACTTTAGTAAGGTAGGTAGTGACAACAGGGGAGAGAGACTGGACAAGGTGTGAGGGAATAGGGTCACTAGGGCAGGTGGTGGGGCGAGAGGAGGCTAGGAGTCTGGAGACTTCCTCCTCTGTCACTGGCTCAAAGGCTGAGAGGGATGAGGAGGAACAGTGAGAAGGAATAGGATTAATATTACCTGGGGAATGGGAGATGATCTCCTGGCGGATTGTGTTTATTTTGTCCTTGAAGTAGTTGGCTAAGCCTTCAGCACAGAGGTTAGTGATGGGTGTCTGAACTTTGGGTTTAAGGAGAGAGTTGAGGGTATCAAAGAGGCGTTTTGGGTTATGGGAAAGAGAAGAGATCAGAGTGGTAAAGTAGGATTGCTTAGCTGAGTGAAGAGCTGAGTAGTAGCTTCTAAGCATAGACTTATAATGTAGGAGGTTGGCTGTTGTCTTGGATTTCCTCCACAGACGTTCAGCACACCTAGAACACCGTCTAAGAAAACGAGTTCTGCATGTGTTCCAGGGTTGTGGCCGTCTGTGTCGGGCTGTTTGGGGTATAGGGGGTGCAAGTTTGTCCAGAGTGGTTTTGAGGGTGTCGTGGTATTGTTTGGCAGCAAGATTAGGACAGGAGAGGGAAGTGGTGGGGGGCAATGATGACTGTACGGTATCTAGCAGTTGTTGGGTGTCTATAGCACGTAAGTTCCTATGTGTGAGTGAGTGAGTGAGTGTTTTGACTATGTGTGAACGTTGCCTTACACAGTTTGATAAATTTGGGCCATAGCTGCTCCCATCCATAAACAGCGCCACTATTGTCCCCGGTTTTTCTGTGGTATTGCAGCACATTTTCTAGTGAAGTGAATAAAACTGAGTTGTAATACCACATAACACCTGAGGATAAGCATGGCGCCGTTCTTGAAATAAATCATAAATAAATAAATAAATACATACATTTATAATTCAGGATAACTCACATAACCTCCTATATCTAAGATAAAAGCTTACACTGATTTGTTAGTTTATTGTCCGCATTTTTCAAACATAAGTGACAATTATAATTGTAAATTATACCACAAATAGGGTGTGCAGTATATAGGAGAGTTTTCTATGCAACAGAGTGACACAATATGACGGTATATTACCCCAATGTGTACTGGATGGAATTCTAATAAAATTATCCACAGACACTGATTACTCATCTACCTTCATTATATTCATCTGCGGCGCTGGTTTGGGGAATTTGTACTTTTTATTGATATTCCGTCACCATTTTGATGGCCGCCATATTGGATCAAGGGCAAATTTTCCAATGGGAAGGTGGTCATGTGGCATATATAAAAACAAAGAATTTTCTCAGAAATGGATTGCCTCAATCAGGTTTGCAATATCTCTCTTGTTCAGATATCTCATTTCCCAAACAGACACCCAGCTAGAAAAGAGTGGGGTCCTACTAGCCAGAGCTCCGATTCTGCAGATTATTGCTCCTTGTAATAAAGACAACGATCGACTGATTGGTTATTTTTGGTCCTGACCTACAAACATTGGCCGCCGACTGCGCATCACTACGTGTAATAACGATGCACGGCCGATGGCTGATGACTGTATAAAGAAAATAATAAAGTATATACATACCTCTGCCCGCTCCCCGATGCTTCTGCCCGCTCCCCGATATTTTCCTGGCTTCTGCCCGCTGTCCGCAGCTGCCGGTGCAACTTCACAGACCGTCTCTGGAGTTCCACCGGCGCCTAAGGACAGCGGGCAGAAGCAATGAAGATACTAGGGAGCAGTATGCAGTATGGATCCCGCTGTCTGCCCTCTCTGTGGAAAAGGTAGAGACAGCCCCAGGACCACATGGAAAAACATAGATATCATCCACATGGTCCTCGGGCTGCCCCCCACCTTCTCCACAGAGCGGACTGACAGCGGGATTACAAATCTGACCATTCTGCTTCATAGCCCACTAAATCAGCCCCCCGTCTGTTTTTGGAAGAAATGACTGTGTGTCTAATCCTGGATGAGCACTGTAATAGTGCCCCCACCTACACCCTATCCCATCCAAGCACATAGGTCAGATGGACACAGAAGGAGGTCTCATGCTCAGCAATATACCAATGTCCTCTGCTTACTCTCTCTATTTCCTATTTCAGGCTGGACTGGATGACGACGAGGGTGAGTTTTGTCTATAATATCTCTATGTATCTATGTATCTCTACAATGTATAAAGCAGTTCTCTAAACTAATGGTTTTCTATTTTTTTTCTTTAGATGAAGAATCGGATTTCGGGTGAGTAAATCTAAACTGAAGATGTAAAACTTGTGTGACCCTATAATTCCTCCCCTATAGACCCCGATCATCACTGATGTCTCTAATGTGTCTTAGGTTTTCACTATTTTCTCTATTCTATCACTAACAGGAGCGACATTGACGACATCGAGGAGGATTCGGACGATTGGGAGTAAGTATCTCATAGTATCGTCTTAAACAACAAGCCTATAAAAATTACAGGTGTTAGGAGCTTTTTGTGTTGTTTTTTTAAGGGGTAATTCAGCAAAAACAAAATTCTTTCAAATCAACTAGTGACAGAAAGTGCCAGAGATATGTAATTTACTTCTATAAAAAGAAAATCTCCAACACTTATCAGCTGCTGTATGTCCTGCATGAAGTGGTGTATTCTTTCCAGTCTGACACAGTTGCTCTATGCTGCCATCTAAGTCTGGGACAGGAACTGCACTGTAGCAAATCCCCATAGAAAACCTTTCCTGCTTTCCAGACTGGAAAGAATACCACTTCCTGCAGGACATTCAGCAGCTGATAAGTAATGGAGGACTTGGGATTTTTTAATGAAAGTAAATTACAAATCTCTAAATCTTTTGCACTTTTCTGGCACCAGCTGGTTTGAAAGAAAAAACGTTTGGCTGAACTATCCTATCTACTCCCTTCTTATTGGTGAAGTTCTGCCAGAAAACTGATGTCTCTAATGTGTGTTTGGTTCTCACCATCTTCTCTATTCTATCACCAACAGCAGCGACGACATCGATGAGCGTCTGGAGGATTTGGAGTAAGTATCTCACAGTAAAATACTATAGTAATAAAATCAGTCACAGACATGTTTGCAGGGGGATCACATATTTAAAACAAACCTATGAAAAACAGCATTTGGAGCTTTCTTTTTTTAAAGGGGTAATTCAGCAAAAAAACTCAACTCTTCCAGTACTTATCAGCTGCTGCATGTCCTGCAGGAAGTGGTGTATTCTTTCCAGTCTGTGCTCTCTGATGCCACCTCTGTCCATGTCATGAACTGCCCAGATTAGCAGCAAATCCCAATACTAAACCACATCAAGAATACACCACATCATGCATAACATACAGCAGCTGATAAGTAATGGAAGACTTAAGATTTTTTTCATAGATTACAAATCTCTGACATTTTCTGGCACCATTTGATTTAATAGAATTTTTCTTTTTTGTTTTAATGTTACATTACTTGCATTGTTTTCTAGCAAACCTTGCAGCATTTTGTTTGAATAAGTGTTTTTCTTGGTCTGATTTTTATGGTGTTTTCCCCCATAGCAGAGCATGTGATTCATTGGTTTCCCTTTGAGGCTGGGTTTACACATGGCAGTTTTTTTGGAAAGCTGCCATTGCAGTTTTTAAGCCAAAACCAGAAGTGGATTCAAAGTAATGGGTACAATAAAGGAAGCGCTTATATATCTCCTACCTGCCAGATTTCCTAAAAAAACTGTCTTGTGTGAAACCAACCTCAATCTCATGAACTGTAAAGTAAAAAACAAACCCTTTTTTTTCCTTTACAACGAATATCATTGCATATCAACAATCAAAAATAAATATACAGGAGTATAGGAGTTGGGAAGTAGAGGAGGGGAGGGTGATCATAGTTGAACCAGCGATATGCAATATACCTACTTAACTGGGCCAATCTCTCTCTATCACTTTATTAGTCATTTAGCAGGGCTGTCCTCCTCTCGTCGCTCTATTTTTCTTCCCTGCTTATGGTCAGAACTATTTTTTTCTTTTCGAGTTTTTTTTTTTTCTTCTATACTCTCTGGGCACCCGAGAACCCACGGGAGAAATCCGGGGGTGGGGAGGGGCACAATTTGGTTTTGGGTAGATGAACACTAAAATAGTGGTGTGGAATATAAGGGGGTTAAACGACAAGGTTAAAAGACATGCGGTCTATGGGGTAGTTAGAAACTATTTACCTAGTATTATATGTTTGACAGAAACACATCTCACTAAATCCACAATTTCTTTTTTAAATGGGCCCTGGTGGTCTTCGCAATATCACTCTACTTATTCAGAATATTCAAGGGGGATTTCAGTGTTAGTTCATAGATTGATTAGTTGGGAATTATATGATTGTATTGTAGATAAAGAGGGGAGGTTATAATATTTAAGTGTAGGGTGGGGGGCTTAGTTTGTGTTTTGATATTTTTGTATGTGCCACCACCATTCTCTACTGTGGTTTTGAATGAGGTGTTAGGGGCTCTCCATAAATGGGAGGAATTACCTACTATGATCTTGGGAGACATGAATTGTGTCATGGACGAGAGGGTTGACAGATTAAGGTCAAAAAAAGATCAAAAATATCCCGAGTGTTACTCCTCTGAACAGAATATGCACGGAATTAGGGTTCAGAGACATATGGAGAGAGCGGAACCCTGGGGTGTCGGCCTTCTCGTGCTTTAACAAAACATGTCAGACTAGTTCCCGTATACATATGGCATTAGTGAATGATCTTTTTGTGCGTTATGTTGGGGATATAAAATATAAGACGAGAGCAGTGTCGGACCATTCTCCACTGTGTGTGGAGATACATACGGGAGAGGAGAGGCGGGAGTTGGAAGATCAACGCTCACTGGTTCAGTCTGCTAAACAGGGATAGGGAGATTAGAGATGAACTAGAAGAGATGCTGGGGGAGAACTAGGGGTCTGCACCAGATAGTATAGTTTGGGACACGTTGAAAGCGTTCCTTAGAGGAATTTTAAAAAAGAGTATTGAAGTGAAGAAGAGGGAATTTAGGAAGGAAGAGAAGGAGCTGGAGGATAGACTAGTGGTAGCAGAGAAACACTACTATGAAAACCTTTGTGAGGATAGTAAGAGGGTGTGGATGCAGGCCCAGGAGGATTATAACAACATGTTAGGGTTAAGGCTAAAAATAAAATTTTCTTTCAGGGGTAGGAAAGGTATCTAAATAGTGGGAAACCTAATAAATGTATAATGTCCATAAAGCTAATCAAGCTCCAAAGAAACAGATATCCGTTATAAGGGATAGTGAAGGGAGACTAATAAGCTCTCAAAAGGGAATTAGAGAGGTTTTTGAGAATTACTACAAAAGGCTGTACAAATCAGAGAAGAGGGTAGGAGAGGAGGAATTGGAGAACTATTTCAATCTAGTGAAATTCCCAGTCTTGTTAGAAGATCAAAGAATGGAGTTAGGGGCCCCACTGACAGTAGCTGAATTTGAAATAGCATTAAAAGAAGTGAAGGGTAATACCACCCCGGGGGTGGATGGCCTCCCATTTGAAGCCTACAGGAGATATGGAGCGGTGATGATACCGGCCTTGTGCAGGGTAATGGAGGGGGCTTTGGAGATAGGCCATCTACCAAACTCCATGAAGGAAGCAGGGACCATTTTGATCCCTAAGGAGGGGAAAGATCTGCAATCTGCGGGATCTTATAGACCCATCGCATTATTGAACGTCGACATTAAATTATACGCAAAGGTTCTAGCTAATCGCTTTAAAAAAGTGATCTCGATGCTTATGCATGAGGATCAGGGGGGTTTTATCCCGGGAAGGTCAATTATGAAAAATATTGGTGGAGTTTTTCACAATGTTGAGGGGGCTGGGGAGGGGGGTGCCCACTCCATCCTGTCATTGGACGCTGAGAAGGCCTTTGACAGGGTGGAGTGGGGATTCCTTTGGAAGGTAATGGAAAGATTTGGGTTGGGGATGGAATTTGTGAAGAAAGTGCAGCTTTTGTATAGTGAAGTGAGATCTCATGTTGTAGTGAATGGAGTTGGTTCCGAGAGCTTCAGTCTGGAAAGAGGTACACGACAGGGATGTCCCCTGTCCCCCCTGCTATATGTTTTGGCTCTCGAACCATTGGCAATACTGGTTAGAGAGGACAAGAAGATTCAGGGCTTCGGGGTGAAGGGGGGAAACGATAAAATCAGCCTTTTTGCCGATGATACACTTTTATTTATTGGTAACCCCGAGTATACAGTGAAATATGTAATGGATCTAATAGAAAGATATGAAGCTTTCTCTGGATTAGAAATCAATTGGGACAAGTCCATATTGCTTCCGCTCTCGGATAGTGTAGTTAGCGGCCTGGATCATGGAGGATGTGAGCAAATGAGAGTGTTAAAATCAGGAGAGAGCTTCAAATATTTGGGAGTAGAAGTTATGAGGGACATTAATGATTTCCACGAAAAAAAATACTTTTAAAGTCCTGAGAGAGATAGATAAGAAGGTGGATATATGGGTAAACCTGATAAGGTTCAAAGCGGACAGAGTAATGCTGGTCAGTACAATAATCTTGCCAAAATTATTATATATCTTTTGTGCTACACCCATTTGGGTAGATGATAGTACCTTTAAAAGGGTGGAGTCAGTCTTGAATAAGTTAATATGGGGAAGAAAACGAGTGAGGCTGAGGCAATCGGTTCTATGTTTACCAAAAGGCAAGGGTGGAGTTGGTCTCCCGGACATGAGATCATACTTCCTGGCGTCTCAGCTGTACCACCTGTGGAATAGAGATAACGTTGAGCTATACAAATCCCTGGAAAATAAATTGAGAGATTCCTACGGTGGTATGGTTTAGGTCCTGGAGATGCCCTAAAGGGGGAGGATTGGGAAGGCTTCCCATCAGTTGGTATGTTGATTAAGATATGGGAGAGGTGCAAGAAATGGTGCAATGTACGTAACTTTATTGAATTTACTTCCCTTTGGAAGAATTCCAGAATGGAGGAATGGAGGAAATCTATAAATTAGGGACCTTGGTAAATCTCAAAGGAGCGGGCATAGTGAGGGTATGTGATGCCTTTAGAGATGGGAACCTAAGGTCCTGGCAGTCCTTGAAGGAGGAATATGGGCTGGAGGGGAAAGAGTGGTATGAGTATGTACAGCTGAGGCACGCCTTCATTTGCTCTAAAGATAAAAGTCTTTTCCTAGTCAACCCTGCACCTGATATACTAACAAAAATACATAAGGGGCAGCCACCAAAAAAAGGGTTGTCTAGAATGTACAGAAAGTTGAGGGAAGAAGTATATGAGGTGAATGAATTAGGGTGTAGGGGAAGGTAGGAAAAGGAAATTGGGATTCTTTCGGATAGAGCATGGGAGAGGATCCTAAGTAATACCAAGGGTGTCTTGGTAAATCAAAACCATCAATTGGTACAGTTACATATTTTGCACCGTCTTTACTATTCCCCACACTTCCTGAAGAAAATAGGTAGAAGAAGAGAAGCGGACTGCCCAAGGCGTGGGGAAATAGTGAAGGATTGGTTACATATCTTTTGGTTATGTCCAGCCTTAAATGAATTTTGGAAAGCGGTATTAGAGGAGGTAGAAAAAGAGCTCGAGTTGGAAATAGTGCCTTATCCTTCCCTGATTATTTTGTGTGATGATACCCACTTGGTAGGTGTTGGTAGTACGAAGAAAAGGACCTTAACCCCTAGACGACTCAGGACGTAGAGTTACGTCATGGAAGTCTGTCTCCAGACGACCCTGGACGTAACTCTACGTCCTGGGTGTTTCTCCCGCTATGAAGCGCGCTCCGGAGCGGAGCGCACTTCATAGGAGGTGGGGGCCGGCTGCAGTGAGCAGCCGGGACCTCACCGGTAATGACACGCTGCAGCGATCGCGCTGCCGCGTGTCATTAACCCCTTAAACGCTGCGATCTCGGCGTTTAAGTGTAAGTGACAGGGGGAGTCCCTTGTCACTTACCGATCGGGACCCCCGCAGTGTGACTGCGGGGGTCCCGATCGTTGAAACGGACCGCCGGAGGTCTCTCACCTGCCTCCGTGCGGTCCGATCGGCGATCTGCTACACTAAGCCTGCACAGGCAGGCTCAATGAGCAGATCGCCGATAACACTGATCAATGCTATGTCTATGGCATAGCAATGATCAGTGTAGAAATCAAACTAGTGTATGTAAAAGTCCCCAAAGGGACTTCAAATGTGTAAAAAAAAAAAAGTTCAAAACACTATTACACTACCCCAAAACCCCTCACCCAATAAAAGTTGAAATAACCCCCCCTATCCTATTATATAAATAAAACATATAAAAATAAATAAATAGATAAACATATAATATTCCGTAGCGTGCGTAATTGTCCGATCTATTAAAATATAACAAGCATCATTGTGATCGGTGAACGGCGTACACGAAAAGAGGGAAAAAAAGTGCGCAGATTACCGATTTTATGTTACATTATATATTAAAAAAAATCAATAAAAAGTGATCAAAACATCCGATCTTCACAAATATGGTATTAATAAAAACTATAGATCATGGCGGAAAAAATGACACCCCATACAGTCCCGTAGGTGAAAAAATAAAACTGTTAAAAGTGTCACAATAGGCCCATTTTATTAATATTTAATTGCCAAAAAAAAGGATTTCATAAAAAAAAATATATATAACATTAGAGAATCTGTGTAACCTGCATATGGTTGTGTTCGGGCTGACCTATAGAGTAATAGTATCATGTTACTTTTACCATATAGTGTATTACATAGACACAGGAACCCCCCAAACGTTACCATATTGCATTCTTATTTACGATTTCGCCGCACTGCGGCGGCCCTTTTCGGCGCATGCGCAGTGCGCGGCGGACGCCGCAGTGCGCCTGAGCACTATGTCTGCGCCTCGCTGCTGGCTGTGAGGAGGGTTTCACAGCCGCAGCGAGGCCTCCGGAGAGTCCCACACAACAAGGGACGGTGCGGCCGGTGTAATCGGGGGGCTGTGCGACCTCACGCACAGCCCGGCTGTGGGTGACCCGGCGGTCACCTTCTGCGCCTGCGCGCCACATGACGCTCCCGCACGCGGAAGATGGCAGGAGATGTGGACGGGCACGTCAAGGAGGCCTCAAAACGGAGCCCAAGGGGGCGGGGTCAACGGCGCTGTAATGGGCGGGGCTATGTGGCGCTTCAGGGACCAAGCCCCGCCCAGTGGCGCTAGAAGATACTCGGCAAAGGTAAAATTTCAGGCAAAGCCACCTCTTGAAAAAGAAAAACAATTACAGGTATGCAGAGAGCTATAGGCGGGTTACACACACCTATAAAGATTGAAAAATGATTATTGGGGGTGACAGTGTCACTTTAAGTGCCTAACTCCTTTGTTAATCCAAAATTGTCAATCTCCTATCTTTGTAAATTCGTGAAATTTTGTATTCCCCCAGATTGGCGTAAACTCTAAACTGTTTTTAATCTTACATAGGCGTTTGACCACTTTCCATGTTCTAGTGTACAATTTAACATAAGAAAAGAAACCTAAATTATCCCCCTTCAACTGCTCTCCTTCTAAACTTTCCAAGATATTTCCATTTGGGGCAGCTTCTTGGAGGATATATCTGACTGTAGGGGAGAGGACGCCCCGCATCAAGTCCTGTAACTTCATTGCTAGAAAATATAGCCGAAAGTCTGGCATGCTCAGCCCACCTTCCCCCTCTCTCTGTACCAATAGCTGATATTTAATCCCCACTTTTCTCCTCCCCCATATCAGACTATTAATAAGAGCAAGTAGCCTTCTAAACCACCGATCTAGGATCCAGATTGGAGCCTCAACCTCAATCACATGAACTGTAAAGTAAAAAACTAAAACCTTAACAAAACACACAACACATATGTAAAGAATAGACGCCATACCTAGAGCACACACCAAGGTCCCAAAGTGACAAAAAACACCAAGTAGACAAAATCATTGATTGTGGTGACTTTCACATCTCATCCCAAATAGCCAGTACAGCGCATTTATAGTCCCATCATCTGGTCTAATAAATCTGGGCCAGTGGATTTCCAATATATATGTTTCTATAAAACCTCCCCCAACATGCAGCACTTGGAGGACAGACTAATATCCCCTTCATAATATGCAATTATTTTTTTATTATTATGTAATAGGTGGAAGATGGCCGTGATGGACGCCCCGTGGATTTTCAGGTAATTACACTACATTAAAACAGCAGAAAAAAATTAAAAAAATCATTTTTACAATAGCTTTCGCCCCCGCTCACACACATCTCTGCCCATGCCATAGACTCCATTCTATGGTCGGGTGGATTCCGCCGTCCACCCAAAGAATTGACTTGTCAATTCTTCAGGCGGATGGCGGAATCTGACTGACCATAAAACGGAGTCTATGGCAAGGGTGGAGATGCGTTTCAGCGCGAGTGGCCTAATCCGAGGCGGGTTACTAGCGAGGATTTGAAGAGGAAAGGTTTCTGCATGAAATTCATCTATTCAGCTCTGGCAGAATAGGAGCAGAATTCAAGCGGAATTGACTTCATTTACTTCTATAGGATTCCCCTGGAGGAATAGGCCCAAAAAATTGACATATCAATTCTTTGTTGGAAGGCGGATCCGTGGCAGAAAATTCTGCTTGAAAATTCTGCTGTGTGAATAACAGAGCGGAAATCCCATTGAACACAATAGAACATTGCTCTATTCATATTTTATGGAAAGAATTTCAAGCGGATATTTAGGGTGTGTTCACATTATGGAATCCGCGCGGATAACCTGCCATGGATTCCCCTGCTCACATCTCCTCCTGTTCCATTGACTCCATTCTTTGGTCTGGGGATTCCGCCATCTGCACAAAGAATTGACATGTCCGCCCGATTAAAGATGGAGTCGATGGGACAGGTGGAGAGGCACACGGGTGCGAGCAGGGGCAAGCGGCAGAATACACTGGGGATTATCTGTGCAGATTCTGAAGTGTGAACACACCCTAAGGGTACAAACCCACACACCGTATACGCAGCAGATACGCAACAAATACGCAGCAGATTTGATGGTTTGATTTGATGCTGTGTTCAGTTATTTAGATCTAATCTGCTGCGTATTTGTTGCGTATTTGCTGCGTATTTGCTGCGTATCGCAGCATTAAATACGCTGCGTATACGGGGTGTGGGTTTATACCCTTAGAGCGCATTCTGCTTCAAATTCCTGGCCTATTCCTCAATGTGCACATCCCCTTAAGGGGAAAACTGGCAGTGATGACAAGGGGTTAGTAAATATCCTGATGGATTTTATGTTCTTATTGAGAGGTCACAATAAATAACATTTTCTGAAAGTTTCAAATGGGACCAAGTAACAATCATCCTAACCAACCCGATGTTCTCTGTTACAGAGACGACAAGTACCCGCTCTACAGTTGGGTCCCGAGCCTGGAGACCATCGTGTAAGTATGAAGAAGCAGCAGAGATATAATCATCCATCTACATGATATCACAATATGATTCCATTTATATCTGTGTTCCCCACCAAAAACTCACATATGTATATTCACATATCCCCAAAACTATGGGGCAAATTTAACACACGATTTGGTTTCTGATCTATATACAGGGAGACTGACGAAGAAGAGGACGAGGCAGTGGACATCCCCTGGTGAGGGCTCAAACCTTATAGTATTGTGAATACATGTTTATTTTTTAACCATCCTGTATAGAGAGAGGAGCGTGGGGAGGACAGGATAGGGGGCGCTCTAGTTAGACATAGAATCCTATTTTCTATCTATTTTAACTGCATCTTCCCCTATAGACTCCGATCATCGTGAAGATGTCTCTAAATATCATTATTGTCTCTTATTAATGACGTTCTGCCAGAAAACTGTTGTCTCTAATGTGTGTCTGGTTTTCACTATCTTCTCTATTCTATCACTTACAGGAGCGAGGACGACACCGAGGAGGATTCGGAGGATTGGGAGTAAGTATCTCATAGTCTCGTCTTAAACAACAAGCCTATGAAAATTACAGTGTTAGGAGTTTTTTTTAAAGGGGTAATTCAGCAAAAAAAATTCTTTCAAATTAGCTGTAGCCAGAAAGTGCCAAAGATTTGTAATTCAATTCTATTAAAAATTTTCCAGTACTTCTCAGCAGCTGTAGGTTCTGCAGGAAATGGTGTATTCTTTCCAGTCTGTTGCTCTCTGACATCTAAGTCTAGGAAAGGAACTGCCCAGAGCGGTAGCAAATCCCCATAGAAAACCTCTCTACTTTCCACAATAGAAAGACTACCACTTCCTGCAGGACATACAGCAACTGAGAAGTAATGGAGGTAATGGAAGTAAATTACAAATCTCTGGCATTTTCTGGCACCAGCTGGTTTGAAAGAAAAACTTTTTTGCTGAACTACCCCTTTAATTTTACATTAGTTGTATTTTTTCTAGCAAAATTTGTTGCATTTTATTTAAATGTAAAAATAAAAATGTAAAACTTGTGTGACCCTATAATTCCTCCCCTATAGACACCGATCATCACTGATGTCGCTAATGTGTGTTAGGTTTTCACTATCTTCTCTATTCTATCACTAACAGGAGCGACATGGACGACATCGCGGAGGATTCGGACGATTGGGAGTAAGTATCTAAGTCTCGTCTTAAACAACAAGCCTTTGAAAATCACAGTGTTAGAAGATTTTATATTTTTATTTTTTTAAAGGGGTAATTCAGCAACAAAGATTCTTTCAAATCAACTGGTGCCAGATATTTGTAATTTACTTCTATTAAAAAATAATATCCAATACTTATCAGCTGCTGTATGTCCTGCAATAATGGGTGTATTCTTTCCAGTCTGACACAGTTGCTCTCTGCTGTCACTTCTGTCTGGGACAAGAACTGCCCAGAACAACAGCAAATCCCCATAGAAAATCTTTCCTGCTGTCCAGACTGGAAAGAATACCACTTCCTGCAGAACATTCAGCAGCTGATAAGTAATGGAGGACTTGGGATTTTTTAATGGAAGTAAATTACAAATCTCTAAACCTCTGGCATTTTTCTGCCACCAGCTGGTTTGAATGAAAAAACTGTTTGCTGAACAATCCTTTCTACTCCCTTCTTATTGGTGAAGTTCTGCCAGAAAACTGATGTCTCTAATGTGTGTTTGGTTCTCACCATCTTCTCTATTCTATCACCAACAGCAGCGACGACATCGATGAGCGTCTGGAGGATTTGGAGTAAGTATCTCACAGTAAAATACTATAGTAATAAAATCAGTTACAGACATGTCCGCAGGGGGATCACGTATCAAACAACAAACCTATGAAAATTAGTGTTTGGAGCTTTCTTTTTCTAAAGTTGTAATTCAGCAAAATTCATTGATCTGCCCAGAGCAGCAGCAAATCCCCTTAAAAAACTTCTGCTCTCCAGAATGGTAACAATACACCACATCATGCAGGACATACAGCAGCTGATAAGTAATGAAGGACTTGAGATTTTTTATTTATTACTAATCTCTGGCATTTTCTGGCACCAGTTGATTTGAAAGAATAGGATTGGAGCTAGTAAAACAGCGGCACCTTACAGGTTAAGCCACACCTTTAAGGTACTTACAGGTACACAGTAGGGATCTGGTGCCGAACAACATCCCCTTGGGTATTTAAAAAAATGTCCTTTGGTTTAATAAAAAAAAGTAAGAAGACTTTTTTTTTAAGGTGAACTCACATATTGTACTTTATACATAGTTTTTTTGCATAGATTTTGTGCAAAATTATATTCCATCCCAAATACCTAGTACAGCGCATTTACAGTCAGATCATCTGGTCTAATAAATCTGGGCCAGTGGATTTCCAATGTACATGTTTCTATAAAACCTCCCCCAACATGCAGCACTTGGAGGACAGACTAATATCCCCTTTATAATATGCAATTATTTTTTTTATTATGTAATAGGTGGAAGATGGCTGTGATGGACGCCCCGTGGATATTCAGGTAATTACACTAAACAAAAACAGCAAAAAAATAAAATAAATAATTTTTCAATTGTTTTCGCCCCTGCTCACACACATCTCTGCCCATGCCATAGACTCCATTCTATGGTCGGGCGGATTCCGACGTCCACCCAAAGAATTGACTTGACAATTCTTCGGGCGGATGTCGGAATATGACCGAACATAGAACAGAGTCTATGGCACGGGTGGAGATGTGTTCCAGCGCAAGTGGCCTAATCCGAGGCGGGTTACTAGCGAGGATTTGAAGAGGAAAGTTTTCTGCTTGAAATTCATCTATTCAGCTCTGGCTGAATAGGAGCAGAATTCAAGCGGAATTCAAGCAGAAATTAATTCCCCTGCCGGAATCGGCCTAAAAAATTGACAAGTCAATTCTTTTTCAGAAGGCGGATCCGCAGCAGAAAATTCTGCTTGAAAATTCTGCTGTGTGAACAACAGAGCGGAAATCCCATTGAACACAATGGAACATTGCTCTATTCATATTTTATGGGAAGAATTTCAAGCGGAAATTTAGGGTGCATTCACATTATGGAATCCGCACGGATAACCTGCCACGGATTAAACTCTTTGGGCAGATGGCGGAATCCGCCCGACAATAGAATGGAGTCTATGGGACAGGTGTAGAGGCACACGGATGCGAGCAGGGGCAAGCGGCGGAATCCACTGGAGATAATCCGTGCAGATTCTGAAGTGTGAACACACTCTAAGAGCGGATCCCGCTTCCAATTCCTGGCCTATTCCTCAATGTGCACATCCCCTTAAGGGGAAAACTGGCAGTGATGAAAAGGGGTTAGTAAATATCCTGATGGATTTTATGTTCTTATTGAGAGGTCACAATAAATAACATTTTCTGAAAGTTTCAAATGGGACCAAGTAACAATCATCCTAACCAACCCGATGTTCTCTGTTACAGAGACGACAAGTACCCACTGCACGGTTGGATCCCGAGCCTGGAGACCATCGTGTAAGTATGAAGAAGCAGCAGAGATATAATCATCCATCTACATGATATAGATTGATTATATGAGTCCATTTATATCTGTGTTCCCCGCCCAAAACTTACAAAGTTATATACCCATATCCCCAAAAACTATGGGGAAGATTTATATATGTGCACCCCTGAGCACATTGAGAAAGAGGCACAAGAAGCTGTGGCCTCCATCTGCTACTAATTTATCATGGTTTATGCCGAAAAACAGGGAAAAACCAGGGCAGAAACCTACACCTGCTGCGGAGCACTTGTAGATTTCTGCAGCTGCCTTGTGGTAGGTACAGGTCCTGCTGGATTTACACTGGTCCTAATAAATGTCTATATATATTTATACACACAAGCTGGTTTATGTTCTATATATAGTGAGACTGACGAAGAGGAGGAGGCGGACGAGGCAGCGGACAATTCCAGGTGAGGACTCAAAGCTTATTGCATTGTGAATACATATTTATTTTTTTTACCATCCTGTATAGAGTGAGGAGCGGCAGGAAGACAGGATGTGTATATATATATATATATATATATATATATATATATATATATATATATATATACACAAGCTGGTGTATGTTCTCTACACAGTGAAATCGACGACGACGAGGAAGATGGCGCGGCTGCGGACATCCCCAGGTGAGGACTCAAAGCTTATAGTATTGTGCACACACATTTATTTTTTTTTTTTACTATACTGTATAGAGAGAGGAGCAGCAGAAAGACAGGATGTATATATATATATATATATATATATATATATATATATATATACATATACAAGCTGGTTTATGTTCTCTATACAGTGAAATCGACGTCGACGAGGAAGAGGACGAGGCTGCAGACCCCCCCAGGTGAGGGCTCAAAGCTTATAGTATTGTGGATACACGTTTATTTTTTTCCCATCCTGTATAGAGAGAGGAGCAGTGGGAAGGCCGGATAGGGAGCGCTCTAGTTAGACATAGAATCATATTTTTCTATTTATTTTAACAGCATTTATTTACATTACAAACTGCTGACACTGGGACTTAGTTGTTAAGGTCCCACTACACTTTATACTTTCGCTGGCTGTACCTGCAATATACAGTACTATATGGTTATTGTATAGAGCAGTGTACAGCTCACTACATTACTATTGCAATCACTTTCTTTACAATAAACTCTATAATCTGTAATATAACAATACATTTATATATGAGATGGTTTACATTCTATACACAGAGAAGAAGAGGAGGACGACGAGGACCAAGGGACGACCATGGAGACCCCCAGGTAATGAAACAAAACTTATAACATTGTGAATGCAAGGAATTGTTATTTACAATCCTGTATATAGAGAGAGGACGGGGGGGCGCTCTATTTAGAGGTGGGATCTAATTTCTATTGTGGGTAATAGTGAATAGTATATTACTGCAGGTGTGAGTAGAGCTGGTAAAAGAGCATTGTTTCTATATAATGTGCTCAGAAATTCGGGTTTCCTTACACTAACCATTGATTTCCCTCCATTTCTTGGTCATTTCTCCTCGGCAGAAGCAGCAGCAGAAGGAGATCCATCTTATCCAGGTAAATATAAGGGATGATACACTTACATGATAACACACCTTTATTGCTGCACTGTATATTCTCATTTCATCACTATATATTATATTATCAGTCACATATAATAACCACGAAAGGCCTCATGTACATAATACAGACATACAAGTGACATGGTGCCGCCTGTATCTCACCCACTAGGATAGCACTGAGTCCCCTCTCTCCAGTGTAATGTCTATTCCCCATCACTGCTGACGGGTCTGATCTCAGGAAAGTCATGCTGGTTTTTCTCCTTCCCTTATAGACTGCGGGCGCTGTTCTGCTGCTGCTGCACCACCAAGGAGGAGTAAAGGTGAGTACCCAAAATCCCATCACACCTCAGATTACTTTTATCCTGACTGTATATTTATATGGAGCCTATATATGTAACCTGTCATTATTAACACATTGCTTGTTATATATCCTATCTAGGTAACACCGCGCCGCCAGAGTGAGGAGAAGACACCCGACCATCTGGAGCTGTCTGGAGGAGGAGGTGTCCGGAACATCAAGTGGTAAATGGGACGCCAATAACATCCGGAGGACACATTTACCACACATGGGGGAGGAGGAGCCCCCCTTTTACCATCAGAGATAGGAGGAATAGACACTCACAACACCTAGAGGGGTCTGGAGGAGGTGCCCTTAAAGGGGTTATCTAGGTTACTAAAAACGCATTTCCTTCCTCGCCGGCGTCTCACTTCTGGTTAGGTCTCCTCTCACACCATCATCTTCTTATCTGGCAAAACGGAGGCGGCCTGAGACAGTGGGCCAGGTACTTTGTTGTGATTGTCGCATGCGGGTGAAACCAGTGGAGGCCAATGTACAAACAATGTTGGCGATGTCATCACAACATTGTGCGTACATTGACCACTGCTGGCGGCGAGTTTCACCCACATGGGGTGATCACACCATAGTACCTGATCTACTGTCTCAGACCTTTGCCAGGTCAGAAGATGTTGGGATGAGATGAGTCCGAACTGGAAGTGAGATGCTGGTAATGGTGGAAATATCTTTTCAGCTCCCCAGATAACCCCTTTTAACATCAAGTGGTAAATGGGGCGCCCATAACATCCGGAGGATATATTTACCACACATGGGGGAGGAGGAGCCCCCTTTTTACCATCAGAGATAGGAGGAATAGACACTCACAACACCTAGAGGGGTCTGGAGGAGGTGCCCTTAAAGGGGTTATCTTGGTAACTAAAAAGGCGTTTCCTTCCTCGCCGGCTTCTCACTTCTAGTTTGGTCTCCTCTCGCACCATCATCTTCTTATCTGGCAAAACGGAGGCGGCCTGAGACAGTGGGGCAGGTACTTTGTTGTGATTGTCGCATGCGGGTGAAACTAGTTGCGGCCAATGTACAAACAATGTTGCCAATGTCATCACAACATTGTGCGTACATTGGCCACTGCTGGCGGCGAGTTTCACCCACATGTGGTGATCACACCATAGTACCTGATCTACTGTCTCAGACCTTTGCCAGGTCAGAAGATTTTGGAATGAGGTGAGTCCGAACTGGAAGTGAAATGCTGGTAATGGTGGAAATATCTTTTCAGCTCCCCAGATAACCCCTTTTAACATCTAGAGGCAAATTAGGGGCCCGTAACATCAGGTGGATTTATTTGCCTCATATGGGGGAAGGAGGAGCCCCCCTTTTACCATCAAAGATAGGAGGACTAGACTCTAAGAACACCTAGAGGGGACTGGAGGAGGCGCCCTTAGGTAAGTTAGCTAGGGAGCTAGAAGGCATTATCTTTCCTTTTGTCTCTCCTCTGGTTTGGTGTCTTCTCATTCTACACTATCTGACTTGGCATAAGGGCAGCGGGCTGAGACAGTGGGGCAGGTACTGGGCTGCGATTGTCACATGCGGGTGAAACCAGTGGTAGCCAATGTACACACAATATTCCATCATTGTGCATATATTGGCCACTACCGGTGGGACTGGTTTCACCCACATGTGGTGATCACACCATAGTACCTGATCTCCCACCTCAGCTGCCACCTCTATGCCAGGTCAGAAGTTGTCAGGATGAGATGTCACCAAACTGGAAGTGAGATGCCGGTGAGAGAGGAAAGGAAATGCCTGTTTAGCTCCCCAGATAACCACTGTAACACCTAGAGGCAAATGAGGCGCCATTAACATCATTGGGGTTCATTTGCCTCAAATGGGGAGGAGGAGGCCCCCTATAACATCAGAAAAAGGGGGAGAAGACTCCCTTAAACATCTGTAGGGGTCTGGAGGAGGCGCCCTTAACACCTAGAGGCAAATGAGGCGTCAGTAAAATCTGGAGGATTTATTTGCCTCATATGGGGCAGGAGGAGGCCCCCTTTAACAACAAAACCTAAAGGAGATGACTCCCATACACATCTTTAGGGGTCTGGAGGAGGCGCCCTTAGATAAGTTAGCTAGGGAGCTAGAAGGCATTATCTTTCCTTTTGTCTCTCCTCTGGTTTGGTGTCTTCTCATTCTACACTATCTGACTTGGCATAAAGGCAGCGGGCTGAGACAGTGGGGCAGGTACTGGGCTGTGATTGTCACATGCGGGTGAAACCAGTGGTAGCCAATGTACACACGATATTCCATCATTCTGCATATATTGGCCACTACCGGCGGGACTGGTTTCACCCACATGTGGCGATCACACCATAGTACCTGATCTCCCACCTCAGCCGCCACCTCTATGCCAGGTCAGAAGTTGTCAGGATGAGATGTCATCAAACCAGAAGTGAGATGTCAGCTCTAGAGGACATCAGCTTATGGGATCTTTATGATCCCATAAGCTGATGTAAAATTACAACCTGGGCATTGAGGCATCAATGATCCCAGGTGGTGAAAGGGTTAAACATCTGTAGGAGTCTGGAGGAGGTGTCTGTAGCATCCCTAGGCAAATTAACATCCATCTGAACTTGACTGGGCATCCTCCAATATCCGGCTGGCATCAGAAACCACCACCACCTCCTGATGACCCTCTACACCACAGGAGCAGCCAGTGAGTATTTCCCATCTGGCACCTGGAGAGCTCAGGAATAATAGCTGCTTATTGTAGCCCTGGGGCCATTGACACCAGTGATCTTACCACAGCGCTATTATCCCTGAACTCTCCGCTACAGGCCTGGTAAGTATCGCACCTCACAGACACATGACGACTACACACACACATATATATATACACATAAACATGCACTACACATAGATAGCGGCTGTGATCCTGGGACTTGCTCTGATCGCCACTTTTGGGGTCGGGAAGGAATTTTTCCCCTTGAGGACAATTGACTCTTCCCTCTTAGGGGTTTTTGCCTTCCTCAGGATCATCTCAGCCTCACAGCCCCCACAGTCATACATGTAAAATTACTCTCCCTATAACTTGAAATAAAATATCTTTTTTTGCCCCTTTACATCTTTGTGTCTGTGTCTTTACTTCCAGGTAGTGTCCGGATCATTCCGCACATGGTGATACCAAGTCTGGCTGTTTTTAGTTACATTTTTATTTGAAAAATGGGAAAAAGGGGGTGAGTTAAATTTTCATCAAGTGGGCAGTTTTCTTATATTTTTATTTAACATTTTTTAAAGGTTTTCTATTTTTTGGATAAACTTTTGATATGTCATAGTGACACGCTAGAAGATTGTGTGGGTGGGGAAAAGGTGCTGAGACCCTTACTGATTGCTAGAATGAAGGGGCAGAAGTGCAGTAGGTTAATCCCCCCTCATAAGTAGATGCCCCCGGTAGTTAGGCAATTTCCCCATTAGGTGTGTGTGTGTGTGTGGGGGGGGGTGTTACCCCCTATTGCAGTACACAACGCATGTCACTGCACTCTTGCTTTACTTGATGACAGTCTTTGATACTTGCTTAAACATGTGGTCTACACTATGGTCATAAGAAGGAAAATAACAGTGGACCATGGAAACACCAAGTCACATGATCAGGCACAGGTGACAAGTATCCATTACCGCTACACAAAGAACAATACAGACAATAATACCGCCATATAGTGGTCAGAATCATTTGTACACAAGTCATCACACTGCCGACTATATAAGAGAGTAAAGCACTGATCAGAGGATCTGGAGGATCGGTCAGCTCTCCTGACATGTCTAGTTTAGGAAAAACTCATATTACCGAAAGCAATTGTGGAGCGTCTCTTGGGAGCACTCTGCATTGTGTCACTCCTTTTATTCCTGCTGGAAATGTATGAATAAATGGTTGACTATTTGCTACCAAAATACATACATTTATTTTAATAAAGTTATCTTACAAAGTAATGTAACTTTATTAAAGCAATGTATTAGTTAATTAAGGGGGGTATTTTTGAGTCTCCAGAACAACCCTTTATTTGTTTGGCAAAACCAGACTAAAAACTCTAAAGAGGTTATCCATGATTAGTAAAACATGACCGTATTCCTATAGAAACAGCACCACTCCTGTCCTCAGTTTGTTTATGGAATTGCAGCTCAGATTCACTGAAGTGAATGGAACTGAGTTGTAATACCACACACAACCTGAGGACACGTATGTCGCTATTTTTGGAAGAATGTTTTTCTAATCCTAGATAATTCATTTAAAGCGAATCTGTCATCCATTGAACACCTACAGAACTAAAGACAGTATTATACACTTGTACACAAGGGGCCACATGTATCATCCGGCGAAGGGATGATTTTCGTCGGAAAGTGCCGATTTGCGTATTATTTTATACGCAAATGGCCGATTTGCGAATAAAATATTCACAAAACGGCACTTTCCGCCGAGTACGCCAGGGGGGCGGAAAGGGGGCGTGTAGTGGGCGGAACGGAGGGAGCGGACTCCATCTAATCCGGAGGGCGCGATTTACCATCCAATCCGGCCAAATATACGCCGAAAACCTACTCCAGTCCTCAGCTGGCGTAGGTTTTCGGCGGTGCGCACCGGCGCGCACGGCATTTATGTAGAGGCAGTCCGCCTCTACATAAATCTCCGTAGCGCCGGAGCTGCGGGGGCATTTTTAAGTCCGGCGTAAAAAACGCCGGACTTAATAAATGCCCCCCAAGTTGTTTTGGTGCACTGGGGGCGGGGCTACAGCTCCAACATGTACTGATCTGCCCCCTGGCCGCTCCACCCCCCTAATGAATATCAGCAGAGCGGGCTGGACAGTGCACCAAAACAACTTATTAGCATACGGATTAATCTCCTAATATAACAGAAACGGTGCCGAGGATGACAGCAAGAATTCTACTCATCCTCAGCGCTCCATGCACTATAGGAACATATAGTTCTTCATAAGGTTTAATAAATCTCCCCCAATATCTTTATTTTCCATCTTCGTATCTTTTTTTTTTTTTTTTTTTTTCAATTTTTTTTTTGCAGCACTCCAGTCAAGGAGGGATTAAGTGCAGCCGAAATCTTGTGGGATTATTTGTCAAAGGGAAAATCTGTGCCATTTCCGCACCAATAACCACAGTGGAAATCTAATGTGGGTCTATGTATGAGGTGATACCTGCGGCTCAGCCGTCTCTGTCCCCATCTGATCCTCAGGAGCGTCACGCCCGCTCCTCATCTGCCGGACGGTCTCCAGTTGTCGAGCTTTTCGTTAGTCTCCTCCAATCGCTTCATATTCTATCTGTATCCTTCTCCTGCTGCTCCAGGGGATGAGGCCTTCACAGCCTAGCCTGAAAACCAGTCACCAAAGAGGGGAAGTTAGCAGAAGTATGACCAAAAAGCTCCCCTATTTAGTAGAGTGTCACGTGTGCGTCCAGCTACCCTCTTCTCAGCACGATCCAACATCCATTTTTATAGCCACGTTCAGACAATCTGTCCAACACTTGGCGTTTTTCTTGTAGCCACATCCCCTCACCAGAGCAATTACGTTTTGCTCTTGTGAGTTCCCCTAGTGGTTCAGCTTTAATTGTGTGCGGTGGATGGCATAATTGGGCGCACAGGATAGTGTTGCCAGCTATGGGCTTGTGATACGTGTTGGTACTCACTGTCTGTCTGTGTATATTGCCAACTTAAGTTAAATCTAAAAAGGAAATGCTTTAGGTATTCCACTCCAATGTGAACCTCAAGTGTAAGGGGTTGGCATTAAGATAATCACCAAAGGCAGGTATGGCGATGTAGCGGCCAGTTTTTCTTGTATAGGCAATGAACATGTTGCCCAACCTCCACGCGGCGGAGACAGACGTAATATGCTCCTAAACTGCAAAGCTTTTGGGATTTTTACTTTGGGCACCCGACATCCAAATGGTCTCAACCACTTCTTTGCTAACATTATATATATATTTTTTTTGTATATGTGCACACATGTGCAGATGTCTGAGAGGTCCACCCCCCAGAGGGGCGTGACCAGGATAACGGGTGTTGCACTATGTTTATTAAGTATATAAGATCATGATTGTATGCTTTCACCTATGCTACGACTAAGATCCAGCCAGGTCGAAACTTGTCAGCGCTTTCAGGTTTTTACTGTACCGTTAAGCTTCAATAAAAGAATTAGTTTTTGGACGTCCTGAGTGCTGGAGACTTTTTCCTGTGCACCCAGCAGAAGGGAATAGGGGCCAAGGCAGCTGCATCCAGTAGAAGGGAATAGGGGCCAAGGCAGCTGCACCCAGCAGAGGGGAATAGGGGCCAAGGCAGCTGCACCCAGCAGAGGGGAATAGGTGCCAAGGCAGCTGCATCCAGCAGAGGGGAATAGGGGCCAAGGCAGCTGCATCCAGCAGAAGGGAATAGGGGCCAAGGCAGCTGCACCCAGCAGAAGGGAATAGGGGCCAAGGCAGCTGCACCCAGCAGAGGGGAATAGGGGCCAAGGCAGCTGCATCCAGCAGAAGGGAATAGGGGCCAAGGCAGCTGCATCCAGCAGAAGGGAATAGGGGCCAAGGCAGCTGCACCCAGCAGAGGGGAATAGGGGCCAAGGCAGCTGCACCCAGCAGAGGGGAATGGGGGCCAAGGCAGCTGCATCCAGCAGAGGGGAATAGGGGCCAAGGCAGCTGCACCCAGCAGAAGGGAATAGGGGCCAAGGCAGCTGCACCCAGCAGAGGGGAATAGGGGCCAAGGCAGCTGCACCCAGCAGAGGGGAATAGGTGCCAAGGCAGCTGCACCCAGCAGAGGGGAATAGGGGCCAAGGCAGCTGCACCCAGCAGAGGGGAATAGGGGCCAAGGCAGCTGCACCCAGCAGAAGGGAATAGGGGCCAAGGCAGCTGCACCCAGCAGAGGGGAATAGGGGCCAAGGGGGCTCCTTTTGACCCTATTCCCTTCTACTGGGTGCAGCCCTTTAAAATCTTGCTTTACACCATGCTGAAAAAATAACAGACCTAAAATTGCACCAAATTTTGTAGAACAGCTCTATTATATGTTCTATATGATGCGCATGTGCAATGTATACAGCAATGGTCCCCAACCTGTGGTACTAGTTTTGGATGGACACAGCCATGTTTTTCTAATCCCTTTAAGGCGAGTCTGTCATCCATTAAACACCTACAGAGCTAATGACTGTATTATACACTTTGTTCTGCAACATTAATAATAATGGGGGAGAGTTATCAGACATTGTGCAGGGGGGCGGTGGAGCAGTTTCCTATAGCAACCAATCAGATTACAGCTTTTAGAGGCCTTTTTAGAGAGGGCTGGACTCATCTCTCTATACCTCCTTAGCGATGCCATGACAGGTATACCCGCCACAGAGGCACAGCACCACATGGCACAGAGACACAGCAAATGTGTTTCTTTGGTTTGAGCTCTGAGTATTTGCCCCCAACCAATCAGTAGAACGAGAGGGGGTAGATGTGTGCTGAGGGAGGAGCAGTCAGTAATGGAAGAGGGGCCTGTTATTAAAGAGAGAGGGGCAGTAAGTGATAGAGGAGGGGGCATGATAGTGATAAAGGAGGGGCAGTCAGTGATGGAGGAGGGGCCTGTTATTAAAGAGGGAGAAGCAGTGATAGAGGAGGAGCAGTCAGTGATGAAGGTGGAGTCAGTGACAGAGGAGGAGCAGTCAGTGATAGAGGAGGAGCAGTGAGGGAGGAAAGAAAGGGTGGGAGGTGCTATCTAGAGTAGTATAAAGCAGGGCTGTGGAGTCGGTAAGCCGCAGCTCTGACTCCGACTCCTGAATTTTATCAGGTCCTGAACTACTCACAACTAGACTAGATGGAGCAAATGGTCTTTTCCTGACAATCTGACAATCTTCTATGTTTCTAACTAAATATTCACCATATAGAAAGACACACTGCTAACAATGGCAGATCCCTGTGATATAGAGGCCAGCCATGGTGATATAGAGGGGTCACACATACTGATATAGAGGGGTCAGCCACAGTAATATAGAGGGGTCACACATAGTGATATAGAGGGGTCACACATAGTGATATAGAGGGGTCAGCCATAGTGATATAGAGGGGTCAGCCATAGTGATATAGAGAGGTCACACATAGTGATATAGAGGGGTCACCCATTGGAATATAGAGGGGTCACACAGTGATATAGAGGGGTCAACCATAGTGATATAGAGGGGTCACACATAGTGATATAGAGGGGTCACACATAGTGATATAGAGGGGTCAGCCATAGTGATATAGAGGGGTCACACATAGTGATATAGAGAGGCTAGCCATAGTGATATAGAGGGGCCACACATAGTGATACAGAGGAATCAGCCATAGTGATATAGAGGTCACACATAGTGATATAAAGGGGTCACCCATAGGATTATAGAGGGGTCACACAGTGATATAGAGGGGGTCACACAAAGACATATAGTGGGTTCAGCCATAGCGATATAGAGGGGCCACACATAGAGATATAGTGGGTTCAGCCATAGTGATATAGAGGGGCCACACATAGTGATATAGAGGGGTCAACCATAGTGATACAGAGGAATCAGCCATAGTGATAAAGAGAGGTCACACATAGTGATATAGAGGGGTCAGCCACAGTGATATAGAGGGGTCACACATAGTGATATAGAGGGGTCAGCCACAGTGATATAGAGGGGTCACACATAGTGATATAGAGGGGTCACACATAGTGATATAGAGGGGTCACAGGAACGGGTAAATAGAATTTCTTTATTATGAACCAACCACCCCCGTTTCCCCCTGGATTTTTCACTGTTGCCCAGAGTACCCCTTTAATTTCAATAGCCAACACACAGCCTGCTGCAGCCATAGCATACACACACACAGCTGCAGCCATAGCACACACACACTTACAGACCGCTGCAGCCACAGCGCACACACACACACAAACACACAGCCTGCTGCAGTCATAGCACACATAGTCTGCTGCAGCCATAGCGTACACACACACAGCTACAGCCATAGTACACACACTCACAGCCCGCTGCAGCCACAGCACACACACACAGCCTGCTGCAGCCATAGCACACACACACACATACACACACAGCCTGCTGCAGCCATAGCACACACTCACAGCCCGCTCTCGCCACAGCGCACACACACACACACACACACACACAGCCTGCTGCAGCCCTGGCACACACACACAGCCTGCTGCAGCCATAGCACGCACACACACAGCCTTCTGCAGTCATAGCACAGACAGCCTGTTGCAGCCATAGCATACACATAGTCTTCTGCAGCCATAGCATACACACATAGCCTGCTGCAGCCATAGCACACGCACACAGCCTGCTGCAGCCATAGCACACACACATACACACAAAGCCTGCTGCAGCCATAGAACACATGCACAGCCTGCTGCAGCCATAGCACACACACACACACAGCCTGCTGCAGCCATAGCACACACACACATAACCTGCTGCAGTCATAGCGCACAAACACACAGTCTACACTACTTATGGCTTCTCCTCCTCCTTCTCATTACACTGCTGCTCATATACAGTCATCCAGCATCCAGGAAGAGAGCAGCACAGATCTCCCCCCAAACAATGGACTCTTCAAGCTCAAAAACAAACTGCCAAATAGTGACCGACAACTTTTTCCCGATCACCCTTATCTAATAGGGGCAGTGTCCTATTCGAATGTTGCTCATAAAATATATTGATGAGCAAAACTTATAAAATTTATATCAAAACAATTCAAAAAAATGTTAAGATTTTTTAAAAGCTGGAGTCGAAGTGGGTACATTTTTTACGACTACGACTCCACCCAAAACTAGCTGCGAGTTTACAGCCCTGGTATAAAGTAGGTCAGACAAACAGTGCAGACAAGGTTCCTGTAACTGCACACTCACCTTAGTTGGTTGTGCACTAAGCACAGCTCTATGCAGAGCTATTATATCCAGGGGAATCAGTACAGCATGGCCGGGATGCACTCTAGTCAGCGACTAGGTGTAACAAGGATGAATAGACTCTGGCTTGGATTACGCCAGATAGCACAATACTTCCTTCGAAATGGCCCTGCAGATGACCGGACTGGCAAGGTCCTGGGATTGCAGTGATAGTGCTAACAGAGGGCACTCTGAACAGCAGGTAGATACAAACGGAGAGTCTTTTACTAAACAAGTGTTTCGGCTCTCGTATCTAATAGAGCCTTTCTCAAGCTTACAAACACTCATATCCAAAGTCATATTTAAAGGGAAAGCCCCAAAGTCATATGTAGAGGGCATGGGGCTTGCCCTTTAAATTACTTTGGATTTGAGGCTTTGTAAACTCTATTAGATGCGAGAGCCAAAACACGTCCCTTGTTCAGTAAAAAAAATTCCATTTGTATCTACCTGTTGTTTAGTGTGCTCTCTATTAGCCCTATCACTGCAATCCCAGGACCTTGCCAATCTGGTCATCTGCACAATCATTTCGAAGGGAGTATTGTGCTATCTGGTGTAATCCAAGTCAGGGTCCATTTGTCCATTCATGAGGCAGGAGCAGTTGGTGATGGAGGAGGAGTCTGACAGCGATGGGGAAGGGCCTGTGAGTGAGGGAGGAGGGACCTGTCATTGATTAGGAAGAGGCAATCAGTGATGGAAGAGGGGCCTGTAAGCGAGAGAGGGGCAGTCAGTGATGGAAGAGGGGCCTGTATGAGACAGAGGAGCAGTCAATGATGGAGGAGAGGCCTGTGAGGGAGGAGCAGTAAGTGATGAGGGAGGAGCAGTCAGTGATGGAGGAGTGGCCTGAGAGGGAGGAGCAGTCGGTGATGGAAGAGGGGCCTGTAAGTTATAGAGGAGCAGTCAGTGATGGAAGAGGGGCCTGTATGTGACAGAGGAGCAGTCAATGATGAAGGAGGGACCTGTGAGTGAGGCAAGAGCAGTTAGTGATGAGGGAGGAGCAGTCAGTGATGGAGGAGTGACCTGTGAGGGAGGAGCAGTCAGTGATTAGGGAGGAGCAGTCAGTGATGGAGGAGGGGCCTGTGAGGGAGGAGCAGTCAGTGATAAGGGAGGAGCAGTCAGTGATGGAGGAGGGGCCTGTGAGGGAGGAGCATTCAGTGATGAGGGAGGAGCAGTCAGTGATGGAGGAGGGGCCTGTGAGGGAGGAGCATTCAGTGATGAGGGAGGAGCAGTCAGTGATGGAGGAGGGGCCTGTGAGGGAGGAGCAGTCAGTGATAAGGGAGGAGCAGTCAGTGATGGAGTAGGGACCTGTGAGGGAGGAGCAGTCAGTGATGAGGGAGGAGCAGTCAGTGATGGAGGAGGGGCCTGTGAGGGAGGAGCAGTCAGTGATGAGGGAGGAGCAGTTAGCGGTGGATGGACCCTAAGCTTATACTTGAATACACCATATTAATCACCCATGAAATGTTGCTAAATATCACCAATATTCACTTGTTTCTGAGCAATCGTAGTGATAAATGATCAGTTATAAAAAAGGAGAATATTAACAATAAAAACATCATTAATCATAAACTGTGATGCTGTAAAATTATTGTTATGTGATCAGGACTGATGAGTGTAAATGCTGCACATAGTGACACTGATATACTGCATTTCTGCCAGCTACAGAGCCGGCTCATCTGTAAGAGAAAGCAAAGATGGAGAACAAACACTATATATATTGATTTATGTTTGTCCCGTTCCCCTCCACACCGGGTGCTGCAAGTGGCTTTATTAAGTGCCAGTTCACATGGAGCAAAAGTGGCGGAATATCTGCCTGCCTCAGTGTCACACAGTGTGTCTATGGGATGGGTTGTGGACATGTCAATTCTTTGAGCGGAGAGCAGTGGAAGTGGAGGCACACAAGCCATCCCATTGACACACTGAGGCAGGCGGGATTCGGCAACTTTTCCTCCGTGTGAACTGGCCCTAATTGTGAGCGCTCCTGATAAAGAAATTCAGCGCTGACAGTGGCAGCAAGGAGCCAATGGCTGCTCCCTTTCACGGCGCTCAGCGCACGACTGGCATCACGTGTGCTGTGCTGAAGAAAGCTGAGATGCTAGGCATCAATGGTATCAAGGAAACCAACACATACTAGACATCACTGGTATCCAGGCAACAACAGCTACTATACATCACTGGTATCCAGGAAACCACAGCTACTATACATCACTGGTATCCAGGCAACAACAAGTACTAGGAATCACTGGTATCCAGGCAACAACAGGTATTATACATCACTGGTATCCAGGCAACAACAAGTACTAGGAATCACTAGTATCCAGGTAACAACAGGTACTAGGCACCACTGGTATCCAGGCAACAACAAGTACTAGGAATCACTGGTATCCAGGCAACAACAGGTACTAATCACCTCTGGTATCCAGGCAACCACAGCTCTAAAGCATCGCTGGTATCCAAGCAACCACAGGTCTAAGGCATTACTGGTATCCAGGCAACCACAGGTACAGGGGCGTAACTAGGATTCATGGGGCCCCATAGCAAAAAACTGTATGGGGCCCCCCTCCTCAGCATACTCCTGGAAGGAATGCTGCCTCTGGCAATGTGTTGCAAGCCCTACATATACATATGCACCCACATAGCCGCTAGTCTACTGTGCCACCATCTCCCCCTTGTGTACCCTGTCATCGTCTTATCTGTTGCAAAACTACAACTCCTATTATGTGAAATAGTCCTGCATATTACCCCACACTATGCGGGGAGATGTAGTCCTGTATATTACCCCACACTATGCGGGGAGATGAAGTCCTGTATATTACCCCACACTATGCTGGGAGATGTAGTCCTGTATATTACCCCACACTATGCTGGGAGATGTAGTCCTGTATATTACCTCACACTATGCTGGGAGATGTAGTCCTCTATATTACCCCACATTATGCGGGGAGATGTAGTCCTGTATATTACCCCACACTATGCTGGGAGATGTAGTCCTGTATATTACCCCACACTATGCTGGGAGATGTAGTCCTGTATATTACCCCACATTATGCGGGGAGATGTAGTCCTGTATATTACCCCACACTATGCTGGGAGATGTAGTCCTGTATATTACCCCACACTATGCTGGGAGATGTAGTCCTGTATATTACCCCACACTATGCTGGGAGATGTAGTCCTGTATATTACCCCACACTATGCGGGGAGATGTAGTCCTGTATATTACCCCACACTATGCTGGGAGATGTAGTCCTGTATATTACCCCACACTATGCTGGGAGATGTAGTCCTGTATGTTACCACACACCATGATGGGAGATGTAGTTCTACAGCCCACCCTATACACAAAGCTGGGGGATGTAGTCCTGCATATTACCACACAGCATGCTGGGAGAAGTAGTTCTACTGTGCCACTGCCTCCCCCCTCCTATACTATGTCAACCTCTAATCCCCAGCAGAACTTCAATCCCCACTATGAACCATCAATAGGAAATGATGAGGGTTGTAGTTCTGCAACTTGAATGTCCACAGGCTGTAAAACTACATCTCCCTTCATGAACTGTTACCAGGACATAGTGGGCGTTGTAGTTCTCTGGGGTAATCTCACCTGTCCTAGTTCCTGCTCTGTCCTCTGGTCCTGTGTGGCTTCTGTGCCCGCCTTCCTCTTCTCTCTGGTCTGTGGGGGCACTGATGGTGATGGTAGGGGACAGGGACCCCGCAGAGACGGAGGCCGCAGGGGGACACAGAACGGGGACGGGGGCTGCAGGGGGACACGGGACGGAGACGGAGGCCGCAGGGGGACACAGAACGGGGACACGGGCTGCAGGGGGACACGGGACGGAGACAGAGGCCGCAGGGGGACACAGGACAGGGTGGGAGCCGCAGGGGGCGCGGAGGACGGGAGCCGCAGGACAGGGGAAGGAGGGGACGGATGCCGCAGGGGACGCTGAGGATGGGGGAGGGGGCCGCAGGACCAGGGCAGTTTTTAGATCATTTTGGCAACAGGGCGAATCTTGATAAAAGCCCCCCCCCCCCCCCCCCCCAACCTCACTCAATTCATCCCTGGAGAAGGAAGGGGGGCTTTTATCAGGAATCGGGTTATTAGGAAGAAGCAGTGTGTGTATTATGGCATAGAGCAGCGTTGCACCCCTAAGAGTTCAACTGAATACAAAATCATCGTACAGGGACTCACAGGTGACGTCTTCTTTGATCTGAGGCGCCATTTTCCTTTTCCTCCATCCGGCCCGGACCACCATGATGATTTCTTGCAGCTACAATTCGTGTCTTCAGAACCTGCCAGACAGACATCTCAGGCTCTGCACATTTCCGTCAACTTCCTTCCCTTTTCCCTCCTATAGGCTCCTAAACTGTAGTAATTCTGCTGCTTGGTGCAGTAAAGTCTGCAAGGTGTGACCTCCATTACACTGACATACAGGATGCTGGGAAAGCTGGGTGACCTCCATTACACACTGACATACAGGATGCTGGGAAAGCTGGGTGACCTCCATTACACTGACATACAGGATGCTGGGAAAGCTGGGTGACCTCCATTACACACTGACATACAGGATGCTGGGAAAGCTGGGTGACCTCCATTACACTGACATACAGGATGCTGGGAAAGCTATGTGACCTCCATTACACTGACATACAGGATGCTGGGAAAGCTGGGTGACCTCCATTACACACTGACATAAAGGATGCTGGGAAAGCTGGGTGACCTCCATTATACTGACATACAGGATTAGGGGAAAGCTGGGTGACCTCCATTACACTGACATACAGGATGCGGAGAGCTGTGTGACCTCCATTATACTGACATACAGGATGCTGGAAAAGCTGGGTGACCTCCACTATACTGACATACTGGATGCTGGGAAAACTGGGTGACCACCCCCTGTAATTCCCCTGTGCTGACCTCATTGTAATTCCCCCATGCTGTCCCCATAAAAAAAATCCCCCCTGTGCCCCCCCCCCCCCCCATAGTACTAATCCCCTCTGCTCCCCCTGCATTGGCAAACACACACACACAAAAAAAAAAACACATTATACTCACCTTATTCTGGCATACCGCGGTCCCTCTCCTCCTCCACTGCCGCCCCTGCAACGTCTTCTCTCTCCATGACGTCACTGCGCTGCTGGAGGGAGATGTCTCCATGTGCTCGGCTGAGTCGGAGCGGTCCGGGGGCGGAGCTACGGGCGGGCTGGGGCGGAGCTATCGGTGGGCGGCGGAGCTACGGGCAGGCGATCGGAGGGCAGTCTTGCCAGGTGATGGGGCAGAGGGGCAGGCAGGGGCATAGCTAATGTCTCTTGGGCCCTGGTGCAAGAGGTCAACTTGGCCCCCCCCCCCCTTACCACATACTGACTAACACAACCGCTGCTACTGAATAAAATCCTCTGTACATAGACCAATATCACCTCATCCAGTCATATAGAGGTGGCCCCAGTTCTACACAGGCTCTATACACCATATACATTACAGTGCAAATATATCAGGTGACTCACAGGGGACGTCTTCTCTGATCGGAGTTCTTCCCTTTTCATCTTCTCCATCTGCCCAGGGCCATTATGAGAACTTTTTGGAGCCACGAATCCACAGAATCTGCCAGACAGACATATTAGGCTCCTCACACTGACACCATCCTCATCTCTCTACAAACTGCACATCTGTATTGGCCCCTTTAGACCCTCATTTAGTGGGTAGCCTGACTCTATGTGACTCCCTTATAGTACATATCCCCCTATTGTATACACCCCCTGTGTAGTCCACCTTATAGATGGCCCCCCAATGTTTCCCCCTTATAGATGGCCCCCTGTGTTGTCCCTATTATAGATGCCCCCCATGTTATCCCCCATATAGATTGCCCCCATGTTATCAACCATATAGATGCCCCCCATTTTATCCCCCTTACAGATGCCCCCCATGTTGTCCCCTCCTCCTGCCCCTCCATCATCATACTACTACCCCTTTCATCCTCCTGCCCCTCCATCATCATACTACAACCACCTCCACCATAATACTACTACCCCTTCATCCTCCTGCCCTTTCATCATCATACCACTACATCCTCATCATCCTCTTGTTCCATCATCATCATACCACTACATCCTCATCATCCTCTTGTTCCATCATCATCATACCACTACATCCTCATCATCCTCTTGTTCCTTCATCATCATACCACTACACCCCTCATCATCCTCTTGTTTCATCATCATACCACTACACCCCCATCATCCTCTTGTTCCATCATCATCATCATCATCATCATCATCATCATACCAGTACATTCTCATCATCTTCTTGTTCCATCATCATACCACTACACCCCTCATCATCCTCTTGTTCCTTCATAATCCTCTTGTTCCTTCATCATCATACCACTACATCCTCATCATCCTCTTGTTCCTTCATCATCATACCACTACACCCCTCATCATCCTCTTGTTCCATCATCATGCCACTACACCCCCCATCATCCTCTTGTTCCATCATCATCATCATCATACCACTACATCCTCATCATCTTCTTGTTCCATCATCATACCACTACACCCCTCATCATCTTCTTGTTCCATCATACCACTACACCCCTCATCATCCTCTTGTTCCATCATCATCATACCACTACACCCCCATCATCCTCTTGTTCCATCATCATACCACTACACCCCTCATCCTCCTCTTGTTCCATCATCATCATACCACTACATTCCCATCATCCTCTTGTTCCATCATCATCATACCACTACACCCCTCATCATCCTCTTGTTCCATCATCATACCACTACATCCCCATCATCCTCGTTCCATCATTATCATACCACTACACCCCTCATCATCCTCTTGTTCCATCATCATACCACTACATCCCCATCATCCTCGTTCCATAATCATCATACCACTACACCCCTCATCATCCTCTTGTTCCATCATCATCATACCACTACACCCCTCATCCTCCTCTTGTTCCATCATCATCATACCACTACATTCCCATCATCCTCTTGTTCCATCATCATCATACCACTACACCACTCATCATCCTCTTGTTCCATCATCATATCACTACACCCCCATCATCCTCTTGTTCCATCATCATCATCATCATCATACCACTACACCCCCCATCATCATCTTGTTCCATCATCATCATCATACCACTACACCCCATCATCCTCTTGTTCCTTCATCATCATCATCATCATACCACTACACCCCTCATCTTCCTCTTGTTCCATCATCATCATCATACCACTACACCCCTCATCCTCCTCTTGTTCCTTCATCATCATACCACTACACCCCATCATCCTCTTGTTCCTTCATCATCATCATACCACTACACCCCCATCATCCTCTTGTTCCATCATCATCATACCACTACACCCCTCATCATCCTCTTGTTCCATCATCATCATACCACTACACCCCCATCATCCTCTTGTTCCATCATCATACCACTACATCCCCATCATCCTCTTGTTCCTTCATCATCATCATACCACTACACCCCATCATCCTCTTGTTCCATCATCATACCACTACACCCCATCATCCTCTTGTTCCATCATCATACCACTACACCCCCATCATCCTCTTGTTCCATCATCACCATACCACTACACCCCTCATCATCCTCTTGTTCCATCATCATCATACCACTACACCCCCATCATCCTCTTGTTCCATCATCATACCACTACATCCCCATCATCCTCTTGTTCCTTCATCATCATCATACCACTACACCCCATCATCCTCTTGTTCCATCATCATACCACTACACCCCATCATCCTCTTGTTCCATCATCATACCACTACACCCCCATCATCGACTTGTTCCATCATCATACCACTACACCCCATCATCCTCTTGTTCCATCATCATACCACTACACCCCCATCATCCCCTTAAAAACAAAAAAATCTATACTCACCTGCATGATTTCTGTAGCCCCCAGGTCACACGCGCTGGCGGGCTTCCCCCGGCGGGAGGCGGGGCTTAGCGCGGAGGGGGCGGAGCTTCGCGGGACCTGGTTTTTTCTTAACGCGATACTCCCTGCGCTGGAAGTACTTCCCCCCCCCCCCCCCCCCCCCCCCCGCTGCACACAGAGCTCCCTGGGGGCGGCAAGACAGCCGGGGGCCCCTGCCTCTTGTGATCGCAAGCAAAACGTTGCTTGCGGTCACAAGAGGGAGTGGGAGGCGGGCAGTGCAGTGGTAAGGGGGGGCCTCGCGGGCCCCCCCTTGGTAGCGGCCCGGTCGCGGCGGCGACCCCTGCGACCGCGGTCGCTACGCCACTGGGGGCAGGTGATGGGCTGAGCGGGCGGCCGGGGGTGCCCGCAGCTAAGTGGGTGCGGAGAGTGCCATCAGCACCCCCTAGCTGTCGGCGCCCCGTGCGGTCGCCCAAAATGGCCCTGCGCAGGACAAGGGAAGGAGGGGGCGGGTGCCGCAGGGGACGCTGAGGACGGGGGCCTCATGGCACACTGCGACTTGCCGTTTGCAGCACCCATGAGGCCCGCTCGGCGGTCGGGTGCTGCGAGTGTCTTCTCAGGGGGCTCGGTCCATTACACGATCGGGCACCGGGCCCCATGATATGGCGGGCCCCGTAGCAGCGGCACCTGCTGCTACGGCAGTAGTTCCGCCACTGGATAGATAGATAGATTGTAGGTTTACACAGGCGGTCTTCTTCAGCTCCTCTTCCAGGCTTTACTAGCTTCAAATGCTAAGAAAGACAAGGCAAAAAAAAAAGTGAGGGGGGGGGCACTCTCACCTTGCATGTAAACTCAGGTGGTTTCTTTAGCTCCTCTTCCAGACTTTACCAGCTGCAAATAAATAAAATAAAAAGGAGGAGGGGAAGTTACACTCTAACCCTGTTTGTATAATCCCTATCTGCCTGTAATGTCTTTATGCAGGCAGTCTTCCTGATGCAGACATCCATCCTCCTTCTGGTCTTTTTCAGCTCTTCTTCCAGGCTTTTCCAGATACAAATGCTGAAAAAGACAAGCAAAAAAAATAATGGGGGGATGGGGGTTGCGGATAAGACTCTCACCTTGTATAAATGAGGAGCTGGGCTGCTCAGCCAGGAAACCAAAGAGTGGACTGTAGGATCAGCAGAAAGCTGCAAATGAGCAGCCCTAGCAGCAGGGCCGTTTCTAGAGGCGGGCGGGCCGGGCGACCGCACAGGGCGCCGACAGCTAGGGGGCGCTGGTGGCATCCCTGGACTCCACTTAGCTGCGCGCACCCCCGGCCGCCCGCCCGCTCGCTCCATCACCTGCCCCTCTGCCCCATCATCTGGCAAGACTGCCCTCCACCCGCCCTCATCTCCGCCACGTATCGCCAGTAGTTCCGCCCCCGGACCACACGTAGCTCCGCCCCCAGACCGCCGGACCTCCGCCTTCGAACCGCCTGTAGCTCTGCCCCCGGACCGCCCGTAGCTCCGGCCCTGGAACGCCCAGACCCAGCCGAACACTGTGTACCTGCAGACATCTTCTCCCTCCAGCAGCGCAATGACGTCATATCACTGCGTTTGCTGGAGAGAGCAGTGTGCAGGGGCGGCAGCGGCCTGCTCCTCGCAGGCTGGAGAAGAAGAAGAGGAGGAGAGAGGGACCCCTATGCCAGAATAAGGTGAGTATAATGTGTTTTTTGTGTGTGTGTGTGTGTGTGTGTGTGTGTGTGTGTGTGTGTGTGAGTGTTTGGCAATGCAGGGCGAGCAGAGGGGATTATTATTATGGGGGGGTGATTTTTTTATGGGGGCAGCACAGGGAAGAGAGCTTTATGACCAGTGGGGGCAGCAGGGGGGGTTACAATGGGACAGCACAGGGGGGATTACAGGGGGTGGTCACCAAGCTTTCCCAGCATCCTGTATGTCAGTGTGTAATGGAGGTTACCCAGCTTTCCCAGTATCCTGTATGTCAGTATAATGGAGATCACCCAGCTTTCCCAGCATCCTGTATGTCAGTATAATGGATGTCACCCAGTTTTCCCAGTATCCTGTATGTCAGTATAATGGAGGTCACACAGCTTTCCCAGCATCCTGTATGTCAGTGTAATGGAGGTCACCAAGCTTTCCCAGCATCCTGTATGTCAGTGTGTAATGGAGGTTATCCAGCTTTCCCAGTATCCTGTATGTCAGTATAATGGAGATCACCCAGCTTTCCCAGCATCCTGTATGTCAGTGTGTAATGGAGGTCACCCAGCTTTCCCAGTATCCTGTATGTCAGTATAATGGAGGTCTCACAGCTTTCCCAGCATCCTGTATGTCAGTGTAATGGAGGTCACACCTTGCAGACTTTACTGCACCAAGCAGCAGAATTACTACAGTTTAGGAGGCTTAGGAGGGAAAAGGGAAGGAAGTTGCTGGATAAGTGCGGAGGCTGAGATGTTTGTCTGGCAGGTTCTGAGGAGACGAATTGTAGCTGCAAGAAATCATCATGGTGGTCCGGTTGGAGAGGAAAAGGAAAATGGCGCCTCAGATCAAAGAGAACGTCACCTGTGAGTCCCTGTATGATGATTTTGTATTCGGTTGAACATTATCTCTTAGGGGTGCAACACCAATCTATGCCATAATGCCGCTTTTATCAATATTCGCCCTGTTGCCAAAATGATCTAGAAACTGCCCTGCCTAGCAGTAAGAGATTCCATCTATGCTCCTACATCGTGATGTCATCGAAGGTTGTGATGTCACATGGGCATGTCTAGTCATACTTATTTCCATTAGGCTTATTGACATCACACCATTTACTTACAATTGCATCCACCTGCTCCTAGTGGGGTGTTACTACGCAACAGTCACAGTTTTCATAGGATTGTCCCATTACCAAACTGTAAATAAGACTGAGTATATACGCCTAAAGGGGGCGCTCCTGTGTTGTCAGCAATGTGGAAGATCACCAGTGGGTATAATATGGCAGACACTAGTATACCAATTTTTCCCATACTGTCCTCATTGTAAGGACCTTACAGTCAGGATGCTACAGAGGGAGGTGATGTGTACAGCACAGATGACCACTGTAACCACAGCAGTCCTGCAAAATGTAGACCCCAGAATGATAACCTAGCATAAGGCCCACAACGTATTATACACTCTTAGTCCCCCAGCATATTATAGACCCCAGAATAAGGTTGTTCAACATATAATAGACTTCAGTATAAGGCCCCCAGCATATTATATACCCTTAATATAAAGCCCCCAGCATATTACAGACCCCACTATTAGACCTCAATACATTATAGACCCCAGTATAAGACCCCCAGCACGTTATAGACCCCAGTAGAAGGCCCCCAGCACATCAAAGACCCTAGTATAAAATACTTACAGAAAAAATGACTCCAAGGACGATTTCTTTAGAAGAGGCAGCAATGCACTTTTATTAAAAATCTTTATAAGGATTTTACTGGGGAATCTTACAGGGGTGTTACCCACATTGCATCTGGATTATTAGAGCAACCATCTTCATGCAATATAAGCACTTTGCAGATCGCTCACACCATGTCCAAAAGGACATCTGCAGTAGAACAATCACTGACATGGAAGCTGGTCAACACTGTCTCCAACCAGAGGCCTACTTCAGTGGAAAAAAAATGTTTTAAAATGAACTGGTACCAGTTTCGTAAATTACGTCTATTAAAAAACAAAAACTCAAGCCTTCCGGTACTTATCAGCTGCTGTGTGTCCTGCAGGAGGTGATGTATCGTTTCCATACTGACATGGAGCTCAGCAAGGGATTTTTTCTATGGGGATTTATTACTGCTCTCTACATGATGTACATTAGCAACGTTGCAAGGTTTAAAAGGGTACTCTGATTTTTTTTCCCCTTTCAAATCAATTGGTTTCAGAATGTTATATAGATTTGTAATTAACTCTATGTTAATTACAAATTACAACTCTATGTAACTTTCTGACACCAGTTGATTTAAAAGAATTTTTTTTTTTACAAGATTACCCCTTTAATGTGACATTTAGATTGTGAGAACTCTTGCAGGTTGGAATGAATACAAGTGATCACAAGCTCTGTTGAAAATGTTGGTACTATATAAATAACATTTTATTATTTTTAGTGATTTTTTTTTAAACTCTGGCCAAGACTTCATTTCCCCGAATTGTGTGTAGACAATGGCAAGAATTTCTTGATATCAGATTGACTGTACTGCTGGACGCCTGGCAAGGCAGGAAAGCAACACTATACACACACACTGAAGGCACTGTATGCAACTCCCCTGCTTTATAAGTACTCAATCCCATCTTGGGTTATATATTAACCCCTTGCCTTTTCTGAGATTGTTTTTTGTGACATATTCCTCTTTATGTTAGTCATATACTTTGGCTGAAAGGTGTGTAGGAAGGTTCACCGGCACTACTCCTACTATATGGTATGGGAGAGCAGTCGGGCGTGCTTGGGGCTGTTGCCAGTACACATAGGGGGTGCTCCTTAGAATGCACGTTTGGATAGCAAAATATACTTATATATAGGAGAAAAGATAAGGGCACTCACCCATCTGTAGTGTACAAAATTCAAGCTTTATTTCATAGTGCGGTTAAAACATCTGAAGTCGGAGCAGACGCCCTATCATCTTTTTATGACGATACATTTAAATAAACATGCCTAATTCTATTTTGTCATTAAGGCCTGCTTTCCCCTGCGCCTCTGTGGCTAATATGAGTCAGGCTTCTAGTTTTAGAAGCTTTGTGTTGGTGTCTTGTCCTGCTTGAAAGTGGACTCTCTTTAAACCTATAAATTTAAGACAGTTGGTATCCCCATTATGTTGTGTGTGTATATGATCTATTATTTTGGTTGCGGCTTTTTTACTCTTGATGGCATAGATGTGTTCGTAGAATCTGCGATTTAATGCTCATAAGGTTTTTCCTATATAGAACATACCACACACACATACAATAGCGTAAACTACTTCTTTAGTTTTACAACAGATGAAGTTTTTTATGTCACATTTTACTCCACCTAGGGATATTGTTTTAATTGTTAGTGCTTGTTCGCACCATGAACAGTCGCCGCACCTGAACATGCCTTTAGGTGTCATGGATTTTAACTACATCTGTTCTTTCATGTCTTTGTTGCTTTTAAACTTACTGTGCATCAACATATCCTTCAAATTTTTAAATCTCCTGAATGCGATCGTTGGTCTTTCTGTAATTTCATTTGATAGTATAGGATCATTCTGTATAAGATACCAATTTCTTTTTATTACATCTTTTATTGTTGTTGCCATAGGGCTATATTTAAAAGTAAATGTACATTTTTGCTGTGTTTGGTGATTATCATTACTGTATATTTTTCTCTTTTTTTCTTCTTTCAGCAAAAGGGCTCTATCCTTGCAGAAAGCCTTCTCCTCTGCCTGACGGAGTTCCTCGATGGGGTAGCCTCGTTAATCTGCTGGTAAGTTCTCTAGCTTTTTCTCTAAACGAGTTATCTGTACTGTTTATGCGTCTTAAGTGCAGATACTGTCTATACGGTAGGGCCAATTTTACGTGTGGGGGGTGGTAGCTCTTATGGTGAAGGAGGGAGTTATAAGCGGTTTGTTTACGTTAGCTGATAACTTCAATATTGTCTTTTACAATTCTCACTGTTGTATCTAGAAATTCTAGTTCTGACTGGCTCATTTTACCGGTAAAAGACATATTGTAATTGTTATCATTGATATATGTCACAAAGTCACTGAATGCCTCTGGAGTGTCATTCCAAATTATAAAAATGTCATCCACAAAGCAGAAATATACGCTTACCGCTCTTATGAATGGATTTTTTCACTGAAAATTATGTTTCTCTCAAACTCAGCTAAAAATAAATTAGCTAGGGTACATGCAACGGGTGTACCCATAGCGGTACCATGTTTCTGTTGATACCAAACATCATTAAATACGTATGCATTATTCTCCAGAAGGAAAGTCAGAGCTTCGCAAACAAAATCAATTAAGTCAGAACTTTTCCCTAGTTTGTCTAGGAAGGATCTATTAATCTTCACTGCCAGAGCTTGTGGAATCTTAGTATATAAGCTTTCTACGTCAATCGATGTAAGGAAAGCACCCGCCATGTACATGTCTCAAGGATAATTTGTGTCCTTGATCAGTGCTGGTACCTCGTCCAGAAGTGGCCGTAAAAGCCAATCAATATACTGTGATATGGGTTCAGTGATAGACCCTATCCCCGAGACGATAGGTCTCCCGGGTGGGCATTGTAGTGATTTATGAACTTTAGGGACGCAGTACCAGCACTGATGTCTACGGTAGTTGGGAAAAAGTTTTTCTGCCTTGCTTTTAGAGAATACATTTCTACATATTTGCGTAGGAGTGTACGTAGTTTATCCTTAATTTTTTTCTGTTGGATTTTCTGGAAGTCTAATATAAGTTGTAGTATCTTTCAGTTGACGTTCTGCCTCTTTTAGGTAATAAGCTCTGCTCATGATTACTACATTACTCCCTTTGTCATCCTTTTTTATTTCAATGTTTTTATTATTTTGTAGCCATTTTAAGGCCCTTTTCTCTTTGTCTGTTAAATTTTCTGGAGGTCTTGGATTCACTAAGGCTTTCATGTTCTCCATAACTTTAAATTTAAACCAATCAATATTACTTCCAGGCACGACAGGGGGGTGGTAAATGTAGATTTTATTCCTCCTGAAAAGTATCTAAACAGGATGTATCTACCTCTGATGATGCTCCTGCTAGCCAATAACCTATATTCTCTGGTTCTATGGGAGTTTCACCTTCTTTTACCTCAGAAAACCCACCATCTCTCTGTGAAAAAATTTCTTCAAATTAAGTTTACGAACATTCTTAAATAAATCAATTTCAAAGTCTGTGATGCTAAATGTTTCTGGGACACAAAAATTCAGACCCTTGTTTAATACACGTATCATATCTTCGTCCAATTGTACATCTGTCAAGTTTATTACTAAAGGGGGGTCACATAAATGGTCCTCCACTAGTGCATTGGCTTCCAAGTCACTTGTTTCCTCCTTGCTCCTTCCCTCAGATCTTTTCCTTTTTCTTCCTTTTCCTCCTTTAATTTTTCTTTTCCTAAAGGGTCAAAATCCACATTTTTATCTCTTCCTTTTCCTTCAGTGTTTTTTAGAGTGTGGTCCCCCGTGGTCATCGCATCCATTGAATCAGTAGGTGAGTATTTTCGCTTCTCTCGTGTTTTTATTTGTTGGTTATTTTTCCTAGTTTGTTGTTGTGTTTTTTCCTCTGAATTTGATGAGGAATCGGACTCCGTCGTCCAGAAGTCAGATGTCTTTTTCCGTTTGATAGTTTTTGGACCCTTTGTGGCTTTTATCTGCGGCTTTTGCCATTTTTTTTTCGTTTATCTTCAAAAGAGGTTTTCTTTGTAAAAGCTTTTGCCCTTATAAATTTATCTTTTTTTTGTTCTCTTATTTCTGTTTGTAATCTTATTAGTTTAGTATCAAGCTTTTTAGTAAACAATTTGTAGTCTTTATCTTCTGTTCTTGTTCGTAACTCTGTTTTTGCCCGGCATGGTATGGCGTCTGCGTCTGCTCCGTTATTAAAAATTAGAAAGATTTACAATCCTTTATATTCAAAATTCTCTTTTTCTGAAAAAATAATCATGCCACATGAACTTATTATAACTGCAACACTTACAACATGTCTACTTTATGGTGACGTCATTTAAAATTAAAAAATTTAATTTTTTGGGAAGATATTCCATTTAATCAATTTTTTCCCTCTAACACAGCAAATACTAACTGAGAAATGGAACTCAATATTTATTCCACTTATTCCAATGTTTCTAGAAATCCCCCATATGTGGTCGCAGTGCGTCACCACAGGCCGCAGACATGACAGAGACCTGGTGAATTTTGGGGTCTTTTTTATTTCAGTTTTTTGGCCATCATACCTTGTCACGGAGGCCTTGCGGTGCCAAAATATTTGTGTAAGACAAATTGACGTTTCCATCGGTATCATTTTGGGGGACATGTGACATCCTGATAATTATTTATTTAATTTTTTATGAGGAAGTACGCATAAAAAAACCACAATTTAGCAGCTGTTTTTCACCATTTTTTTGTTCGACGTTTACTATATGTCACATATAACATGTTATCGTTATTCGTCAGGTAAGTACGATTACAGCGATATCCATTTTATATAACTTTTGTTATAGTTTATGGCATGTATTGTATAATGTGTTTGTGTCTTGCATATTGTAAGAGCTGTAATATTTTAATTTTTTCTCCAATGGAGTGATGTGAAGGCTTTTATTTTGTGTCATGAGTTGACGTTTTTAGTGGTACACCTTTTGGGTACATGTGATGTTTTGATGCTTATATTTTTTAGGGGGCGGGATTAACAAAAACCTGTCATTTTGGTTAGTTTTTTTTTTTTTTTTTTAATGGTGTTAATCGGGCGGAAAGTTAATGTAACGGGTTAATAGACTGAGTCTTTACGGATGCGATGATACCAAATATGTGTATCTTATTTATAGAGGATCATTTATAAAGGGGGGATGGGGAATGTGTATATTTATTTTAATTATTTTTTTTATTTATTTGTATTAATTAAATTATTTATGTATTTGTGGGTGTGTTTTTTTTAAACTTTTGCAGGGACCTATATACTGCATTACGGCACCTAATCTGTGCTGTAATGCATTATATAGTGAATGACTGTCAGTGTTAGGGTACTATTACACGGAACGATAATCGGCCGAATCGGCCCAATTCGGCCAATTATCGCTCCATGTAATAAATACAACGATCAGCCAATGACAACGATCATCGGCTGATCGTTGATATAGCTTCTGACCTATTTTTGTCGGGCGCCAACAGCGCACCGCTACGTGTAATAGCGGTGCGCGGTGGGCGACTGACGATATACTTTACCTATCCATGTTCCAGGGCTGCTGCTGCTGCGGTCTTCTTCTCCACAGGTCCCGAGCGCTCTAGCTTCAGAGCGGCCTGTCAGCTGACAGGCCACTCTGAAGTTAGAGCGCGCGGGACTCGGGGAGAAGAAGACCGCAGCAGCAGCAGCAGCAGCCCTGGAACGTGGATAGGTAATGTATATAGTTAAGCAAGGGCTGCAAGGACATCGGTAACGATGTCCCTGCAGCCCTTGTTTAACGATTATCGGGCCGTGTAATAGGTCCAGTAAACGAGCAGCGATCTAGCAGATCGCTGCTCGTTTACAGGTATTATCGGGCCCCCATCGGCCCGTGTAATACCACCCTTAGGGTCCATTTAAACAGAAAGATTATCTGACAGATTACACTGGTCAACAACCAAAAAGGTTCAGACATGAAAACAGTTGATCTTAACTAATTTTGGGGTGCTACAATCGAAAATTCAAATTTTGAAATTGGCTCTAATTTTCAAGACGTGCTTTCTATATTTCTCACAGCTTGTGATACAATGCTGGGAAAAGTTTGCATCATCAGTATTGGCATCATTAACTGTTATATTGCATCATCTTAGAATGACCAATATGGAAAAAAGATATCAGGGTAAGGCTAGGTTCACACTGCGTTTTTGCAATCCGTTTTTTGCAAAAAACTGATGCATTTGTGTGCATCAGTTTTTCCATTGACTTCTATTATAAAAATAAAAAAAAACGGATCCGTTTAGTGTCAGCTACGTTTTTGTGTCCGTCAAAAAAGCGGATCAGTTTTGATCCGTTTTTTTTTTATAAAGGAAGTCAATGAAAAAAACGGACCAAAACGGATGCACAGAAAATGCATGTATGAATACAAAAGACGTGTAAATGCACCGAGAAGCCATTGAATAAGGACCTACATTCCAGAATTCAATAAACATAATTAATTTGTAAAAATTCTGTAGTTGATTTCAGATAGAATTGATTTCAGAAGTTTCCTATGAATATACTTCAAAAGTTTATGAACAGTAAACTTGCTTCCTTAGGATTGCAGAGGTAATAAATATGTCGGCTATTATACTGTATTCTATACAATTCACAAAACAGTAACATGAGAACACGATATCATAGAAACTAGAGCCAATTAACATTTTTCCTTGTGATATTTGAATTCAGCACATAAAAATAATTAAGAAATGAATAAATTTATTTCTGAACCAAACAACTATTGAAAATTTGTTGGCCAGTGTTATATGCCAAAGATTTGAAGCCAAAGCCAGAAACAGACTATAAACAGAGATCATGTCATTAAGGAAAGCCTGAGATTTCTCCGCTTTTCAAATCCATTCCTGGCTTTGGCTTCAAACCTTTGGCAGATAATCTTTCTGTGTAAATGGACCCTTACACACTGACACTCATTCAAACGATCAGGTCCCTGCAGCTAATTCAAACGATCAGTGGAGGGACCTGATCGTTCAGCACGGGGGGCGCCGTATTTGGGACAAAGGGAGGAGGAGGGACCGGACCGGGGAAGAGCACAGGGGGGGAGCACGAGCACCGGGGTAGGAAGGGAGGGGGGGGGGGGAGCATGAGCATGGATAGGCCCTGCCCCCTCTACGGCCATTGTAATGGGCCAGCCTAGGGGATCTAAGCCAGTAGCAAATTACAATAGGTCCTTTTCAGGCGGTAGCCCGAGGCCAAGAGCTCCAGGGGGGGCCCGCGGCCACCCAAAAAGGCTTATACTTTCAGTGGTATATTGTCTCCTGGCTACAGTTCTGCCATTAATTGCAAAAAAACACTGCTTTTTTACTGCAATTTTGCACAAATCAGGGCATCATGACATTATCTATCCTGTACTATGAACACCACGCTAGTGCTGCCATTGTAACGGTGGGGGTGGGGGGCCCAAGCTTGGTCAACAGCCTGGGGCCTATGGTAAAGTGAATCCACCCCTGGTTCTAAGCCCTACCCCCTCTAGGTCAGGGGGTTACAGTGTCACTTTAAAGGGCCGCACAATTGATCAGGCCATGTGAATGCTCATCAAAAGAGCACCAATCACAGATTGGCCCTGGTTATCTGATACCTATCAAATAGTAATTACTGTTGAATGGACAAGCCAAGCTGTTTGGGTTCCGCAAGGTTCTGCAAAAATGTAGTTAAGCCAACATAGTAATAGAGGTAAATAACACGCAAATCAAAGTGCATAAATGTTTTATTACCATATACAATTTCATAATAAAAATGTGTGAAAATGCACACATTTATATAAAAAAGAGAACATTAAGAAGTGAAAAAAAGTTAGCAAGGAATATCAAATGATATTGCACATGAATAAATTAAAGCACATATAACATAACACTGTCAGAAAGGCAGACAAGACCAGAACACCAACTAAAGAAAGGGAATGGCTTTCACATGAGTGTAATGTTGGAATGTGGGAGCATTTGTGCATTTCTGTGACTGACCTGTCCATGGCCCAACCACAAGTCTGGAGACTAGAACTGACATCAAAGATCAGTATCTAGCCGAGTCTCTAGACCGGCAGTAAGGCCATAGCATAAAGGGAAACTTATCATCTAACCTGCTGATATCTCCCTATAACGCACAGGGTGCCAAGGATGAAGGTAAATTTGTTACCTTAGTAGTAGTTTAATCCCTATGCCTGTGTTTGTAACTGGAAGGCAAAAATGCATTTGTACTATACGTGTGAAAAAGCAGCCATATAAGTCATCATAATAAGGCCAGTGCTGTGTGTAATGACAAGGCACACAGTGGAATACACAATTACTACACTAAAGCTTTGTCCCCAATATTTGACAAAATAATGCACATCACTCACCTATTCAAAGTAGATATATACTGATCACTTGCCTCATAAAATCCACCAATGGAATAGGGAGATTAAATAGTAAAAAAACATACAAGGCTGGAGAAGAGGACCAAAAGTAGGTAAAAACGACACGTTTTTTAAAGGCTGGAAGTCATTTTTTCTCATCTGTTGTTTTTCCATTAAAGTGACTCTGTACCCACAATCTGTCCCCCCCAAACCGCTTCTACCTTCAGATAGCTGCTTTTAATCCAAGATCTGTCCTGAAGTCCGTTCGGCAGGGAATGCAGTTATTGTCATAAAAACAACTTTTAATCCTGCAGCGCTGTGTCTAACGGCCAGGGCTTACATTTGTATATGCATTAGGCTGGCACCACCTCTCCGTCCTTCCTCCCCACCCTCATCATTAGGAATGATCCAGGAACATTTACTGCTGTTTGAGCTTTGCACAGGTGTATTAACGATCCAGCCCATGTTCATTATGCACACAGGTGGGGAATAGGAAGCAATCTGCCTGGAGCATTCCTAATGATGAGGAGGGTGGGGAGGAAGGACGGAGAGGTGGTGCCAGCCTAATGCATATACAAATGTAAGCCCCGGCCGTTAGACAGAGCGCTGCAGGATTAAAAGTTTTTTTTTATGACAATAACTGCATCTCCCGCCAAACAGACCCCAGAACAGCTCTTGGATTAAAAGCAGCTATCTGAAGGTACAAGTGGTTTGGGGGGTTCAGATTGTGGGTACAGAGTCGCTTTAACTTCCATTCTAAAAAAAGGATCAAAAGGCATACTTTTTTGTGGTTGACCACATTTTTGTATACACTAAAAAAGGAAAAATGGATCAAAACAGATGCGCACAAATACATCAGTTCTTTGCAAAAAATGGATGAAAAAACAGACTGCAAAATTGAAGAGTGAAACCAGCCTAAAAGTATTATTTTTAAAGAAGTTATCCCATGCATGTTGCTGTATGTCCCCCCCCCCCTTCCCATGTGCCATTTATAATACTGTTTGTATGGCAGAGATGCCTTTGGCATAAGGCCTGGGTGGGACTGTTACCTTACTACTAGAGATGAGCGAACCATGAGCACGCTTGGGTTCCAGTGGCTGTTTTCATGTTTCTCGGGCTGCATTCATCAGAGTTTAGTTACAGAAATTTCAACTAGGTGGCGCTGTTATATGCCTGCCCCAACCCACCCCAGGGCGTGCTGTAGTGATGTCACATACATCACTCACACGATGCTTCAGCCAATCATTGGCCTCAGTGGGCTTTGCTTACATTTATAGCACATGACCAGTAAGGTAAATGAACAATGTACATGGGTATAAATACTGTATAATATTCCACTTCCAGACTGCTTAATGGCACATCATTGAATAAGATGATGTGACATAAATGAAAACAATGCTAAATGAGGGGGATTGAAGGCGGAAGGGGTATCGGCCGGAGTCCATACTGTCTGCCAGCAGTTTTAATTGGGCCAGATCACCCACAGCTATGGCGCGACTGCCACTAATCTACATACAGCTACAGTACATCAATCCAACTCTAAATTACCTTCCTCCATACCAAAATACAGTCATTACCTGTTAAACCTGCTACACTATCCCATGCCAAGTAAATACCTTACCTCATACTACATATCTTACACATCTAAATGACTGGTCTCATACTACCGGCTTCTAAATCTTGAATAAGGGGACATTTATAAGAATAAGGGGACATTTTATATAAAGCAATGCCCCCAAATACAGTTGTCCAGTTCGCTGGAGAGTCCCACAAAGAACTGAACTGTGTTAGCAGATTGGATTATGGACTGTAAAATGTTTATAATAAAATTAAATTAAGATAACTTTGGTATTTAATTGGTTTGAATGATATTAGTCATATTTGAAATTTAACCTGCTTGGGGGGGGGGGTGTTAAACTTTGACCATTTTCGGGTGTCATACTGACCTGCCTACTTTAAAGGGGGTGTCCCACCAATACCACTTATCCCACTATACTCCACTACCTTCAGCAGTCCACCAGACAATAAATGGAGTCATGGTGTGCGTGGATGACCACTGCTCCTTTCCAACAGGAGCTTTGGCACCCCCATTATTGGGACAGATTGTGGGGTCAGACTTTTAAGACTCTATGCATACAGTGTTGATAGGAGATAAGGGTCACTGATGGGGCAACCCCTTTATTATATCTGTTACGCATGTTTCCTGGCCAACTGTTTCACAATACCCTTCCATGCATTATGTATACAATCAAACTTCTCCATATGTAATAAATGGATCTATTAGGAAATTATAATACATTTGTTTTTGACCATCTTTGAAGCATACACTACTGTACAGAATACTCCTAATGGGTCCAGCCAACTTTGTGTACAGGAGTTGTATGATACTGGATGAATATGGCTGTATGGCTGGGACTTGGCTAAAATAAGTGGCACTGGTTTTCTTCTTCCAACCTCATATAACCCCTTTTTTCTGGTAGTAAATGGAATGTTATACCCATAATTTGAAAATATTTTTCTTCTTCAGGAGTCCACATCTATTTTTTGGTCATTGTTTGGATAGCATTAACATTTAGAGTCCTATGCCCCTTTTACACATTAGTATTATACTGTCAGATTTGTGATTGTGGACAATATAGTCCTTTTTTTTTTATACATCAGTAGTTGCTACAGATCTGGAAGAAGGCAGCTATTCACCCATTACAAATCAATAGGTCCGTGCAAAAGCAGACGGGCACAGATACACATCCAAATCCTGGAATGAAAACCATAATGGCTAAGGGCAACTCTCCCCAATCTTCTTACAGTCCTTCTGTACCTTAAATCACATGGTAGGTTTCTTTAAGACATTAACATATTTGGGGGGTTATTTCAATTGAACTTATCGTCTCAATATTCCAAGCTGCGATGTCTCATCATATATTTGATAAAACATTGGTCTGTAAAAATTACAAAACTGAAGTAAAGAAAAAAAAGCTAAAACAAAACTTTGGTCATATAAAAGGCAAACAAATGAAATCACCAGGTCACATGCCTAAACATAAATAGATAAAAAAAATTCCTTCAGTTTTCATTCTTTGCTCTTCATTCTCATGTCTCTTAAAACAGACTCCATATACCATCTGAATAAGTGGCCTGGGGGTCGGCACTTCTAATATGAGCCCCTGCAGGAGGCCTGATTGCACTTGCTTTGATTCCGCCTTGGTTGATGGCTTTGCATGTGATTGTATAGATTAAAGACAGCAACATAATACTTTAACATTCTACGTCCAATGGACCAATACATGACTGGTTACATGGTTTGCCCTGCAAATGCAATTGTAACATAATAAAACATCTGTTTCTTGTATGTTGGTCCAATATAATGAGTTAAATACTCTCTCATAGATAAATGATCAACATCTAATAAAGTGTGCAGGTAGAACGTTATAAACACATGATAAATAATAGTAGTATCATTTACGCATTCACAATAAAGCCAATGTCTTTTGTGATTCTGTAGCTCTTTGGGATTGTGAAGGCCTGTGAGGATGACACATGCAGGCTATAGTCTCACTGTGACAACGCATGCCCCAGCTCTACCAAGGCACAATGGGGCGACCTGTAAGAACAAAAAGAAAAGCCAGTCAACCTGTTGATGTTTAGTGTAATACATATATAAATACATAACTATGGGTAACCATTACCATTATCAAAAGGGGCCTGGGCCATCTAGTAGGGCTCTTTGAATGTCTAGTTAAAAAAGTCACTACTTCTGATTGCTGAGACCTGCTGAGAGCAGGAGATATAGCCGAGGAGTAATCTTATAAGCACCACGATCCACTCCCCGGCCACTCACCAATTCTGACAATGGAGTCTCATAGGTTACCAATTAATTAGAAGATCAGGAGATATGGCCGGGCAGTGGATGGGGCTGATGCCGTGCTCTGTCCTCAGCTGTATCTCCTAATCACAGCAAGTCTAAGCAGTGAGACCCGCTGTGATCAAAAACATGACATGCTTTGTGACTTATCAAAAGTTATTTTTAATGACTGGTACTCTTAAGAATAAGTTTACTAAATATGAGGCAGAAAAAAAATCTGAAAATAGAGATGAGTGAATTTACTGTAGGAACCAAGCAAATCGCTTTGCTCCTATCTGCATTCTGCTCATCAGGCTGCGGGCTTTGAAGTCTGCTCTGCTCCGTGCCTCTCCTCCCCAGGTGATGGAAAAGATGAATCCAGTTCTGGAAAACTTCTGCCAGTTTCCCAGGACTGGATCCATCTTGTAGATTCACTGATCTTTTTTAATAACTTCTTGAATGAGACTATACTATTTAAAAATCTTTTAACATTTTTGGGTTTACTGAAATGAACCAAAAGGTTTTAAAAAGGACCTGAGGATGTAATAAACTTGCTCAGTCATGATCCAAATAGAGTCGAATTCTGACATCACCGCCCCGCCCCTTTTTTTTCTTCTAAATTTGTTTTAATTACACCATCTCTTAAAGGGAACCCGTCACCATGAAAATACTACCTAAGCTAACAACATCATGTTATAGAGCAGGAACAGCTGAGCGGATTGATATACATATATTTATGTGAAAAGATTTAGTATAACTTCTAAACTGATTGAAATCTCTGATCTTTTCATGCTAAAGAGTCTAGTCCATTAAGTGACACCGCCCATTGAACTCCTTATCACAGAACAAGCAGGGATTTTAATCAACAAATTACAATTTATACTGAATATTTCCCCACATAGATATATATCAATATGCTCAGATTCTGATAGATTAGATTGCATTGTCTTGGTGACAGGTACCCTTTAAAGCGCTTTTACATGGACTGATATTGGTTAAATAAGGATGATATTCCCCAATGTAATAGGGCCAGCAATCAGCCGAAGAATAAAGAAATCATCGGCTGTTGGCTGCAGACCTTTCCATGTAACAGGGCATGTGCGGCCAACTGCTGATCAAAGCCAATGGCCTTGGGACATGTCAGAGATGTGACTAAAGTTTCTATGGTGGGGGTCTGAGTGTCTATTGATTTTTATTCACTAGAAGGAGGTGAAAGAAGCGCTTGAACAATGCTTAGCCGCTCTGTGGACGCATCAGGTGACAACTCCATAGAATTGGGGGGAAAAAAAGCTTAGTGCACACTTCTTCGGGCTATATCTAAAGATTGGTGGGGATCTCAGCAATAAGACTCGGACTAATCAAAGCCTTTGACGCGTCAAAAAGTTTTGTTTTTTTTTTTTAAAGTGACACTGCCCATTTCAGTGCACTTGAAATTATTATGCCCTTGGAGGACCTCTGCAGACACCATCAACACTGCACTGCTGGTATCCTGATACACAGTATACTGGTATACAACTACTAGTAGAAACCAGAAAATCTTTCATGTCGGTACACATAACCAAACTGTCCTTGCTGCGGAAAAGTAGTTTCACTGACCTGTGTCCATTCATTTGTTTGTGGGTCATAAGCTTCCACATTATTAAGATAGCTCTGTCCGTCATATCCACCAACAGCATACAGTTTGTCGCCTAACAGACAGACACCTACTGCATCCCTGCTGATGCTCATGGAGGCCACTGAAGTCCACATGTCTGTTTTGGGATCATACCTATAAAAGGATCATATTAGTAAATGTGTTGATTACCATGTCAGTAACTCGATCCATGCTTCATTGTATTATGACCCTTCTTTTAATGAGCAGGGTTTGGCCATTTAGCCTACAGACTCAACTGTCTGTTAGGCCAGGTGAACATTGAGATACAATGGCAACCTGCCAAAATGGAATGCTACCATATGCATGCATGGAGAGCCACAGGCCCCCTTCACATCAATGGCCTTCTCAGCTCAGATCCAAAAGGTTTGCTGTGCTACTGGGTCTCAGCTCAAACACATACAGTTAAAAAATAACTACATTTGTGCCATTAAAGGAGAAGTTGGGGTCGGACATATTTTTCAAAAGAGCTGGGGAGAAAGTGGCTGAACAGAACATGCACCTACCTTCCCGGCACCAGAGGAGGTAAATGCATGTTATGTTCAACTACCTCCTCCCCAGCTTTTATTTTATTTTTTTTAAATCTGACCCCAGACTTCTCCTTTAACCCCTTACCCCAATATGACGTCCAGGGACGTCATGAAAAGCAGTGCCAGAACGCATCATGACGTCCCTGGACGTCATGCTTTCCCTGCCTTCCCCCTCTGTACCTAGTTGAGATCAAGCAGCAGGAGGAGGCTGTGTCACACAGCCTCCCCCTGCTGCCACTGCCCAGAGAGGAGCCGCGCCCCCCCCAGCAGTTAACCCCATAGACGCCGCGGTCTATGCGACCGCAGCGTCTATGGGGAGATATGCTCCCCCTGCCGATCGGGTGCCTGGGAGGAGGATGCGGCACATGCTGCTGCGCTCCCCCCAGGCCCCCCTTCTCTGCTGTCGAGCCCCCCCCCCCCCCCCGTGTGGCGGCCCCCTCCCCTTGCTCCCCCGCGTGGCCGCCCCCTCCCCCGGGTCCCTCTGCACTCTCTCCCCTCGGCTCCGCACGAGCAATCGCGCGACTCCAGGAGGGTATCCATAGCAACCCATCAGTCACTGAATATGATATAGCAGCACAGGTAAAAAGTAGAAAAAATAGATTAGTGCACGCCTCACCAGACTGGGCTCAGTGTCCGGGATAATCCAATAAATTTGAAGGAGACAGCAATTTGTAGAGTGAAAAACGGTGACCTTTATTCACACCTCAATGTTGCGACGTTTTGGCTATACACAGGAGCCTTTCTCAAGCATAAAACCAAGTGCCAATACACATACTTATATATGTGAACACTACAATCAATTTCAAAGCATCAGCTGTGATTCAAATAAGCAATGATAAAACTATTCCAAAACAATCATAAAATATAAGTGCTTAGTGAAGTATATACAGTAAAATCATATAGATCATCATGTGTCTGTGTTCATTAGTATTCATAAACAGGTGACATAGGGAGCGATCCTCATACCGATCACTCTAAAATCCCAATATTTCATGTGTAAACAATAAAGCAGCAAGTGACAATCATGTGTATACTATATGAAACAATAAAAAGGAGGGGGAAGGGATGTTATTACCTAACACACAAGGATTAATGGCGTCCCATGACTCCAGGTGGGACGCCACTCTAGGTCCCAAAGCTCGCAACAGAGTGAGGACCTGAGGGACTACGTATAAGGGTGGTTTGGTGCTCTCCCTACTAGGAGGCACCCCTTGACAACGGGCTTCCTTCTCTGGAGAGAGGGATATCTGGCTATTCCCGTGTTTTGAGACTCGTAACTGAGGCTCCACGGACCCCTTTTTTGCATATTCAAATTTTGTATGGGACAATCAATGGAGACTTGTAAATGAGTACTCCATTGGAATTTTTCACTGTTCTCCCTGAGTTCAGTGATTGTTGTGTTTTGTTGGTCTATTTATCATTGCCCCAGTAGCCAGAATCCTGCTCCACACTGACGAGGGGCAAATACCCCGAAACTGCAGTCTGTGGATGGATGCCTAGCCTTGGTAACCCTTGTCTTATGTCGTTATACTGATGTCGACCTGATGAATAACGATAACATGTCATATGTGACGTATAGTAAAGGGCGTACAAAAAAAAAATTATGAAAAACAGTTGCTAAATTGTGTTTTTTATTCATACCACCTCATAAAAAAATAATTAAAAAATGATCAGGGTATCACATGTCCCCCAGAATGGTACCGATGGAAATGTCGACTCGTCTTACACAAATATTTTGGCACCGCAAGTCCTCTGTGACATGGTATAATGGCTAAAAAATACCCCTGAAATAAAAAAGAACCCCAAAATTCCCCAGGTCTCTGTCATGTCTGCGCCCTGTGGTGAGTCAGGTGACGCACTGCGGCCACATATGGGGGATTCCTAGAAACATTGGAATCCAGGGAATAAATAGTGAGTGGTATTTCTCAGTTAGTAATTGCTGTGTAAGAGGAAAAAAATGGATTAAAATGGAATATCTGCCAAAAAAATGAAAATGTTAAATTTCCCCTCCAACTTGCTTAAATTTCTGCGAAACACCTAAAGGGTTAATACACCTATGAAATGTTACTTTGAATACTTTGAGGGGTGCAGTTTTTATAGTAGAGAGATTTATGGGGGTAACTACCATACAGGCCCCACAAATCCACTTCAGAACTGGACTGGTCCCTAATGAAATCAGAATTTGAAATTTTCCTGAAAATTTGAAAAATCGCTGCAAAATTTCGAAGCCCTCTAACATCCTAACAAGTAAAAGGACGTTCACCAAATGACGTCACCATAAAGCAGACATGTTGTAGATGTTGCAGTAGTAATTAGTTCATGTGGCATGACTTATCTTTCTTAGGAAAAGAGAGTTTTGAATATACAGAAACATACATTTTTCAAATTTTTGCGCAAAAGTGTTTTTTTACAAAAAAAACTACTGAGTGTATCAACCAAAGTATACCACTAAAATAAAGAGGAATATGTTACGAAAAAACAATCTCAGAATAACCGTAATAGTTAAAAGCAACGCAGAGTTATCACTACATAAAGAGAGACAGGTCAGATTTGATAAATAGGCCCTGGTCATTAAGGCCAAAACAGGCTGCGGAGGCAAGGGGTTAAAGTAGGGGCTGTCTGTGCACATACACATCAGCATCTCATTTTTCGCAAGTTGCCCAGCGTATACATGAAAGGCACAATTGTGGTGTGAATGCACCCATAGTTTGATGGACAAATATCAGTTTGGTAATGCATAATGGCCCATGGATGTTTTCTATTGGTTAGTCTAGATCTTCGGATCTGTAATTTAGACCCATAATCATATGCGGTCTTCTTACCAAAATGGGTTGCGTCACCAACAGTGACAATTTTTTCTAAACCTCAACACAAGTAGATTATTTAACAAAAAATACACATGTACATATAGTTACCTTTCTACACAGTCTGAAAGTCGAGATGTTAAATTAGACGCTGGAGCGTCATGTCCTCCAATCGCATATAAGAAACCATTCCATGTAGCTACCCCAACTCCTCCTCTTCTCTTGGACATCTGAGAGCACAAGGTCCACTTATTGGTGTGCGGATCAAAGCACTCTACAGACTTAAGACAAGAACTTCCATCCCGACCACCCACTGCATAAAGCCTGGAAGAAAAGCCAAGATTTCAGAAAAGAATCAGTAGAGTCTGAATTCTTGTGTGTGAATTCATTGATACAAACACCAACTTCGCCCAAGGGGAAAACATTTATTGTCATGTTAGTAGCATAGATATAATATCATAGACTACTAATTATGTGAACTTATTATAGGTTGTACGATACGAAAAAAACATATCTATACCCAGTATTACCAAATGTGTATACAGGATTCAATAAATGACTGGCAATTAGGACGTTTTTCCTCGAAATTGTTACTAAATTAATTGCAGAAAACATTGTACTTACTTTCCAGCCAAGACGGCTACACCGACTGTGCTCCTTGGAGTTGACATACTAGCGACAAAGTTCCATTGCCTGGCCTGAGGATCCCACCTTTCCACCGTGTTAAGGTAACTCCAACCATCATGGCCACCGACTGCATACATGGGACCTTCTAAAACTGCCACACCTATTATAATAAAACCAGGGGATAAACTGGTAAAACACATGTGTACAGTATGTGTGTAAGTATATGTGTTACTATATAATATTCTACTTCATAGATCATGCACATCGGTAACACCATACAGTATACTAGTAAAGGATTAATACTGTATCTGCACAGGACATGGAGGTCATTATAAGTCACCATACAGGATAAATTCCAATTATAGACCATACAATTGTATTAGTATTATATCTATATACCAGATGGAGGTGGAGGTTATTATAAGTCACCATACAGGAGAAATTCCAATTATAGACCATACAGTTGTATTAGTATTATATCTATATACCAGATTTTTTGGCTTACCAAGACCGTGCCGGTGTGTAGACATAGGCGGCATGACACTCCAGGTTTTGGTTTTAGGATTATAACACTCAACAGTATTCAATGTCTTCAGTCCATCCCTCCCTCCAACAACATACAGCTTGTCATCCAACACCGCAACACCGAACTGCAGCCTCCGTCCATTCATGTTTGCTACTGGTGTCCACATGTTGGTCCGGAGATCATACTTTTCAATACTAGTAGCCCCTAAATATCAAAAAAGTTGTTATTATTACTTCACTATGTGATAAAGAAAACAGCAGATGTGTAGCTAGTGTGTGTATGGAGGGGCTGCTGGGGTATGTACTGTTGGGGTGTTGGCTGCTGCAGGGTACTTTGCTGGGAGTCACACCTGGCACCTCCACCAGTCAGCTGTTTGCCAATGCTGTGGTGCCCCAGCTGCCTTCACTTTGAAATGGTTGTGCCAAGTTATTTCAGCACAGCTCCCATTCACATTCACTTTAGGCTATGTTCACACACAGTATTTTTGCTCAGTATTTTGCAACCAAAATGAGGAGTGGATTAAAAAACACAATTGCAGTTATTTTAAAATAACAGTTGTTTTGAAATAATAATAATAATAATAATGACGGCCATCCACTAAATTTCAACAGTGTGTGAACATAGCCTTTCGATGTTTTCAATCAACTCCTGGTTTTGGTAGCAAAATACAGAGCAAAATACTCTAGCAAAAATACTGTGTGGGAACATAACCTAAAAAAGCTGAGATGCAGTAACTCAGCATGGCCCCTAGGTGGTAATGAGGGGGAAAAAATCTATTTCAGAAAGCAGTAACCTATTTAACCTATGTAGAATTACATTAACTATGAGAAGAGAGTATATTGAAAAAGGGATTTTTTTTTTAAACTTGGAATTTTACTCAGTTTTAAAATTAAAAAAGCATCTTTCTGACATTAATTGCATCACAACAAAACAAATTGTAAAAAAAACATACAGATTCAACAACCAATATGTAGACATAATAAACAACATTGTAAGCTGTACCCCTTTGTATGTTCTCCACGCTGCTTTCCCTTTCCGTAACCTCCTTAAAGCGACTCTGTAACACCAATCTGTCCCTCCCAAACCTTCGGATAGCGGCTTCTAACCCAAGATCTGTCCTGGGCTCCGTTCGGCAGGTGATGCAGTTATTGTTCTAAAAAACAACTTTTAAACTTGCAGCCCCGTGCCCAACAGCCGTGGCTTACAGTATCTGTGCCCTAACTTTGCACCACCCCTCCGTCCCTCCTCCCCACCCTCTTCATCATTAGGAATGCCACTGGAACATTTTCTCCTGTCTGAACATTGCACAGGTGCTTTATCGATCCAGCCAATGTTCAGTATTCACACAGCTGATGCATAGGAGACAATCTGCCTGGAGCATTACTAATGATGAGGAGGGTGGGGAGAAGGGATGGAGAGGTTGTGCCAGCCTAATGTACACACAATCTAAGCCCCAGCCATTGGGCACAGGGCTGCCAGTTTAAAAGTTGCTTTTTTTTAGGACAATAACTGCATCACCTGCCGAACGGAACCCAGGACAGATTTTGGATTAAAAGCAGCTATTCAAAGGCGTTTTTTTTTTTGGGGGGGGGGACAGATTGTGGGTACAGAGTCACTTTAAGTGAGACTTGAATGTTATTTCCCAGTTTTTCCAGTGTGCTTTTTATTACTTTGGGGCACCTTGGCTACAGGTATGCTCCTATAGTGGAATTCTAAATATATAATCTTGATAAGAGCCAATTTAGGAAAAAAGAAAGTCTGGAGTATGGAGAAAATATCAACAAACTATTTCTTATTCCTTGGTTCCACTACGTCTTACACATTCCAGATATATTCATTGCAGTATGTAATTCCAGCCAGATAGAACCAATGAATGTTCAGTTATGGAAAATGTGTACACCATTCTGTGCAGTGAGAATTTTCCCTTTCCCTCCTATACTACACTTGGCACTTTTGTCTGATACATGATTAGAGAGTCCCCATTGCCAGCAGTCCGAGGACACAGCGCCACCTGTCACGGACTATTGCAGGCTTTAGTCTACATTTCATTATATGAATATTACACATGGCAAGGAGTTCTCTGCTGGAATCTCTTACCTTTCGTGGCATCCATCCCACCAACAGCAAACAGCATCCCCACGGTAGACTTCCTGGGCTTTGTGCGAGGGCTCTGTAACATGGGTCTCCTCTCAGGCAACAGATGGTACTTCATAGCTTCCATAATTAGTTTTTGACACTCAATATCATCTCTAAATAGTGCATTAGTCTCCATGTCTGCAAGAAACTAACAACAAGATATCATTTTATCAAACATTCTACAACCAATGCTTTTCAAAGCTCACAATTCTACCAAAGGGGCTTGAAGACTAGTTTTTCTTCCTGTTGATACAACCCCAAGTTAGTGATGCTAGACACAGAGATCAATCCTCGTCATTTCCTTAAATAATGCTCAATCTAGACCTTTATAAGTATGCTCTAAATGTCCACCACACTTCAAATGACTTCCCACCATTGGTAGCCTATGTGATTCCTACAATATTTGCAAAAATAATTCCTTACCCCAGAAAAACAGCTCAGAAGTTTTGGCCACTAGGTGTCTAGCTTTCCTGCAATCTACTGTTTAGTACCTGTTAGGGGAAATGCATCCCTAGTATCAGAAGGACAAAGACAGAACACAGATACTGGAGGTAGGGATAAGCTATTGCCAGTCAGTTTGCTAGCTGCAGAGAATCCATGCTGTTCCAGATAGGTAAATCAAGGCTTCCCTCATTTATGACCATCCATACAGCTCAGGGCAGCTATACCATGTATAAATACCAGTGTACTTACCACTGTATATCTAAAGTGCTGCAGTGCAATACCCCCCTCTCTTTAGCTTCTTGGCAGCAGGCTGCTGCCTAGTGTAACCCCTTCCTTACTTTGCTGCTGTTCATTCCCTTTCTGTTCTACTGTGTAAATCAACCATGGCACTGTGCCAGCCTGTTTAGTGCACAGTCATGACATAGAAGTGAGGAATATGTGCTGTGATTGGCCAGACATGTAAGGGACAGAAAGTGTAAGTGTGTGTGTGTGCTACTGATGAACAGCCCAGCTCTGGGACAGCCCCTTTAAGGGGAACCATAAGACAAATCTAACCTTCCGATAGCTTCCTAGAGCGCTGAGGATAAAGGTATGCCTTTTACCTTCATCCTCGGAGCCGCTTTCATGTTGTTTGTTGTGAAATCCTCTGCCCGGTAAAGCAGTTAGAAGCACTGGGGGTACTGCCCCCTGCATGCTGATCCACCAGCGCCATGTCTACCCCTTTTAATAATTTATATCAATGGAGCGGGCCGGCCTTACAGGGCAGAGGATTTCACATCAACCTCAGCACCCCGTGTGCAATAGGGAGCTATTAGCAGGTTAGATTTGTCTAACTAAATCACCTTGTCACCCCCTCTGAAGAATATATATAATAAAACCCATGCAGGTTTTAAAATTCTTTTGAAACAACAGTACACTTTAAGTGTCAAAATAGGTCTAACAACAGGAGAACCCTTAAGTAGCCCAAACTATACAATTTTGGCAATATTTATTTCTAATGTTAAAGAAAAGCACTCATAATCTCACAAGCTTTCCCTCATATGACTGCTCCCACCTCTGGTGGTCTCACTGCTCTGCTTCAACCGTAAAGAGAGGTTGTAACAGCAACCAGTGCTAGGTGGCTGCTTCCCTGAGCACCAAAACAGAAATTTTATGGCCACAAAGGCTTCTACTAAGCTCCCAGGCCTAGATATATACTGACCAATGACTGCATTAGGAACAGCTGCTACCTGACATGGTGTGATACCATGTGGTGGCCATATCATGATCAGTGCTCTGATAATGTGGTCACCTTATTTCTGCACAGGAGAAGACAACATTTAGCAGTCATGGGTTAGCGTGGCGACTAAAGTGGCTTTGCCCGTGTACAGATTGTTAGAGGTGTGGTACCAGAATTTCTGAAACTGACGCACCTGTCTGTACGAAGACTGGATGAACCATGGACAAACATACAACAGATGGTACAATGTATGGCCACAAGTGGATGATCCAAAAGGGGAGAAAAGGGTGGCAAATTTGGTATTTCAGCAATGTGCACCATCTGTCCTAGCAGCATAACAGGAGGCGAGAGACAATTTTCCACAATAACCATGCAGCACACTTCATGTCAACTGGGGTTCAATAGCCACAGACAGACAAGGGTTCTCCTGACAACCCTGCACTATGGCCTCATCTTAAATTACAGATGACCAGGTCAACATCTGGCATAAACAATTGGACAGGTGGTGCTCATCAGGCCAGTGGTGGTGTCAGGAGACCTATTAGCTGACCATCTACATCAATATGCATCTATGGTGGCATCTTTCAACAGGGCGATGCTCCATTTAATCTGTGGTTGGAGGAACATGAAAATTAATTCTCCAAACTGCCTTATAATCCCATTTAACATATTTAGGAGATGCTGGGATACCCTGAAATTCACCATCTTGTGCAATCTGTGATGTTCCATAAAGGTGGACTGTTTATGAAGTAAGTGTTTCTCATGCAGTGATCGTTCAGTGTATTGCTGCTACAGCACATTAAAGGGGTTATCCAGCGCTACAAAAACATGGCCACCTTTGCACCACTCTTGTCTCCAGATTGGGTGGGGTTTTGAAACTCAGTTCCATTGAAGTAAATGGAACTTAATTGCAAACCACACCTGAACTGGAGACAAGAGAGGGGGAAACGTGGCCATGTTTTTGTAGACTGGATAACCTCCAAGTCAAGGAACTTTAGCAATCAAGTAGAATATTATAGTTTCCTTACCTAGTTTTCTACATAACTTTAGCGCTCTGTGTACTACAATGATTTCTGAACCACAGCATAATTCAGGACTTGCACATTTCACATATATAATCCTCACATATTAATATTTAATAAGAAAGAATACTGACACATTTAGCTCTGTACAAGTTTATTATGAAAAATAAATGATTTCTTGCACCAGTTTGGTGAACCTTTTAAAGGAATTACATGTATAGCAATTTTTATATTACATACTGTATACATTTCCACCACTGGCCTGAAAACTGATCACTTAGCCGTCTAATAATGCCCTGGATGGACTGAACTTATAAATCACCTGTCTCTGCCTTATAACCAGTGTGAACCACCGATGACACATTTAATTCACACATCACTCTTGACTGCTATTTTTCCTGCTTTATACAGATAGCTCAGCTGCTGAATAATGATAATGCCCCTGGATACAATTAATGTCAGCTTTTAATATGTTTATTTTCTCTCTGGTTCTCAGGAAATATTCTTGTGAACAGAAGCAAAGTACATGCAATATTAGAATATAAGTGATATTACATTATTAAAAACTGTTGGATGTAACACTGCTTATTCTGCATATGTAACAGCAATGAAATATTCAAATACCCAATCCTCAATGCTAGTAGTCACTTTATGCTGCACTAAAGTAAATTTACAGGATTAATTTTTCCATTGGAAAAAAAAACATTGCTGAATCAAAAAGAGAAATCTGAGGCGTCCCTTCCCCCTCCCCCCCCCAGGCTACTTATGTATACCTATGCTATTAAACGCAGCTTTGCTGAGTGACACAGTCAGAAGGGCACTACCACATGGCATTAGCCTATGAAACATCATCAACATTTTTAGTAAATACTGGAAAAAATATCATCTGAAGTAGTCACTACTAAATTATTACAATGGGCACCATTGTTAAAGGACAACTCTTTGTGAAAAGCTTTTCCCCAGTAATTGAAACACATTACAAAGTTATATAACTTTGTTAAATGCTTCAATCTTCTATCTGCCTTCCTTCCCTATCTTCTCTCCCCCTCAACCCCCCAGCACTGGAGTTGTCCTTTAAATATTACCTGACAGATGACAGTTACTGTTAACATACAGTGTTTTACCATTTACCTGTATCGCCTATAAAATATTTATTTCGGGAATCTTCATAGGGTGTTCATCCAGTATTCATCCAGGAAATATAAATTGTCAACTGGGTGTTACCATTCCCATTTTCAAAGGGTGTGTCCATAAACCGTTCAACATTGCCAGCACTGATTGGTCTATGTCAGAGTATGTAGGGACATGCCCCATTGACAAGGGGAGGAGTAACAGCCAGGTGTCAATTTATTCCTATATTTCCAGGAGAACTAAGAGAGCAATGGCACAAAACACACTTCCACATGCTGCTTCCAAGCTTTGATATGTAACAGCTTACAGCTTTGTATGAGTATGAAAGCTTTATATGAGTAACAGATCACATGCTTTTTCTCTTTAAGTGCCTTCACACCTAGCGACTCGCAGTGTTAATTACGCTGCGAGTCGGGTAGGTCCTGGCAGATCACTTTCACTACATACACGCAGCGGTCTGAACGACCGCTGCTTGTATGTAATTCTGCCGGCCCCTTAACCACTTCAGCTGCCGCCCGGCTCCTGCTCCGCTCCCGCTCTGTATACATTACCTCTCCTCGCTGCACGGGGTCCCGGCGTACTGCTCTCCCGCCCGGCCAATCAGTGCGTTGCCCTCCCGCTGCCACTGATTGGCCGGGTGGGAGAGCAGTACGCTGGGACCCGTGCAGCGAGGACAGGTAATGTATACAGCGGAGTGGGAGCGGGAGCCGGGTGGGAGCTGAAGGGGTTAAGGGGCCGGCCGAATTACATACACGCAGCGGTCGTTTAGACCGCTGCGTGTATGTAGTGAAAGTGATCTGCCAGGACCTGACAGACTCGCAGCGTAATTTACACTGCGAGTCGCTAGGTGTGTAGGCACTCTTAGCCTTGTAATTATAGTATTTGTACCTGGGGAGCCAACAGAGGCAGGCGGATATAGGCCAACAGTTTACTAAGCTCTCTTCTTCTTTGTTCCACATCATGCCGGACCCAGGTAAGCAAAGCATTCAGAATGGTCTCTTCATTTGGAATGTTCATATCATCACTTGCTAGAAGTTTAGCAATTTCTGCCCCTGGCAACAACAGAAACTCTTGATTTCTTATTACTTCCATGAAATGTTCCTGCAAAAAAAACAAATAAAAAAATAAATAAATAAATAATAAAATGTAGTTGTAATATCACATCATCTACTTGACAGTGTGTCTGGAATTAGAAGAGAAAATGATGTCATCATTAATGGTGTATAGCCAAGTAAAGGTTTACAGGATAACAAGCTGATCGTTGGGCAGCCCAGGGTCAGATCTCTACTTACCAGTTTGTTAGCCCTTATCATGTGTATAAGGGAAACCTTAGGAATAACCTTTTAGGCGTTCACACGTACAGGATCCGCAGCAGATTTTCTGCTGCAGATCAGCAGCAGATTTCATCTAAATAACTGAACACAGCATCAAATCTGCACCATCAAATCTGCTGCGGATCTACAAACTGACATGTAATCCAGTGCATGGTTTTCCCGCCGACTTAATCAAAATCTTACAAAAGGCAGTAGATCAAGGCATCATACCCTTTGGTGGAAAATTTACCATCTTACACACGAGACACGACTGACACCCTGGCGAGGATTGATGGGGTCTTCATGGAATCAGACATGAAGTTAGTTGCAGCGGACGTTGAGTCCCTTTACACATGTATAGGTCATGAGGACGGTCTTCGTGCAGTTGAGTTCTATCTGGGCTCCAGCAGCTGGGATGGTGACACCTGCAAACTCATTTTAGAATTATTGAGATTTGTTTTGACCCATAATTTTTTTACATTGAGGCTGGATTCACACTATGTATATTTCAGTCAGTATTGTGGTACTCATATTGCAACCAAAACCAGGAGTGGATTGAATACACAGAAAGGCTCTGTTCACACAATGTTGAAATTGAGTGGATGGCCGTCATTTAATGGCAAATATTTGCTGGTATTTTAAAACAACGGCTGTTGTATTGAAATAATGGCCGTTATTTACAGTTATATGGCGGCCATCCACTCAATTTCAACTTTGTATGAACAGAGCCTTTCTGTGTTTTCAATCCACTCCTGGTTTTGGTTGCAATATGAGGACCACAATACTGACCGAAATATACGTAGTGTGAACATAGCCTTAAGGATTCTTTTTGCCTGCAAAAACGCGGCACTGCCATGAGGGCCACGTGCGCGCCCTCGTACGCCAACCTCTTTCTGGGATACTGGGAGAGGGAGGTTTTTATGTGCGGGGGCGGGCATGCGACAACCCATGTGCAGTGCTGGTTACGTTACATTAATGATGTTTTGTTTATTTGGCAGGGGTCACCGTCCCAGTTGGGGGAGTTCATGAGTGAACTAAATAACAACGAAAAAAACATCAAACTGACATATACATGGAGTACCGAGAAAATAGAATTTTTGGACATCAAGATAGAGAAAGACATTCATGGACTACTACAGACTGATGTCCATAGGAAAGCAACTACAACTAATTCCTTGCTACATGCATCTTCAGCTCACCTAAATTCAACAATACGAGCTGTCCCAGTAGGCCAGTTCCTCCGAATGAAAAGAATTTGTTCATCGGAGGAAAGTTTTGAAAGACAGGCAACAGATTTAAAAAACAGATTTATAGAGAGAGGATACAGTAAGAAATGTATTCGAAATGTATTGATTTTGCTCGTCTGTATCCAACGGAAAGACCTGTTAAAACCAAAAATGACACGGAAAAAAAGTGAGGATATTGTAAGATTTATATCCACCTACAATTGCCGCTGGGGACAGATGCGTCGGATACTGGAGAAGCACTGGTCGGTGCTTCCGCGATTTGCTAGTGCGCAGTCATTATATAGCAAAACCAAATACAATTCCTGGCACAGGAAGACCCAGAATTGGATGTTTTCCTTGCGGTGACTGCGTAGCCTGTGAAAATGTGGTACGTGCAACGACTTTCCAAAATATAGAGGGTACGAGGGAATTTGAGATCAGAAACTATATTTCTTGTAGTTGTACCATGGTTGTATATCACGCTACATGTGGATGCGGCAAGATTTATATAGGACTCACTTCAAGAGCACTACGAATCAGAGTGAGAGAACATGTGAGGGCAATAGTGGCGTCAAAAGAAATGGATGATATCTCACAACTGAAAACAATACCGAAACATTTTAAATTGTTCCATGACAGCGATCCCAAACCTTTTAAAGTAAAGGGGATAGAGAAGGTTCACTGTGGCATCAGAGCGGAAAATGTGAGGAGGATCCTCGCACAAAAAGAAACACGATGGATAACCGTACTAAATACAGTTATGCCAAATGGTTTAAATGAACAATGTAGCTTTGCCCCATTCTTGTAAAAAAGTTTTAATTCACGGTTTTAAATGTCTGATGTACCGATTTTAATATTTGTGTATTTGTATTGTTTTAGATTGTTTAACATCATGGGGAACTTTTGAGGTATTAGAACTAAGGAAAATAGAAGACATCGTTGGTGGAGTTGCAAAGATGAAGAGCGGTGGAGACTAATTGATTGAAGTTAGCACTTTTTAATAGTATGGATTTTGGACTTATGAATTATGAATAGCATAACAATTCATTAAAAAAAACCTTTTTTCCCCTTTTTTCATGTGTTTTATATGCGTTTTGCATGCGTTTTTTGTGCGATTGTAAAATGTATTATAATAGGGTGATATGGTTATTATTAGCACGTTTGCAATTTAATTCAATCTATTTTCTGATTTTGGCACAATATCATGTATTTTATTATCATCGCATTTAGGACTATTTTTTCACTGCACCATGCACCATTATATTACCATTAGTTTGGTATCATGTTTTCGGTCTTTATAGCACTTGCACTTTAACACTGATATCAATATATAATGCACTTTAGGTCAACGATTCGGTTAATGTTTTCTTTTTGGATAAAACACAATAAATTAGTCCATATGTATCTACTATTAAACGGAACCTTTATGGTGTTATGTGAGGTACAACTTCATTTTCTGCCCCCGCTCCCGGAGTGTGCATGTAAGCGCGGGCGTCTGTCCCTCTCGGCGCCATATACTATGTGCACATAACCGGAGGTTATTAACTTCCGAGTCATCCGCCTCAGTGGATAGCCGAAGGGGGTCGGACGTGATTCCTGTGTGACCCATGCGCAGGCGTTCCGGAAATGTGGCGGACGCCATGACAGCTCTCACCATATAAAAAGACCCCTCGGAAGGTACACAGATAGCTCCTCCTGAGGAAGATACGAAACGTGCGTTGGGGTCCCTTGCGTTCACATGATGGGTAAGGTGCAATAGGAGCATACATATATGTGATGTTTTAATAACTAGGAGTTGGTGGTTGGCAGGATTGTGCATAGGAGATATTGATATTATACTACTCAGTGTTACCGTGTCTTGATATAAGCATTTTCTAATAGTATGTAATATATGTCCCCACACTATTTATTGGTTATTTTATGCTCCTTTATTTCATATGTAATTACAGTGATGTTATTTATTTAATACAGTGGTACCTTGGTTTAAGAGTAACTTGGTTTAAGAGCGTTTTGGTTTAAGAGCTCACAGTTTTTCAAAATTGTGACTTGGTGTAAGAGCATTGCTTTGGTTTAAGAGCTTCCTGTACTGGGTAGGAGCGTGAGTGGGGGAGGGGCATGGTCTGCGTAGCGGGGTCTACAGCCCTGTACTCTGACCCCGGAAGTCTCCCTCACCTTCCAAATCATGGCAGATCCACTTCAGGCTGGGGCTTACATCAGGGGACAGGACTGTGGAGGTAATCTCTTCATAGCTGTAACCCCTCTCTCCCTGGACAGAGTGCTGCTATACTGTGCCCACATCTGCCCTGCTCATTCCTTCATGCTCCCTGCAGTCTCTGTCAGCCCTTGTGTTTCCCATCCTCTCCATTACTGTACAGTAACTTATAATATCACATATTCTGCTGTTTCTGAATGTTTGTTTCATTTGTTTTTCATGTTATTCAGAATAATAAATCATTATTTTTGGGGTGTGGAACCAATTGTCTGCATATCAGTGATTTTTTTATGGGAAAATTTGCTTTGGTTTAAGAGTGGATTTGGATTACAAGCACAGTCCTGGAACCAATTATGCTCGTAATCCAAGGCACCACTGTACATATATACCCGTCACGGAAGTTATACAATCAAGTGCTGGAGTGTTGTTTCCTTTTTTATATATTTTAACAATTTTTTCTTCAATAAAATATGTGATTCTTTGGCTATGATCTGGTAGTTTATTTGGTGTAAAACTGCTGCGGATCCTGTACGTGTGAACGCAGACTTAGGATGCCTTCACACACACCGGATCTGCAGCAGATCCGCAGATTTGATGTTGTGTTCAGTTATTTAGATTGAATCAGCTGCGGATCCGCAGCAGAAAATCCACTGTGATACGGTGTGTGAAGCTACCCTAAAGGGTGTGTTCACACGAACAGGATCCACAGCAGATTTAATGGCGCAGATTTGAAGTTGCAGATTCAAGGCAAATCCAATCTGGACCACAAAATCTGCTGCGGATCTGCTGCAGATTCAAATCTGCACCATCAAATCTGCTGCAGATCCTGTACGTGTGAACGCACCCTCAAGCACCCTGTGGCACTCTAAAAGGCCCAGATACACATTATACATGTGTCTGCCCAGCATATCTTGACAGTTTACAGGTTGTCAAGGAACAGTAAAAGGGTATTGTCTGTACTGCATTATTAGACAGTCTATGGACAAGCATAGAGCTGTTTCAATGTGAAACCCTTATATTTCAGCCAACCCCTTTAATTAAATTAAAGGGGTTAATTTAGCCTTGTGTACCTTCATTATTTCCTAAGGGAAGAAAAAGACCACCCATGTCACAATTCTTGTAAACCCTCTACTCCAGAGGCGTCAAACCTGCGGCTTTCCAGCTGTTGCAAAACTACAATTCCCATCATGCCTGGACAGCCAAAGCTTTAGCTTTAGCCTTGGCTGTCTAAGCATAATTGAAATTTTAGTTTTGCAACAGCTGGAAGTTTGCGAATTTGACATCTGTGCCCTAACCAAAGAGAACAATGGGTTTACCCATGGCTTTACAGTGACTTTTTAATAACCAGAAGTTGTCATAGAGCCCTTAGTAATTCTATTTTTTCTGAAGCAATGTTTTATTTGCACATATACAATTATTAAAGATGGAGGAGTCTTTTCTTTGAGCCTGGCGAGCTGTATTTCTGCACAGCCTGCTAGCTTAACAGATGGATAGAATGAGAGCTCCATGCCAGGAGCGCAGTGTTCCATAGGGACCAGCCAGTTAGAATACTTTCCATGCTTTTTTCCGGAACAATTTGCCATCTTGAAAGTCCTGGCAGTAGTAAATCCAATCCCTGCTCTTCACTGACTATTACCAAATGTAACAACAATTGAGCAGGTGGCTTGTCATTATTACATACAAGAACAATTGACATTTTTTCTTCTTCTTTTTCAACCAAACCTCCCTTCTTCCATCAAAACACAGCTGAATGCGTACTGTCTATATATAGATCCACCCAGTAAGAGATCAACATGTACATAAAAAACAGTCGCTCCACAAATAGATATGACTATATGGGTTTGTCATGTACATTATGGTTTCCATAGAAACTCGAGTTTAAAAAAAAGAAAAAAAAGAAAAGGTATTTCAATGATATTTGTTACTGTATTCATTTTCTGTACATCACTCCTCTAAAAACATAGAGTTCATAAAGCAGAATACTGGTAGTACACCTCCCTAAAGTCTGCATGACCAGGACTCTATAGGGGATTGATTGTTTGTTAGATTTTTCTTTTTCTTTTAACGGACAAATTCACAGAACATCTAAAATAAAGTACTTTAGTAAAGGGCAGGAGATCAACTTTCAAGGTGGATACCTGACAAATACAAAATAAAGTAATACATGAGTTTCACACCTGAATGCTGTCAAGAATAAGGGCATATTACACAGCCTGTTTATCTTTAGAAGCGAGCGCCAATCTTCTAGATCGGCACTTACTTACGGAGTCCATTACATAGCTTGAGAATCGTGTGGGCAAGGGCATTGTTAGCAATGTCTGTGCAGCCCCTGGTTTATATAGAGAATAATAGATTATACTTACCTGTCCACGCTCCCTGGTGTCCTGCTGTCTGTGCCCCGCTCACTGCAACCGTCACTAAAGCTGGGGTGGGATAAAATGGCACCAGTATACTGGGAAACCTGGACAGGTAAGTATAATCTTTATTATTCTCTTTACACGTAGCGATGCACAGACTGTGTTTTCAAATATGTTGAAAGAAAATGATGAGCTGATCATCGTCTCTTTGGCTCATCCTTGTCTTGATTATACAGTGATATCTGCCTGATTCCGCAGTTAATCGCTCTGTATAATAGGGCCCTAACCATCAAATATGCTGTTGCTTATGCATTGATATATATTGTCACTCACCATTGTGTAATTATGAGCCACTTTGTGTAAATCTGCACATCCTTGAGCGTCGGCAAAAGAACGGATACCCAAGCAGTTGGAGGGGTGAAGCTGTTTCATTAAGAACTTACAGCAAGCCTCAACTACCTGCGACAACTGCAATAGACAAGCAGTGGACAGGAGACTCTCAATGTTGTCTTCTTTTAACTCCAGACGGCCTGCAGGAAGGATGCAAATATAAAGATGTGTAAAGATCAACCCATTATATCGTTCAGAAGAAATGTGTGAAGAGTAATGGCACCAAATATCTTTTGACAAAGATGGAGAGAACATTACCAATCACACCAATGGTACATCTTCTTGAGATGTCAGAACTTCTTATAGGATGTTTTTTAGGTATACGGTATATAAGTCAAGTCTTCTCCATTTGTCTTACAATTTTTATTAGGTTCCTTAGAAGTCTTGAGCTACTCTACTTGTCAAAACAACAGAACCCAATGGACTCAATTATAAGTAAATGGGATCTGTCAGGTGCTGGTAGAATTCATCCTATAAGGGATGTGGCACAGGGTTGTGGTTTTCATTATAAACTGAAACCACAATGCAGATGTGAGCAGGAGCCAAGCTCTATAGACAAGTGCAAGAACATGCAGAGAATTTTACTTCAAAGGAAAACAAATCTTACACTAGAATATTTCAAATCTTTGGCTCCGGGCACCTGATTAAGATACAACCTAAGGGCAATAAAAGCATATGAAAGTACAGTATATTTGTTTCAGGCATTCCTAGCAATTTGGGGGGGGGGGGCGGCGAGGGAGGGGGGCAGGTAACATGGTCAGGGTTTCGCTTTATATACAGCAAAAAAAAACAAAAAAAAAAACAAAAAACAACACACAAACACAAGGACTTCTCAGTTTTTCTTTGTTACTGAGCTTCCCCTAATGTCTACTGTAATGCATATTAGCATTAGAATAGACATCACAACTGGGAAAGCTATCTTTCTGAAGAGCGTTGCAGCTGTATAATAGTATGCAGTGTGAGCAGTGGAGGGAGATGAGGCCCCAAAACAGGACAGCAAAGAGTTAATTTACAGCTACATCACCCGGCTATGTTCTCTGACAGTCACCACTGACCTCTCTGAGCTCTGATTACAGCTGTCACCCAGCTCCATGCCTGTAATCCTCTGTTATCTGCTTTCTGCTGTCGGCTAACTCCCTCCTTCCTCCTCCCCCCTCCCCTCTCTATAGACCAGACAGGGTTGTGTCTGATGCAACAAGTTACAATTTCCTGATTTTTTGCAGTGGATGGAAAAGAGGAGGGAGGGGGGGACCTGGGAAAAGTCTTTTTGAATGCAGATAATGGCATATTTGCCTAATAAACCCAATTACAAAGTTTCGCCTGGACTATTGATTTCTGCAAAAAAAAAAAAAAATACGACAGTGACTCTTTAGCGGGATCAGGGCTTCTGAAGCCCTGCAATTCTTGACACAGCCACTGGTGGCAGCAGAGCAACCATGTCACCCCTTACTGCTGCCAGTCAATGAAAACATTAAAAAACTTTTTATAAAGTTAAATTACAAAGTTATCTAACTTTAACAGAGATATGTAAAAAAAAAAAAAAAAAAAAAAAAACCAAAAACTACATATTAAATAATTAAATACATTTTATTTCTCTGGAATACCCCTTTAACTACAAAATCTGATTAAGTCTGACACCATCCATTGCCTGGTTTACATTAGTTAAATATTATTCAAATTTATGCATCAAAGCAAAAGAGAATAAATTAGCTGAATCGCTGCGCAGCAACTCCAGCTCTGACTTAATGCACTTGGTCTGAGAGCAGGAGGGGGTAAAACAGGTCACATCATTAAATAGGAGAGACAAAGTCATGAAAATTCACCTTAATATTACAAGGAATTTTCAGGAAATTGCAATTTTCACAGACCTATAAGTAGCAATTTGTAATAATATGTATGTAGTTCCCACTCCCCTGCTGTGATCGGGTGCTGCCGCACAGAGGAGTAAGCAAGAGGAGGCCCAGATAGTGGCCAGGCCAATAAATATGCCCCCTGAGCGTAAAAGGGGTACTTCAACAAATATTGTTTTCTTTCAAATGAGTTGGTGTCAGAAATTGCCCAAGATTTGTAATTTACTTCTATCAAAAAATCTCAAGTCTTCCAGTACTTATCAGTTGCTGTAAGTGCTGCAGGAAGTGGTGTATTCTTTCCAGTCTGACACAGTGCTCTTTGCTGCCACCTCTGTCCATGTCAGAAACTGTCCAGAACAGTAGCAAATCCCCATAGAAAGCCTCCTCTGCTCTCCAGACTGTAAAGAATACACCACTTCCTGCAGAACATATGGCATCTGATAAGCACTGGAAGACTTGAGTTTTTTAAATAGAAGTAAATTAAAAATCTCTGGCACCAGTTGATGTGAAAGAAAAAAAAATTGTTGCTGGAGTACCCCTTTAATATGATCAATTTTCTTAATTTTTCCTATCTGGATACTAGTGATTATATTGGTGTTCATAGCAATCACAAACACACTTACAATGATATTCTATAAATGGTCCATTCTGCTCAGCAGCTGTTTTCAGCCTGGGGCCCATATATTCCCCAATCTAATTATATGCAATGGGAGACAATTCATTTGCACTGAGATTACATTCTTACAGAAGACCATACAAATATATTACCTGTGTACGAATACTGAACTAAGGCCCAAAGAGCATTTGGTTCAACACCTTCCATTTTAATTTCCTCCTGTTTGGCTTCTCTGACGTCACTGGTGAACATTGCAGCAAAGTAATCTGATACGGAGGACAGAACCAGCCTGAAAGGACATAATGAAGCTTTACATCTCACTTCTCAGTTATTCTTCACTATATAATAGTCCATTTCCTGATATATGATCGTTTCCTACAATAGTGATAGGATGTGCATTGCATGTCTGTGTATGACAACTGATTATAAATTAGAGAGGTACTCTGTCGGAAAAAAAAAAAATCTTTCAAATCAACTGGTGTCAGAAATGTATACAGATTTGTAATTTACTTCTATTTAAAAATCTCCAGTCTTCCAATACTTATCAGCTGCTGTATGTCCTGCAGGATTTACTACTGCTGTGGTAAGTTCTTGTCACGGACAGAGGTGGCAGCAGAGAGCACTGTGTCAATCTGAAAAGAATACATCACTTCCTGCAGGACATACAGCAGCTGATAAAGAATGGATATTTTCAAAAAGAAGTAAATTACAAATCTGTATAAATTTCTGACACCAGTTGATTTAAAAGATTTTTTTTTTCCGCTGGAGTACCCCTTTGAGCTGTTTTCAACTTAAAGAAGCAGTTCACAAAATTCTTTTATCTTTAGACATCACTTAAAGTATGATGGTTGTTAGACTTTTCACACGTCTGACGTTTTGATTTGTCATGTCTGGGTGCTGCGATATCCACCAATCACTAGAATGAGCAGGGGAAAGCTCTCAGCTCAGTGCTTCTCTCCCTGTTTCTCTCCTGATTGCAGGAGATGGGATACATACATTTATACAGGAGATAGGATCCATACATTTATACAGAGTTAATCTACTGAAGCGAGACTCAGTACTTACTCGCTATCTCTCTGATAACTCTCTTCTTGACCCTCTACAGTCCGGCTTCCGACCCCTTCACTCCACCGAAACTGCTCTCACCAAGGTGTCAAACGACCTCCTGAAGGCCAAGTCACAAGGAAACTACTCCTTGCTGATTCTCCTGGATCTCTCAGCAGCGTTTGACACTGTGGACCACCAGCTTCTCCTCTCCATGCTCAGCTCTCTTGGTCTTAAGGACTCTGTTCTCTCTTGGTTCTCTTCCTACCTCTCTGACCGCTCCTTCAGTGTATCCTTCTCGGGCTCTACTTCTTCTCCCTTACCTCTCTCTGTTGGGGTTCCCCAGGGATCAGTCCTGGGTCCCCTCCTCTTCTCCCTCTATACAGCCCCCATCAGACAGACCATCAGCAGGTTTGGTTTCCAATACCATCTTTATGCTGATGATACCCAGTTATATACCTCTTCCCACGACATCTCCCCTGTCTTCCTGCAAAATACAAGTGACTGCCTATCTGCTCTCTCTAACACTATGACCTCTCTGTTCCTCAAACTTAATCTCTCTAAAACTGAACTTCTTGTATTTCCTCCCTCTAACAAACCTAAACCCGACATTTCCCTCTCAGTCTGTGGTACTAGCATAACTCCTGTGCATCAGGCTCGATGTCTGGGGGTTATGCTAGACTCTGATCTATCCTTTACTCCCTATATCCAAGCTCTTACACGCTCCTGTCATCTACATCTCAAAAACATCTCCAGAATCCGTCCATTTCTCACCACTGACACTGCTCAGACTCTGACTGTCGCCCTGATCCATTCCCGTCTTGACTACTGTAACTCCCTACTAATCGGTCTTCCTTTCTCTAAGCTTTCCCCTCTCCAGTCTATCCTGAACGCAGCAGCCAGGCTCATCTTCCTCTCCAGCTGCTATACCGACGTCTTCTTTCTGTGCCAGTCACTGCACTGGTTACCCATTAAATATAGAACACAGTTCAAACTCCTAGCCCTCACCCATAAAGCTCTCCACAACTCTGCCCCTCCATACATCTCCTCCCTCATCTCCACCTACCATCCTTCCCGTGCTCTGCATTCTGCTAATGACCTCACACTAACCTCTTCTTTAATCAGAACTTCTCATTCCCGCCTCCAAGACTTCTCTCGTGCTGCACCAGTTCTCTGGAACTCTTTACCCAAAGACCTCAGACTTATTTCCAACATCCCCAGTTTTAAGCGTGCCCTAAAGACCCATCTCTTCAGGCGTGCTTATAACATTTCGTAATCTCGTCTGCCTTTGCTATCCCTTCTCCATCCTCTCTATAACTTCTTCGGTGCTAGTTACACTGTCCTTGTCATCTGAGGTTAGAAAATGGCTTGTGACTGGCTTGCCCAGCCGCCTATAGGCACTTAGAGAATCCATGTACAATGACTGGAACATTGACAAATAAAGCACTTGTTGCCTCTCGTGTTACTCCCAGTCATCCTAGCCTGTAAGCTCTTGAGAGCAGGTCACTAATTTGTTGTTGTAATTTATTCATTGTATAATTTAATATATAACCTGTAATGTATTTATATATATTTAAATAAGCGCTGCGGAATCTGTTGGCGCTATACAAATAAATATTATTATTATTATTATTATTATTATTACTTCTCCCTGATTTTAAGGTGTTTTTTTTCAGATGGCAGTAACACTTCTGATTACCTTCTTGGTATAATTTTAGAGAAGTAAGAGCTCAGATTTCTTGATGCAGAGCTCTAAATTCTATGTGTATCAATAGCGTATGCCATCACGTTATGATGGGTGAGAAGGTTGACCTCTAGGACCCCTACCAACCCCAAGTATGGAGAAGACAAAGTGCAGGTCTTGTACTGCATTTTCCCATTCATCCGCCTTCCAAGCTACCTGCAGCCCAGCCTTATCCACACTGCAGGGCCCTGAACAGGTTGGGGCCACAGTGCAAGGTAAGAATAGTAAACAGGAGGCCACACTTTACCAATGCTGCCTTCCCTTCAATCTTAAGATCAAACACAGTTCAGAGGTCCTACTCCATCAATGATAAAATGATGCCATACCTTATCTATATGAGATAAGCACACCCTTTACCCAGAAATACAAACACAAAACTGCTTAATTCCAAAAGTATTACAATTTAGCTCCATTCACTACAATAAAAAAGAGCTGCAATACCACACCCAAGCTGAGGAAAGGAGTGGCGCTGTTTTTGGAAGAAATCAGCAATGGTTACTGTAATCCTGGATAACAGCTATGTCTATGCAGCGGCTTTTGAGTTCTGTATAAAAAAAAGAAAAAAAAAAAAAGAACTGTGCTCCCTCCCTTAAAAGGATTTTAATCTATTTGAATTAAAAGATCAAAGCTAACTTCCTGCTGGCTTCATTTGAAAAGGAACAGAATTAGTTTTTTATAGCTATAGTGATGCAATATTCTATATACTCTTAACATCAATGAAAAGGAGACAAAAGGCAAGCATATTATGGAAACAGCACAATACACTGCCATATGGGAAGAGTAAGGCAAAATGACTAATTAACTATTTCTTATCTCATGTCATCCTCATTTCTTCGTAGATTGTAAGCTCTTGTGAACAAGGCCCTCACTCCCTGTGTTAATTGATCTTTGGTTTGTTACTACTGTGTTTCCCTGAAAATAAGTCTGTGTTTTGTATTAATTTCTGCTCCCAAAGATGCGCTAGGTCTTACTTTCAGGGGACGTCTTTTTGCATGAAGATGAATTCACATTTATTGTTGAACAAAAAAACAAACAAACATTATATACTGTACAGTATGGAGACAGCAACAACCTCCCACAGCAGTTCCTGGACCACTTGTAACGCAGGGATAGCGTGTACGGTATGGGTGCTTCCAGCCACCAGGGGGAGCTCACCCCAGCACACTGGTACAGCACAGCAGGGACAGAGTAGGGTATGGCGGCAGGTGACGGGATAACAGCAGACTGTGTGCAGCCTTACATCTGGTGGACAGGGATGGCAGCAGGCGACAGGCCTCTTGATGCCTTACTTGCACATTTACAAGTGACAGCTGCAAAATGGAACATTGGGTTTGGAGGCAGGTGACGGTCTTCATGTCCTGCATGCTACTCTGCAACGGACGGTGAAGGTAAGGAACACAGCTGCATGCCCTGGTGTTCTGTTCGGTGGGCATACTTCCAAACACAAAAGTTTGCCAGCTCTTACTTTCAGGGAGGCCTTATATTTAGCAATACAGCAAAACCTCTACTAGGCCTTATTCTCAGGGGATGTCTTATTTTTGGGGAAACTGGATATATAAATGTCTATGATTTTATCTGTATATGTCCCTTCTGTGTTGTGCACTTCAGTGGAATATATAATATATATTATTCCTTTGAATCTACTTCTAATAATATAAAGCACATCAGACATCTGTACAAGACCATAATCTATCCATTAGCGTGCATTAAGCCTTATTGTTAAAACGTTCCATATATAAAGTCATCTGTGTAAAATCTGCTATTATCAGCTTACCTGTGTGCGGGAATTCTCCGATCGCCAGCGATCAGGACAACATCACACAGCTGCTTGTGCCGCAAGTAGTTTTCCATCTTCTTGAAAGTCTGCTCAGCATGGTTGAGGGACTGGAAGAACTCATCTGGGGCACAGGACTCCATTGTATGGCAGGAAGATAACGTTTGGCTGCTGTTTGAGGTCCTGCTGGCAAGAAAAGAAAGATCTCAATTGGAATTAAAAGAAAGCTATATTTAGTAGGCCGGTTAAACAGTTTGATGAAAAATCATAATAAAAAGGAAGAATGTCATATTTTATGCATTACTGTGGAATTTAGTCTGATCCTGTCTGGATGGAAAAATGGAGCTGAAATTGGAGTTCATATATAATGTAAGTATGTTACCATACCCACCCTTTACAATTATTCTATATACAGTACATGGCACAAAGTTTCCTCAAAGTGTCTATATATCCTATATTAAGAAGAAGAGGTCTATATATCCAAACAGGGTTATGCACAAACAGACACATCCTATGCAAACAGAACCCATCAGAAATAGGTATATTCACATCATGCTGGCTCAGTAGTTCGCTTTGCTGCACAGGTTCTTCATTTGACTTGGTTTATTGTCCCTGTGTTTGTGTGGGTTTCCTCCAAATTCTTTGCTTTATTCCCACATCCTAAAAAGATACAGAAAGGCTGACTGGCGTCCTATGCAATTGGCCCGTGTGTATCCGGGATAGGAAATTAGGATTGTGAGATCGACTAAAGACAGAGGCTTATTAGATCTCACCGATTGATCCGATTTAAAGGACCTTTATACAGCTTGATCATCATGTGGCCAGGGCTGCACAAATGGCTACTGGATCATTCAAGCAGCACTCCACTTACAAAGTAGTTGTACCTGTTCGGCGGATATGATATATAGAATCTAAAATTCACAAATAAAAATAGCCTTCACTATGGCCGTAAATCCAGTACTGATCTCCAGGTAGACGTTCTATCCAGGTTGAGGTTTGTTAGGTTCCACTGGCTGTATCCCCTCCGAGATCGCTTAAAAAGAAACTAGCAATCCTGCTAGCTTCTTTTCACACTATCCCAGAGGGGATACAGGTAGTGGAACCTGACAAACCTCAACCTTGATAGAACGTCTACCTGGAGATCAGTACTGGATATACGGCCATAGTGTAGGGCTTTTTCAACAGTCTTTTTCAGATTCTATATATCATATGCGTGGAACAGGTACAAATACTTTGTTTTTTGTTGGTACCATTATTGAGATATTCAGGTGATCCCATCTAGTTCACACAGACAGCGCTTGAGTACACACCCACTAGTTTTCACTCTAATCTCTGTATAGTGCTGTGGAATATGCCCATGCTAAATAAACATAAATAAAATATTCAAAGTATTGTGTAATTTGATCCAGTCTTTCCGATTATTGATGAGGAAGCCCCTCCACTCAGCTGAGTGCACTGTAAATGCCTGAAAATTTCCAATGGGAGTACTGTACCACATCCTAATAAATCAATGGGTGCTAATGGTTTACCAATCATGACCGTACTTGTATGTCCTGTGGGTTATAGAATATATTGGCTTAGTATGTGCAGCCTGTACTAAACTGTAAATGGGGAACTGAGAACTATAAAAATAACAAAATGACATTGGAGTTAGGACAACCAGGTCTATATAATTGTACTGTATACATTTCTAATTTTTATATATATATTGACCACAAGGCCTCCTTAACCCCTTCCCTCCCAGGCTAATTTTCGTTTTTGCTTTTCGTTTTTTCCTCCTCGTGTTTAAAAGGCCATAGCACTTGCATTTTTCACCTACAGACCCACATTTTTTGCGCCACTAATTGCACTTTGCAATGACAGACTTAATTTTTGCATAAAACATGCTGCAAAACCAGAAAAAAAAAATTATATGTGCAGTGAAATTGAAAATAAAATGCAATATTTTTTTATTTGGGGTGGTTTTGTGTTTACACCAGTCGCCCTATGGTAAAACTGACATGTTATATATGTTCATCAAGTTAGTACAATTAAAATGATAGGCAACAGCTTTAAAAAAAAAATGTTCCTTAAAATCTATTACCGTCATTATAACGCTTTTATTTTTTGGTCTATGGGGAGGTGTTAGGTTTCATTTTTTGCGCCATGATCTGTACTTTCTATTGATACCTTACTTGCATATATGCAACTTTTTGATAATTTTTAATCACAATTGTTTTGGAGTTTGGTGTGATTTTTTTTTTTTATCAATAAAACATTTTTTTTTTACATACACATTAATTAGAAGTTCCCCTGGGGGACTTCTAATACAATTAGGGTCATTCAGACACTAAGTCCCGGCCCAGTCAGTACAACGGATTCCCCTCCGCGATCACATTGCAGGGTGGGGGGAATCCAGCCACTAGACACCAGGGATGGGGACTATAGGAGGAGTTTTTACTCACCGTAAACTCTCTTTCTCGTAGTCTTCATTGGGGGACACAGACACCGTGGGTATAGGCTGCTGCCACTAGGAGGCTGACACTAAGAAAAAACAAAACAAGTCGGCCCCTCCCAGCAGGCTATACCCGCCCACTGGCACTGAGCTAATTCAGTAGTGAAAAAGCAGTAGGAGGAGCCGAAACAACCATAAAGAAAAAACAGTCCACACTCAAAATCTGAAAAAAACACAGGCCAACAGGCAACCTTAATCAGACAACAGAGGGTGGGTGCTGTGTCCCCCAATGAAGACTACGAGAAAGAGAGTTTACGGTGAGTAAAAACTCCTCCTTTCTCGTGCGTCTTATTGGGGGACACAGACACCGTGGGACGTCCAAAAGCAGTCCCTTGGGTGGGAAGAGACAGAGTGGAGCTAAGAAGAGGAAGAAGCCACTGCTGCCTGCAAGACCATGCGGCCCAGACTCGCATCGGCCGATGCAAACGTGTCCACACGGTAAAACCTAGAAAAGGTGTGCAGCGAGGACCACGTGGCGGCCTTACAGAGTTGAAGAGCTGAGGCCCCATGACGAATGGCCCAGGAAGCCCCAACCGAACGAGTCGAGTGAGCTGCAATCCGGAACGGGGGCGACTTACCCTTACTCCGGTAAGCCTGAGCGATGGCGGAGCGGACCCAGCGAGCCAGGGTCGCCTTAGACGCTGCTGACCCCTTTCGAGGACCCTCAGGGATGACAAAGAGTGAGTCCGAGTGTCGAAGAGACTTTGTCCTGGAGAGATAGATGCGCAGGGCGCGAACCACATCCAGCTTGTGGAGCGCGCGCTCCCTTGGATGAGAGGGGGCCGGGCAGAAAGAGGGAAGAACAATATCTTCGTTGAGGTGGAAAGGCGAAACCACCTTGGGCTGAAAAGAAGCCACGGGCCTAAGTACCGCCTTGTCCTGGTGCAACACCAGCAGGGGAGGACGGCAAGAAAGGGCTGCCAATTCCGAAATCCTCCGGACAGACGTAACCGCCACCAGGAAAGCCACCTTAAAGGACAAGATGGCCAAAGGCACTTCCCGGAGGGGCTCAAACGGAGGGGACTGCATAGCATCCAGGACGAGATTCAGATCCCACGGGGGAACTGGGTGCCGATAAGGAGGTGCAATGCGCGCCACTCCTTGGAGAAAAGTCCTGACTTGAGGAACTGACGCCAATGGTCTCTGGAAAAAAACTGAAAGGGCAGAAACCTGGCCCTTAAGAGAGCTCAGAGCTAAGCCTGCGTCCAGACCTGCCTGGAGGAAGGCCAGGAGTTGCGCCAGAGAAAAGGGAAGTGGAGGCGCAGAACAGGCCTCACAGTGACGGAGGAAAGCCTTCCAACAACGATAATAAATCCTTGCCGATGCAGGCTTCCGGGCCCTGATCATGGTCCTAATGACCGCATCAGAGAAACCACGTGATTTCAGAATCCAGGTTTCAACAGCCACGCCGTCAAACGTAGCGTGGCTAAACGCGGGTGGCAGAGCGGACCTTGAGTGAGAAGATCCGGTCGGTCTGGTAGACGCCAGGGGACGTCGGCGCGAGGTTCACGAGATCCGTGTACCAGGCGCGCCGTGGCCAGTCCGGGGCCACGAGGATTACCGGAAGTCCTTCCGACTTTATCTTTCTCACCACCCGCGGCAGAAGCGGGAGAGGAGGAAAGATGTAAGGGAGGCTGAACCGACGCCAGGGAATCACCAAGGCGTCCGAGGCCAGAGCCAGAGGGTCCCTCGTCCGGCAGACGAACTTCGGCAGTCTGTGGTTGAAGCGAGACGCCATCAGATCCACATCCGGTGTCCCCCACCTGCGACAGATCTGGGAGAACACCTCGGGATGCAGGGTCCATTCCCCTGGATCCACCCGTGCACGACTCAGATAGTCGGCCATCCAGTTGTCCACACCCGGAATGTGAACAGCGGACAAGGCAAGCACGGTTTCCTCCGCCCAGGAGAGGATCAGCGCCACTTCCATCATGGCGGCCTTGCTGCGGGTCCCGCCCTGATGATTCACATAAGCCACTGCAGTGGCGTTGTCTGTCTGCACCCGAACGGGGAGACCGTGGAGCTGTGTCTGCCAGTGCAGAAGGGAGAGCCGAATCGCCCGCAGTTCGAGGATGTTGATGGGGAGGCAAGCTTCCTTGGCCGACCAGGTTCCCTGAACCGTCAGATCGTTCCAAACCCCTCCCCAGCCCCGCAGGCTGGCATCGGTGGTCACAATCTGCCAATGAACGGGAAGGAAGGAGCGACCCAGAGAGAGGCTCGGAGACCGCAACCACCACTGAAGGTCTTGGCGGAGGCGAGCCGGTAGTTTCACCCTCCGATCTAGAGAGGGGAGTGACCTGTCCCACCGTGACAGCAGGAAGAGCTGCAGGGGGCGGGAATGAAACTGGGCAAAAGGGATCGCCTCCATAGACGCCACCATCTTCCCCAGAACCCTCATACAGGAACGTATGGACACAGGGCGGTGGCTGCAAAGAGCTCTGATATTGGCCTGAAGGGACTGCAACTTGTCCTCTGGAAGGAAAACGCGGGCCTGTACTGAATCCAACCGCATCCCCAGAAAAACGATGGACTGGGCAGGGACCAGGGAGGACTTGGAACGGTTGAGCAGCCAACCGAAGCGGGAGAGCGTATCCAGGGTGATGTGGAGGCTCTCTAAATTCTGGTCCTTGGATGGGGCTTTGACGAGTATGTCGTCCAAGTAAGGAGTTACTGAGACACCTCGAGCCCGAAGAAGAGCCATGACAGCCGCCATGGTCTTCGTGAAAACCCGCGGAGCCGAAGCCAGGCCGAACGGAAGAGCCACAAACTGATAATGCTCTTCCCCTACTGCAAAACGCAGGAAACGTTGATGAGGAGGATAAATCGGCACGTGAAGATACGCGTCCTGAATATCCACCGAAGAAAGAAACTCGCCTGGCTCCAGAGATGCGATCACAGAACGCAGGGACTCCATCCGGAAGTGAGATAGTCGGACGTGACGATTCAGACGCTTGAGGTCTAGAATTGGACGCACCGAACCGTCCCTCTTCGGAACCACGAATAGGTTCGAATAGAACCCGCGGAACCGTTGAAGAGGAGGGACGCGAACAATCACTCCCTTCGAGAGGAGGGAAGGGATGGCCTGGAAAAAACCGTCCGCCAGGGCAGGGGACCTGGGAGGACGAGAAAGGAAAAAACGATCGCGGGGAACGGAAACAAACTCGATCTTGTAACCCTGTGAGATCAGTTCTCGCACCCAGGCGTCCTGAACATGAGCAAGCCAGACCTCCCGGAACAACAGGAGGCGGCCGCCCACCTGAGGAGATCCGGGTGGAGGAAAACCTTCAGGAGGAGGAGGGCTTGGAGGTGCCAGGCTTAAAGGGTGGGCGGGAGGCGGCAGATCGCGCCTGCCAGGAAGAACGGTTCTTAGAGAAACCGGACCTTTTGTTCTGAGGGGCCGCCGACTTTCCGGAGCGAGACGGCGGAAGCGACCGAAAGGAACGAAAGGAGCCTGGTTTGCGACGGGGATCCTGACGCTTGGGGCGCTGCTGGGGAAGATTGGTACTCTTCCCCCCCGTGGCATCGGAAATTATGTCATCCAGACGTTTCCCGAAGAGACGAGAGCCCGCAAAAGGAAGACTGGTGAGAGAACGCTTGGAAGCGTTGTCAGCCCGCCACTCCCGAAGCCACAAGGACCGGCGAATGGCTACAATATTGGCCGACGCAAAAGCCGAACAGGCTGCAGCGTCCAGAGAAGCCGAACAGAGGTACTGAGCCGCGTCCTGAACCTGTTGGGCGAGGTCGGCCAAGTCCTCGGCCGATACGCCAGATGTAAGGCCGTCCCTCAGTTGCTTAGCCCACACTGAAATGGACTTAGACACCCAAGTGGAAGCAAGTGTGGGAAGGAGAGAGGAGCCAGCGGCCTCAAAAGCTGACTTAGCTAAGGACTCAGTGCGTCTGTCAGTGGAATCCTTAAGAGACGACGCATTGTCCAGCGGAAGAGTCGTGACCTTGGTCAGCCGAGAGATCGGGGGATCCACAGAAGGTGGACCTGACCAGCGAGACACGAGGTCTTCGGGGAAAGGATAAAGAACCGACAAGTGTTTAGGCTTAGAGAAACGCTTGTCTGGGGTCTTCCAAAATTTGGAAAACAGGTCATCAAATTCCTTGTGACTGGGGAAAGTGCTGCGGACACGGTGGCCGCTTTTATGGAAAAAGACCTCATCAGCAGGCGATGGGTCCGGAGCATCCTTCAACTGGAAGGTATCGCGGACTGCGGCCACAAGGCTGTCCACAGTGGAAGCCGCGTGAGAAACATCTTCAGGATCAGAGTTGGAAACCGACTCTGAATCCGACAGATCTCCTGGCGAATGGGATCGCCTGTTAGGAGAGAGATGCGTGGGGGCCAGGCTAGTTCCAGGGGAGCCAGAGGAAGAGCGAGAAGAGGCACGGCGAGGACGCTTGTGGGAGCGGGCGCTGAAGAAGTAGCAGACAGGCGGTCGAGGGCGGCCGCCACAGACTGAGACAACTGAGCCATCTGCGACACTGACTGGCAGAGAGAGCGCGCCCAGGCCGGGGCAGACTCCTCAGACTCCGGTGGGGGGTCCTGAGTAGGGGACAAAGACGAACAGGACTGCATGGAGCAAGCAGCGCAGAGAGGCTGAGAGTGGCCAGAAGCAGATTTAGTGTTACAAGACGTACAGAAATAGTAGGTAACAGAGGAAGGAGGAGGATGCTGGCGGCGTGTGGATTCAGATCTTGAGTCAGACATAATGAAAAAAATAAATATATATATCTATATTAGTAAAACCAGCCAGCTAGTGAATTCCTTCAGGCAGGCAGCTGTTGGAGACTAAGAAGTAACCAAAAAGCCTGCAGAATAACAGAAAAACATACAGTGAAAAACTCAGGACAGTAATAGAAAAAACAACCAGGCATAAGAGTCCCAGAGAGGCCTTACCAGACAAATCCGGACAAAAAAAGGCCGAGGTCCGGTCAGGGCACAGGACGGCTGCTGAGGGCAAGATGAGCAGAAGAAGCTGGCCAGGAACGGCAGGCTGGGGGCTGTAGTCCCACAGAATGAGGGCTCTTGCGACCGGGGAGCTGCAGTCTGCTGTACCGACCGGGCTGCACAGGAGCGCGTCACGAGCGGAGTGACGCGTCACGTGCGTGCGTGGTGACGTCAGGCGTCGGCCCGCGCGGGAGAGAAGACCGCGCGCGGGAAATACAAAAAAAGACCGGGAAGAGCGGCGTGCGGACAGAGGAGGCCGCGAAACCGGAAGTCACGGGCCGGACCCCGGAAGTCGCGGCCCGTAGGAGAAGAGGAGGCCCCGCACCCGGCACCTACAAGACCGGCATCCCAGGACCCGACTCCCGCATGCGGTGACGGTAGTAAGACCGGAACGCCGCAAGAGGATGCGGGGGACACGGGAGCCGGAAGCGCATGTGAGGGGCCGCCGTAGGGGGCGGCGGGAGAGGGCGGCGGGCGGGGGCGGCGTCCGCTGGAGGGGACCGGGGGACCCGTACAACCCACGGGAGGGAGGGAAGAGAGAGCCGGGGAGGAACTACTTACCCCTCTGAAGCCCATAGGATCTTCTGCCGGCACTGTGCCGCGCTGCCGCGCGCAGCTTTGGGGGGCTGGGCGGGCAGGGGCTGGCGGAGCAAGTCCGCATAAGGAGCAAACAGACAGCAGGGCTAGTCTGTGTCCTGGGCGCTGGGTCCGGCCGGTGGCAACCTAGGGTAAACAGCCCCTTTCCAGTTAGGGTCTGTGCCCTGGTTGCATGAGGGGGGGATCAGGGTGAGTCTTTAAATGACCCACCGTGCCCCGACCTGTAAAAAGAAAGAGTTAAATTTACAGAAAAAAACACAAGCAGAAACTGGTCTGGAGCAACCAGACCTGCGTCTGCCTCCTACTGACACTAAGCTAAACTGAATTAGCTCAGTGCCAGTGGGCGGGTATAGCCTGCTGGGAGGGGCCGACTTGTTTTGTTTTTTCTTAGTGTCAGCCTCCTAGTGGCAGCAGCCTATACCCACGGTGTCTGTGTCCCCCAATAAGACGCACGAGAAAAAGGACATTTAAAGGATATCTGACAGTTGCATTTAACTGTCCTAATTAGCGGGTGCCGCGGTTGGCCGCACCTGCTAACAGTCGCGGTCCCGGGCTGCAGAAAGCAGCTGGGATCGCAGTGGTTTAGAGCAGGGTTGTGGTGCGACCCCTCTGAACCTTCCCACCCGCAGCAGGACGTGCTGCTACATCCTTCTGCGGAAAAACATGGCTACTTCCTTTCAGAAACAGCACCACACCTATCCTTACTTTATTGTAGATTAGTTCCATTGAAGTGAGTGGAGCACAGTTGTAATACCACGCACAAACTGAGGGCAAGAGTGGTGCTATTTGTGGAAGGCGGCAGCCATGTATTTGTAACCCTGGATAGGGGTTGAGCACAGACTTTACAGTGAAGCTACATGCAATAGGTCGGAAAAACGACTTTACATATACTACAGGTAAAGAAATTTAGCAAAACACCTTATTTCTTCACGTAGGAGGATTCATAGATATGGCACAATTCTATTTCAAAGATCAATCCTCAATCTCCCACTCATCCAGAATAAATAGATACAATACAATGGGTTTATAAATAGATGTCCTCAATCACAGAGAAAACACAGACAACCCATACTTGGTCATATCCAAAAATATCTCTGAAAACATTGTAAACAACAATCGCCTGTGTTTTAGGAGATCATTGTGGATAACAGAAATAGTGGAAGCTTTTATTCTGTTCTATTCCACAACAGGAATGGCAGGACAATAAGTGGTACTGCTAATTGTATTGGCACACCTTTTTATAGATCATCCGCTATATTATTATAGAACATATTATATGTACAGATGTACCTTGCCTACAATCTATCTGGTTGAAGGACACTGCCACAATTGTGTACAATAGAAAAAAATGTAAATATTGCGTCGAGTTACTATACAACTACAGAGAGCAATAGGAGGGCTATAGATGGGAGATTTGGGAAGAAAGGTAATGGGAGCTGGCTAATAGACATACACATAGAAAACAGAATTCTCAGATGTTTTTAGCTGATGAATCACACTGATATTACAGGTTTGCCAAACCTTATTAACGGTGTTGTCTTATCACTGATATATACATTAACCCCAGTTATAGCTGTATTCCTCCAAAACAGATCTACACTTGTCCTCAGGTGGTGTGTAATATTACAATAATTTTGCTAATACATTGCGTTAAAAAAGTTATATTACTTTGTAATATCATTAGAAAAAAATATATTGTTTTTTATTTCCATATTCACTTCTATTTATACATCTACGCAACATGCTTCACGGCTCCCTCTGCTGCCCCCTAGATCCTGCTCTGTATATAGCGCTAGAACATAGTAAGAGATTGGGAACTACAGGGCTAAGGGCCTTGCGGTTCCCGATACCAACGTTGCAGAAGAAGAGCAGGGTCGCCCCTTACTGCTGCCACTAAATAGAAGTGTATATGTAAATAAAAGCAATCCTTTTTACTATACTTTTAATTTACTTTGTAATAATATTACAGAGTAATATTACAAAGCAGTATATTGAAAAGTAATTTTTAGTCTCCGGAGTACCCCTTTAAAGAGAATCTGTCAGCTGATATTCACTTTCTAAACTGCTAACAATGTTAGAGCAAGGAGACACATGGTACCGTCCATAGATCAGACTGTGCTTCCACAACCTAGAAAAAGGTTTTAATTCTCTGATGCAAAGTGTCAAAGAAGCATTCCCAGTATCTTAAAGTGCTGAAGGTTGGAACACTTCCATGTTTCGGCCTTATAGCTCTGTTCCTGTGGTGAGGAGGTGAGGGAAAGTGAGAAGGCGTTATAGCTGTCTGCACTTTAGGGACGATCCTCAGATCATCCACCAGCCCCTCCCGCAGCTCCCCATGGCCCCTCTTGCTGTTCCCAGCTTTTGGCCAATAAAGTCAGTGGTGATCAAGATTAAGATTTTTCAACATGTTGGCTGATCATGGATTTTTAACATACGCTATTACACCAAACGATTATAATCCGGATCGGGCAGTAATCGGCTAAGTACAGCCGATAATCGTTTGGTGTAATAGGACCTTAACGTGTCTGATCAGATCTCACATAAGATCTACTGTGTTTAATACCGGCCATAAATGACACATGAACATCATATCTGTACTATGAAAGACGGAGGTTAGGTCTGAAGAATCACGTATTCCTGTACACCATGTTGATGGCCAGGTGCCATGTGTGTCATTTAACCGGGGGGGGGGGGACACTTAGTAGGACAAGTTGGCGGAGGGAATGTGATGTTTTGGACAACACTATGATACATGGAATCTTGCATTCATGCAGATTTTTTTTTTTTTTTTTTGACACGTCATCTACCTTAACATTAAAACAGAGTAAGAAGACCACTTCATGTGGTCTTATTGGCATCTAGATAATGTCCCTACCACGCTGCAAAAATTATTCAGGAATGATTTGAAGAACATGACCATCCAAGGTTAATCCAATCGAGTCTTTGGGGAAAAAAAAGTAAATTCTTGGTGACCCATCTTACAACTCAGTGGTCTTCAATGTCTCTGGGAGTTCAATGCTCGACAGGTGAAGCCTGTTTTGGTAGAACCAGTAGGTTCTACACAATGTTAGTTTTCAAGTTATGATTGAGCAGTTTATAAATGCGCTTGTGTTAATAAAGAGGATTCAGAAACAGGGGAACACTTACTAGACCTGTTTCATACTTTCACCCCACTTACTCCCTATACGTTCCCAGTCACTATAACATAAGCCTCCGGGCATCATTTTATAGCCTATGATCTTTAGCTAAAAAGAGACAATGGAATAAATGCACATTCCAACTAGAAAACAAACAAACCACAGGACAGAGTAAATTCCACCTCAAAGTCGCTAAGAATTTTAGGTGATTTCATTACATGCCGGTAATGATATTTTCCTGCTGAGATTCTATGAATACATCTAGGAAAGTATATAGTGCCAACCACAACAAAAATACCTAATAAGATGGAGTGTTAAAAAGTCTCGCCTGTATACTGCTTATGCCACCTAGAGATGTGTTACTCCTCAGCCTTATTGTCAGGATCACCCTGATGTTACACTTTATGGGGGCCTAGTCACATTTAAAAAATGTAGTTTATTAAGGAGGTATCATGTTATAGTGCAGCCTGATTCACACACACACACACATATACATATATATATATATATATATATATATATATATATATATATATATATATATATTTTGGTGCCAGGATAAATTGTCATTTATTCATGTAAATCTCTGCTCATTCTGTGCTAAGTAGTCAAGTAGGCGGTCCCACTCAGTGATTGACAGATTTCTAAATATGCACACTAAAGGCCCTATATGCCTTCAATAACAATCTCGTGCCCGTCCTCCCCACATACAGGAGCATTTGTCACCTGTGTTGTCTATGGGGTGAGGTAAGCAGCAGCGAGAGCGCTCTCGCTGAGGCATCTCTCTTTCTGAGCTATCATCTGTCGGTGGTTGATCACGGAGGGCCAATACACCATAGATTAATATGGTGTATGGGCCAACGTAAGTCTAAGGTCTATGGCCATGTGACAAGTTCCCTTTAATATCAGTTCCAAAAACTGCAGTGGACAATAAATACATTAATAGTAGATATAAATGATCTTATGGTGCATATTGCTGGCCAACGTACCCCCAAATACTGCACTGCAGAAATACTGACTTATGGGTGATTGTCTGTGAATAAGAACAAAAATGATGATTCCTCATAAACCCTGTTTCCAAATATTGCCGTGTCCCTCAGATGGTGGTTCTCTTCAGTTTGTGTCCTCCCAAAAACTTTAGTGTCAAGAAATCACACACACATATATATATATATATATATATATATATATATATATATATATATATATATATATATATATATATATTACACACACACACATGGATCTATCAAGACTTCCAGGTTATGGAATAAAATACAAATGTTCACTCCCTTTGAGAGATAGACTATATGGCTAATAACCGAAATGATATTCTGACCTGCAGGAACTGCTTTCGGAGTCAATGTCTTCCTCGCTGCCTCCTCCATCTTCAGGTTCTGGTTTGTTAAGCCAATGTCCTGCTTCCGAGGCACCTGCTGAAAGTTCAGCGGTGTTCTGCTCAGATGAAGATGCCATGGTGCAAGGAAGCAAATTTTGGAAGCCCTGACTGCTGCTGCTTCTTCTGTATTCTACTGACTGCAAGGGCAGAGGGAGGTTACCGGAGTCCAAAAACTTTCTGTCCCCGGCCACAGGGCTCTGATCGCCTCCTACAAAGTCTCCTTGCTGGACAGCGTTGACAGGTGCTGCCTGGTGACCAAACCACCTCCATCTGATTTTTAGTATCTGCTTCACATCAAAGTCTTTGCGGTTGCCAGACATTCTCTTAAAGAGCAAATGATTGTCTAGGCAACTAGGGGAGGAAGAATAAAAAAAAAAAAATACACGTCGCACACCAAAGATCTACATATTCAACCTGATAGAATGAAGGGACCAGCTGCAGACGAACACAGGATCTGAAGACAATGGGAAGATTCCTTTCCTTGGATGCTCGATATTAATCATTATCACTTGATGTCATGCAGATGCCCTGTAAGGAGATGCAGTCTATATGCCTCCAGTGTGAAAACAGAAAAAGCACAGCACTTTCCACCGCATTCTTCCTGTGTCTGTGACTATTTGCTTTCAAAAGACACTGACAGCGTTCATTAAAGTCTTTCAGATGCTCAACACCTCCCCCTTCCCCATCTCCACAAATGACAGCACCATTCACATGCTGCATCTTCTGAGGCCACAAAAAGCTCAAATGCACCAACAATTAGGTTCTGGAAAGGAGAACGAGCACATGTAGCTGGTGTTCTCAGAGCCGGACAGACTTGTTTACATCTAATGGACGGTTAATTAATATTTCAGTCTAATGGACCAGATCAATATGTTATTCAGTTCTACAACCAACTAGATGTTCGGAAACTATAGACTAGTGAAGGCCACAGTGCAGAACAGTAGCCAGGAAGAAGAGTCAAAAATCACTAAAATAAGGTGTAATGAAATGCCTACAAACAACACAATATAATTGTTACTTCAAATAAGTCATTTACTTGATCCAATAATAGTACAGTATATGTCGACTAAAGGAGAATAAAGGATTCAAGGGACAGTACTCGAGTGCAGCAGAAGTCAAAGTCCAAGAAGCCAGAGGACAAGCCACCCAACAGGGACCCCACCCGGCTACATCTGGCTATATATCAGTCTTGCTGAACCTTTGATACAGTTGTACTTGCCACCTGAACTGAAGCAGTATCACATTATCCCAGCCTGGGAGTTGTATTTTGCAACAGCTGGATAGCAAAAGTTCCCTACACCTCCATTACATGTTATATGTTCAAGACAATTGTAGTGTGAATTGATTCAGGTATATACTCAGATTTCTCATTCCAAAATGTGCCAAGATGGGGGGCTACTGGAGTATGTGCACTGTATGTAAAGTTTTGCCCCAGGTGAAGGAAAGCCTGAAGACTCACTGCAGCAATGTCCATTAGTATATACACCCAGCTACTATAATATACAAAATGCCAGGGAAAAAGACTGTATATTATACACTTTAAAAAGAGTAAGGCCTCATTCACACATCCGCAATAACTGTCCGCATTTGCAGATATGAATTTTTTTTTAAAGATAGAAGCTATGCTGTAGGAGGACTTCCTGTCTAGAATGTAGTGGTCCATCAATTGTGGACCGTAATGGAGGCACAAACTCCAGTCCACAATCGTGCGGCCGTGATTACGGACAGCTTTGTGGATGTGTGAATGAGGCCTAAGGATTGAGGACGGCATTTGTCCAAGACCCGCAATACATATATTAAAAATAATAGCTCAGGGTGAATTATGAAGCAGTCAGGGTCATTTATATTACTGGTTTCTCTATATGGCATAAAGGGACTTTTTGGGTATGGTCAGGGTCCAGGGCACAGGTGCAACTGCATCTTGTATAACTTCCACATTTTTATGGAAGCATTAGCTACATGCAATGAAATAATTTTGTATATGACCTGGTGCCTTACATTCTCTCTGCTAAACAGCAAACTTTCCAGCTTCTTATATAGACCACTCTAAAAGAAGTATGTTGGTGAGGGCCGGGGCTGTGGGGTCGGTAAGCCGCAGCTCCGACTCCCACTCTGACTCCTGAATTTTATCAGGACCAACTCAGACTCCTGCTCCTTCATAAATGTCCAGTCATATACCAGGGGAGTTATTTATCACACTGGCTCAGCAGCTTCTCCCTAATGTCCTACATGATCCTGGGGCGACTTCTGAGGGAATAAAGGAATACTGTATATAAAGCAGCTTCTCCTGTGTGTGCAGTGGATGCAGCTAGTCTCCAGCCTCCATGTCCTGAACTACTCACAACTAGACTAGATGGAGCAGGTGGTCTTTTCCTGCTGACAGTCTTCTATGTTTCTAACTTAATATTCACCGTACACACAGAAACACTGCTAACAATGCCAGATACCTGTAATATAGATGTAAGCCATAGTGATATAGAGGGGGTCATACATAGTGATATAGAGGGGTCACACATAGTGATATAGAGGGGTCACTGTGAGTGTGGGGGCACGCCACAGCGCGCGCGCGCACACACACACACACAGCTTGCTGCAGCCATAGCATAAACACACACACACACAGCCTGCTGCAGCCATAGAACACTGAAGAAAAACACCACATTGAGGACTGAGGTTACTGCTACACTACTTATGTCTTCTTCTCCTCCTCCTCTATATTACACAGGATATCTTCATATTACACTGCTGCTCATATACAGTCATCCAGGAAGAGAACAGCACAGATCTCCCCACACACAATGGACTCTTCCAGCTCAGAAACAAACTGCCAAATAGTGACTGACAACTTTTCCCCGACCACCCTTATCTAATAGGGCCAGTGTCCTATTAGAATGTTGCTCATAATATATATTGATGAGCAAACTTATAAAATTCATCTCAAAACTCAATTTTAAATAGTTCTAAGATTTTTTTTAAAGCTAGAGTCTGAGTCGGTAAATTTTTTCCGACTCCAACTCAGACTCCAGCCAAAACTAGCTACAACTCCACGACTCCAACTCCGACTCCACAGCTCTGGTAATGGCTGAATGTTATTACAGCTAAACAGGTCTATCCACAATGCTATGTGACCATTAAAGGGAACCTTTCAGCAAGATTTAGGTCCTCAAACCATAACTAACCATTTATTCAGTGTGCAATAGGTTGGCAGTGATGTTCTTGTATATTATGTTTAATGCAACATAAAGCAGAAAAAGAACTTTAGAAACTATGAGCGGTATAATAGAATTACCTGTAAAGAGTTATTAGCAAGGAAGGGGGTGCTGGTCCCTCTCCGCATAGATCGGTGCCCCTCAGGCCGGCTTACATCATCACGTAACCGCATCTGCTATATTTTTAGATAAAGGTGAGGGCAGAGCTCCTACCTTTAACCTGCTGGAGCTGGCTATGGTCACACACCTCAGCCAAGAGCGAAACCAGCCTCTCAAGTGACCCTTGAGAGAAGAGATAACTCCTTCATGGCTCTATACAGTAGTCCGATTACCTACATTCTCTTTTCAGCAGAATATACAAGGCCGTCACTGCCAACCTGGATACAGGTTGCTGGTGGTTTGGTTGGGACCACTAACAGATTCCCAGTTTCCTTTAACAAAGAAACTGTTACAACCTATATGTTGGCAAACATTTTGGCTTCATCTCAACTTGCAACATATGAACTTAAAGTGTCCCTGTCGTTATAACTTTCAAACTCTAAATCAACAGTAGATGTGATATAAAGCAAGTTATAAAGCTTAAAGCAAGTTATCATGCCTTATAACAAATCTGTACTTATCTGAAATCCAGGTCCAGTCTCCTGAAGGCAGATTTTTAGTCTTGGGCTGGTTGAAAAAATAAAAAACAGACTAAACACATGAAGTCACAACAGTACAAAGAGTCGCGGCTCAATGTGTCCATCAATCATATGACTGCCTTCTCTGTGAACGCTCTGATGGCCTGGGTCCTGGGATACATAGGACTTCCTGTGTTTAGACTCTTTGAAGGAGGGGGAAAAAAAACACAACACAGGAAGTGCCGTGTTTTCCATGCTAACTACAGAAATTTAAATACAATAATAAATGTAAATTGCAAACTTGCTTTATATCACATTTATTGTTGAGCTAGAAGGTTGTAACACTGGGGCACTTAAAAAAAAAAAAAAAAAAAAAAAAAAAAAAAATTATATATATATATATTAGTTAGTGTGTGTGTGTGTGTGTGTGTGTGGGGGGGGGGTATATAACCATATGGGTATATTTTCCATGTGGGATGATGAGAAAATCTTTATGGCTATAATGGGCCTGAGGGTATATTTACATACAGAGCTTTCTGCATTACTTGTTCTTGCGGTTATCCATGCACGAAAAACCACATCAGCAACATTTTACTTATTGGGGATTGGAATATTTTTTAAAGTCTTATTCATACTGTATTTAATGATTAGCATGGTTTGTATGAAATTAAATTATTTTCATTAATAATAAAAATAAACAATAAAATAAAAAAGCAGCTAGTTACAGGTCTGGTGAAAATCGATATATATGAATTAGGCTAAATTACTGACTATATGAGTTGAGTGCTGAGCCATGTCAGGTGCAGAGGTTACGGCTGCCAAGGGTCCATTTGCTATATAAGAGGAGTGCTGTATTATAAATGGCACGAGACTCTTCTGGAGGCCCCACTGCACTTACATATATGTTACTGTATAAATCATCAGAAAGACGTGAGGAAGCATTTAGCTATGTAGTAAGAAAGTACAATTGTGCATGCTCATCACATACGGTAAATGTCAGGTTTCCTCTAAATGTTAATCATTTTAATGGTATTATGTGACATTATTGAGGTCAGAAGTTTTCCGCTATAATCAATATTCTTTCTGAGGGTAACGTCAGACTGTCCATTTGTCACTGGAAGGTTTTCTCACAGCAGGGGAAAAAAAAACAGCAAAGACTTCATAAAATATTTAAAAGAGATTCTGCTGAAGATGAAAATGACTACTCTGAAAAATTGTTTCCTTTGGTTTTGCGGTTTCTCATGAAAATATAAAGGCACTTATAAAAGAAAACATATATTCTCTAAAACACAAGAAAAACGCAGGCATGAACAATAACAGCTAAAAGGCTTTGTACATGTGAATGTATCCATCTAGCAATGCTTGCCTAAAAATAAATAAATTAAAGCTATGATATGAGTTGTATGAATCTGCCTTGTTATTTTTGGCAAAGCCGGGGCTATTAAATAATAAATAAAATAAAAAAAATTATACTAACTTACGGACGATCACCCAACACTGTCATTCCAATGGTACTTGGTCCATGTTGCTCACCACTTCTATGTGACAGCTTGACAAGAGGAGGCAGCTGCTCTGCCAATCACTGGCTACAGCCATGACCCCCAGCCCACGCCTCAGGCACTGACTGGCTGAGGAGGTATTTCTTAATGTTTGGAGGGGAACAGAAATTTTTTTAATAGCCCAGCCTGATCATTTGAATAGAAACAGTTGAACAACCTCTAACGATTTCCTTTGGACATACTTTTTGCATTCATTTTTTTCCCTTAACTACTACACATTACAAAGTTATATAACTTTGTAAAGCGTGTTAGTCATCTGCCTCGAGGCTTTCCGCCTCTCCTCCCCTCCCCCCAAAAGCCCCCCTGGAAGTAAATAAAAATACACTTACACATTTACTGTCGACCCGTCCTCTTCTCCCGCCGCCATTTTGTGATGATGTCGTCACAAGTGGGGGCGGGCCTGGTCTTCAGCTTCTTCTTTTATAATGAATGAAAGCGAAAAGGCTGCTGCTCTGATTGGCTGAGCAAGCTGAAAGCCATGTGATGCGTCGTTGTTTAACATCCCCCCCCCCAAACACCACTAAAATAATACCAAAATACTGTATATTAATATATACACTTTTTTTGTTGCGGTTTGTCTCTTCTATTAAAAGAATTTGATAGAAAAAGCCACCTACACACAACTGCCCATCTATACACAGACTGGGTGGGGCAGCGCCTGACACTTACCCCTCCTCCTCAAAATATGGTAATTTATATTTTATATATTTTCAACATGCCCACGCATGGGGCATGAAGAATTGAAGTGAACACACCTGAAACAATAACTGCAGAAGCAGCTATCTGACCATCAAGACTTATGCACAGGTCTAGTAATAACAGTATAATCATGCAGGAGACTGAGTGCCATATGGTTTCAGCAACTTTACTAACCAGCATGTTTACTGCAATGGATGGGAATGAAGTATAAGTGTATGTTCACACAGGACGGAAATGCTGTGGATTTTCCATCTTTTTCCGACTACAGTAGAGTTAAGCTGGCTATAAGACTCTATTACACCAAGCAATTATTGTCCGTATTTGGAAGTTTACCGGCCATTCAGGCTAATAATTGTTTGGTGTAATAGCACACATTCAAAGGCAATGATCAGCCAACATGCACAATGTTGGCTGATCGTTCTCTTTCAACATGTTCAAAAAATTAATGAGAGATGGAGGGAAACCTACTTCAGAGTAATCCACAGAGCAATTTATGTTTTCAATTTCCCAGCGTCTCTACACATTTTACTGCGTGTCCAAAATGCAACGAGAGTGCCACTGACCTTTGGCACGGCCTATGGTCCTGCCCAAAATCACAGGAGTATTGGCAACACATTATACTGTATATTAAAACACACTGGACAATTGAACTAAGAGCTGAACCACAGGCCCTGATTTTTCATTCTACTGACCCCACAGAAGAGGTATGTGTTCCGGTGAAAAATATTCCCATCATAATACATGTGGTTTTATTGGCGACCAAGAGGCGTCTGCTTAACCACTGTCTGCAACCAGACATCCCATCTACAATTAAATTGGTTAACCAGCTTAAAACCTTACTTGGTATTGACAGAGTGGAGAGACATAAAAAGGGAACATCAGTCTTTTTTAAGAAATGGAGGACAATTATTCAAAGTAACTACTCGGCCTCAGAAATTCCCCACATAGTAAGGCCATTTAGTTATACCACCTGGTACTTGAAGGCAGATACAGCTGGCTCTCTGAGTCTGCTACGATTACCTCCCCCCCAACTCACAGGGGATGCAAGCAACACCCATGTGCTGATACCTCCAGATCCTAACTGAACTATGGTAGTGCAGGAGGACTCAGTGGCGCTCTCACAGGGGAAGCATAGGACAATACATGTAGACTCCTTTTTATAACTTTTACTCATACACAGAAGGTCCCCCCTGCCTCATTTCCTTCTTGTGCCCCCCCCCCCCCCCACACAGGTTTCCTAATTCCCTTTATATGTGATTTATATGCAGAGTTTTTCCTATTATGGAGCTTCTTTCCCTTGTTGGGAAGTTAAACATGCAATGGATATGCGATAAGTGTATTTTATACTGATTTATTATACTCTTTATACTCTTTGCGCTGTTTGTCTGTTAATAACAAATAAATGTTCTAAAAAAACAAATAAAAAGAATTGTAAAAAAAAAAAAGAACGACAACAATTGCGACAATCTGATGGCCGTTGCCCCGCGTAATGGGAACGGCGGCAGCAGACCGCTTGTATCTTCTATGGGCCGCCTGAACATTCTAAAGATTGTTCAAGCAGCCCCTACCACAGCTCCTTGTGGCCCCCCGCTCACTTTTGGTGCATGTAATATCACCGATAGTGCTCACTTGCTCCTTAGGCCCCTTCAATAGTTGATAGCTGTTAGCCGACAGTTATCTCTCCCATCAGGCCGCCGTGGCTTATCTGTCCCATCACACCCAACCCCTATCTCCACTCACATCATCTAACAGTGGACCGCTGGAAGAGACCCATACACCCTACACCGATGGCAGAACCCGCTGCGAGCCATACTTACAGGCCAAAGAAGTATAAGGTATATGGGGGACCTCAAGAAATTTCATCCTCTGAAGTCACCAAACGGAAAAAGAAGTATTACACAATAGCTATGTGTAGAGAAGAGCTGTGTCCTGCACAGACGGATAGAGAGATATAATTCCTATCAGATTGTTCTGTCAGCAGAGGTGTCACGCTCCGTCACTTGCCAACACACATGGTGTAAGACCACTTTGCCTAAAGTTCTTTTATTGCTCCTCATCTGGAGCATTACCGCTGTAGGATACTCGATATCGCCAGAGCCATAAAGGGGATATATTTGACACCCTGGAAAAACAAACTTCATAAAGGACTATTAACTTGTTTTTCCATTTTAAGGCTCATAAATCTTTCAAGAGACTCCGACTAGGATAGAAATCAATATTACATATTGTCCAGTGCTTTGGGGGGGGGGGGGGGGGGGGAGATAAAACATTATTGGATCAATGAATGCATATTTCAATATTCAGGTCTGTGGATTGCAGAAAAAATGTGATATATTATATCATACAGGAAGATTGTAAGGAGCCGGAGGAATATTTTCTGCAGTACATTTGTGGAAAATAGGCTTTGCGGCTGCAGCGATTATGCACACTGCAAACATATAAATGATTTATGTGCCTGTGCCCTACTTTCAGTAACCCTACAACGACGAGTTCAAGGCAGGGTTTTCTTCCCAGGAAAACTTACACAGATTCAAATTTTTATCTACTATGTATAGTGAGTCAGTATATCCTGCTACATCATGATGTCTATCCATATGGCCAGTCAGCTCCTTGTAGGCGGTTTCACGGATAAATTGAATAAATTGACTAAAAAAAGACAAAAAATAAATTTCAAAAAACCTTTACTAACCCTGCATCCACCACTGCCCCAGTGCCTCCCACTGGGTCTGTACATTGCATCATAAATACAGTTCATGCAGACCACAGCCAATCCCTAGTCTCAATGGTCCTTGTGTGCCATGTGAACAATGATTGTGACAGTAGGGGAAAAAAATAATCAAACATACTGCAACCATGACAGAAGCTTGATGAACCCCATTACGAGTCAAGGGAGACCATATGGATTCAGCAGCATCTGTCCAACAATGAATCCTCAATAGCAGTTATAACTCAACTTGAAACTTGGTACGTCCATGTTCTCAAAACGATTTTCACAGGTGATTTGATACTCAAAATAACGGATATTGTTTAACATACTATGGTGGTCGTCATTACAATGGAGCATCATTCAAAGTTAGGCTTGACATGGCTTCTTTTTAACGCTCTTTTGAGTGTGGCTATTTTAAGGCATAAGTGCTGCACATGAATAGAATGGCGCATATGCGGGAAAGCGGTCTATTACCAAGCACCGTCCCGGGCTTAAGCACTGGAGGTGGGCCGGCCCGCCCCTACTGGGACAAAACCCTCCCCTCTATGAAACGGCTCCATTGATTATGATCGTACATTCGCTTTAAAGTTCTATCAAACAAGCAAAAAAACACTCTTGCTCTGGACAGTTCCCGACACAGATAGAGGTGGCAGCAGACAGCACTGTGTAAGACAGGAAAGAACAAATCACTTCCTACAGGACATGCAGAAGCTGATAAGTATGGTAAGATATTTTTAAACAGAAGTACAAATCTGTATAACTTTTTGAGACCAGTTGATTAATGTTTTCCCCCTCCTAAGTACCGATTTAATACTGCTCCTCTCTCTGCAAGGGCAGAGTAAAGAATGAAGATTTTTACAAGTTTCTGTTCACTATGGCCTGTCTAAACTGGGCAATCACATAATATACATTTTATCACAGACCAAGAGTATGCTATAGAATAACAAATAGGCGTTTTTAGACCAACCAACCCCAATTCATCGTCCAATTTAAAAAAGGATCAGGCGCTCAATCATACATACACCCGTCTTTCCATGGTTTACAGAATGAACAAGGTCTTCTCTAATGTGACCCTTATATACTGTCCATCATCTGCACTTACAGCAAGTAGAAGAAGAACTGATGGCAGAAACTTACAGGCACTGGTACTTAACTAAGACCATCTATTTCACAGACATCTAATTTGACAGGTAGAATCTATCTCACACAGTAATGTGCAGTTAAGTAGCGCTTCTTCTCCATCAATAATTAACTCAGTAATTATGGGGTTCCACTGTAAAAACTGGATTGGGGTCTCTTAGGCCACATTTTTCGTACTGAAAATATATTTTTTAGGTTAAAAAAAAAATTGGAATGTATATGTGAGACATCCTATTGTTTTCTCTGAGTGCAACATAAAAAAAAAAAAAAAGTTTTTAATTACGTTATACGTTTTCATTTATACTGTAGGCCAAAAATACATTCAGGAAGCAGGTTATCATTATCATCAATGATCATGATGTTAATTTATTTTTTTTCTGCATCTTCTACCCTCTTACTTAGGCTCCAAAACATCTACCTTACACCCAGGGCCATATTTACCACTAAGCACCCGTGGTCTGGTGCCTAGGGCAGCACCGGGGAGAAGGAAACAACTTTTTATATTTTCTTCCAGGTCTGGTGACAGTGGCGGATTAAATGTACCCTGGGCCCCGGGCTGTCCACCCAACCTGGGCCCCCCCCCCCCCCAGTCAATTCGCCCACATTATAATCTGCTACTGCGTCCCCCCCCCACCCCCCCCCCCCCCCCACTGTCCCCAAAAAACACTGCCTGCCTCCCCTCCCTGCTGGCCCCAATAAACATAATGTTTGGTCCCTTGCTGCTACCCCCAGTAAGCATTGCCCACCCCACCTCCACTGCCCCCAATAAACATATCGCCACCTCACCTGGTCCCCTGATGTTGCCCCCCCAAGGTCACAGCAGCACAGAGGATGTCAGGAGAGGAGGCTGCTGATCTTATAGGAGAGGACCGAGCAGCACAGAGGATGTCAGGAGAGGAGGGTGTTGATCTATAGGGGAGGTCCCAGCAGCACAGAGGATGTCAGGAGAGGAGGGTGTTGATCTATAGGGGAGGTCCCAGCAGCACAGAGGATGTCAGGAGAGGAGGGTGTTGATCTATAGGGGAGGTCCCAGCAGCACAGAGGATGTCAGGAGAGGAGGGTGCTAATCCTATAGGAGATAGTCCCCCTTTATAGATGGTCTCCCTCTTTCCCCCCTCTATAGATGGTCCCCCCTCTTATAGATGGTCCCCCTCTTTCCCCCCTTATAGATGGTCCCCCTCTTTCCCCTTTATAGATGGTCCCCCTCTTTTCCCCCTTATAGATGGCCCCCCTCTTTCCCCTTTATAGATGGTCCCCCTCTTTCCCCCCCTTATAGATGGTCCCCCTCTTCCCCCCTTATAGATGGTCCCCCTCTTCCCCCCTCTATAGATGGTCCCCCTCTATAGATGGTCCCCCTCTTTCCCCCTCTTTATAGCTGGTCCCCCTCTTTCCCCCTCTATAGATGGTCCCCCTCTTCCCTCTCCCCCCTTATAGCTGGTCCTCTTTCCCCCCTTATAGCTGGTCCTCCTTTCCCCCCTTATAGCTGGTCCTCCTTTCCCCCCTTATAGATGGTCCCCCTCTTCCCCCCTTATAGATGGTCCCCCTCTCCCCCCTCCCTTATGGATAGTCCCCCTCTCCCCCCTCCCTTTATAGATGGTCCCCCTCTTTTCCCCCCTTTATAGCTGCCCCCCCTTTCCCCCCCTCCCCTTATAGATGCCCCCCTTTCCCCCCCTCCCCTTATAGATGCCCCCCAGTGAGTAAATAACACAAAAATAACAAAATATAACTCACCTACCCTGCGTTCCCCCGTCGATCCTCTCTCCGGCTGCCTCCGTCTGATGCGCGGCTGCCGGGGGTGTCCGGTCCTCTCCCCGGCAGCGCGCGCATCACACAGCTCCTAGTGCCGCCTGGGCCCTGACTTCCGGTACGTGCGCTCCCAGTACCGGAAGTCAGGGCCCCAGGCGGCACTAGGAGCTGTGTGATGTGCGCGCTGCCGGGGAGAGGACCGGACACCCCCGGCAGCCGCGCATCAGACGGAGGCAGCCGGAGACTCTTGTGACCGCAAGCGAAACAATGCTTGCGGTCACAAGAGTGCAGTGGCGAGGGGGCCTCCCGGGCGGCATTATAATGTGGGCGGCAAGGCATGGGCCCCCCCGGAGCCTCGGGCCCCGGGCGGCCGCCCAAACCACCTACATTATAATCCGCCATTGTCTGGTGGTATTGGTCAGGTCTGGTATGTCGGTGTTATTCAGTCACAGTATGGTGGTATTGGTCAGGTCTGGTGGTATTATCCAGTCACAGTATGGTGGTATTGGTCAGATCTGGTATGGCAGTGTTATCCAGTCACAGTATAGTGGTATTGGTCAGGTATGGTGTGGCGGTGTTATCCAGTCACAGTATGTCGGTATTGGTCAGGTCTGGTATGGTGGTGTTATCCAGTCACAGTATGGAGGCATGATCAGGTCTGGTGTGGCGGTGTTATCCAGTCACAGTATGGCGGTATTGATCACGTCTGGTGTGGCAGTGTTATCCAGTCGCAGTATGGTGGTATTGATCAGGTCCGGTGGTAAATGTGACGCTTGGAGCTATTACCTACGAATCCTGGGGTCCGACAATATGCAGACGTCTCTAATAATATATTTAATGTGGAAATTTGTTTATGTTTCAAGCAGTTAAAAAAACATGAAAAACGTGATGCAGACAATGTTTCTAGAGAGATACATATCTCCAAAAACCAGGCTCCCATTTTTTCCCCAGTAGTCATGTGCTGTTACCAGGATTATTGGCCATACGCCTATTGGTTACCGCATGAGGGTCTGGTTTCGGCTGCATGTGGTGATGTACAGTAAATGTGGGAACCAGAAACCAGAAAATCATTATGCTAATTGATGAGTAAAGATGGGGCGTCTTCAGGTGTAGTGCCAAGGGCAGCAGCAGCTGTTATTACGGCCCTCCTTCCACCCTATGATCAGCTTGTATTTAGGGGATTTTTTTTAACTTAAAGTAATAATTCAAACTGATTTCCAAATTCCAAAATAGATGTGTATAGACAGTACTGCAAGAGGCAAAGTCTATGCTTGGAATGAAATGGAGGCATCTGATGGACGAGTCATCAGGTATATAGATGAACAAACCGCAAGCATGCTTGGGTTTGTCTGAACCAGAATTCTCAGCATTAGATTGCTGGTGGCTGAAGAAGTTACATGCAGCCCTAAGGCTGCCTGGAAAACATAGCCGTAGGCTGTATACATGTTTTACAAGACTCCCTAGGGTTGCATCCAAATTCTTCAGCCACCGGTATTAAAATGCAGAGCGTGTCGTTTCAAATGAACCCAAGTGTGCTTGAGATTTACTCATCCCTATCCAAGACATGATGTAGTACAGCATTGAAAGAAAGGGTTCATAAAGATCCTCATGTACAGTGTTTCTGTGCTGCCTTATGTAGGTCTACAGCAGGATAATAAGACTGTCCCTTTCTCACTCACCCTCTAATATTAGAGATGACTCTGCACATCATGTACCTGTATATACAACAAAGCCGACACAAGCTCCAAAAATAGGAAGGGTTAGGCCCTTGTAGCTATGGCTTTAATACAAAGAACCTGATTTAAATATACTTCTTAAGGGTACGTTCACACTTACCGGATCTGCAGCGTATTTTCTGCTGCGGATCCGCAGCAGATTTCATTTAAATAACTGAACACAGCATCAAATCTGCAGCGGATCTGCTGCAGATCTGCTGCGGATTCTGTAGGTGTGAATGCACCCTAAGGGTACAAACACACACACCGTATACGCAGCAGATCTGCAGCAGATTTGGAGGTGCAGATTTGATGCTGTGTTCAGTTATTTAGATCTAATCTGCTGTATCGCAGCAGAAAATAAGCTGTGTATACGGTGTGTGCGTTTGTACCCTAAAATGACATTTTCTTTAAGCACATGTACAGTACACAAAGACGTGAGTGAACTACCTTTAGTAAACTGATAAGATATTTCATGAGGTTACCTTCAAATGCGGTAACACTGCTGGTAAACCTTATACAATGCAATATACCACGGGCACATCAATGCACGCCCACATCAGAACTCCCCACAGCACACAATACAGCAAGGGGCTGGAGCCGTTCGCTCTATTGTGTGAATTGACAGGGTCTTCCCTGACATGTCAGTTCTTTGCGGCGCCGCAAGGGATCCAGGCCGGAGTGTATACTATGTGTATAAGCTCCGGCCGGGATTCCATAGGCAGTAAAGTAACGTTATACAACGGCCGTGGTTTTACGAAAATATACGTTGTGTGAACATAGCCTAAACACGGACAATGTGCCAGTACTGTAGCGCAATGATTTAAACATTTTCTGAGCTCCTGTCATTATATCGAATCATGATGCGGAGAACTCCAAATTCCGTTCTGTAACTTATCGTCAGCATTTACGGACCATGTGCGGAACCCGTGACTAAGGCTGGATTAACACATCTGCGTGCAGCCCCTGATATACAGCACAAGTGCTGGCCGCATTGCCCTCACTGAACACTGTAACAGGACTCGTTGCATCATAATTCCTTCTAATGCAGTGAGATAGAGCACCAGACTGCCGAACCAACACAGCTTCGTCAGTTCAGTAGTGTACTGCTCTGGCTGTTTGTGAGCTCACTTGTATGTGTAAAAAAGTTTGAAATTTACTCTGTAGTAGAAAAAAAGTAGCCATGGTGGAGCTAACCTGCCTATGGCCAAATGGAGCTTACCCACAGAGAATCAGAAAAGAAAGGCCCGAAATGATCAGCTGATCCTAGCACTTGATAAAGGCCATGTCTTTGAAATCACCCAGCATTTACATACTCCCTTTATAGCTTGCCTTTAGGTCATTGTTACACCGTAACTTGTAGACAATATTAGCACAGAGACATTGTAACGGAAAAGAATTACCTTTAGTTGGAAAACATTGCAGTCTACAATGCCCATACCATCAGATCCGATTGTTTCGGTAGGATTTGTTGACATAGATAAGCCTTCCCTATGACAGATGAGCGCTCTGGGTTTATTTCCACAATTGGAATGCTTGTCAGGAAAGGCACATATGCAATTGGGATGGATCTGCCATGATGTGAACAATTTCCCACTGTAATACTGTACGAAGGGAAATTGTCTAAAACATTGATGATTTAGAGATGATAACTGCTAGAAGAACAACTCTCTCTCTGACTCTGGATCAGCAGTCACACAAAGTGACCATTTGGTTACTTTAAATCTGCGGAGAAAGGGGATTCTAACTATAGACTAGACAATCTTCTCCTCAAATCAAAATAGTATACTGTAGGGCAGGGGTCCTCAACTGGCGTTCCATGGTCCGAGCACGGACCGCGGGGGCTAGCTGTCCAGACCCCGGCTGCAGCTCAGTATACCTATATACTGCACAGTAACTATGAGCGCTCGTAACGAGCGCTCATAGTTACCGTGCAGTAGCAGCACTGACAGAGGCCCTCACTGGCACAGCGGTCACAAGAGGCTGCACTCTGCCTCTGGTGTTGGCGCTCGAGTGACGTCACTGCGCTGGCGCCACGACAAAGGGAGAGCGGCCTCTTGTGACTGCTGCAGTGCGGCCACAAGAGTGAAAAGAACCCAGGTGAGTAAAAGTGTTTTTTTTTAATGTTATATGCTGTATGGGAGGGGGAGCATAGGGGGGCTATATACAATTGGGGAGCACACAGCCGGGGTCTTTATAAACGGGTGAGCACAGGGGAGTCTATATACAAACGAGGGGAGCACACAGGGGGTCTATATACAAACAGGGGGAGCACACAGGGGTCTATATACAAACAGGGGGAGCACACAGGGGGTCTATATACTACTGGGGAAGCACACAGGGTTGCTATATGGGAGGGGAGCACACGGGGGTCTATATACTACTGGGGAGCACAAAGCAGGCGGCTATATACTACTGGGGGAGCACACATGGGAGCTATATACTACTAGGGAAGCGCACAGGGGGGCTATATACAACTGGGGGAGCGCACAGGGGGGCTATATACAACTGGGGGAGCGCACAGGGGGGCTATATACAACTGGGGGAGCGCACAGGGGTCTATATACTACTGGGGGCAGCACACGGAGCCCATATACTACTGGGGAGAGCACAGGGGGGCTATATACTACTGGGGGAGCGCATAGGGGGGCTATATACTACTGGGGGAGTGCACAGGGGGACTATACACTACGGGGGGAGCGCACAGGGGCACTATACACTACGGGGGAGCGCACAGGGGCACTGTATAAGGGTTGGTGATAGAGGGAAAAAAAGCCAGTTTTTTCCACTAATAAGCATCAATTCTGTATGTAATCAGTTCAACAACGTTTGTGAAACGTTAACAAAACAACACGTTTGCTACTGATGTTCAGCTCGGACCTTCACCTGACAATAGACCCCGGTAAGTGGACCTTCACTAAAAGTTGTTAAGTACCCCTGGTATAGGGTGTGCTGCTCTAAAAGGGGTTATCCAGCGGAAAAAAAAATTCTTACAAATCAACTGGTTTCGGAAAGTTATATAGCTTTGTAATTTACTGCTATCTAAAAACCTCAAGTCTTCCCATACTATTCAGCTGCTGTTTGTCCTGCAGGAAATGTTTTCTTTTCAGTCTGACACAGTGCTCTCTGCTACCACCTCTGTCTGAAACAGGAACTGTCCAGAGCAGGAGAGGTTTTCTATGGGAATTTGCTGCTGCTCTGGACTGTTTCTGTCTCGGACAGAGGTGGCAGGAGAAAGCACTGTGGCAGACTGAAAAGAAAACACCACTTCCTGCAGGACACACAGCAGCTGAACATTGTCTTTTAACATGTTCAAAAATCATTGGCCACTGGCCGCACATTGCTACATGTAATAGCGATCTACAGCTGACGGCTAAGGAATGAGTCCTTCTAGCTTCTCCCTGCAGCTGTCGCTGGCACGTCAGAGGCAATCTGTGCAGTGACAGGCCGCTCCGCCAATAACTGGCCGAGAGAGGACAGCAATGTGGCCTGTCACTCCAGAGACAGCTTCAGCAGTGCCAGCGGCGGCTGTGGTGGGCAGAGAGAAGTTAGAAGGACACGGGAAGCATGGAGAGGTAAAGTATATACTTTATTATTTACTATATACAGCAAGGCCTGCATTGCTAACGATGCAAGGGCTGCATGGCAAGCTAGTGCTGATATAGCAGATCAGCGTTTGCTTACATTAACTGTTGGGCCATCTAATACGACCCTTAGAAAGAGTAGTAGATGCTTGGAGCAAACTTCCAGCACATGTGGTTGGTAGTTCTTATTATCTAAGATAATAAAAGAAATATTACATAGGCAGACTAGTTGGACTTTTTCTGAACAACATTCGTCTTTGTATCTACGTATTTGGGGTCACACAGGGAATGGTACTCTTTGTTTCTGATAAGTGTACTACTTCCATACACTAGTAAAACTACTAAAAAACTAAGTACCGATCACTTGATCGTTCGCTGTGTTTACACAAGCTTATTTATTTATTGCTAAACTGCGAACGTTATTGCAAAAATTCAAACGATAATTGTTCCGTGTAAACACACCATTACTTAGAACTTATTAACAACCCCTCCCAGCCTAAATAAAAAAAAAAAGGCAAAAGCATGCCACCAAGTGGTGATTACTGTCATAATAATCTAGGTAAAATGAATAGGCCCTTAATGGAGATAATTCTCTACCTTTTGTGACAATGACGGCAAAATAATATTACTGCTAAATCTGCCAGTGTGAACACAGCCATAGGAGTACATCAGTACTTACACTGCTCTTCCTTCTGAATACAACTCTGTGCTGAGTGACTATGAAACTACAATTATTAACCATCAGCCTGGTTTTATAGGATCACAAGTAAATAAGTGGCAAACATCTACGCTAGCATATCCAGGGATAAAAACGTGACCTCTATACAGATACAGAACTACAAATACCAGCATACCCAGAATTTACAGCACCTCATATATGTAGTAGTTAGAGATGAGCGAACCTCGAGCATGCTCAAGTCCATCCAAACCCGAGCGTTCGACATTTGATGAGCTGGGGCTGCTGAAGTTGGATAAAGCTCTAAGGTTGTCTGGAAAACATGGATACAGCCAATGACTATATCCATGATTTCCACATAGCCTTAGGGCTTTATCCAAGTTCCGCAGCCACCGCTAATCAAATGCTGAACGATTTGCTCATCTCTATTAGTATTTTATTTTCTAAATGTCATTGAATATGCATGATTCTCATCCTAAGGCCATGTTCACATGAAGTATGACACTGACTGTTCTGTGACCCGGCCATATCACAGAACAGCCGCTGTCAGTGAAGATCATCCTGGCCGGTACTGCAGTGCCTGCCGAATGATCTTCATCTTAACCATAGCTGGCAATGGAGAGTGCAGCAGGAGCCACACACTCCATTGTGTGACCTGTCAGGCTTGTGCAGCCGCTATTTAATGAATAGCGGCAGCACAAAACTGACATGTCAGTTTTTTGTTCGGCCGCAGTGTATACACTCCGTCTGGGATTCCCTCAGCCTGCAGTGCATGTTAGTTGTGTATTAATCACAGCTGTTGTTGCAAATTGGCAACAACGGCCGTGATTAATACACAACTTACGTTGTGTGAACATTAGGGCTGGGCGATATTGGCCTAAATCAATATCGCGGTTTATCGTACATGTAGCCGCGGTAACGATAACTGGACGATAATTATGCCGCATCCCTTTTCTAAGCCACAACCCTTTTGCAAGCCACACCCACCTAGTCGTGCCAAACTGGCAATATTTTGTATCTAGAAAGTGGAGAAAAAAGGTAGCTCACTGAGCAGCAACCCGAGGCTATGGAATTTAGTCTATTTCTATTATTATTTGTCATTATTAGGGGGTCTCAGCAGAGCCCTGAATGTGTATATACAGGAATACAGCTTTATACACACTACAGAACATGTATACACAGGTATACAGCTATGTACTACAAGACGTGTATATACAGGAATACAGCCATATACACAGTACAGGACATGTATACACAAGTATGCCAACATTTGACCATTCAGGCCCCCAAGAGTACAGTTACTATACTATATTACTATATGGGGGCACAGCAGGGATGGCATTATTACTATATGGGGGCACAGCAGGGATGGCATTATTACTATATGGGGGCACAGCAGGGATGGCATTATTACTATATGGGGGCACAGCAGGGATGGCATTATTACTATATGGGGGCACAGCAGGGATGGCATTATTACTATATGGGGGCACAGCAGGGATGGCATTATTACTATATGGGGGCACAGCAGGGATGGCATTATTACTATATGGGGGCACAGCAGGGATGGCATTATTACTATATGGGGGCACAGCAGGGATGGCATTATTACTATATGGGGGCACAGCTGGGATGGCATTATTACTATATGGGGGCACAGCTGGGATGGCATTATTACTATATGGGGGCACAGCTGGGATGGCATTATTACTATATGGGGGCACAGCAGGGATGGCATTATTACTATATGGGGGCACAGCAGGGATGGCATTATTACTATATGGGGGCACAGCAGGGATTGCATTATTACTATATGGGGGCACAGCAGGGATGGCATTATTACTATATGGGGGCACAGCAGGGATGGCATTATTACTATATGGGGGCACAGCTGGGATGGCATTATTACTATATGGGGGCACAGCAGGGATGGCATTATTACTATATGGGGGCACAGCTGGGATGGCATTATTACTATATGGGGGCACAGCAGGGATGGCATTATTACTATATGGGGGCACAGCTGGGATGGCATTATTACTATATGGTGGCACAGCTGGGATGGCATTATTACTATATAGGGGCACAGCAGGGATGGCATTATTACTATATGGGGGCACAGCAGGGATGGCATTATTACTATATGGGGGCACAGCAGGGATGGCATTATTACTATATGGGCACAGCTGGGATGGCATTATTACTATATGGGGGCACAGCTGGGATGACATTATTACTATATGGGGGCACAGCTGGGATGACATTATTACTATATGAGCACAGCAGGGAAGGCATTATGGCACACTGTGGGCACTATATGGGCATCATATGGATAAAGCATGTACCACTATATATAGTAAAGCATGTACCACAGTGTGCCATAATGCCTTCCCAGCTGTGCCCCCATATAGTAATAATGCTTTTAATTGCAGAGTGAGGTTTGGAGTTATAGAGCTGGGATGACACGCTGGGGGGAGGGGGGGCCGGACGACCGCATATGCCACCCTGGCCAGCTGCCCTGGTACTTGTAGTTCCCCCGGGTGGCCCCGTTCTGCTTATACCTGAAGGAGGGAGAGGAGGTGGAGGAGGACGGGAGCACTCATCCACCGTGCATCGCGAGAGGTGCAGCATAACGGGCGGTCCGTGGGCAGTGAGGCGATGCTGGGGGGCGCCCACAACTTGTGTGGCAAAGGTGAGGTCGGTTAACCGACGTCAGGGACGGTATCCGTATTTTCACAGTATACCGCCCAGCCCTAGTGAACATAGCCTAATACTGTGACCCTACACCCAATATAGAACTACAAGCACCAGATCAGAGATGTGATAGGATCACACTATGACTGGCTGCACTTTACTGTCTGTCTCTCTCCCCATACCTTATAGATTGTAAGCCCTCGCGGGCAGGGTCCTCCTCCCCCATGTACCAGTCTGTCATTTATCTTCATGTAATGTGCTTGATTTTGTAGTGTTTGTTACCCCTATCACTTGTATAGCGCTCTGGAATTAAGGGGAGCTTTATAAATAAATAATAATAATAAATAGGAGCATAAACTATCAAGCTGAAAACTGATCATCAGTGACTATCTGTTCACACAGGGTAATGCTATCCATTCTGCAGCTTTCCATCTGATATGGAACTACAACTTTCAGCATGCCTTGACAACTAAAGGCTGTCAGAAAATGATGGGAGTTGTATTGCTGCAATCAGTGGCGGTCTTTGGCACCAAGCACCCCAAGCGATCGCTTGGGGCCCCCAACATCCAGGGGGGCCCCCACGCCCCGCTCTTGTGCTCAAGACCGCTGGACAGGGCCGCTGCCCCGCTCGCTGCCGCCATCTGAACTGTAACTATGAGCACTCGTAATGAGCGCTCATAGTTACATGCAGCAGCACTGACAGGGCGGGAGACATTGGCTCCCTTCCTGTCAGTCACTCTTGTGGCCGCAGGAAGTGTTTTCCCTACGGTCACAAGTGGCCGCTCTGTCCTTGTGGTGCCGGCGCTCCAGTGACATCACTGGAGCATCAGCGCCGGGACAAGGGGAGTGCGGCCTCTTGTGATCACAGGGAAAACCCTTCCTGCGGCCACAAGAGTGAAGAGAAGAGGAGACGCCCAGACCCAGGTGAGTATAAGTGTTTGTTTTATTGTGTTATACACTATAGGGGAGAGGGAGAACACAGGGGTCTGCTTAACTGGGGAAGCGCACATCGGGGGTCTATATAAATGGGGGGAGCACACAGGGGGGCTATACAACAGGGGGAGCACACAGGGGGGCAATAGACTACTGGGGCTTCACAGAGGGGTCTATATACTACTGGGGGCAGCACACAGGGGGTCTATATACTACTTGGGGCAGCAGAATGGGGTCTATATACAACTTGGAGAGCACACGGGAGGTCTATATCCAAATGAGGGAGCACACAGGGGGGCTATATACTACTGGGGGAGCACACAGGGGTCTATATACTACTGGTGGGGCACACAGGGGGTCTATATACTGCTGGGGGAACATACAGGGGGTTTATATACTACTTGTGAGGCACACAGGTGGTCTATATATAACTGGGGGAGCACACAGGGGTCTGTATACTACTGGGGCAGCACACAAGGGGTCTATATAATACTGGTGGGGCACACAGGGGGTCTATATACTACTGGAGGAGCACACAGGGGTCTATATCCAAGTGGGGAAGCACACAGGAGGTCTATATCCAAGTGGGGGAGCACACAGGGGGGCTATATACTAGTGTGGGAGCACAGAGGGGGCCTATATACTAGTGGGGGAGCACACAGGGGGTATATACAACTGGGGGCAGCACACAGGGGGTATATACAACTGGGGGCAGCACACAGGAGGTCTATATACTTCTGCGGGAGCAAACGGGGGGGCTATATATAACTGGGGGAACACACAGGGGTCTATATACTACTGGGGGAAGCAAACAAGGGGTATATACTACTGGAGGCAGGACACAAGGGGTATATAGTATTGGGGGCAGCACACAAGGAGTATATATTACTGGCGGTAGCGCACTAGGGGTATATACTACTGGGGGCAAAACACCGCGGTCTATTGTTTTGGAACGCGTGTCGAGGGGGGGCCCCAGACATAACTTCGCTTGGGGCCCCAGAAATGCCAAAACCGTCCCTGGCTGCAATAATAGATGTCCAAGCAGCAGCATACACAGGGTTAAGGAGCTGAAGGAAAAGCTGCCACACTGTAAACTATTATACATATCCAGAGCAGTATATAGTATATAGGGAATGGCTAGGGACACAGACACCTTGGCTCCCCAGCAGTTGTGGATCCAAAAGTATCATTGTAATCAGCATCACAAGTTACAATGCAATACAGCGCTCCCCAACCTGTGGCTGCTGGAAAACTACAACTCCCAGCATGCCCTGGGAGTTTTGCAACAGCTGGAGAGCCACAGGTTGGGCTGCAGGTAATGTATAGAGTTATGCAATGTCAGTGCTGCATCTCTGTAGAACTGCAAATGCCAGCACACCCAGCTGTGTATGTATAATGAGGTAACAAGGACAGGAGTGGCTACAAACTAGTAGTAACTCCCAGCATGACACACAGACAGTACAGATGATAGGCATCCCCCTCCCTGCTGCCCTGCTACCTGCCCAGCCTCACAGGGCTGCAGAGGAGACCGCCTCACAGGGTTCAGGGTGTCCGCCGGTCCTCCAGCCTCCATACCTCCCCTGTGTGCTCAGTTCTGGGGAACTCCATGCAGGGATCTCCCAGCACAAGCTACAGAGGGGCGGGCGGCAGTGACGTCACGGCAGGAGGAAGCGCCGCCCACTCCGCCATGCACACAGCAGTGTCACCCATAGCCGCCAATAATAGCAGGAGTCATATACAGGGTGCATCTGACAGGCTGCTGCTGGCACACCCCACACAGCAGGTTAGGCCACTTATAATGATCTGCTGTCACAACTTCATGTCTATAGCAATGACGTCAGAGATCAGGTCAGCTATGAGGAAAACTCATCTCACAAAGTCAGTTCTGTAGAATTTATATCTGTGCATTGTGTTTCTGCAAAGACCAGACTACAACTCCCAGAGTGCATTGCAGGGAGGAGCCTTGTATTCATAAGCCTTGCTGGTTTCTATTAACCCCCTACAGGCCGGAGGGTTCTATGCACTGGGCTGGAGGTCACTTTCCCTCTTTATGGTTATAATGTTGCTGGTTATTCCTGTAGTGGGTCTATCTGGGGGCGTTTTCCTATACAATAGAGGAATGTGGTTAGTTTTAGGGTCACCAGAGAGGCTTCAGCTTAAAGACTTTGAAGTTCTATTGTTTATTAAATAGAAACAGGAAGAACAAAACAAGATCTCCTGCCAAAAGGGAGAAACAAAGCCCAGTACAGCTGTGTAACCTAAAACTGAAGAAATCTAGAAGGACATTCAAAGATATGCTATGTGCCAGAGGGGGTTTCTACACATAGTGTTTGTTTTATTATTAATAATAATTTTCAACTAAAATCCCTGCAGTGATCCCCTTATGTGCCCCCCCACCAGCCGTTGCAAAACTACAACTCCCAGCATGACCTAACAGCATAATATTGCACCATGCATGATGAAATGATTTTGTCCTGTGGTTTGTATGCCACCTACTCAGTGGATTTAAGCAAATATCTAGCAACTTTTGCATATATTAAGTGTGTCTTACTACATGTAAACCATGCCAAAGTCATGTCCCTTCAGCTTCATAGCTGTACCCAGGTAATGGGATTAAAGCCATAAATTCAAATATTTTGTGACAATATGATAAATTTGAAACATCATAACTTGAGAACAGATGCAACATGCAATGTTCCAGTCAATAAAAGTGTCTATTGTACCAGTACAATCCCAGTATCACGCATGCATGCACTGATGGGTTGTCTAGTAGGCCCTCTCTACAGTACAGTGTGATTTTACATCTCCTCTTTTTAAAAAAAAAAATCTTTATTTATACATTGGGCAAATAGAGGCGAAACGGCAACATGCCCCACCGACCTCCGCAATCAACAAGGTCCATGCTCGAGTCCATCTGAACCCAAATGTTCGGCATTTGATTAGCAGTGGCTGCTGAAGTTGGATAAAGCCCTAAGACTATGTGGAACACATGGATATAGTCATTGGCTGTATCCATGTTTTCCAGACAACCTTACAGCTTTATCCAAGTTCAGCAGCCCCAGCTAATCAAATACCGAACGCTCTGGTTCGGATGGACTCGAACCCGAACCCGGTTCGCTCATCTCTAATGCATACATGATAAAAAAGCAATATGAAGAAAAAACAGAAAAAGAAACATCTGCATAACAATTCCCTGCACAAATGAACTCCAGGAGGCCCATAGGGCCATGCCAGCCCCCCCATCCATCCAACAGCTTTTATATCTTATTTAAACATGAAAATAGAAACATGATAGAAAAGAGAAAAGACCGAAGGGGCAAGAATAGGGTAAAATTGACAAGAAAAGCAATAGGGGGAAGGGGGAGGGAGAAAAAGGCGGGCAAAGAGAGAGGTTGAGGGGAGAGAGAAGGGAGAGAAAAAAAAGGGAGGGGGCGGGAGTAAGGGGAAGGTAAAAGGAGATAGCCAGTACTCTTGGTCTGACATGTCCGCGGAATATCTACAGGGTATCCCCGTGTGGACCCAAGAGCAGGGCACCATCTGTAATTTAAGGAGAACTAGAAGTGCTCAACAAGGAAACATAATCAGGTGTGTGCTTAAAGAGCATCCAGTCATACCATGTTTTGTGTTATGTATGGAGGATGACAAGTCCTCCATTTACTGCAAGTCATTGACTTTTGAGATCCAGAGAGACACATGGGGGGGGGGGGGGGGTAGTACTGTCCTTTTCCAATAAAGCGGGACGCATGTCCTGGCTGCCATCACCAAAAAACAAAGCAGTGACTTCCTGTAATCCGAGACCAAAAGGGAACAATGTTGGAGAAGAAACAACGCAGGAGTAAGAGGTACAGGTGTCTTGGTAACCTGTTTAATCACCCTTTTCACCACATCCCAAAAGGAAGACAGGGACGGGCACGACCAAAAGATGTGCAGGTGTGTTCCCTCACCGCCAACACACCGGATCAACATGAGGCCAGATAGCATGTAGTTTGGTCGGGACCATTCAAACGGATTCAAAATAAGAACGTGATGGGAAAGCTGGGTTTCTGAGCACTGGGAAGCATAGGTAGTAAGAAGGTGCGACTGACAGAGCTAGTACAAGTCAGAAGCGTAGGTCCAATGGTAGGGTGCGCACGCAAGCTTGGCAGATTAGAAGGATGTAGCCAAGGGACTCCACACAAGGGAATGGTAGTAAAGGACTGTTCTAATCTCACCCATGGTTCTGTATGCATATGTCTACACCAATCTATCGCTCTCATCAAGAGGGATGCTGTATGGTAGAGACGAACATCGGGTAATCCCACTCCACCACTTCCCTTTTGGCGACAAAGCGTTGTCCGTTTTAGTCTAGATGCTCTATTATTCCATATGAATTTAATTTGGAGGGACGTCACTTCCTTAAAGAAAGACGGGGGAATTTTGCAGGGGATGCACTGGAAGGAGTACAGCGGCTTGGGAAGGATCGAAATCCTAAAAATGGAACATCTTCCAAACCAGGAAAATTAGCCCCGAGACCATCCATCACACAGTGACCTAATTTTGGCTAATAAGGGGGGAAAATTTAAACTATATAATTATATAATTATATAGTATCGTATGGTGGTCGTTGCCCACTTAAACCGGAATGCACCTTGGAGCTGCAAAACCATCTCAATTGGGAGGCCTGCATTCAGTGCTTCAGATTTGGTAAAATTAATCTTAAAGTTGGAAAGGTGGGAGAACTTCTCCAGTTCCTTCATCAATGTGGGAAGCGAAATTAGCAGATTTGAAATTAAGAAGAGGAGATCATCAGCAAATGCCGCAACCTTATGATGTATGTGACTGACTTGGATCCCCCCAATATCAACGTTAAACCTGATCTTACACAGTAGGTGCTTCAGTGTTAGAATAAATAATTCTTGCCTCGTGCCATTTTGTATCCTAAAGTCACTGGAAAGGAGGCCATTCACCCGAACTTTCGCAAGGGGGAAGCTATAAAGGGCCAAGATCCAGTTCAAATAACCAGGTCCAAGGCCCAAGTAACACAGGGTCTCCATCATAAAGGGCCAATTGACCCTGTCATAGGCTTTTTCCGCGTCAGTGGACAAGAGCATCATGGGCAAGCCCACGGATTTCGCCTTATGGACAAGGTCAATGGCCCTAAAGGTGTTATCTTGTGCCTCTCTTTCAGACATAAATCTCACCTGATCCGGGTGAATGACCTCCACCAGTAGACGGGACAGACGCGTGGCAAGGATTTTAGTAAATATTTTAGGTCCACGTTAAGCAGAGAAATCGGTCGGTAATTGGCACATTGTGTCATGTCCTTGTCCTATTTTGGAATCACTGTAACATAGGCTCGTGTGGTATCTACTGGCAGCCCCCTTGTGTGAGAAGGTGTCTGGAAGGTTTTGTAATAGGTCAAGGGGAACCCATCAGGTCCTGGGGCTTTTCCGGTCTGTGAGTCCTTAATGGCTAGGTCTAATTCCACCAAAGAAATAGGTCACTCCAACCCCTCCAGTGCAGTGTCAGCTAATTTGGGCATACAATTTTGAAAACCATTACTGGTTGTATTGGCATTGGATGAGTCAATGGAATAGAGGGTGGCATAATATCCTCAGAATGCTTCTGCTATCTCCAAGGGCAGGTGCAGTGGGGTGTCACGTCTAGATCTAATCATAGGTATGAACGACCTCGTTTGTTGCGTGCATAGCACTCTGGCCAGTGCCCTACCTGGCTTGTTACCATGCTCGTAGTAATACCTCTTACACTTGACCAGAGTGGCTTTGGCATTGTGAAGTAAGTGTACCCTCAGTTCGTCACACTTCTGAATAAGTGCCCATGTAGTGTCCTCAATTTGGAACCGTTTGTGTTCTACTTCTAGAGACTAAAGTTGGTCCAGGAGTTTAATGGTTTTCAGGGACCTCTCTTTTTTCAAGCGAGATCCGTGTTGTACCAAAACCCCACACACTACACACTTGTGAGCCTCCCAGACGTGAGTGGGTCCATCTCTGGCGACACATTCGTTGTAAAGTAGTTTAGTAACATTTTCTCAACATCCTTCTGGACTACAACATCAAGGAGGAGGGAGGGATTAAGTTTCCACTGCTATTGCGAGCATATCCAGACACACCATTATAAGGGCGTGGTCAAAGAAAGTGATGCTATCCACAGTGGCCTCTAGCAACAAGGAAAGATCGCAATGGCGCATGAAAAAATAATCCAACCTGGAGTATACGTTGTGAGCTGGGGAATAAAATGAATACTCCCGCTCTGTCGGGTGGCAGAGACGCCAGGTGTCTACCAACCGGTGTTCGTGTAATATGTCACTAAATCATCTGATCGTGGATGCACTAAGATGTGAGGTTCCCGTGGAGGAGTCTAAGCTAGGATCTAATACTGCATTTAAATCTCCCCCCAACACTAAGGTACCTTCAACAAAGTTATCCAGGGCCTCCATCATTGAGGCAATAGCACGACCCTGACCCGTGGTTGGTATATATAAAGAGGCAAAAGAGAACAGGTGTGAGGTTATGCGGCCCTTCAGGAGGACCATCCTACCCTCATCATCAGTGCGGGTAGCGACATGTTCCCAGTGAATTTCTCTGGGTATCAGGACACTAGACTTCGAGTTTGGTGAGAGACTATGGTAGACAGAAGGAAAAGACACATTAACCAGAGAAATCATGTTGGACTCCAATAAATGTGTTTCTTGCAGGAATACTACATGCAATTTAAATTTCTTAAGGAAGTTCTTCAAAATAGAACACTTGCCTGGGTCATGGAGACCCTTCACGTTTAGGGAGCCCACGTGTACGGTCCCTGGATAAGATGCCATCGTCTCACTGGCTAAAAAACAAGGGGGAGGGTAGCTGGGGAAAGAGGGAAGGAGGGAGGAGAAACAACTAAAACAAAACAAACAAAAAAAAAAAAGGAGGGGGGGAGGAGGAAGAAAGGGAGATGAGCGGGGAAGAGAGAAAAGGAGAGGTGGTGATGGGTGGGGGGGGGGGGGGTAGTAGAAAGAAGCAGAAGAGAAAAAGAAGAGGGAGCCGCGAACAAAGGGAAGAAAAGATAAGGTGAAAAATAGAAGAGGAATAAGAATAAGACAGATGAAATGGTTGAACCCAAAAGAATCCCACTATGAAATTACCCAAGGGGTAGAAAAAGCGAGGAAGCGGAAAACCATGGAGGAGCTCCGCCACCAGATAACCGTCTTTGGTATTAACACTAGGGAACGCCCGGAGCGGCCCCTCAAAGGAGGAAACGCCGCAGGCCCCCCCAGGGCTCAAACTTAAAACAGACCATTTGGAAAATTTTTACAAAAATGCAACACAGGGATAATTATCGAACCCAACATCTGACAACATTCCTTGCCCAGTCCCACCCGCCACAGGCTACCTTCCAGGAGCAAGATAGGTTGGGAGTACCCAGCCCATCCATTAATAGCATTTAAAGGCAACCCAAAATGATAGCTCCGGAACTCATCCTGCACACCCCTCTCTGGAAGACCCTTCAGGCGTATATTATTTCTGCGACTACTGTTTTCCTGGTCATCCAGGAGCAGTGTCAGTGATTGTATGTGCTGAGTGGACCATGCGATTGCTGTTTCCAGGGTCTGCACCCGATCTGTTAATACAGTAATGGCGTCCTCAGAGGCCGTGGCATGTGAGGAGAGGGTGGTAAGGTCCTCCCTGACTGCCTCAAGTGCCTGCTGCTGTGCCAGCTCTATTCTTTGAACTGCTGTGGCTAAATCCTGCCTGGATGGGAGCGACTGTATAAGGCCACGTAGGAGCTGCAGCTTAGATTGTACAATAGCCGCCGCTGTGTGAGGCTGTGACGCAGCAGTGAGAGGTATGGTGGTGTGGGATTGCGCGCCATTGAACTCAGGTCCCCGGTCTGTGTCCAGTAGCAGGGAGGGGAAGTCATCCAGTTGGGACAAGTTTACAGAGTCACTTACCCCCGGCCTCGGGGCAGGCACAGGGTCCGAAACACCTCGGAGGATCGGGGTGGCGGACGCCATGTTGTCTTGCTGCGTGGTCTGCAGTGAGGTAGCCACGGGTCGGAAGAACTGGTCAATACCGGGTGTGGCAGTTGCGGAACAGGTCACTGGGCGGCTTACGATGTCGGTAGCGGTCCCATGACACTTAGACATCCCGGTGTAGAAGAGAGAGGTCTGCAATATGCGGTAGCTGGTGGCTGCTGGGACAGAGCTCAGAGGGAACACGTCCTTACAGCTCCATGACTAAGCCACACCCTACATCTCCTCTTTACCTGTGTCAGGATGTGTTGTTCCTTTGGGCACCAGGTAAGGGCGGCTGTATTTTTTTTCTCTGGGACCCTGAGTGATCTGTACACGACCCTAAAAACGCTCTGGTCTTTTACATACAAAGTAATTTACAGCTTCCAGTACTTGCTTTGAACTGTTGTATGTAAGGACCTACTTTATCATATTAGTTATCTGCATATTTTTCTTTAAATCTTTTTTTTTCTCATTTTTGGATGACAATTACCAGTTTTCCACAGAGTTTTCGTCCCAAGATACAATATTTTCAACATACAATGGTCGTCCTGGAACCAATTATTATTGTAACTTGTGGGACCACTGTATTGCATGTTCTCTATATTGCATTGTTCAGACATTTTCCTTCTCTATTGGGTTTGAAAAGCATTAGAAAAGCATGTTAAGCTGCAAAGATTCTTGAAATTTCTTTTTAATGATATATATATATATATATATATATATATATATATATATATATATATAAAATCTGTTGAGAGTTGAGAGAAATTGGTCGTATGGAAGAAATAGTGGCTGAGGCGCATGATCGGTCGGATAAGTTTGACCTGATCTGGCTACCTTGGCGGACGTTCATGGACTCTGAGAGATTCCTGGGTTGTGTCGGTGGTTCTGGAAATTGAGCGGATGTTTAGGGTGTTTGTTTGGGTTTCCCCCCCCCCCCCCCTTTCTCCCCCTATCCTCCCTCCCCCCTTGTGTGTGTTGTCTTGTTTGTCTTTTCTTTTCTTTTTGTTTCTTTGGCCTACACTTGGGATGGTGCGCTAGCACTTGTCATGTTATCTGTCAGACAAGAGTTTATATTTACCTTGTTTATGTTTTATAATTATACAAAAAATTGGGTTCAATATTTTATGAGATAGCTTATAGATGGATGGAATCTTTTGTCATAATATTTGAACTTTTCTGCTTAGACCATCCTGGTTGGTCCTTCTTTTTATTCTCTGTGCTGTACTTTGGAATGTTTCCATATCTGCTGTTTGTGAACCTTTCAATAAAAACAGATTGAACATATACACAGTATATATATGAAAATGCAGAAAAAGATGTGCATGAAGAAGGTTAACGAGCCCAATATACAAAGTGTTTCAGACCCTTTTTCATGAAGAAGGGCTGTCTTTTCTCATTGTCCCCTCAGTTGTTCTCAGACCCTGGGCCCTAGTGTAGTATGTGTGTATGTAGGGAGCGATTGGTCAGATCCTATGAATATGTCATAAAAATCATTCATTGGAAATCAAGTGTAATAGTCTAGACTGTGGGAAACATATGTTTATAAGTTCTAGGGCCAAAGCTATAAGGTTTGCATTTGTGTAAAGTTTATATTTCCTATATAGAAGTGTCATTTCCTGCACTAGACTAGTGTCAATGCAGCTGTGAGAAACAAAGAGCAAACACGTCTCGTAAAATATTACTTCATCTCAGATTTCTAGTATTACACCACAGTCACAAAGATGTAGATCCTAATAAGTAAGACCGTGGTATTAGGGGGACTGGATGAGGCGGGCTGCACCCCTTGTTTCAATGGCAAGTGAAACCCTGTGCAAGGGTTTAAGCATATAAGGTTGCAAAAGAAAAGCAAACAGTATATGTTTGGAAATGGACCAATCTCATAGTCACTAATCAACTAAATATTGTCTATTAGGGTACAAACCCACACACCGTATACGCAGCAGATACGCAGCAAATACGCAGCAGATTTGATGGTGCAGATTTGATGCTGTGTTCAGTTATTTAGATCTAATCTGCTGCGTATTTGCTGCGTGTTTGCTGCGTATTTGCTGCGTATCGCAGCAGTAAATACGCTGCATATACGGTGTGTGGGTTTATACCCTTAGACTCAGAATGATGCTATGGACTATTGTTCTGTTGGTATTTTGAACACCCAAACATTAAGGTTATATAATCCCACTAAATGAAAGATCGGAGTGACAATATGAGTCCACTGACTGGATGATGATTAGAAGTAATTGGGTTTATTAGGCAAATATGCCATTATCTGCATTCAAAAAGACTTTTCCCAGGCCAGCCAGGTGATGTAGCTGTAAACTAACACTTTGTTGTCCTGTTTTGGAGCTTCATCTCCCTCCATCGAAAACCATGAAGACGGGGTGGGGCTTCAAACTGCTTTTTCATGATAAAAATGCATTTTTCGGCTCATAACCCCAATTACCAAGTTTCCTAAAATCGCCTGTACTATTGATTTCTGCAAAAAAAAAAATTAGCGACAGTGACACTTTAAGAGGGTTCCTTGAAAAGAGCAGAACAGATATCTTGTGTTTTTAAATGGTATTATTATATATAAATAATAATGGTCTACGGGCTTCAGAAAATGAGAGCTGAAAATGATTTCTCAAAACATAACTCATACAAATCATAAGAACCATGTACATTTAATAACCTTAGTACAATATTTAAAGGGGAGCGATCAGCAGATTAGACAAATCTAACCTGATAGCTTCCTATTGTGCACAGGGCGCTGAGGATGACTGTTCCAGTGCTCCAAGCAGTCTTATTGGACCCAGGATTACACTACAAACTGCACGGAAGGTAAGGGACATACCATCAACCTTAGTGCTCTGTGCACAATAGGGGCATATCGGCAGGTTAGATTCAGGTTAGATTTGAGGAAGAATACAGGGACACTGGACAACTGAGTGTAGTAACTTTGTAACAAATAAATACTAGAATATTGGGGTCATAAAGATCCTCCTAAGCCTAATGATGGCTTACAATACCTCTATAATAACCAATAGAGGAGAATGAAGGTATCATGGCACAGATATGTAAAGAAACAATTTCAAGATAATAATATAAATCAAATAAGGGAAAAGAACAGGAGTGACATTGCACTTTAATTTCAAGGACTCTCATTAAGCCACTGTTCATTCTATGTCCACTGGATTACAGGACTGCAACACTCTCATGCAGCCATAGAAGGGTTGCCATCTTCGTCAACCTCATCTACACATTCTAGATCGCCTGTAACTAATCTTCCCAGGACTCATTGCCTGAGTGTCGGTCATGGTGTTGAGGCCTTGCTATACTACACCGCTCTGGCACTGGGGGTATCTGACAGACCTAGGGAATTCTCTCTCAGCCACTGCTTAGGCACTTGCCATTTGTTTCAACCTCAAGCCTACTATCCTTCTCACAATAGAGTAGCTTTTCTGGCCCCCAGTCCACTGACTCTTTCATAATGGACAAGCTGCCCTGGCCACCAGCCCACTATCCATCCAACAATTGACAGACGTTCTTCTACCCCACTCCTACCAAGATTGTTGCACAGCACAATCACCGAGCTTAATGTACAGAATTAACAGAAAATATCATGTAACATTTATGAGAATGTAGGGTGTGCCCAACCCTCCCCTCAAAAGATTAAAGAAATAAAACAACTTTTATCATGTGCACCATCTTAAGCTGAGTTAGTGGAGATTTTTTTTTTTTCTTCAGATGCAGAAAGTATTTGAAGGACACTTCCCTTTCAGACACATGTGACTTTTCTCTGTAGTTGAGTGTGATGAGAACAGAAAGCGAGCAATGGAACTCACTAAGGAAATGACTAGTAACTACATAGTGTAAGTGGGGGCAGCCTAGGATTTAGTACGTTCTTGCTGTGACACGTGTCTGCAATGACAGCTTCTTTGCTGCTTAAACTCTTTATCGGAATAACAATCCTGCTCATTGTCTGCATTCCAGAATGGTTCAAGACTAAGGAAGGTAAGCTGTGTCCATCTATATCAGGCCAAATGGCATTTAACTTGTAAGTCATATTAAGAGAACTTGATGCTAAAGAGATAACAGGCAACATGTGATGAGTACAAGTGGATTACAAGCCTATTTTTCCATTTACGATCCATTTTCTAATCATTTGAGATAGATAGATAGATAGATAGATAGATAGATAGATAGATAGATAGTTTGATAGATAGATAGATAGATAGATAGATAGATAGATAGATAGATAGATAGATAGATAGATTATTATCAATCCTAGTACACAGACAAGTGTTCTTGCTTCCTTTGCTGATGAGAATATTATACATTCCCTCTCATAGCCTCAAACACTCCATGTCCTCTTCTATAGGAAGGCAATGAAGCCAGTGTGGGAAGTCAAATAAAAATTCAAAACTAAGTAGACATTGCCCTGGAAGGTTAGGGAATCAGAAGCATTGGATTGGTGGATGAGAGGATTAGCCTCAGTATAGGTGCACATTTATAGGAGGAAGGCCACCTGGACAAATCCCAAGGCTGGGGTCAAGCCTTCACAGTCGGAAGTAGGACAGCTACAGTCTCTATCACATGGGAGATCACCAAGGCAGGTCAGGGGGTAGAAAGATGTGCAAAATTTAAGAATAAGTGGTTAGAAAAAAGTGACTTATGGTTTACTTTTCCGTAAGCCACTGCATATATAGCTGGTGGTTGAGTGGTATGTCCAGGTTATGATGACTGACAGTTTATTACATATACTTTACTTTGGCTTTTGTATACATTTCCTAGATGTGGAGAAAACTTGATTGAGATACAAGCAGATAAATAACTAGTATCTGGGGTGATTTACCTAAATGTTGTTTTGAACACCAAAATGTTGGTTTCATGTGAGACCTTTCTAGCGGCCACTGCTCACCTTCCATTCAAATCCACGACCACAGACAATTTTCGGAACCATTCAAGTGAATGTAGGCACCCCCACTGTGATCTGCTCCGTGATAGTGCAGATCGCGGCATGGATGCCCCAATGTGCCCTTCTGTCATCGCATCTGACAACTACTCATCTACTACCCCATGCTTGTCGGCTTATATGTTCACCAGAAGTGGCTTGGACTACGCTGCCTTCTTTTCCTGTGTGGTCCACACCATTTCCGGAGAATGTGTGCAAGCCGGCCGGCACCGGGGGCGTAGGTGAGTAGTTGTGATACAATGACAGGAGTGCACATTATGCGCTCCTGTCATCTCTGCTGCCGGGCGACGGGGGGCTGCACTTTTATTAGGAGACCCGTGCTGCGATCCCCTCCCTGTATACTTTTTCTCAATTCTGATACATAGGACTATGGGGACACTTATTAGTTAATCATAGGGTCACTTAACCCTAAGACAACTTTATTTAAACCCCTGGAACCCATATCTTCCTGCAGATACGTAACCAATTATTAAGTCAAGAGTCAAGGAAGCTGATAAGGAGAGAAAAGGTGACAAGCGTGTAATCACAGCCACAAATCAGAAATATAGCAGAGAATATAAAAGCCCTTGCACATTGTTTTTACATATTGTGCTTGAAAGGCTTAACAAGAAAAGTAAATTTACATGCATGCTTGTGTAATTGCAGATGTGTATTTATATAGGGAGTTATACTAACTTCAAACTGAAATCCAGGCAATCCTATCAGCCAGGAGATGGAGTCACATGCTAAGCTGTTTCAGTAAGGGTATGGTAAGACTGAGGAATCCGCACGTTTTCTCCTCACTCGCGGCCGTGCGTATCTCGGCCCATGCCATAGACTCCAGTCTATGCACAGGCAGATTCCGCCGTCCGTCCAAAGAATTAATCTGTTTGTTCTTTCGACAGATGGCAGAATCCGCCTGACCATAGAATGGAGTCTATGGCATGGGCAGAGATGCGCGTGGCCATGAGCGGTGGCGAGCGACAGAATTCGCGGGAATTTCTCTCTGTGGATCCCTCAGTCTGAACATACCCTCACATCCAGAGAGAACCATGGGCATGTGCCGCCACCTCTTTCTATATTCAAAAGGGGATCAGGTGGTGTCTGGTCTTTGGTTGGATGTGGGCCCACTCAGCTTTTCTAGACAGGCGGTTCCGTCAACCTTAATGGGTTTCTATTCAAAGGATAGGGGATAACTAGCTAATCCGGAGAATGGAGACAAAATTGTTCCCAGAAAGAATGGTGCACCCTTTACATGTACACATGGGACCGCCAACCATTGCCCAGTGCTGAGAACAGAAAGGTTTGCCAGCCACATGGAGGATGTGCAAACCATTTAATCCGGGGAAGATTTGTCTTCATTCTTATGGTAGGTGGGAGTACTAGCAGTCAGAACCCACCAACCAGCTTGTTATTTTCTATCCTATGGATAAGGCATTACCTTAAGTCCTTCCCTGACTATAGGCTGTATGTAATGAAGGAGACTGTAGATGTAAACATTATATGATATTACAGTACTGTATATTGCCTGTTCATAGTTCTCTAAAGTGTAAAGGATGGGTAAGTAACCCTCACACCTTTAGCTAGGTATCTAGTATGTGACAATACACCTAAACTACAGTATAGTGAATTCACTAATTGGTGTTGGTAACTTCAGTAAGAACATTGATGGGTGAGAAGCACAAGTCTTATGATAGTATTGCATTTCTGCTTTAGGCTATGTTCACACTATGTATGTGTGCGGCTGTATTTTTTATGCCGCTGGAAATGTGCGGCTGAAACTACGGCCGTGGGAAAAAATAGACATGCGGCTCAAAACATACGGTCATTTACTTGGAAATCTGGTTCAACTAAAAATAACAAATAAAATCTTTAGAAAGTGATGCAAACACCTCTGGATGCATCTGGGAAAGCAGGGAAACAGTTTACAGGAATCGCTATTACCGGGGTTTGCGATCCTCTGCAGTAATGCCGATGCCTCTCATGGTTAATATATTGAATTAATAAAACACATTTTCGTTGTAATAAAATCCCTTTTATTGTTCAATAATTAAATGTAAACGAATCCATCATTTTTCAATTTTTAAATAAATAAATAAAAAAAAACGCATAGGGTCCCCCCTATTTTTATAACCAGCCGGGTTAAAAACCAAGCGACAGCAGCCTGGTAACACCAGGGTGGGAAGAGCCATTGGTTTAGGCCCTCCCCAGCCTAAATCTTACCAGCCTGCTGCCGCCCGGTCCACGAGCGCCAATTTTGACGCTCCGGGACCACTGGCACCCGGCTCTTCCCAGTACCCCTGGTGGCATTGGGTACTGGGGTAATAATGGGGGGTTAGTGTTAGCCATTTTATACCGGCTAACACTAGGCCCCGACTTAGTAATGGATTCCGTCTATTAGACAGCTTCCACTACTAAGTCTATAAAGTAAAGAAATAAAGACAACACACAATTGAAAACATTTTTTTATTCAAATAAAAACACCCCCACACCCCTCATTGACCATTTTATTAAAAAAAACACCAAACAACCGCTGGTCTCCGACGTAATCCCCAGGATACCGATATCTGAAAAACAAAAAGGGAGAAACACACAAAAAACACACAAACAGGAGCACAACACCCATCATTGTGAGCGGTGTTGTGCTCCTTACAGTATGCAGCATCTTTACAGTTCGCTGCTTACAGTCTGGCCCCCAAGGGGTTAAGGGAGGATGTATTGCATCCCCCTTAACCCCTTCGGGGCCAGACTGATGTCAGACTGCACCCATCCCAGCATTGAAGGGGTTAAGTGACCCCCCTTCCTTGCTGGGAGGGGTGCAGTGCAGGGGAGGGGGTGGGGAGAGCTCTATACTCACCCCGATGTGTCCTCTTCGCTGGTCCGCAGCACAATGAAATCACTGTACTGCGGACCGGCTCATTATATGTGCGCTGAGCCGCTCAGCCAATCAGCTGAGCGCACATATAATTCTAAATGTTTCTTCTAATAATGCTATTGTGATAACATAATTAGAAGAAACATTTCATGTTTTAATTAAAGTAAAGTGATGCTCAGAATGCTCTATTGCCGGCAATATGAATTAACGGCTTAATGGAGCTTCCTGTACTAATTAATATTTAATTAATGAAACACATTTTCGTTGTAATAAAATCAGTTTCGTTGTTCAATAATTTAATTTAAACGAATCCATTATTGTGCAATTAAATATACTGTCAAAAAATAAATATATATATAAATATACATTTATTTATACATATATTTATTTTAACAGTATATTTAATTGCACAATGATGGATTCTTTAGAATTAAATTATTGAACAACGAAAGGGACTTTATTACAAAGAAAATGTGTTTTATTAATTTAATATATTAACTATTAGAGGCATTGGCATTCGGCATCATTGCCGGCTATTTTGGAAGTACTCCGTACGGACCGCCTGTCAATCCACGGCCGCATTTCCAGCCGCAAACAATGGTCTTGTTCATTTTTTACGGGTCCATTTACGATAGGGCCGTAGATTCATACATAGTGTGCACTGTGCAGCCGTATATCGTATACTTTCCAGCGTACGCATGAACCGGAAAAATCCGGCCAATGATTTACCGCCCGCAATACAGCCGCACAGATACATAGTGTGAACCTAGCCTTATATTGCATATTATAATATTTGTCCATGATAATCTCATTGTACTCCTCCATAGGTATCTCCGAAGACCTATCATGTATTGATCCCTGTATGATGGATAGCTCCTACATCTTACCGTTAATATGTAATTTGCAAGAAAACAAAAGCAAAGAGGTTGTAGAGACTGTTGCAGCACAAAATGGAACATTATCTTCCATCACACTTGGTTTTTATATGAACACGTCAGCTGTTTTCATGTGTTATCCACAAAGAAACGCAAATCCATTGTCTCAAGTAATGAGCGCACAAGGTATGAATGTAACTAGAGACATAGAAGATTGTCGGCAGAAAAAGACCACTTGGTCCATCTGGTCTTCCCTTTTAGTATTTTCTTTCTTATTATCTTAGGATAGATAGATCTTTATCCCAGGCAGGTTTACATTTAGTTATTGTAGATTTACCAACCACATCTGCTGGAAGTTTGTTCCAAGCATCTACTACACTTTCAGTAAAGTAATATTTTCTCAATTTTTTCAGATTTTTTTCCCAACTAACCTCTCACTGTGTCCTCTTGTTCTTGAGTTCAGAGTTTTTCTAAAAACATTTCCCTCCCGAACCTTATTTAGTCCTTTAACTTTAAACTTAATTTGTCTAATAAGCAGATAGTCTAATATTAAGTCCAAAACCAGAAATAATTAACTTGGAGTGTGATATTCTGATACTCATGAGCGCCAGACAGTTAGAAACAGCTTAAACTCTGTATTAGAGACAGTTCAAGAGGTTATGTAGGATTGGAAAAAAACTTAGGTTTCTTCGAAAAACAGCGCCACACCTGTCCTTAGGTTGTATGTGGTATTACAACTCAGCTCAGAAGGAAACTGAGCTATGGAGTATTATCACAAACGAAAGGCTGCTTTGGCTGTCCCTTCATCTGCAAGACAGCAAACTATACATATTCAGTATTTTAATGGCTGTACAGAGCAGTTACAGAGATCAGTATCTTGTTAGTCAAGGAAATAAATGATGACAATCTGAAACAGCTCTGTGATATGAGAGGAACATGCCAAACCACATTATAGCTCTCAGCATCCTGAACACAAATAAGGTGGCGATACACTTAAACTGTTGGCCCAGCTCCCATGTAGCCAACAGCTATAGGGATAATAGTGCACATCCAAAGCTGTTCTCCTGTTTGTCCGCAAAGATTAGTGTGCAGAGACACAGCTCATTACGGGCGGTAAAGTTGCTGAATGGGCACAAGACCAAGTCTGGATATACACTTTAAGGCTATATTCACACAACATATGTCTTGTATAAATCAAAGCCGTGTATGGGAATGAATGGAATCCTGGCCGGAGCATATACACTCCAACCAGGATGCCATCCAGCTGCGCAAAAAACTGACATGTCAGTTTTCTGCGGCCGCTATTCATTGAATAGCGGTCGCAGAGAACCTGTCAGTTTACACAATGGAGCATGCGGCTCCGGCCGCACACTCCATTGTGTGCAGCTGTGAATTCAGCATAAATGAAGTTCATACAGCCGGTACTGCAGTACCTGCCGGGATGATCTTCAGTAACGCCGGCCGTTCTGTGATCCGGCCACTGTTATACTGAGTGTGAAAATGGCCAGTCCGGGAGAAGTCCAGCTGTAGCCGACGGCTAACAGCTGGCAGGGAAAGGGGAGAAATTGAGCAATTACGGACAAATTTAGGGCCCATTGATTTCTATTGGGCTGTTTACCCTAATACAGGCCGTAATTGCAGTGAGGATTGAGTCTACGGGAGCATCCGTATTTTGCAGACATTAGGGAAGTAATATCCGCAATGTCTGCAAAAATGACAGATTACTTTAAATTAACTATCACCTTCCCATTTTTTGCAGATCCGCCAAAAAAATACGGTTTATAAATGGATTATGGATTGCAGACATAATATACGGTCTTGAAAAACTGCGGAACATGTGAATGTTGCCTAAGATGAACAATTATAAATATTAAAAATAAGCAAATTGTAAAAAAAAAATCTGTGCAGTATATTGAATATTATAAATGATGTCTACATTAAAAATAATGGAGGTTGTGAAAAGGGATGGAATGTAAAAGACACCTGGTAAATCAGGGGCATGTTGCCCTTCCCATGTTTTCCATGGGTCCAAATTTTTATCACAAAGGGTTGGTGCGCCTAAGCATCAATATTATTATGCTATGCTCACACCTATACTGGATGCATTCATAGGTTTCATTAGTTTAATGTATGTACTAGAAAATCTACTGGCAGAAACACGTTTTTACCCCAGAAAAGACCCCAAAGCAGATAAAAACACTTATCCCAAAGTATATTAAGACCTAAAATAACTACAGAAAATAAGTGAAGTGAAGACAAATGAAAAGAAGTGATACTGTGCAATGTCCATTAATCCAAGATTAGAAAAGGCACAGCTGCTTTCTTGCAAAGACAGCACCACTCCTGTTCCCCCAGGCTATGTGTGGTATTACAATTCAGCTCCATTTAATTAACGTCAGTGGAACTGAGCTGTGATGTGTATTTACAGGGCAAATGGCAGATGCTGAGAACTATACTTATCATATTGACCCATCATATAGAATACACACAAACTATACTTACTGTCCACCTCTTTCTGTTTGGAGACTTGCTTTTGGTGTGTTTCAAGGACCTTTGGATTATGCAATGTTGTCATGTGAGGCTCTTGAACTGGGTCTTCTGCAAATGTCAGGGTATGTGGGGGGTGGCTGTACATGGCCGTTCTATCCCGCATACACAGATATATGTAGGTCTGTGCATAGCCTTCCTCAGGGCGATCTGCCACCTGAGACAAGATGCTCATCTCACCTCATGACATAGAAGTTCTATTATTTAGATCATTTTGTAACTATTATTTGTTAAAAATGATTGATGGTCCGTTGGAAGTTTGCTGATGAAGGTAAAGCTTTAATCTTTTTGGCAAAATTAGTGGAGACGAGCGAAGCAGCCTTGTTTTTTCTTTTGCTTTAGCTTTTTCAGAAGTAGACCCCAGTGTACTGCTGTGTAAACATAGTAGATATAGTCACTGCTTAAAAAAATAAATATATATATGTACACACTGGATCTAAGCAATGGAATAATTTGTACATTTGTTTTAATGCAGGAAAGTTAATAAATGTCTCACTGAACGTAGAAGGAAAAAATTTTTACTACCCAGAAGTGGAATCCAACTTTGTCAAGATAGATTTTCAAGAAGATGAGTATACCTCTGTTGCTTTCTCGCTTGAGATCCACATAAGTAATTTTACAGAACATAACAGAACAATGGATCAGTTACATTATCAAGACGTGGGGCTTCATCATGATTTCATTAATGTGTCCTTATACTTTGAAAGTCGAGTTTCATGTGAGTAGCACATTTTGTCCTTCTGCTGACTACGGCATATGGATATGTATTAGTGTCAGGAACTAAAACTGCCTCCTTTCTTTCTTTGTACCAAACTTTGCATGCATCTGTGATTCCAGATGTGATAAACAGCAGTTACAATCAAGCCCCTATTACACGGGGATATCCAGAAGTCAGGCAGGTCAGCGCTCACTTGCTCCTTGTTCATCACTCGCTGCGGGGGTTGCTACTCGGATGATCAAGGGAGCCTATAGGAGATAGCGGCAGTCTACTGCCGCCGTTCCTGTTACACGGAGTGACGGCAGCAGATTGCTTCTATACTCCTCGTTTGTCTTTCAACATGTTGAAATACATTAAAAGACAACAATCAGCCGACATCGTGCATGTCAGCTGATCATTGCCTTCTATTACATGAAACGATTATTGGCCATAATGGCTGATAATCGGCCAAATACGGCCGAAAATTGTTTTGTGTAATAAGGCCTTAAGCAAGAATGGATAACCTCTCAGAGAGTTGACATTTCCTGTTGAGGTGGACCTGAAGCCTCCAAGCATGACACAGTCAACCAGTTATTTGAATTATTTTGCAGAAAACAACTTCCCCCATTAATAGCAGTTGATTGTTGGGTGTTAGGCTCTTATACCAAGATTTGCCCCACTGTTTAGGGTCCTATTACACAGGCCAAGTAAGGCCCGATCATTTTAGTAAATGAGCGTGGATCTGCTAGATCGGTGCTCGTTTACTGGACCTATTAGACAGCCCGATAATGGGGCAGTAAGGCTGCATGGATACCTTACCTCTACGTAGTCTTCTCTCCTGTGCTCCGCAGCTTTCCAGGACTGCTGCCGCCTGTGATTGGCTGAGCGGCTTGTAAACTGCAGCCACCAGGAGCACAGCAGGCAAGACCAGGAGTGGGGAGAGGTAAGGTATCTGTTGTTTGGGCAATCGTCAGCCGTTGGCCACGCATCGCTATTACATGTAACGATCTGCGATCAGTGGCCACCGATTTTAGGTCCAAACCTAAACTAACGAACAGCCGATGAGTGTTCCATCGACTGATTTTTGTCTCTATTACAGGGAGTGATAATCGGCCAAATTGGCCTAATTCAGCCAATTATCACTCCATGTAATAGGGCCATTAGAGTAAATAACCAAAGCACAAAGTACCCTCTTGGGTGGGTCGGGGTGCCTGATACAATATATGCACAACAAAACCCTCAGGCACAGCCTCAGGGGACAAATAATCCCTTTAACAACCCCTCTTTTATAAATGAAAGCTAAAAACACAATCCCTTTGTTGCTACAGCTATATAATTCTGTAGATAGGTCTAGGAAAGTACCCAGCTATACTGTAGTCTTAGCTGTCTATATGTACAATATTGTATCGCTTGTGTTGGAAGTACCCAGCTACACTGACTATTTAAGCGGACTGTGCAACAGAGAGAGATCACTGGTTAAAATACTGAAAAAGCCCCATCTACTGGTTCATCACAACAGCGACATCATCATCCTGATGACGTCGCTATTGCCACGTCCATGTTATATCTTCCATGTTTTACACAAATTGTATATTACGCAAGACCCATATGACTTTTCTGTTCATTTCCAAAAGCAGTTTACACAAGACCCCTGGGTATCGTCTGGCTGTTCCTAATCTCGCTTGTTTTTATATGTGGATTTATCATCATTATTTACAAAGTCAAACAAGAAAAAAGAACGCATCCAGTAATAAACAGTAAGTATAAAAATATGGAACATAATCAGTTGTAGTTCATGTGAAGTTTTTATTATATATATCTCTATGTGCATCGGTGATCTGTAGATCACAACGAAACATGACATCTATGGGACAATGCTGAAGATAAGGCTGGAAGGCACTGTATTTTAGAGGAAATGTACACAGCATTTTCTGAACTATGGTCAGGTATTGGATTGTACTACTCCCAAGGGCCACATTAAAACGGAGTGTCCGTTCGTCACATTATTGGACTATGTTGCCAGTATTTGTTGGGATACCAGCAAAAAGGTATTCTGACATATATCATTGCATAACCATTGACCAAATGTAGTCTACCAGTGATAAATAGCAAGTGAGTGAATATTTTAGATCTGTTTCCTGAATATTTTTTTTATAGCACTCAAGATCCTTAAAGAGGATGTACCACCAGATACATCCTCTTTAATCTGAACCCACTAATTGAACGGCTCCGGCACGGGTCTGCGGCCTGGTTCCCGTGCATGGCGCCGTTCTATGCACCGGAACCGGCCGGTGCTCAAGCACTGGAGGTAGGCTGGGCCGCCCCCAGTCGGAGGGAATTCCCTCCCCTGTATGATGCGGCTCCCTTGGAATGAACGGACCCTCGTCATACAGGGGAGGAAATTCCCTCCAACTGGGGGCAGGCCGGCCGGCCTCCAGTGCTTGAGCACCGGCCGGTTCCGGTGCATAAAACGGCGCCGTGCACGGGAACCAGGCCACGGTCCGAAAAACGGACTGTGGCATCGGCTTCCCCGTGCCGCCGCCGTTTGATCAGTGGGTTCAGATTAAAGAGGATGTACCTGGTGGTACATCCTCTCTAAAGATTTTATTCTAAGCACCTATTTGTTAGGAAGAAGTCCCTGGTGCAGGAAATATATACTAAAATTGAAACAGAAGACTGTTGGCAGAAAAAGACCAGTTGATCCATCTATTCTGCCCCTTCATTATTTCTTTTATTAGTATCTGAGGATAGATATATGTTTTTACCAGGCAGGATTACATTCAGTTATTGTAGATTTACCAACCACATCTACTACTCTTTCAGTAAAGTAATATTTTTTGATGCTGTTTCTGAACTTTTCCCCAACTAACCTCAGATTGTGTCCCCTTGTTCTTGTGTTACTTTTTCTTTTTAAAAACACTTCCCTCCTGAACCTTATTTATCCCTAACATATATAAAGGTTTCAATCATGTCCCCTCTTTCCCTTCTTTCCTCCAGACTATACAGATTCAAATCCTTAAGTCTTTCCTGATATGTTTTATGCCTGACACCCTCCACTATTTTGTAGCCCGTCTTTGGTCCCGTTCTATTCCACCAATACCTTTTTGTAGGTGAGGTCTCTAGAACTAGACACAATATTCCAGATGTGGCCTCACCAGAGCTCTAAACAGCAGGATCACAATCTCCCTCTTCCTACTGGTTATACCTCTAGCGGTACACCCCAGCATACAATTTGCTTTCCCTACAGCCTGGTTGCACTGGTTACTCATTAATTTAAAGCGACTCTGTACTCACAATCTGTCCTCCCCAAACCACTTGTACCTTCGGATAGCTGCTTTTAATCCAAGATCTGTCCTGGGGTCCGCTCGACAGCTGATGCAGTTATTGTCTTAAAAAAACAACTTTTTAATTGGCAGCCCTGTGCCCAACGGCCGTGGTCTACATTGTGTATGCATTAGGCTGGCACAACCTCTCTGTCCCTCCTCCCCTCCCTCCTCATCATTAGGAATGCCCCAGGCAGATTGTCTCCTATTCCTCACCTGTGTCAGCACAGCACATGGGCTGGATTGTTAAAGCACCTGTGCAATGTTCAGACAGGAGAAACTGTTCTAGGGGCATTCCTCATGATGAAGAGGGTGGAGAGGAGGGATGGAGGGGTAGTGTAAAGATGGGCACAGCCACGGCTGTTTGACAAAGGGCTGCCAGTTTAAAAGTTGTTTTTTAGGACAATAACTGCATCACCTGCCGAACCGACTCCAGGACAGATCTTGGATTAAAAGCATCTATTCGAAGGTGCAAGCGGTTTGGGGGGGGGGGGGTGGATTGTAGGTACAGAGTCACGTTAAGGCTGTCAGAAATCACTACCCCTGAATCCTTCTCTTCTGAAGTCTTTGCCAAAAAAGAACTGCCAATATGATAATCCGAGGATCTCTCATCAAGTGCATTATTTTACACTTGAAAGCAATAAAATGCAGTTTTGATTACTTATCTAGTAAATAGTGTATTATTTGGTGGCCATGCCAATTGATTAATTCCACTAGAGCCTGTAAGTAAAGTATGCATTAGTGAGACAATGTCCAAATTGTACATTTACAAGCTGACTTGAATCCTAATTTAGATTATCTGTCATGAGTTGTTGCCTACACAAATCTAAAAAATCTTTTGTCAGTTTCAGCATCTACAATGCATAGCTGTTTACCACTAAGTTCAGTTCCTGTTTTTGCCATATAGTCCACCTTTCGAAAACATTAACTCTAGTGCAGAAGCTTGCCTTAAAGGAGAAGGCCCCATCTAAAACCCTGGTGTAGGCAGGGGCTAGGGGGAACATAATAAACAATCTATACTTACCCATCCCCGTGCCCCAGCAGCACTGCATCAAAAGCTTACTGCTCAGCCAGTCAGTGACTGCAGCGTTGTCCTGCCCCAGTCAATGGCTGGCTGAGTGGGCATTTCTCAGTGGGGGCACAGGGATGGGTAAGTATAGATTTATTATGTTGCTCCCACCCCTTGCATGTACTGGATTTTCAGATGGGGCCTGGAGTTCGCCTTTAAGGAGACAGTGCTGTTTTACCACTGATCATCCTACTTTTCATGTTTGCAGTGTTATGTTGTTTACCCACAAATACCCACTATAAACTATGGTAATAGCTGAATGCTTTCACATCCACCTACCTATATCAGCGATAGCTGTGTTGTAACCACTTAAACCATATAAAATATCCTATTGGTTATAATAAAGTGGCTGTTAAGTGTATTGTCTTTCTTAATAGATAACCAAGAAAGATCAAGTATCCCAAGACCGAAAGAAGAGCACAGCAACGAATCATCAGAAAGAAATTGCTATGAGAATCATGATAGGTGTAAGCCGGGTAAGCGTAATTCTCACAACAGGTTAAAAAGTCAAATGCCAGATAATTATTGGTTTATTAAAAGGGATTTTGGGGGCTGTACAGAAAATAGGTTCAAGGGTTGATCTTTGGCACCATCTATCAGGCTGCATATGAGATAATCTTCAGATGCTAATATCTATTGCTAGTTATATATAACAATAGCTGTTTCAGGAAAGGACAAATGGAAAGTGCTAACAGGGAAACAACTGTTATATGCAGTGTTATGGTGCATTTACACAGGCAGATTTATCTGACAGATTTTGGAAGCCAAAGCAAGGAATGGATTTGAGAAGAGGAGAAATCTCAGTCTTTCCTTTATGAACTGTTCCCTGTTTATAGTCTGTTCCTGTCTTTAGCTTCAAAAATCTGTCAGATAAATCTGCCTGTGTAAACGCACAATTAGGTTGGGTTTACACAGAAAGATTATCTGCCAAAGATTTGAAGCCAAAGCCAGGAATGGATTTGAAAAGAGGAGAAATCTCAGGCTTTCCTTTATGACCTGATCTCTGTTTATAGTCTGTTTCTGGCTTTGGCTTCAAATCTTTGGCAGATAGTCTGTCAGATAATCTTTCTGTGTAAATGGACCCTAATGCTAAGTTTACACAAGGCGATTATTGGCCCGATCGCACAATTAACGATTTCGAAGTAACGTTTTTTTTAATAACGATCAGCGTTTAGACGGTACGATATATCGTACGGAAAAATCGTTTTGCGATCGTTTTGCAATGGCGCACCTGCAGCCCGGACCGCCCGCATAGGTGCATGGGGCTGCAGATGAGCGGGGGCCGGGCTGCGAGCGGGGGGCCGGACTTTGGGCGGCGGGACTTTCGCGCGACGACTGTTTAAACGGAACGATTGGCAAATTTTTTGCGAACAACGAACGACGATTTAAGAACAAGTTAAAAGATCAAAATGAACGATTTCTCGCTCGTCGTGCGATCGTTCGCTGTGTTTACACGTACAATTATCGTTCGAATTCGACCGTTATCGTGCAAATTCGTAAGATAATCGTTCCGTGTAAACCCAGCATTAGGGTATAGAGACATGATTAGGTATCTGTGTGGGGGATTCTTCTTTATTATCCTTTAGAAATCCAGGCAACCATGCATTACATTGTAGCCATCTTATTTTTAGCAACAGCTTTAAGGGATTTTTTTAAGGGAAGCTGTCACATAAAAGCGAGAAAAGGGACACTGAGGTTCTGGCGGCACCCCCCAACATATACCAAACTTTGTTCTAATATTAATCTTTGTTCTGGTACTGTATGTAACATACTTAGTTCTAGTAATGCATGCACTGAGCTTGATCCTAGTGCTACATATATTTATTAAGCTTGGTTCTGGTACTGTATGTAATGTACTTAATTCTAGTAATGCATGCACTGAGCTTGATCCTAGTGCTACATATATTTATTAAGCTTGGTTCTGGTACTGTATGTAATGTGCTTAAATCTAGTAATGCATGCACTGAGCTTGATCCTAGTGCTACATATGTGTATTAAGCTTAATTCTGGTATTGAGTGTACTGAACCCAGTTCTGATACTAAGTTACATGAATATATATATATTTAACCTAGTAGAGAACCCATGGTAAAAACATTATGCCACACCTGTATATGGCCATTTTGAGACACTGATGATTTATACCTTTATTACAGATGGACAGAAGAATGAGAACTTTTACTCAAGCCCATTCCTCCCTGTAATAACTGAGCAGCAAGATACTGTGTTCAAGTAATTCTTCTGATGGACCACCTCACACTAAATGTTGAAGCTGTTCATATGTCTCATGATACTTCACACAGTACAGTCTGCATTGACTTTTATAAGCCCTGTAGCACACAGACTAATGCAAAGTGGATTCTTCACCACCTGCTCCTCATGTTTGGTTGCGATTAGCCTTGCTTGGTCTCCATTGCAGAGTAATGAGGATTTCTGCTGAAGCAAGCTTAAAATTTACTTAAAGGGTTGGACCACTGACAACTGCTTCCATCATAAAAATGGGTAATGATATCTGACAGCCTTAAAACGAGTCACCAGTGCAACCAGGCGGTGGGGAAAGCAAATTGTATGCTGGGGTGTATAGCTAGAGGTATAACCAGTAGGAAGAGAGAGATTGTGATCCCGCTGTATAGAGCTCTGGTGAGACCACATCTGGAATACTGTGTCCAGTTCTGGAGACCTCATCTAAAAAAGGACATTGATAAAATAGAATGGGTCCAAAGACGAGCTACAAAAATGGTGGAGGGTGTCAGGCATAAACCATATCAGGAAAGACTTAAGAATTTGAATCTGTATAGTCTGGAGGAAAGAAGGGAAAGGGGGGACATGATTGAAACCTTTAAGTATGTTAAAGGAAAAAATAAGGTTCAAGAGGGGGGTGTTTTTAGTAAAAAACTTAGCTCACGAAAAAGAGGACACAGTGAGAGATTAGTTGAGGGAAAGATCAGAAGCAACATGAGAAAATATATTTTACTGAAAGAGTAGTAGATACCTGGAACAAACTTCCAGCAGAGGTGGTTGGTAAATCTACAATAACAGAATTTAAACACGCCTGGGATAGACATATATCTATCCTAAGATAATAAGAAAGATAATACTAAAAGGTCAGACTAGATGGACCCAGTGGTCTTTTTCTGCCGACAATCTTCTATGTTTCTATCATGAACTGACTTTCCCCTCACAGGATATAAGACATTTACATTGCTGCTATGTTGCCAGTCAAGGTACTTTTATGTATATTATTATGATAATACAGTAATTTGGGGCGGTTACCAGTGATGGTTCACATCTGCCCCAAAAAAACAGGAAATTTATAAAGGGGTGTTTAAAAATGTTTTACAGTATATATATATATATAATTTTTTTTTTTTTTTTTTTATTTCAATAAAAAAGTGGACTTCTTTATCAATTATCCATTATGGACTTCTTTATCAGTCTGTTATATGTCATACAGTAGGTGATATACAATGATAAAGAATAGTGCCTGAATATAAGACCTAATATGCAACATGACGAGTGGTCACTACAAATAATTTGTGGATAGCTACTTATTCACATAGCCAAAACCAAACATTTTAGAATTTATAAGATTTTCTTTCCTAATTGTGCATACTTAATTCAAAGAAGAGAGAAAAATAATCTAAAGCCAAAGGCAGTGTCTTTTCTAATGTAGGAACTAGCAAATTCTAATATTCCAGATCCTTCTTTCTCTGGATATTATATACAGTACATGTGATCAGTGGTCAGTTCCACAAAAAATTGGCTGTCCTGTCTATATGGACAGCTTTACTCTATGCATAGAACCCAAAATTATTAATGAACGGAAAAAAAAACCCACCATACTCACCTGCCCCTATCTCCTGCAGCTGTGGCACCAATGGTTCCTGGTCCCCGCTGCTCTCCACCATTTGCTTTGATCATTGATTGGCTAAGTGGGTAGTTTTTGCTCTGACAACACATCAGAGGAAGTAGAAGTGACTGGCTGAATGAATGGAGAGTTCCTGCAGGATTATATCAGAGGAAGCAGCAGAGAGCAGTGAGGACCGGGGACAATAGTAATGGCAGAGGCAGGGGATCTGAGCCGGAGAGTATTCTTGCTGTGTTTTTTTTTTTTTTTTTTATCACAAATTGCTTTTGATTTTTGGACTAGCCCTGTAATGAATATACTCAAAAAACACATGTACTACTCAATAAACAATACTATTTGGAAAAAAAACAACACAAAAAAGTATTTTTTTTAAACATTTTATTTGTACATATGGTGAGACAAATAGATTTTCTATTACCAATATCTTTGTCCTGCATTTGGCTATAAGACAGATGGCTGAATCAGGAGCCTCCCCCATGTGCCCTGTCTTCAGGGTGGGATAAAGAATGTGCAGCCCCACCCTCTTGTCTAAGCCCCACCCCATCAGTCTGCAGAGCTTATTAGCAGGAGATTAACCCATGTGTTCTTTGCAGGATTTCTACAAGACGCATGCAGAAAATCCTACAGAGAGGCAAACAGTGGGGGCAAAACTATATATGGTTTACATTTCATCATTTCATTCTAGATTAGAGTTTCTTTAAAGGAGAGAGGGGGCAGTGCTATACCAACATTGGACCCCCCTTCATTCTCTCAACTAATGGAAATCCAAGAAACTAGACCCTCCAACTGATCATAAAGTGTTATCATATTGTGATGAGAGATTACTTTATAAAATCAGGCTATTAAGAAAAGAGGGAGGATATGACATAAGACACATTCTTCTCCAAACAAGTACACAGATTATCAGGATAACTATATAGTCAGAGCAGACATACAAATATTCTAGGATGGCAAAAATAAATATCTTTATATACGTTTTGTTCCTTATACAGTAGGACTAGTGACTAAGATCCAATAATAGGAATAAATCAGGGGCCATCTAAAGCCAGATCCAATGAGTGTGTATGATCTATCATGGGTATGATGGGAGTGTTAGAACACCTAAACAATAATCTCTTATATAAAAGGTATTTATATAATCATGTCATTGTATTTAAAAGCAGTTTAGGTCTGTAATCTCATAAATTTATAGAAAATATTCAAGTATTTCTGTGTTACGAGTAAAATGCGGCATTGGAATGGATCTGTAATAAAGTGTACCTAAACTAACAAAATTCTAACAAATCATAAGGACATCAGTTTGGACTGGAGGGGGTCCATCTACATAGAAAGATATGCCATTAACTTATGGTTATGGTAGTCCCACCAATCAGCAGAAAAAAAAGGAGCAGTGTTAGTAGAGCACTATGGCCCTTCCCTGCAGTACCTGGCACAGCAATAACCATACAAGAGTGGCTTTGCCAGGTATTGCAGCTTGGTCCATTAAGTGAGTAAAATGGAATATTAAACGGGTTGTCCAGGCTTAGAAAAACATGGCCACTTTCTTCCAGAAACAACACCACTCTTGTCCTCAGTTTCAGTGTGATTTTGCAGTTCAGTTCCATTGATGTGAATGGAGTTGTAATACCACACACAACCTGAGGACGGGGGTGGTGCTATTTTTGCAAGAAAGTAGCTGTGCTTTTTCTAATCCTAGAGAACTCCTTTAATGTAATATCCTAGAAAACCCCTTTAACCTAGATGTTAAAGGAGACCTGTCACCCCCCCGTGCCGGGGTGACAGGCTCCCGACCCCCCGTTACAGCCCCCTATACTTACCTGATCCCGCCGGGTCCCGCTTCCTGATGCGGTCGGGTGACGGAGATATCAGCGCCCGAAGCCCGGCGCGTGCTCACAGGAGAGTCCGACGCTCATAGGGAATGAATGGGGAGTCCGATGCTCCGTCATTCTCTATGGGCATCGGACTCCCCTGTGAGCGCGCGTGCGGGGCTTCGGGCGCTGATATCTCCGTGACCCGACCGGATCAGGAAGTGGGACCCGGCAGGATCAGGGGAGTATAGGGGGCTGTAACGGGGGGTCGGGAGCCTGTCACCCCGGCACGGAGGGTGACAGGTCCTCTTTAATCACACTATGAATTTTTACACTTGACTCCATGTTACCAGATTTATTTCAATAGCGATATATATTTGAAAAAAAAAAATAAAATTCTAAGAAAAATCTACAGCAATTTTTGGTGGCAACAACTTGAACATGAGAGTGCAATCTGTCTAGTTATACTGTGGTACCCGCTGCTCACATAACAAAGCTAGTCATTCAGAAATCTGAGAAAGCTGGATGACAATCCATGTTGAACCTGATATAGGTATCAATTCATAAAAGCATAATGCAGACAGATTTTTGCCTCTGTTTTACAACCAACAGTGTCTGATGACCCAAGGTGATCATATATCACTTGTATAAGTGGTCATATTTCGTTACCAGGGAAAACCCAGAAAAAAACACATTTGCTATCATAACAAATTAGAAGAAGTTCTGGTATAAATAAACTTCTGTATTTCTCTGACCTTTCCCATGACACCAGTTCCTATTTCCTAAATTCTATTAATAACGTAATTTTATATTATTAGCCTTAAATAATTATTGAGAATTATCAATGGAGAACCTATTCTAAAACACTGGGGTTGTTTTATACATTGTGCAAAAGTAGCAGACACTGTGCCTGTTCCTAGCAGACACACAGCATAGACTGAAGTTTGTTCATTTAAAACTGGCTGGTTAAAGGGAACCTATCAGCAGGACAGGGTCTACATTGGGAGGGCTATGGAGTCAAAATTGTAGTCGTAGTCAGTTTTGGGTGGAGTCAGATACAATAAAATTTTTCAAAATAAAAGAAAATAACATTGCATAATTAATTTATTAAGTGTATGCTTTGTTAAACCTTTATAGTTACCATTTTATTGCAGTAAATTTGTTATTACTAATTATTATGCATAAGTAGTCTGAGGCCTGGTGTAAAAAACTGAAAATTTTCCTTGACTCCATAGCCCTGCCCATTTATTCAATATTCCATGAAAGGAGGCCTTTTCCTAAGATAGAAAGATCCCAAAACAGAACAGGGGATGACTAGCTGATCGGTGGAAATATAACCATGTGAATAGTGCTTCGCCATGTTCAGAAGTCAGACATGCAGGCTGCTTCATCATTCACCTAGGGGACAATTAATCTCTGTTCTCTTGATCAGTGGGGTCACAGCGATCAGCTAGTTATCTCCTATCTTGTGGATATTGGATCGCTACTAATCTTGGGAAACCCCTTTTAACTAGCCAGTTTATTTGCATCCACTAAATTATCATCTAAAGGAAGACGTAAAAGAAAAGTGAATCCTTTCTACTTGGCTTCTTAGGAGAACACCCCTTAATCCTTCTGCAGGACAAGACCTAAGCGGGCCATGTGACCTCTTTTAGCTCTACTGAGTAACTGAAAGAGCTATTAAAGTTCATAAGGTCGAGTCGAGTGGGCAGGGCCTAATGTTTTGGCTGGCACTTCAGATAGTCATTTATTGGATGCAAAATACTCACTAACTCAGCTTTAAAGGGGTTATCCAGCGCTACAAAAACATGGCCACTTTCCCCCTACTGTTGTCTCCAGATTGGGTGGGGTTTTGAAACTCAGTTCCATTGAAGTAAATGGAGCTTAATTGCAAAGCACACCTGAACTGGAGACAACAGTAGGGGGAAAAGTGGCCATGTTTTTGTAGCGCTGGATAACCCCTTTAACAGGGCTTCATCCAAATAACACAATCTAGCTGTGCACTATATGAGCTCAGATACAAATAGTAAGGCTGCTATGCTTTAGAAGAGGTAGCCTGAATGTGGGAGAACTGGAGTATAGGAAGAAGAAGGCGGAAAGCATCCTGGATGTAGGTTGTGCTGTTATTCCCCTGTAAAGTAAAGAAAAAAAAAAAACATTTCTATTCATGGATACATCATGTGCATAGATACTGTGGGCCCATGCATACAAACATATAGTGGGGAAATGGTGCAAAAACTCCCAACAAATCTACAATTTATTAAACAAGATTAGCCCGGAGCATAGATTACAAATCGACAGGGTCCCTAATAACAGCAACCAAAAGGGGTTGTCTAGCGAAATACTTTTTCTTTGAAATCAACTGGTTTTAGAAAGTTATATAGATTTTTAATTTACTTCTATTAAGAAATCTCAAGTCTTCCCTTACTTATTGTGTCAGACTGAAAAGAAAACACCACTTCCTGCGGCTAAGTATGGGAAAACTTAAGATTTCTAAATGGAAGTAAATTACAAATCTATATAACTTTCAGGAACTAGTTGATCTGAAAGAAAAACATTTTCGCTGGACAACTCCTTTAAGATGGGGTTCACATGATGTTTTCCTGTGTGCATTTTGATGCAGTGAAAAGTGTGTGCAAACAGCGTCCCATTGTTTTGAAAGCCAATAAACGTTGCAGTTCACACTAAAAAAACAATAGGATGAGGTTTGGGAATAGAATAGGCATGAATATTGGAAAAACTTGTACATGCCTGTGTGAATTAGGCCCCCTTCACACTTCAGGAAAATCCGCCCGTTTTTCTAATCAGTAATTCCTGTCAGGATTTCCTGACCCATAGGGTTGCTTTGAACACTGACACCCTTCAGGATTTTTCCCTTCAGGGTGTCCGTTCAGGACAATAGGTCAGGAAATGATAAGACGGGTGCCCCCATAGAAGTCTATGGAAGCTCAGTAAACCCTGATACTTTCCTGACACTACTGCTGGTTTCCTGAACATAAAAACTGATTACTGTCAGGAAATCCTGAAGGTTTCCTGAAGCCTTTTGGCTCTTGATCAGGATTTCCTGACAGGAAAAACTGACACTGTGGTGTGAATGGGGCCTTAGGAGGTTTTTCAGATGGACTATCAGAGTAAGCTAACATGACACAAAGTCCTAATGAAGACACCTGTATATTAATAGACTAAGCACTAGAGATGAGCGGACCTGGAGCATGCTCGAGTCCATCCGAACCTGATCGTTCGGCATTTGATTATCGGTGGCTGCTGAAGTTGGATAAAGCCCTAAGGCTATGTGGAAAACATGGATATAGTCATTGGCTGTATCCATGTTTTCCAGACAACCTTAGAGCTTTATCCAAGTTCAGCAGCCCCCGCTAATCAAATGCCGAACGATCGGGTTCGGATGGACTCGAGCATGCTCGAGGTTCACTCATCTCTACTAAGGACACAAAGTAAGTAACATACAGTATATCCAATATATATTTATAGCTCACTGCAGCAGCTTACAAGTTAAAGAGGCTTTCTTGCTAATAATATTTACCAGAGATTCACAGAATAGATTGTAAATGTTAGGTACCTGGGTACTGCATTACTACAGTACCTCAGTCCCCCCTTTCCCCTCACCAGCACCACTGGGTTCCTCCATACTGGTGAAAAGTCCCAATGAGCGCATCCCCCCACCCCCCTTCATAATGTAACAGTAGGAATCTTGCTTCGGGATAGCTAATATATGTTTTAAGTTGGAAAAACATCTTAGTAAAATAAAAGCAAAATATGGAAAATAAGGAAAAAAATTAGTGTGCTGGTCCCATAGACTTACATAGGTCTGTCACATGGCACAGAGCTGGGAGAGGGTAGTGCACAGTTTTCTGCATTCATTGTAGTAAACGGTAGGGATCCGAACACCCAGACTGCAATCAGCCCTAACTTTTTAAAACTTTGGACACATCTACATGTCAAAAGTTTTTTTTTTAAATGAAAGTGCCCCTTTAAACTAAACTTTCATTTTTCTACAGAACTGCAATTATGGAGTAATGTTAGAGCATGTTACCTCTAGTTGTATACTGTTGACCATAGGGTTTAATACTTCTGCTTTCAGCTTGCTCTGTTGAACAAATACAGTTATTTAGTTTCCAGTTTGTATTAAGTATACTGTACACATAATAAAAGTTATCACATGTGAAGCTACCCCTAGATGTCAAACGGAGCCCCCTTCTGCAAACCACTTGGAAAGCCTGGACTAAAAGTAGGCGTATACTCTCCTTAAACCCTCATTACTCCCTATTATTGACACCAACGCATAACCCTACCTTCCAAAATGGCACCTCCCTGCCTATATTCCATAGATGGCATGCAAACGGGATATCTCATCTGGCACATCTGGTAGACAAGGCCCAGAAACGACCACTCTCCTTCAATGAGCTCCGCCTGCGCAACGAGATTGTGGGTCCCCATCCCTTCTATTATCTCCAAAGTTATAGTTACATTGTTAAGGTGGTTCGACACATGTCTGGTGATGACTGAGATGACCCTTTCCTGGCTTTGACACCTTCCAAGCAATTAAACCCTAAGCAAATAACAACCTATTATATGTGGCTGACCCGCAAGTATGATTACTCCACCACCACCACAGGAATATCATACTGGACCACAGTGATAGATGACCTCACGGTGAACGATATCTTACAAGCCTTACACACTGCAGAAAAATACTTACCTTCTGCCTTCTATTGGGAAATGGCTTATAAAATTACCCATAGAGCCTATGTTTCTCCTCATAGGGGATTCCTTATTGGAAACACAACAGACCACTCCTGCCTGAAGTGCAAGGCCCCACATGCTGACCTCTTTCATTGTTTATGGGCATGCCTGTCTATACAGGCTTTTTGGAAGGTGGTTGTCACATTTGTCACCACCCGTCTTGGACTACCCTGCTCCCCCACCCCCCTTTGGTGTATATTCGGCATTCCCACAGAAGAACCCCCAATACAATTAGCCACCGACAAACAATTGCTATTTTATGTCTCTGCTGCAGCAAGGAAGTCTATTCTCCATTGCTGGATAGAACCCTCCCACCGACAAGAAGGCTCCTTCTTGAGAAACTAGTTCATCTCTTCCGTATGGACTGGGTACAGGCCTCTTTACTCAAAGAAAAGAAGGTCCAACATTTCTACCTCACATGGTCTAAGTTCCTCCCTCTCATCCCACTGCATGTAAGAGACAGACTGAAGCAATGCTTCCGCAATACGACATGGTATTTAGAACAGAATATTAGTGGTAGAGACCCGTTTGATTTTCATTGACATCAAGTCTCACTGCTGATCTCATCTCCTTCCCCGAGATGCTGCCCCTCCTCCTTTCCTCCGGGTGCCCAGAGCCCCCCCCCCCATGCCCCCTAAGTTGTCATGTTAAATGATCCTTTATAATATGCTTTATCTTTATGAGAAAAAAAAAGTAATGTGCTATCATATTTTTGTTTTGTTATTTGTTGACAATATGCTCATTGGATCGTACTCCTATATTACTTTTGACCTTCCCCCTTCCTTTCTGTACCCCTTCCCTTTTGATGCTGTTAAAAATTTTTCAATAAAAACAAGGTTTAAAAAAAAAAAAAGTTATCACATGTGAAAGTCTGATCAGAGGTACAAGTCTAAGTGCCTAAAGCGACTCTGTATCCACCAACCCACCCCACCAAACTGCTAGTACCATCTGTTTGAGAAGAGTAAATCCTCACCGGTCGTTCCTTTTAATATGCTCCTGGTGCCTTGGTTAGAGCAAAAATGATCTTTTAATTTGCAATGCTGTGTCATACTGGTGTGGCCTATAGTATCTGTGTCCCAGGTCCGAGACGCCTCTTCTTCCTTCCTCCCCACCCTCCTCATCATTAGGACCACCCTGGCAGGGTTGTCACTCATCACTTGTCTAAACTGCACCTGTGTTGCTACAGCACGGGTGCAGTTTAGACAAGTGATCATTGGAAAAATCCTGCCACAGGGTGTTCCTAATGATGAGGAGGGTGGGGAGGAAGGAAGCAGAGGCGTCTCAGACCTGGGACACAGACATACCAGTTTGAAACAGCGCTGCAGACTAAAAGATCATTTTTTGCTCTAACCAAGGCACCAGTCGCATTTTAAAAGACACTGTGAGGATTTACTCTCATCAAACAGATGGTACTAGCAGTTTGGTGGGGTGGGTTGGTGGATATAGGTTTGCTTTGAGGGCTTGGCGTTTTCGTGTGTGTGTGTGTGGGGGGGGGGGGCAATTAAATTAGGGAACCAGATAAGCCTGCTTGAAAAGATTAGTTTTGAGGGCACGTTTGAAGCTGTGGTATAATTACTACATAATATACTTACTCCAGCAGAGGTCAGAGTATCAGAAAAGCATTTTGACAAGGAGAATACTTCCTTACACATAGCACCGGTTAGCCTAGGGTATTTAAAGAATACAATTATACAGTAATACAGTTCTAAAGCAATATCAATATAACAAAATAGTTAAAAAAAGAAAAACATGACTCAAGAAGGAAAATTTATGCAAATTTTTACGGGCAAATGTAATGTACAATTATTCAGGTTGTGTACCCTGTTCAGCTACCTTTTCAATGAGCATGACATTAGTCTAGTGCTAGAGACATCATTATGTAACATGGTGACTAAAGTCCTGGTGCTCCATAACAGCTGAAACTTTCAAGTAACCATCAACTACAACTAATATTTTAGAGCAGTTACTTACATAAATAAATTAAAATAAGTAAAGTAAAAAAAATAGCCAAGATGACAGCTTTATGGTCAGAATACCCACAGATTGCCATTTTATCTTACTGTCCAAAAAGCATTTTCTCCGTAGGTCTCTGTTTAAAATGTTGCTCAGTTTCTCCTCTGCAGCCTTTACATTGTCACATATAGTGCTTCCTGACGGGCTCCATCTCCGATCTCTTTTGCTCCTCCTCTCCAGAGGGGCTGTTAGCAATGATTTATAAATCAGATCAAATCAGATCTGGTCACACCTCAGATTAGAAGAAAGTTCAGGGCAAAGAAGATAAGGGCTGGAGGTTGACGAATTTCAGTGACCCAATAAAATATCTGTCAGCATACAGGCTGTAGAAGAGAAACTGAGCAACTGAGAAATGTTATATATATATATATATATATATATATATATATATATATATATATATGTCACGAGGACGACTACTAGCACCATGCATATCTAAATTGTTTTCAGCACATTTGTAAAGCAACTTTCCTTTTTCATCAGCATTTGGAAAGTATTCTGGTTTCTATTTGTCCTGAGGTTGCTGGTGGTCATACAAGTAAGGTTAACAGCAGATCCCAGCAACATAAGTAGGCTTTGATAATGATCTCAAGATACAAGTCTGAGGTCTACTTTAGTGACAACTTTAGTACATCTCACTAAACCACAAACCACTGCAATTCGCTCACTTACTTTACAATCTACTGTAGAATTACAAAGGAATCACCTGAGAAGCCAATATTCTGTAAGTGTTCTCAACTTTTGTCCCTTTCAAACACATAAACATTTAAACTCTGTAACCTCTCTATAAATGTGTAGTGTTTTATGGTGGATTCTATGGTGGACACACTATAGCTAAGTGAATAGATAAGTTTACTTAAGAGCTACAGCTAAATTCAGAGCAACACATGAAAAAAGCTACAGGATATAAAAAAGTAAACATTGATAAACAAAAATATACTAAAATATGAAGTTGAGTTGGAATTAGAAGTGGTAAGATAAATGCACAAGTATCCCTTAATTCTATGTAGCTATGTTATGGACACTTAAAGCGACTTCATACCCACAATCTGATACCCCAAACCACTTGTACCTTCGGATAGCTGCTTTTAATCCAAGATCTGTCCTGGGGTCCGTTCAGCAGAGGATGCAGTTATTGTCATAAAAACAACTTTTAATCCAGCAGCGCTGTGTCTAACGGCCGGGGCTTACATTTGTATATGCATTAGGCTGGCACATCCTCTCTGTCCTTCCTCCCCACCCTCCTCATTATTAGGAATGCTCCAGGCAGATTGCTTCCTATTCCCCACCTGTGTGTATAATGAACATGGGCTGGATCGTTAATACACCTGTGCAAAGCTCAAACAGCAGTAAATGTTCCTGGAGCATTCCTAATGATGAGGTGGGTGGGAAGGAAGGACAGAGAGGATGTGCCAGCCTAATGCATATACAAATGTAAGCCACAACCGTTAGACACAGCGCTGCTGGATTAAAAGTTATTTTTATGACAATAACTGCATCCCCTGCTGAACGGACCCCAGGACAGATCTTGGATTAAAAGCAGCTATCTGAAGGTACAAGTGGTTTGGGGGGGGTCAGATTGTGGGTACAGAGTCGCTTTAATGTAACATTAATGATGTTACAACATGTGCAATATATTGGTAATACTATAGCATTACCATTACTTGTATTTGTCTACTCACTTGGCTAAAACAGTAGCCTGGTCTTTCACTGGCTTTTCTACATCTTGTCCATGAAGTATAAGCTCTGCCACCTTATGTAGTTGCTCAATGCATCGTGCTGTAATTTCTGCCAGACTCTCCACTGACTTCATGTATATATCCTGAAAGCAAATGGTAACAAGTCAGTATTTCTATAGTAATGGACAAATGAAATGAAAATTAACTCTTTGATCATAATTAGCATTTTAGTATCATCTATAGCTGGACCCCACAGCTCTATGGAGCCAAATTTAGATAATCATTGGGTTCTATAGTGATAAAAGATCCCAGAAAATACAGCATGCTCTGCCTATTGGGTTCTATAAAATATAACATTTTGGCCCGAACAGCTGATACACAACTTGCTATCAGATTTTAAAGCGACTCTGTACCCACAATCTGCCCCCTCAAAACGCTTGTACCGTTGGATAGCTGCTTTTAATCCAAAACCTGTCATGGGGTCCGTTTGGCAGATGATGCAGTTATTGTCCTAAAAAACAACTTTTAAACTTGCAGCCCTGTGTCAAATTGGCATGGCCTAGAGTGTGTGTGCCCTAGGACTGCACTGCCTCTAAGTCCTTCCTCCCTGCCCTCTTAATATTAGGAATGCCCCTGTGGAGGATTTCTCCTATTCATCACTTGTCTGAACACTGCACATATGCTGGATCATTAAGGCACCTGTGCAGTGTTCAGACAGGTGATGATTGGGAGAAATCCTGCTCAGGGTGTTCCTAATGAGGAGGAGGGCTATGTAAATTTGACACAGGGCTGAAAGTTTAAAAGTTGTTTTTAGAACAATAACTGTATCACCTGCCGAATGGACCCCAGGACAAATCTTGGATTAAAAGCAGCTATCCGAAGGTACAAAAGGTTTGGGGAAGGAGGAGATTGTGAGTACAGAGTTGCTTTAATTTCCAGCTCAGACTTTTATGGGAGAGAAGAACTATAAGATTTGATGCAGACTGATGCAATTTTATCATTGTATGCCAATATATCAATATAACATCTAGTGAGATTAAATGGTATCTATTCACTGTCCAGTAGTTAGATTATTAATAATAAACTGTATTAATCCCTTATAAGCAATCATAATGCCACCTATAACAACATTAAAATGCCCAATAGGCTCTTTTGCTCTGCCCAATAGGCTCTTTGTATGGAGTGGCAGTCCATATGCTTCATTCAGACAGGGGACTTGAGATTGGGTCTGAAGGGTCAGACTTCTATGATCATACTCAGGGCCGCCGATAAGGCAGTACAACTGGTACTGCCGTACGGGGCCCGGACCCTAAGAGACATGGGGGGGGGGGCCCGCCGGCCGCTGCCCTCCGTCCGCTACGCTAGGGGGGCCCGCACGGCCCCCCTTGCCACCTGTTTTTGATGGGGGGGAGCACCGGCCCACGGGTGCCTAGTCCGCGCCGGGAGGGTGGGGGGGGGGGGGGAGGGGGTGACGGAGAGGCCGGGAGAAGGATGGGCGGGCAGGCAGGCTGGTTCCCTCCCCCCATGCAGCGCCGGGGTCCGGGGCAGGTGTTGAGCTTCCGGCACACACAATGACAGAGGCCGGAAGCTCACAGCTGCAGCCCCGCGGTCCCGGATCTTGTCTCCTGCTCGGCGGCGCTCACGTGATGTGACGTCATCGCCGAGCAGGAGAGAAGATCCGGGAACGCGGGGCTGCAGCTGTGAGCTTCCGGCCTCTGTCACACTGTGTGTGCCGGAAGCTCAACACCTGCCCCGGACCCCGGACCTCGGCGCTGCATGGGGGGAGGGAACCAGCCTGCCTGCCCATCCTTCTCCCGGCCGCCCGCCCCGTCACCCCCAGCCTCTCCCCTCTGCCCGCCCCCGGCCCCCCTGCATCCTCAGCTGCTCCCCTGCTGGGGGGCAGCCTCTCCCCCTGCCCCCCAGCGTCTCCCCTGACCTCAGCCTCTCCCCTGCCCCCCCCCCCAGCCTCTCCCCTGCCCCCTCCAGCCTCTCCCCTGCCCCCCCCAGCCTCTCCCCTGCCCCCTCCAGCCTCTCCCCTGCCCCCTCCAGCCTCTCCCCTGCCCCTCCAGCCTCTCCCCTGCCTCTCCCCCTAACCCTCAGCCTCTCCCCTGCCCCCCCCCCCAGCCTCTCCCCTGCCCCCCCCAGCGTCTCCCCTGACCTCAGCCTCTCCCCTGCCCCCCCCCCAGCCTCTCCCCTGCCCCCTCCAGCCTCTCCCCTGCCCCCTCCAGCCTCTCCCCTGCCCCCCAGCCTCTCCCCTGCCTCTCCCCCTAACCCTCAGCCTCTCCCCTGCCCCCCAGCCTCTCCCCCTGCCCCCCCCAGCCTCTCCCCCTGCCCCCCCCCAGCCTCTCCCCCTGCCCCCCCAGCCTCTCCCCCTGCCCCCCCCAGCGTCTCCCCTGACCCCCCAGCCTCTCCCCTGACCCCTCAGCCTCTCCACCTAACCCTCAGCCTCTCCCCCTGCCCCCCAGCCTCTCTCCCTGCCCCCCAGCCTCTCCCCCGGTCCCCAGCCTCTCCCCCTAACCCTCAGCCTCTCCCCTGCCCCCCAGCGTCTCCCCTGACCCTCAGCCTCTCCCCTGACCCTCAGCCTCTCCCCTGCCCCCCCAGCCTCTCCCCCTAACCCCCAGCCTCTCCCCCTAACCCCCAGCCTCTCCCCTGCCCCCCCAGCCTCTCCCCCTGCCCCCCCAGCCTCTCCCCCTGCCCCCCAGCCTCTCCCCCTAACCCTCAGCCTCTCCCCCTAACCCTCAGCCTCTCCCCCTAACCCTCAGCCTCTCCCCTGCCCCCCCAGCCTCTCCCCTGCCCCCCCAGCCTCTCCCCTAACCCTCAGCCTCTCCCCCTAACCCTCAGCCTCTCCCCTACCCCACAGCCTCTCCACCTAACCCTCAGCCTCTCCCCTGCCCCCCAGCATCTCCCCTGACCCCAGACTCTCCCCCTGTCCCCCAGCCTCTCCCCCTGCCCCCCAGCCTCTCCCCCTGCCCCCCAGACTCTCCCCCTGCCCCCAGACTCTCCCCCTGCCCCCCCAGCCTCTCCCCCTGCCCCCCCCAGACTCTCCCCTGCCCCCCAGCGTCTCCCCTGATCCCTCAGCCTCTCCACCTAACCCTCAGCCTCTCCCCCTGCCCCCCAGCCTCTCCTCCCTGCATTCTCAGCCTCTCCCCTGCCCCCCAGCCTCTCCCCTGCCCCCCCAGCCTCTCCCCCTAGCCCTCAGCCTCTCCCCTGCCCCCCAGCGTCTCCCCTGACCTCAGCCTCTCCCCCCTGCATTCTCAGCCTCTCCCCTGACCCCCCAGCCTCTCCCCTGCCCCCCAGCCTCTACCTTGCCCCCCAGCCTCTCCCCTGCCCCCAGCCTCTCCCCCTAACCCTCAGCCTCTCCCCCTAACCCCCAGCCTCTCCCCTGCCCCCAGCCTCTCCCCCTAACCCTCAGCCTCTCCCCTGCCCCCCAACCTCTCCACCTAACCCTCAGCCTCTCCCCTGCCCCCCAGCATCTCCCCTGACCCCAGACTCTCCCCCTGACCCCCCCAGCCTCTCCCCGGCCCCCCAGCATCTTCCCTGACCCCAGCGTCTCCCCTGCCCCCCCAACCTCTCCACCTAACCCTCAGCCTCTCCCCTGCCCCCCAGCGTCTCCCCTGACCCCAGCCTCTCCCCCTGCATTCTCAGCCTCTCCCCTGACCCCCCAGCCTCTCCCCTGACCCCCCAGCCTCTCCCCTGACCCCCCAGCCTCTCCCCTGACCCCCTAGCCTCTTCCCCTAACCCTCAGCCTCTCCCCCTGCCCCCAGCCTCTCCCCCTGCCCCCCCAGCCTCTCCCCCCTGCCCCCAGCCTCTCCCCCCTGCATTCTCAGCTGCTCCCCTGCCTCCCAGCCCCTCCCCCCCTCCCCCTAGCTTCTCCCTCTGACCCCCAGCCTCTCCCCCTGCCCCCAGCCTCTCCCCCTGAATCCCAGCTTCTCCACTGCCTCCCTACCGCTCCCCCTGAACCCAAACCTCTCCCCATGAACCCCAGCTTCTCCCCTGCCCCCCAGCTGCTCTCCCTTTCCCCCAGCTGCTCTCCCTGGCTCCCCCAGCTGCCTCCCTTCCCCAGTCACCCCCAGCTGCCTCCCTTCCCCAGTCACCCCCAGCTGCCTCCCTTCCTCAGTCCCCCCCCCAGCTGCCTCCCTTCCTCAGTCCCCCCCCCAGCTGCCTCCCTTCCTCAGTCCCCCCCCCAGCTGCCTCCCTTCCTCAGTCCCCCCCCAGCTGCCTCCCTTCCTCAGTCCCCCCCCCAGCTGCCTCCCTTCCTCAGTCCCCCCCCCAGCTGCCTCCCTTCCTCAGTCCCCCCCCCAGCTGCCTCCCTTCCTCAGTCCCCCCCCCAGCTGCCTCCCTTCCTCAGTCCCCCCCCCCAGCTGCCTCCCTTCCCCAGTCACCCCCAGCTGCCTCCCTTCCCCAGTCACCCCAGCTGCCTCCCTTCCTCAGTCTCCCCCCAGCTGCCTCCCTTCCCCAGTCACCCCCAGCTGCCTTCCTTCCCCAGTCACCCCCAGCTGCCCTCCTGCCCCAGTCACCCCCAGCTGCCCGCCTGCAGACGAGTTATGGTCAGAGAAGTCTTCATGATGCTGCGCCAGATGGAGAAGAAAGCAAAAAGTTAGCGACAGCAATTCGAGAAGACGTCACCTGTGAGTCATTAGTAACTGCACTGTAATCACTTCTATAGTGTGCAGAGCCTGTGTACCATTGGGGTCTCAATGGGTCAGTGTATTGTTTGCGGTAGTGTACTGACACAGCCCTGCGGTCACTACAGTACACTAACCCAAACTTTTAAACTAGGACCCAACTACAAGAGCTGCAGGCACTACAACTCCCAGCATATCCTGAGGGCTGTAGACTGTCAGTAAATGCTGGGAGTTGTAGTGCCTGCAGCTGTTGTAGTTGGGTCCTAGGTGCATTATACACTGGAGGCTTTGTGGGAGATCAGAATACAGAGATCTGTGGGGGCTCAGTGCAGGGAAGTGACCCCAGAACATCACTAATAGGGGATAGAACAAAAACATCTCCCCCTATCCCCTATTAGTGCTGTTCTGGGGTCACGTCCCTGCACTGAGCCCCCACAGATCTATGTATTCTGATTTCCCACAACGCCTCCAGGACCCAACTACAACAGCTGCAGGCACTACAACTCCCAGAACAGTCTGCAGCCCTCAGGATATGCTGGGAGTTGTAGTGCCTGCAGCTGCTGTAGTTGGGTCCTAGGTGCATCATACACTGGATGCTTTGTGGCATATCAGAATACATAGATCTGTGGGGGCTCAGTGCAGGGAAGTGACCCCAGAACATCACTAATAGGGATAGGGGGAGATGTTTTTGTTCTATCCCCTATTAGTGCTGTTCTGGGGTCACTTCCCTGTACTGAGCCCCCACAGATCTATGTATTCTTATATGCCACAAAGCCTCCAGTGTATGATGCACCTAGGATCCAACTACAACAGCTGCAGGCACTACAACTCCCAGCATGTACTGACAGTCTGCAGCCCTCAGGATATGCTGGGAGTTGTAGTAAAGTAGTACAATCCTATGATAACTGCGGCTGTAGACAGATGTTTTGCAGATGTTTTGCTGGACCTTCAGGGCTGATGGTTGTCACCCACAGATTGCAGCCACCAGGAGACTCTGCACACAGTGATTTATTAAAGGGTTGTCCTCTCAGAGACTACAACTCCCAGCATACCTTGAGAGCTGTATAAATGGAGGGTGTTCTGAGATTTGTCACAGATACAGATGAATTCAGGAAAGGAGCGGGTCAGCATGTCGTGTCTCACTGGTTGTATGTTGGTGGCCCCAGGTACCCCAGTCCAACACTGGACAGAACCGGTCCCCAAACTAAGACGTCCCCGGCCTCCTTCCTTCCTCCATCACGTCTGTTTGATGAGAACAGCGGGCATCAAGCAGAGCGGCAACCAAGTGCCAGGGTATATACCATGCATGTACAGTAATGGGAGGGGGGGGGCGGGCGCCTCCGCGTGCAAAGTGCCTAGGGCAGCATGAACTCTAAATACAGGCCTGCTCACCGCCATGTATTCGCTATCACTGTCTTGGGTGAGCTAAACTAGTCTGCCTGGGGGGGGGGGTGATTTGTATATGCTCACTAACATGGAACAGCCTCATTATATTAGCCTTATCAACATTTTATGTTAGTGAGCATACCGGGGAGGGGATATTGGTGAACATATACAAATCAAACAGCACCCCCCCCCCCCCCCCCAGACCCTCATAATTCAATAACCCCAAACGGGGCATTGCCTAGTACTCAACAGCATTCTGAATACAGGGGAACCCCTACCCCACTCTTGTATAAGTTTTAGTCTCCATCATAATGAGCCCCGCTGGGCTTGAAGACACGCTATAAATTGTACGCTGCAAGGGTGAATATAATGCACTGCATACAGAGCACAAGAGACGGCTATACAAGTAAGTGTCTGTATGGTGACATTTACATTGCACCTTGTTCACATTTAGTTTCTACAATTTTATAACTGTATAACAGAGGTTACATTTTAAGCCACTGGGGAAAATGGGGTATATGAGCCAGTTCTCTAGAATTAATCTGAACCAAATTATACCTCCCAGCAAGGCGTGGGGCCAACACACAATTTATTTTATTTTTTTATTAATGTGGGGGGCCCAGACACTTTGGTTGTATGGGGCCCCGAAATTCCTGATGGCGGCCCTGATCATACTCATACATTTGTCCCATATCCTGTGGATGGGTGGTAAATGTTGTTTATGGTCCATCGTCTTCAAGGACACATAAAGAAGGTGTAGTCAGAAGATGCACAGCATATTTCTCTGACCCTGATTCAAGAAAATCCTAAGTACATAGAACTAGGGCAGGTCGTTTTGTTATAGACTATGGTTTTATCTTATCCAAAAAATCCCTTCTTATCCCTAGAAAAGGCCCTCAAAATCTGACCCCCAGGACCTACACAAATGAGAAGAGTAGGTTTATTTGAATGGGACTGAGCTGCAGTATCAGGCATTACCACACTTCCAGGTGCGAAACTGTCCCTGAGTATACATTGATCATGGGGATAGAAGGATCAGATTCCCAGCAATCAAGCACTGATAGTCCCCAAAATACTTTGATTTCTTTAATTCTGCAAAGGACTAGACTGATTTTACAATAGAGTTTTGCATAAAAAGATATTGCTTATATGTCATAAAGAAAAAATAAGGCAGGCATGTGATCAACTTACTTCAGAGCTGAGTGTTTTCTTAACCACATCTTTGCCTTCTTCTTCACTGAGCTCTGTTGGATTGTCCTTTGTGAGTTCTGTCACCTCCTGTACATTTATAGCCAGATTTTCTTTCTGTTCTTCTAGGTACATGTTCTCCGCTGACAACCAGTCGTGAGCCTTCTTCATAGCCTAAATATGTCGAACAGCAAAGGTGACAATTAGAACTCTTCTCCAAATATAATGGGAAATATCCCAGGTGTCCAAATATTTTTATATCACAGATTTATTTTATACAACTAACATAGCCATATGATAGCACATATATATATAGCTGTAAAATATAATATTATATGTAATTTATATTAAGTCTTGGCCCAACTTACCAACAGTCACCACGCGGTCATGTGTGATGCCTCTAAGCTATTCAGGTAACATTCTAGTATCAACCCAAAAATTCAAAGGGTTGGCACTCCAGTCAATTATTTGCTGCATGTGGCAACTGGGCTATTCCCAAATACTATGAAATGAGTGAAGGCCCAGCACCCATGTTTCTTCAATGCAGGTATACTTTATTCCATACAGTTGGTATAAATCAAAATGTCAGACAGAATGTGTTTCGGCCCATTCACTGTGGATTGGCCAAAATACCTCCTGAAATTTTGATGTGTATTGATTGTATGGAATAAAATATACTGTACCTGCATTGAAGTAACGTGAGTGCCGAGCCTTCTCTCATTTCAATACATTCTAATGTCAGAACCTGATAATATACAGAGGTGAGTGGTGCTGCAGAAGTCCTGTAGTTTCTGGCAATATAGTTTGAAATTGAACCTCAGTTTAATGGAGTTTTCCAGGAAATATAAATATAAAAAAAAATAAGAAAGCATCCTTGGTGCTGCAAAATAAATAAAAAAAATATATATACTCACCCACCCTGTTATCCTACAGCTGTAAATCTGGCATTTAGTTTCTCCCTGTTCATGCAAAAACTTCCCAATCAGCCAACCACTGGCTGAGGTGTGTCACTGCTGCGGTCCTCTAATGGCTGGGCAGGCAGTTTCTGCACCAATGAAAGAAGTTTAGAGCATCGGGAACTGGATGTTGTCAGAATAAAATCTTGTGGGATCAAGGTTGGGGTGAGTATGTGTGTGTGTTTTTTTTTTTTATTTTGCAGCACCCGACGTCCTTTATAATGTGAGTAGAAAATGTGTGTAAATGTTTTCACACCTGCATTTTAAGGTTAACACCACTCCAGAGGGTAAAAATAGAGTTTGAGAAAGAACCCTTGAACTCTGTATAGGTAATACCTTATTGAGCTTGTCAGGGGTAGCAGCGACATGAAGCTCAAACAGTAATTCGGTAAGCATGCGTGTAAACTCTTCAGTCTCCTCTCCTGTACAGATCAATAGAGGGAATTTACTATAATAATTAAATGCTAATATATTTGTGAGACACAAATCACAATCAAAGAATAACACAAACCTATGAAAACTCATAGAACTCAATAGTTTTTGCAATGATTTTGCTAAAATTTGTGTAAACCCATGACTTGACTACATTATGTAAAAAAAAGCTTTAATATGGTTGATAGTCTATCCACAGGATGGTGCACCAACCAATCATCAGGTTGGCCGACAGTCAGCTGATCAGCTGTTTGGTAGCCGTGTAACACAGTGATTAGGGCGGGAAACAGCTGGCTCCATCTATTTTCTAGTGGTTGGGCCTGGTTACTGCAGCTTAGCTCCTGTTTACTTGAACTAGAGCTCAGCTACACTAACACTGCCCCAACACTCCACAGTAAGCAATTGTTGGCACCCCACTGTTTTTTTCTTTTGGCATTTCGCTTTGCCACCTTTCTTGCCATTCTCCAAATAAAGTGAGCAAAGAGAAAGTTGAAAACTTTGTCACTAAAATGTTACACATCATACACATCAAAGCTGGGATTGGGTTTGTCCATTTAGCTTCCTAACTTACCCTCATTTTTTTAATTTCAGGAATGTCAGGCTTTAATAATATAGTGATCTAGACCTCTGTACGAGTCATTTGCATATGCCTACCTTTAGTATCACTTTCTTCCTCGCTGTCGATATCCTTCTGTAGAAAAATATCCTTGATGGCAATAAGATCAACTTTTAAGGTTTCCAACGTTTCATCTCCCAGCGATGATAAATAAGCCTGGACCTGCCGTGATGTATAGCAAATAGTAGAGGCAAAAATATCACATGTAATATTGTGTAAGAGTATTGGTGTTCAGATAAGGTCACAAATCAGTAGAGCGATCACCCATGTATATTACCTTTGTCTCACTTTCATTGGAGAGTATTTCCAAAGCTTCTAGATGGGACAGGCCCTGGTATTCATCAAATAACAAGCCATAGTGTGCCGTCCTCTCGTCTGATACTTGCTCTGCTAGCCTCTGCTTCTCTTTTTCTTTGGCTTCCCTCAACATCTGCACAAAGTAAATTAATGTCTGTCATCTTCAATACATATTAATATCAGTGTCCCCAGTGTTTATTAAGGAAACTGTGGAAATGGCCAAGATAGCAATTGATTGTCTTTTTTAACCCATAGATGTGAATGGGGCAGCAGCAGATAGGCCCACAGAAATGGGAGTCCATTGATTTAGTACATACTAATTCTAGAAATCTTAGCTGTAACCAATAGGGGAGTCCTTTATTAGGGAGATACATAGGTTCTGCATAGGCATATGATAAAGCTCCATATGAGTGTGGACGGTCCCCTTTACAGCAATTACAGATGAAAGACAGTGAAGCATCACATGTTTTCGGAGACTCTTGTGTCATTACCTGAGACAAAGATGCCGTTTTCTGCATAAGAGTCTTAGTTTTCTTAAATCCTGGGTCACTTTCAGCCAAGACATTCATTGTCTTTTTTCCAATAAACTCCAAGGCGTCAAGGCCACCGCTCAATACGGACTTACCCTAGACAATTTGTAGAACATTATGGGAAATTAGACTCTACAAGTAATAAAAAATAATTAAAACAAGAAAGATTAAATAAGGGATCAAAGAACCATTCCATGTCAGGGATTTACTGTAAGTAACTGCAGTGCTATATATGGAACCAACTACAGGCTGCTAATACCCCGCATATACAGTGGGGAAGGTTTACTAAACTGGTTTAATCCTTAGAGAGTGTAAACCTATAATAGACAGTTTAAGAAGGTGAGAATGTGCCAGATTTATCAAAGTGGCTTAGCATATAAATAAAATTTTGGACATTTTTATCTAACTTTACACCACCCATTGAGAGGCTAAATTTGTGCTAGTAAAGGGGAAAAGTAGAACATTTTGTCACAAAATGAGCTTTGAAGTGCAGAGTATTATGCAGACAAGGAGTGCTGACTATACCAGCACTGCTAGAGGCATGCCTCTATACCAGCACATATACAGTAGGTTTCCAGCCGCAATGGAAACCTATTGACATCCGGTTATAGTGACACCAGCTGCCAGAGCTCTGCAAGGCCATTACATACTGTAATCATAATTTGACCGTGGCATGTAATGGGTTAAACTAGTAGTATAAAGGCGTTGGCCCAGCCAGACGTCCCTTAGTGACCACTGTAAAAACATGCATGGGTGGTCACTAAGGGGTTAAATAGGCACTACTGTTTCAGCAAACTTTCCCTAGATAAACAGTACAACAAAATGTAAGAAAGTTTGTAATTTATCTTATCAGCCAAAAATGATCACTCCCCCTATTTTTTTTTTATTACTTCCGACTTGCAGCTAGCTCAGGGATCAGATTACAAACAATACAAGTCTATGGATAGGAGAGGAGGAAGATGGGAGGGGGAGTGCCTGGGAACAAACAGGAGGAGGGGGGGGGGCACAGCTCATACATATGCTCATACATATGCTTAACCACAATGACAGCCAGTACTTGTAAGATAGTAACGCAGCAATATTACAATGTATAAATGACATATACAGCTAATTCAGAACACATGATCCTAATGTAATATCATCCATCACAAGGTCCAGGACATAACTTACTGTGTTCTGTACAGCATTAGATAAAGCTGAGAATACTCCGCGACTTGCTGTAGGGGAAGTGGGCTCTGCTAGGCTCTCAACATTTTCTGCTGATACTGTAAGTGAATAGAAAAAGAGCATAACCCACTATTAATACAACAATACAATAAGATGTATCTTCTTTAGCCCAATTATGGTATTATTGGCTACGAACAGATTTTTGTACATAGTAGTGGTATCATAGTATGCAATACGTATTTACCTTCTTCTCCAGCTTCAGGTGCTCCTATATCGCTACTTGACTCAGACTCTGAAGATCGGATTCTTAATGTGGCTCCTGCTTTCTCCTTCACTGCAGATATCCCATGTCCTGGTTCAACAGAGAACACATTGCTGGTTTAACAGATGCCTCTATTGCTTTTGTGCTACCAGAGGTTTTTTTTTTTGAAGACTGATCCAAAATCCAGACTTAGGCTATGTTCCCACACAGTAATTTTGCTCAGTATTTTGCAACCCAAACCAGGAGTGGATTGAAAACACAGAAAGGCTATGTTCACACACTGTTGAAATTAAGTGGATGGCCGTCATTAATTGGCAAATAATGTCTGTTGTTCTAAAATAACAGCAATTATTTGCAATTAAATGACGGCCAGCCACTCAATTTCAACAGTGTGGGAACATAGCCTTTCTGTGTTTTCAATCCACTCCTGGTTTGGGTTGCAAAATACTAAACAAAAATACTGAGTGGGAACATAGCCTCATAAAGTATACTGCTCCAAATTCTAGACTTATACAGTATACTAGAATTCAAAGAAGGAAAGAGTCCCCAACATCCATAATGGGGGAACAGGGATTGAACACATTGTATTTTTTAACCAATATAACCTTAGTATTCCTTAGAGATGAGCATCACTACATGGTTGCTTATCATATAAATCATAGTGCAATCTGGCCCAATATCATGTCTATAGTAAGCTTTGATCTTTATTAGGGTACCTTCACACGTACCGTATCTCTGTGGATTTTCTGGTGTGGATCTGCTGTGGATGGTGCAGATTTGATGCTGTGTTCATTCATTTAGTCAAATCTGCTGCGGATCCACACCAGAAAATCCATTGCGATACGGTACATGTGAAGCTACCCTTAGGCGTTACTATGTTGTTAGGAGTACTTACCCACAGTTGCACTGGCTGATGACAGAAGAGACTTGCCCCATGTTCCCCAGGTGCTCCAAGTGCTTTCCTTGCCGAAACTCTCTGGGTCCTTAAACATACACAGTACACTTTGCTGTACAGACTGTACTTTGCAGTGAAGTCAACAACCAGCATAACACACATCATAAAAACACATACAGTAATACATACTCCAAACCAGGACTGTATAAAACAACTAAAAAAAACAGCAAAAACTGCTCCTATACATGTTAAAAGGTCAGAGGGAACAACAAATTTTTTTTTTTTTTTTTTTAATAAAGTCTTTTTTATAGAAAATTTTTGAAACAGTTTTTTCCAATACAAACAAAACCCTGAGAGGGGATACCCAGTTGACCTTCCCTACAAATTCTGCTACTGAGGAAGGAGTCTCAACAAGCCAATGTTTGGCAATGATTTTTCATGCCATGAATAAAATACAAGCCACTGCAGTGTGTTCCACAACGTCTAGAGCTAAATCTTCTACGTACCCTAATATGAAAACCAGTGGGGATTGCTGTAATTCTACAGAATAGGCCTTGCGTCACCCCTCTCCAATAGCGAAATAGTTTGGGACAATGCCAAAACATGTGTAAGAGACCCCCCTCATGAAAGTGACATCTTGGACACATTGATGTATCCCAAATATTTATAGAATTGAGTGTGAGGTAATGTGAATTGGTTTTGTAACTAATCAAGACGCTTCAGCTGTCTACCATCATACAACTGCATGATTTTCCTAAGTCTCGCATCTCTCCAGGTAGAGAACCCCTCCAAAAAATGTAGTTCCCCAAGCCATGGGCTATCCCAAATGAAAGTGTAGGGTGTGTATCCCGTAATACCATAGAGATCTCTAAGTTTCCACCACACCTTATGAAGAAGCAACAAAGTCGGAATCTGTGGAGTGAGTAATAACATTCTTTTGGCCTCTAACAATTATAAAGTCTGACTGATGCCCGATAAGGGCCTTATTCTGATCTCCTACTTCAGAAACATTCCAGCCCCGCAGGTGTTACAACTGTGCCGCCAAGAAGTATATGGCCGCTTTCGGGATTGCTAAGCCCCGTCATCTTTTGCCCTCTATAATGATTCTAGCCTGATACGCGGGTGTTAAGATCCCCACTACCGATAATGGTAGTTTACGCCAAACGGCAAGTTTCTGCTGAAATTTGGAGATTAAAAGGTACTAAATTCAGTTGCTGGAAAACAATGTTTAAAGCATCAAAAGATTTTAAAAAACCTAATGGGCTTGTTCGAATAACCCCTAAAAGGAGTGAAACAGCGATTTTAGGGTTCTCACTTATCGAGCCCCTGAGATTCCCCTCCATTGGGGGACGAGACCAGGGCTCAACTGTTTGTCAGTAGTATACAAATAGGGTTTCCTTTCCCTTACTTCTCTGGCCAGTCACAGCACATACTCCTCTCTGCTATGCCATGCACTGAATGGCTGGCACTGTACTGGGCTGATAATTTACACAGTACACTACTATAGAAGGCATGTGGAGGTAGGGGTTACTAATGATGATCTAGCTAGAGACACAGCCTATCAAACAGGCAGTGGATAGCAGACTGCAGAGAAAGGAGACACCCGGAGGCACAGACTTAGCTGCCAAAACAACTCCATCCTGATCTTAATTCACAGTAATTGCTGCCACTACAAAAGCCTTCAGACAAGAGGACTAAGCTTTAGTGTAGGTATACATACTAGATGTTTCTGCTCTTCCTCTTCAGCCTTGGAGTCAGATGCTGCTTCTAAGTTCACAGTGTCGCAGCACTCCTCTGGGTTCGGTCGGGGGGACTCCTCTGGAGATACTTTCTCCTCGGTGTTCTGGTCAGGTTCAGTCCCTGGGATGTTGGGTATTTCTGTATTTTCAGGTTTGTCTTCTGTCACAGACGCCTCATTGCTCCTGAGTACAAGGTTTGCAATTTTCTCTAGCTCAGTCTCAGTGGTCTCCTCATCTGCTTTAACCCCTTCACTTGACATTTTAACTGCTTTGAAGAGAAGAAGAACTAATGTAAGATTATAGAAATACTTTTGGGCTCCATAGAGCAACAGTGGGTGCCTATGAGTCTCAATAGGGAACAGGGAATAGTTAGCAAACACATGGTGAGCATAGCCGATGCCCTCCACCATCAATACATGACATATACAATTCATTACTGCACATTTAGAAGAATTATAAGCATAAGTATTAGGGCCCTATTACACCAACAGATTATCTGACAGATTTTTTTGAGCCAAAGCCAGGAACAGACAGTAAACAGAGAACAGGTAATAAAGGCAAGATTAAAGGGGTACTCCGACAGGGGCTATTTTGGGATCTGGCCGGGGAGGAGGTGGCTGAGGGAAATGACGTCCACTCACCTCCCCGGTTCCTGCGGCTGGTCTCCGGTGTCGGGCGACTTCCTGGTGTCTGATGGGGGCTCGAGATGTGACGTCTCAAGTCTGTCAGCCAGTCAGTGACAGGTGGGATCTGAGTGGACTTGAAACGGATCCCGCCTCTGTCACTGACTGGCTGAGCGGACTTGAGACGTCACGTCTCGAGCCCGCGTCAGACACCAGGAAGCGGGCGGGCATCGGGGACCGGAGCGTTGTTATACAGGACCCGCCGCTGGGATCGGGGAGGTGAGTGGACGTCGTTTCCCTCAGCCACCTCCTCCCCGGCCAGATCCCAAAATAGCCCCCCTGCCGGAGTACCCCTTTAAGATTTATCCTCTTTTCAAATCCATTCCTGGCTTTGGCTTAAAAAAAATCTGTCAGATAATGATGGTGTAATAGGGCCCTAAGGCAGGGATGGGAAACCTTCAACTCTCCAGCTGTTGCAAAACTACAATTCCCATCATGCCTGGACAGCCAAAGCTAAAGCTTTGGCAGCCCAGGCATGGTGGGAATTGTTGTTGTGCAGTCCCCACAAGAGTACCTTCACACACAATATTTGCTGTAAAAACTTGTCAGCAGCAAATCTACACTGAATAATATGAAACCTACATGCACTGGTAAACAAATCCTATGGGTTTGCTTTCAGAGTTGCTACAACAATGGGGTTGAATGCAGATTTCGATGTCCACATTGAAGTACCTTGGTAAATCTGTGAACAATCTGTAACAGAAATTTAGATACTGTACAATGACTTTATAACTCCACACCGGTGGTCAATTTCAACATGTCCGTCACTGATGCAGAGCCCAGAACCCCCTTACTGATGCCACTCAATGGAATAATAATAATAATACTTTTATTTATTATTTGTATCGCGCTTACTGATACCGCAGCACTTTACACAGTTTGTTAAATTTTTTGGTCCCTGTCCCCATAAGGGCTCACAATATTAGGTTAGTTGACCTAACTGCGTGTTTTGGGTGTGGGAGGAAACCCACGCAAACACAGAGAACATACAAACCCTTTGCAGATGTTGCCCTTAGTGGAATTTGAACCCAGGAAACCAGCGCTGCAAGGCTACAGTGCTAACCACTGAGAAAGTTGGTATATAAAGAAAAAAATATAGATAATATAACTTTAGTAAAGCAATGTATTAACAAAATCAATCAAACAAAAAACCTTTACTTTCTGGAGTACGCCTTTAAGGTATTAGCTCACTCCATCCAGGTGGAGTTATGAACTTTGTTATCCTCATGATGCATCGCCCTATGGTGAGGAAGTACTTGCTGTATCCTGTGGTTACCGCAATAAACAGACCTGGTTGACTGAACAATCATACAGCCTGACACCCATAAAAGAGGCAAATATAGTCACAAAGAATCAAGAAAAACCTTACATTTACTGTACAATGCACACACACTCCAGGCAGGAGAACCTTTGCTGTTGGTTTCTGTGATCAGCAAGTCACCTGCTTCTGCAAACAGGACAGTCGCAGCGCTGTTTACCATGTTAACACATTGCTGGGCACGCACTGAACCGTACAAAGTTTTTAAGAGGAAACAATGTTTGTATTTTATAGATAAAGGGGGCACATGTGAGTATATTTAGATACATTAAAAAGTATTCACCGCCCTAACTTGTCTTCTTTTATGACCGCATTGTAATCACTTATATATTGGTAACACTGATTAACATACGATTCTATATTGTATATACAGATGTAGCAGAGCTGAATGTGTTTCTAAGCTATTTCATTTGCACTTCAGTGTAGTCCTATCTAAAACCAAAATGTTGTGTCAAGTAACAAACTGGGCTCTGCTACATCTATAGGTATATATACTTAGAGATCTAATTATAAGTTTGTAGGCAATTTTATTGCACATTTATGTAATAAAGTCTTCAGTTACTGCTTATATCTATGACGTCCGCTGCTGGTACTGTTACACTTTGGCCGTATAAAACTTTCCGCAACTTCGAAAACTTTTATATCTCCAAATCCGTAACACTTTTAATCATTCTAACCAAAACCCTGTATATTTGTGATGACCAGAGAAGCGCAAGCCTTCAGTCACCTACCTCTCAGGAGCCAGATGTGTGATCACAAGCAGCTACACACTGCCACGCTGTATGCTCTCCACTTAACCCTTCCCATGCTGGATACAATCAGCTAAGATCTGGAGCCAGGGCTGAGCTTTGCCTTCACACCTCAGGATTTGTTTAACGCTCTTATAGCATGTACCACGTCTATCCTCTATGTTATCAGAAGAGTTAATTAACCGTATTGTAAAACTTCTCAATATTGTTCAGTTGTGATAGGGTTAACAACAGAGATCTCCACCCTTGAGTCTACAATTGTGACTGATAAAGTTATTGAAAAAAAAAGAAAGAAGGAAAATTCTGGACACATTTCCAGACACTAGAGGAATATCTGTCTGCAAAAACCTGTCTACAGCTGTGGGCAATCCCTCGGCCATGCTGGTTTTAGATATGCTAGGGTATAGCAGGACATGCAGTTATTTGTAGTTCCTTCATAGAGAACTGGATATTGTAACAGGAGTGACCACTTGAAGGCAGACAGCTCTCTCTATAGTGCAGTCATTTGTAAACAATGGCTTTCCTGCTTTTGCAAAACTACAACTCCCAACATGCAGTGACAATAGCAAATACCGAACTATGTGTTAGTGGGAGACTGCCATATAATATTGCCTGCTAACTGCTGCCATAGCAAATTATAGTACAATGCATGAGGCTGGATTTTTAAGAAATGCAATGAAATCAATATGTAGTTGATTTTTTTAAAATATGAATCTGCAGTTCAATGTTATAATGCCCTCCATTAAAATCAATGGGAAATTGTCCGTCAGTGCATACCTTGTATAAAATAACGGCCGTACTTGATTATGACCATTCAAAAGGCAATGTTCACACACAGTATTTCTGTCAGTTTTTTTTTTTTTTTTAACCAAAACCAGGAGTGATTTATAAACACAGAAGCTGTGCAAATCTTTCCATTATAATTTAGCCCTGTCAGTTCCACTCCTGGTTTTGGTTGAAAAAAGACTGACAGAAATACAAAGCTATATAATGAACATGCTTATTATTTACCACCTAAATTTGGCTTTTCCCCCCTGTCTGATGACACATAAAAATATGGCGATGCAAGACAAATAAAATAAAATAAATTTTTAAGTTATAAAACTATAAATGTGTATAAATTTCCATTATTGTAATAAGTGACACTATAAAGTCCTATATATTAGAAATAGACCTGTATATGAACTCACTGAGCATTGTACGGTTGGCAGCTGTACTGTGCTGCATGGACTGGGGTGCCCTCAGATAGGAGATAACTACTACAGGAACACTTTAATATTTTGTATGGGTACTATTTAAAAATACAACAAAAAAAAGCCTTTATAGATCAATGGTAAAATACAATTGTTATGGCTCTTGGGGGGTTGGGGGATAAAAAATGAAAATGCCATTGCCAAAATGACTGCTATAGGAAGGACTGAGTAAAATCAAGTGCATCAATTATTTAATGTTATGAATTAATATTTGTTTATTCTCTACTAATGATATTTATATCATAAAATAGGATCCATGTGATGCTGGACTTTGTGTTACTGTGATATTACTAGCAAATAGACGAGCATATTGTTTCATATTACTTGTGATGACCTTTACCCTGAGCTAGGGATTTCCCTCTAGTGCCTACACTGAGGCTCCAACAAGGCGCCGCTCTCTATCTGCTCTGTGCGAGGATAGTTCCTGGTATTTTTCTAATGAAATAGCGCCACCTCGCGGTAACTTTCGTGTATTGCTGGTATATCCGCTTTATTAAATTACAAGTTGGGCGACTCCTGCAATACATCACAATTCACCGAGAAGCCCGATCTGAGTGCGTTTTATCTGCTTCACCCCAGCCATGAGCTATAGAGCAGAGAGGTATGCTAAAGTATACAGTCCGGGGTCCTAATGCCTCTGTCCTGATACTACTCTATGTATATAGACACAGTGTGACGTGTGCCCAGTGCTGCACCGGTCGCTATATATATATATAAGTGAGTGCATTGTACTAGTAGCAGCTGCTGTGGGAATAACGGGGACTCCTTACCGCTCAGCTCTTCCTCCTTGCAGGGATGTGCTGCACTCACTCCTCCCTACTGCCACGTACACTCATTCACCCAGGACTCAGTCACTCCAATGCCCTGACAGTGTGCTCCAGCACAGCTCAGCTTCCTACTGTCTAGCTAAGGGGAATGTCCCTTCTCTTTCTTCTGCTCTATATTTACTTGTATTTTAGCTATTATTGTAAACAGATATTAGTTTATATTTATTTTATCCTTTGCAGCAGTTTCCCAAGTCTTGCTTTCCGGCTGTTGTAAAACTCCTACTTCCATCATAACTTTAAAGCTTTTTGATTTTCTTCTGAGCAATGTTCCTCAACCTGTTGCAGGCTTTCTGGACAGGATGATGGGCAGTGTAGTTATGCAACAGGTGGAGAGTCACAGGTAACAGGTAGAGAGTCACAGGTTGGGGAACAAAGAAGTCAGGTTTTAGTTTGTCACACATGGAGGGAGGCAATGGCTGCATCCACAATTAGAATGGAGTTGTTCTTGTTAGTACTCCAAGTCCAGGCAAAGCTGTAGTGAGGTGTCTGCATTGCACATTGGTTATACCTCTATAGTGAATTGTTGAGATTGGAGTTATTGGAGTTAAGTTCTGCCTTTAAAGGGGTACTCCAATTAATTTTTTTTTATTTAACTGGTTTCAGAAAGTACCTTCCTGCCCCAGTTCTGGGACCACCAAAAATCTGTTTTGTGTGTGTTTTGGGTCACCTCCTGTGTCGGATTATCATTGTGCTAAGCACTGCAATTCCCAGAATGCATTGCTTTTCCTCAGCGGTTCATCATAGCTGCAGCCATTGTTCTATACAGCAAACTCTGTCTCCAAATGGCAAGTCTACAAAAGCTGCTATATTCCCTGTCTGCTCCTCTGCTTGTGGCATTTTTCAGCATGCCGTTAACATTTCTCATTCTTCCCTAAATGTTCCAATAAATATATGTATATAGGGTATATGAGTTCTAGTTTAGTTATAACAGGGTGAAGAAGGTGGCAGGGAGTTCTTTCCCAACTCAGCACTCAGTCTGATTACAGGAGACAGGCTCATTATAGTATATGGGGTCCACCTCCTGGTAGTAAAGTGCACTACAATGTGCTTCACCCTGGTACTATAACATCTAAAAAATGAATTGGCAATAATGCTGTATTATGTCTCTATTTATAGCTGCCTGCACGCACAGCTATTAAACAGTATAAGGTAGTGCTGAAATCCATCATCCATCCACATGTACCAGGTCTGCTACTGAAAGGTTTTTCTGCTATTCTGCTGCTCAGTGGAGCCTGCATTCTCTGCTGCCACCAGGTAACACATAGAGATAAACACTAGGAACATGGTCATGTAAAAACCTTCACCCTGGCAGCACCCATCCAGCAGGGGGAAGAGTGCGCTACTAAATGCTATATTTCTGCTATTGTTTCTGAGGTCCAGCAAAGTCTGCTAGTAAGGTCCCCTGAGGAAACTCCTAAGAGTCCAGTGAAAGATGCCATACAGTGCCAGCTATCACCCATGGGCCATTATGTCATCCGTTAAGCATATGCATTACTATGCGGACAGCATTGTGTGGAATGGAGTAGCTTACTATGCTATTTGATACCCTTTGTGCAGTGGGCTCATGACCAGAGTCCACTCGGACTGCTGGGATATTTCCAGAGTACACGCTAAATACAAAGAAAAAAAAAAGTGTGAACTGGGGCTTACAGAATTGTTCCAGCGACAGACTGTACTGTATATAAAGGCCCTATTTTATGGAACGATTATCGGCTATTATGGTCCCTTTACACAGAGTGATAATTTGAGCAATTGAACGATTAACAATTTCGCAGTAACAAAGTTTTTTATAACGATCAGTGTTTAGATCATTTGAAAAAATCGTTATTATGACCATTTTAAGATCGCTTAAGCCCATCTCACACATACTGTAGGGTGAATCATTGAAAGACTGTTTAGACAAAGGGATCTGCAAATTTTCTGCGAACGACCAACGACGATTTTAGAACATGTTAAAAGATCAGGATGAACGATTTATAGCTTGTCGCTTGATCGTACACAGTGTTTACACGAGCCGATTATCGCTCAAATCGTTATTGCGAAAATTTGAATAATAATATCTCCGTGTAAAGGGACCATTACGGCTGATAATCGTTCAGTGGAATAGAAGGCAACGAGCAGCTGACATGAATGATGTCGGCTGATCGTTGCAGTAATTTGTCTTTCAACATGTTTAAAGACAAAAGACTTAGATAGCAGCGATCTGCTGCTGTCGTTCTGTGGAATAGGAGTGGTGGCAGCAGACCGCTGCTATCCCCTATGGGCTTCCCGGACGATCCAGCCATCACCCGGGCAGCCCCCCTCCCCCCCGCACCTCCCTACGGCCGCCCTCCCCAGACCCACCCGCTCGCTGCCGCGGCGGCAGCAGCGAGCGGGGAGCGAGGAGCAATCGAGCGCTGATAGTGCTCGTTTGCTCCTCCAGTCACCCTGTGTAATAGGGGCTTAAGTGATACATATCACTGCATGTAAACCATTAGTACTTAAGATCAGATAAATTCCTTTTAAGGTAAAAATAAATTTGAATTTTAGTAGCAAGTAATTGAGCCGCTTGGGGTGTAATATGAGAGGCTGAGTAAATGAGTGTAAATAGGTTGGAAGATGAGAGAGAGATGAGAGTGGGTGGAAATATTTGTAGATGAGTAGATGAGTTGTGATATTTGCTAGCATTGCCTGGCTGTGTCTAATGATTATTCACCTAACATAATAGCAGAATAGACTACCTATATGCCACCGCATAACTGCCCCAAGGTTTCTCCTTCTTGCTCCTTCTGTGATGGGGAGGAGGCTAAATTACCATCCAGCGGGGGTTCCAGTAGTAAAAGGGACTGTACCATCAGGCCTGGGCTGAAGCACTGGAGGCTGGCTGACCCACCCCTAGTTGGAGGAAACCTCCGCCCCTGTATGACACGGCTCCATTAGAATCAATGGAGCTGTATCATAGAGGAAGGGGGGTTTCCTCCCATTGGGGGTGGGTCAGCCCGCCTCCAGTGCTTCAGCCCAGGCTTGATGGTATAGTTCCTTTAAGATGTCTATAAATACATCTGACTCCATATATCCACTATACCCAACTGGTCAGGATTGGAGAGTATCTTATTGAGTTATTTACTGTACCCTTTATTATTGGTCCAATATTCACCATCTATAACACTTGTAGGAGGGAACAGGTAGAGAGGCCGCTTTGTATGCCCAATGACTTGCATACATTTGAAATATTCATAGGTATGACATTTGGGACCAAAGAAGTAGAATTTTTGCAGATAAACGTAAAGGGTTTGTCCAGTAAAAATCTTTTTCTTTCATATCATTTCAGAAAGTTATGTAGATTTGTAATTTACTTCTATTTAAAAATCTCAAGTCTTTCCATACTTATCAGCTGCTGTATGTCCTGCATGAAATATTGTTTTCTTTCTAGTCTGACACAGTGCTCTCTGCTGCCATCTCTGTTTGAGACAGGAACTGTCTAGAGCAGCAGAGAATTTCTACAGGGATTTACTACTACTCTGGATAATTCCTGTCTCGGCCAGAGGTGGCAGCAGGGAGCACCCACACTGAAATGAAAACACTTACTGCAGGACATACGGCAGCTGATAACTATGGGAAGACTTGATCTTTTTAAATAGAAGTAAGTTACAAATCTATATAACTTTCTGAAACTAGTTGTTTTGAAAGAAAAAGATTTTCACTGGACAACCCCTTTAATGTTTATGTAAATAGTAGAGAAATAAGCTGGAAGGTGCTGAGAACTGACTGGCTTTGTTCTACTCTGCCCAGTAGCGAAATTAGAGGGGGGCCCCCGGGCCGGTCCCCCCCAGTACACTTAAGGGCCGCAGAGGCCGGATGTTAATTAGGTCGCTCTGCCACTTTAAGGCTGGCCGGAAGTAGCGGCCGCTGCACTCAGGGCAGACACTGCAGCTTCCTGTCTGTGTATCTGCTCACTCTATACCAGGGCAGAAGAAACACAGACAGGGCCCCCTCCTCACAGCCCGGGCCCCTCCCCTGCTCCCTCACTACCTCCTCCGGCTGCTTCCTGCTCTCGGATGTCGGGACAGAAGAAGAGGAGGGGCCCAGAGTCCGACTGTGAGGAGAAGATCAGAGAGCTGCACCACATGGCCCCCTCAGAGCTTCCCTGCAATTACAGTAAGTGCTGTGTGTCCTGGGTGTATGGGATGTGTGTGTGTCCTGGGTGTATGGGATGTGTGTGTGTCCTGGGTGCATGGGATGTGTGTGTGTCCTGGGTGCATGGGATGTGTGTGTGTCCTGGGTGCATGGGATGTGTGTGTGTGTCCTGGGTGCATGGGTTGTGTGTGTGTGTGTGTGTGTGTGTGTGTGTGTGTGTGTCCCTGGGTGCATGGGATGTGTCTGTGTCCTGGGTGCATGGGATGTGTCTGTGTCCTGGGTGCATGGGATGTGTCTGTGTCCTGGGTGCATGGGATGTGTCTGTGTCCTGGGTGCATGGGATGTGTCTGTGTCCTGGGTGCATGGGATGTGTGTGTATCCTGGGTGCATGAGATGTGTGTGTGTGTGTCCTGGGTGCATGGGATGTGTTAGTGTTTAAGGCTATGTTCACACTAGATAAGTTCAGTAGTAATCATGGTCGTTGTAACAATGGCCGTGATTTCTACTGAACTTATGTAGTACTGCCTTCTGAGGAATCCCGGCCGGAGTGTATACACGTAGTATACACTCCGGCCGGGATCCCTAGCAGCGCCATAGAAAACTGACATATCCGTTTTCTGCGGCCGCTATTCAATGAATAGCGGCTGCAGAAAGCCAATGGAGCGTGTGGCTCCGGCCGCACGCTCCATTATGTGCAGTGGGGAGTTGTGATGCGGATGCACCCGCATTAGAACTCAGCGGCGCTAACTCCCATTGTACCCTGGTGGCAGGACATGATGAGAGTTGTAGTTTGGTAACAGCTAAGGAGTCACTGGTTAGGAAGTAATCATTTAGGTAGAGTTTATTTAGTAGTGTTCTCAAACCTGTGACGACTCAACTCCCATCATGCCCTTCTGGCAGGAGATAGTGGGGATTGTAGTTTAGGAACAGCAGGAGGGTCACATGTTGGAGAACACTTTACTAAATAAACTGTACCCCTAAATGATTGCTTCCTAACAGTGGCTCCTCAGCTCTTACCAAACTAAAACTGTCATCATGTCCTGCCACCAGGGTACAATGGGAGTTGTAGTTTTGCCACTGGTAGGGAAACAATAATTTAGGGGGGAGGTTTATTTAGTATAGTGTTCTCCAACATGTGACCCTTCAGTCACTACAAGACTAGAATGGTGACATAATGGAGGTTGTAGTTTAGGAACAGCTGAGGACCCACTGGTTGGAAAACAATGATTTTGGAGGTCAGTAGTAAAGTACATTAGAGAGGACAGTGGTACAGTACATTGGAGGGGACAGTGGTAGAGTACATTAGAGAGGACAGTTGTAGAGTACATTAGAGAGGACAGTGGTAGAGTACATTAGAGAGGACAGTGGTAGAGTACATTAGAGAGGACAGTGGTAGAGTACATTAGAGAGGACAGTGGTAGAGTACATTAGAGAGGACAGTGGTAGAGTACATTAGAGAGGACAGTGGTACAGTACATTAGAGAGGACAGTGGTACAGTACATTAGGGGACAGTGGTACAGTACATTAGGGGACAGTGGTACAGTACATTAGAGAGGACAGTGGTACAGTACATTAGAGGGGACAGTGGTACAGTACATTAGGGGACAGTGGTACAGTACATTAGAGGGGACAGTGGTACAGTACATCAGAGGACAGTGGTACAGTACATCAGAGGACAGTGATACAGTACATTAGAGAGGGCAGTGGTACAGTACATTAGAGGGGACAGTGGTACAGTACTTTAGAGGGGACAATGGTACAGTACATTAGAGGACAGTGGTACAGTACATTAGAGAGGACAGTGGTACAGTACATTAGAGGGGACAGTGGTACAGTACATTAGAGGGGACAGTGGTCCAGAACATTAGAGAGGACAGTGGTACCGTACATTAGAGAGGACAGTGGTACCGTACATTAGAGAGGACAGTGGTATGGTACATTAGAGAGGACAGTGGTACAGTACATTAGAGAGGACAGTGGTACAGTACATTAGAGGGGGCAGTGGTACAGTACATTGGAGGGCAGTAGTAATATAGTTTATTAGGCAGGCAGTAGTAAAATACACTGTGGGCACAGTATAATACAGGGACAGTGGCACTATTTAATATAGAAACAGTTCATAAGAGGCACAGTTTATCCAGGGGGGCAGTGGTACAGTTCATTAGGACAAAGGGGTACCATTTATTTAGCACAAAAAAGGGGGCTAACTGCAGATGGAGGCACAAAGTGGGGGCCCAACTAGTGTTGAGGGCACAAAGAGGGGGGGGGGTAACTACAGAGGGCAAAGAGAGGGAGCACAACTACAGATGGGGCATGAAGAGGATGTCTTACTACAGATGAGGACACAATGATGGATCCTAACTACAGATACAGGCATAAAGAAGGGATCTAAGTATAGAAAGAAGCACAGAAAAGGAAAATGACTACAGATTGGTCTTCACAGAGGTCTCAGTTACTGTTTAAGGGCACTATGATGGAGAGTTTGTATAGAGGTGGTTAAAGGTGCTGTAAAAGTAAGGTGCTGAAGATGTTTGTCTGGCAGATACTGCTGTGATGATTTGTGGTTGGAAGAAGTCTTCATGATGGAAAAGAAAAGGAAACCTGACCCACTCTGATCAGAGAAGACGTCACCTGTGAGTCACTGGATGTGTCTACACTGTACTTACACCTCTATTTGTTTGGGGTCTACTGAGGTTCCCTGTGGGTAACATAATAGGTTGGGGGCCCACTCAGACTCACTCGCCCCCCCTAGGCTGAACCCCTAGCTACGCCCCTGACTCTGCCAGAATGATGTTTTGTTAAGCTGTGCCCGGCAGGGATGAGGAAGCCTGCCCATTGTGGCCTGACAGGTTTCTGTGTGGGCTGTGGATGCCATGTGATTCTGAGAGTGAAAGTATGGGCAGAGGAGTGTACCCACCCTGTGGGAGTGAGAGACGGGAGAGGCACAGCTACAAGGCCAAGAAAGAAGAGAGCTCCTGGAGCATGGTTCAGGTGAGGGGAGCAGTACTGAAAGCAAGATCCAGTGTGTGTGTGGGGACTGACAGATCTGACTGCAAGGTCACAGTACAGTGAGTGCCCTTAGAGGGTTTAGGGTGAATCAAGCCTAAAAAACACCACAACCCCAGCATAACTATATTTTGTGTTTCCTTGTAAGAGCCAGCAAACATATTAAGCTTTGTGCTGTATATTTGATTCTGAGACTGCTGACCATAAAGCCTTTGCCTTGTTCAGCATTACCAATGGAAAATTGGACTGTGTATGTTTTTCTGTCTGCACCATCCTATCCGGGCAGGTGACCACCAGCACACCTTTCCCTTTACAACCACTATTATTATTATTTATTTATAGAGTACCCTTGATTCCAGAGCACTATACAAGAGATATGGGGTAACAAACAGGACCATTACAAGATCAAAACACATTACATGAAGGGAAATGGCAGACTGGTACATGGGGAAGGAGGACCCTGCCCGCGAGGGCTTACACTCTCCATACCTTCCGTCCTGCACCCCATTTAAACAACGTTTCATGTTTAGGTGTTTATGAGTAGGAATATTGCTATTCTCTTACACCCATTAAAGTTACAATGTAACTATGCTGTACTGAAAACAACTTTCTTTATCAGTGCATAAGGCTGGGTATACATCTCAGGACTCTGCAAGAGCCAAATGATCTCCTGTAAATTCTGATCAACCATTGTAAATATAATAGGAGAGAGGCAGCAAACTATAATAAACCAAACCTTTCACAGACATAGCTGAATGGAGAACAATCAGTTTCTCTGTTTGGAATAAATGGGCTTCATATAGTCAACTAGGCAGAACCCCATAGGATTCCTACCAGGTCACAAATATCTAGTAGAAAGACCCTTTGGGAAACCATGAAAGTGAACCCTTTCACCATGGAGTCATGGTAGAACATGCTGCAGTGCCTGTATTACCCATTTATTATTTTACATACAATATATACTATCCTAGATCTGGTGTGTATTGGTGCAATCTACTATCCTAGAGCTAATGTATATTGGTGCAATGTACTATCCTAGAGCTAGTGTATGTTGGTGCAATGTTTTATCCTAGAGCTAGTGTATATTGGTGCAGTGTACTATCCTAGAGCTAGTGTATATTGGTGCAATCTACTATCCTAGAGCTAATGTATATTGGTGCAATGTACTATCCTAGAGCTAGTGTATGTTGGTGCAATGTTTTATCCTAGAGCTAGTGTATATTGGTGCAGTGTACTATCCTAGAGCTAGTGTATATTGGTGCAGTGTACTATCCTAGAGCTCAGGTATATTGGTGCAATGTACTATCCTAGAGCTAGTATATATTGGTGCAATGTAGTATCCTAGAAATAGTGTATATTGGTGCAATGTACTACCCTAGTGCTAGTTTATATTGGTGCGATGTACTACCCTAGTGCTAGTTTATATTGGTGCAGTGTACTATCCTAGAGCTAGTGCATATTGGTGCAGTGTACTATCCTAGAGTTAGTGTATATTGGTGCAGTGTACTATCCTTGAGCTAGTCTATATTGGTGCAATGTACTATCCTAGAGCTCAGGTATATTGGTGCAATGTACTATCCTAGAGCTCAGGTATATTGGTGCAATGTACTATCCTAGAGCTCAGGTATATTGGTGCAATGTACTATCCTAGAGCTAGTATATATTGGTGCAATGTACTATGCTAGAGCTAGTGTATATTGGTGCAATGTACTATCCTAGAGCTAGTATATATTGGTGGAATGTACTATTTTAGAGCTGGTGTATATTGGTGCAATGTACTACCCTAGTGCTTATGTATATTGGTGCAGTGTTTCAGTTCACTAGTTAAGAGCTATTTAGACTGTATAACAACATTATCCAACAATGTCATAATCCAATTACAGCCTTTCAGTGGGTTCCCCCTACATATTTCACATGGCAAATACCAGAGGACATCAGAACCCGTAGAACAGGTTTCCTTTATATTCATAGTGATAATAAACCATATGGAGGCCACTGTAAAACAATCTAGCAATTCAAACAAGAGTACTGCAGAATAAAAGCTAATGCAGATAGCCATGTAATGGTGCCCATAGAAAATACTATAAGATCAGTTTGTACTCCTAGATTCCACTAAATATACATGGAATTCTTTTTTTTGCTCAGTTATTATTACCACCACGCATCCCGGCCTGACTCCAGGTCTGATGATACAGACTGACAGCTAGTTCACCAGAATATGGCTGGGTTGGCTGTGGCTGTATTACGCCTGTGTGTAACTGGCCCTAGATATATTAGAGTTACATGATACATGGGTTAGGGCGCCATTTCTCTTCTCTGCCTAGGGCATCATATACTTGCAGAATCCTCATACTAAAATGAGAGCCACTCCTTGTTCCGTGGTGCTCATAGGTCGAGCTGCATAATACCGATGACAGGTTCCCTTTAAGAAATAAAATCCTGTATGACATAGAATCCAAAAATCTTTGGGGCATTGTTGATTATGTTACATATTTTCCTGCCACACATAGGCCTTTGGTTGCCTCCGGACTGGTACTGTATATCTTTATTTACCATATTAAGCTGCTATCTGATGAATCATTATCATGTAACTAATATGAGAACTCCGCTAAAGATTTTATAAACCGCTTTTAATGTTTAACCACTCCTTTATACCTCTTCATTGTAGCTGCACTATTCACCAGTGTTTAGGGAGGTGACGGCAGACATTGACCTATTTTGTGTGCTGTACTCTTGGCCAGCGTTGCTATGCACTGTATAAAATAGCATACTGTTTGCTTTTTGACAAAGGGTAACACTGATCTTGTGCAAGGTTGAGATTGGGCAACAACTCAGAGACTCCAATCCATTGTCATAGACATGAAGAGATTTGGCGGGTTTCCGACAACTAAAAAAGTCTGTATACATAAATCAGCCCCTTATTGATGCCAGTAATCATTTTTGCATATTTGTTTTTCCTTCCTCGGCTTCTAAAAACCATAACCTTTTTGAGTTTCCATCCAGTGAGCTGCAGGAAGCTTTATTTTTTGCACAATATTATGAACTTTTTAACAGGATTTTTTAATTTTACCATAAAATGTAATATGAAACAAAAATCTTTGTTTGAAAAAGCAATGCAGGGCAATGTTCTTTCTGGGCGGCTGTAATTTTAGCAGCAAAAGACGTCTGTCTATTGATAATGACAGCAGCGAATAATGTTTATAATTATTATTATTTGCGGTGGTCATTATCAATAGATGGTCGTCTTTTGGTCTAGAAAGACGTCCCTCATTTTCCTGTTGTGGGAACATAGCCTAAATCTGCAATTTTGGAGTATTTTGCTGTTACACCATTCATCTCTTCAGGTTAAACTGTGGGTCAGTGGAATTACAATGGAAGAGAAAAATTCACCCTTTATGGCAGTTTTTTTTTTTTTTGCCAGTCATCATTTTGATGGGAAAAGACATCTATCTTTTCATAATGATGGCTGCAAATAATAATTATGATCATTACATGCGATCGTCTATTGGTGTAAAAAAGATGGCCGAAAAACAAAAATTGTTAGGGAGATTTATCAAAGGGTTTAACATATAGACTGGTGTAAACTGCCCAAAGCAACCAATCACAGCTCAGCTTTCATTTCACCAGAACTGTGATTGGTTGCTGTGGGTAGTTTACACCAGTCTATATTTTACACCCTTTGATAAATCTCCCCCTGTGTGAACATAGCCTTTAACATTTAAATTTTTTTTCCTCTACAGGGCTGTATGAGTCAGGGGAGTTGCAAGGTCCAAGCCCCAAACATTTAAAGCCGATCCCCAAAAGTTTAACCAGCTAAAGGAAAAAGAAGCAACTCCCCTTTCACCCACTTCAAATCAGTTCCTCTTGCGCTGCTCATTCTCCTCTTATCTTCCGGTCCAGGCAGTGTGGCATAGAGGCACTGCCATTGCTGGATGTGCCCTGCAGTCCTTCTATAATTCATCTGTGTGTGTACCTTTAAGATGCATATCTGGGGCAGTAATGGGAGGTATTGGCTGCTATGTGGGGCACTACTGGGGGGAGTAATTAGTTTATTAGGCAGTACTGGGAGGAGTTAGCTACTACATAAGGTGCTATTGGGGGGCTTACTACTATATGGGGCACAATTAGGGAATTAACTAGTATATAGGACAGTATTGGGAAGGATTACCTACTATATAGGAGAACTATTGGGAAATTAACTACTATTTGGGACAATACTGTAGGATTACCTACTCCATGGTAAAATAATGGGGTAACTTTAGGGGTGCTGTGAGACTGTCCCAGCCAATTCTATATTGCAGCAGTGGTGATCACTGCTGATTTCATGTGGGCATGGTGCGGGCATCAGTTGCAGGTTACAGATACTAGTTTGGTGATCTTAGTTGGCAACGTTATTTGGATCAAAGTTTTTCAGTCTGTTGGGTTGTTTACTCTGTGGTGTGGAAGGAGCACACGGTGTGTTGTGGGCAGAGGGTGTGTGTGTGCGCGAGTGTTGGGACCTACTTTATAAAGGTTGCCTTGAAGGGGGCTGTTAAATTTTTTTAAATCTTATAATTTTATATTCTTAATTAGTGAACTACAAACATTATAAATCTTTGTGGGTGAAATCCTAGTCAGGGAAAAGGGAATTGCTACATCTAATAAATATTTAGCTGACTCCCTGGTTGTCCAAGTCTAACATTTTACCCAACTTCTGCAGATGCAACCTTATCCTGCCCTCCTGTAACAAGGACCAGGCTACAATAAATAGCAGTATTATATTACTGAAAAAGAGGTTTATACCTAATGATGAAACATTCAGTTACAATGTAACAGTGACTCATTGGTCTCTCAGTGACAGACAGGAGCGTTGTACTGTGTACAGTGCTGTGTATATAAGTGCCTGTCCTTCCTGTTCTGCCAGAGCTGTGCCGTATTTGTCACAGATCACCACTCTGCTGCATAACACACCGCTACCACCTTGGCGTAGTCATGGCACTCTCAGACCTCTGTGAGTATTTGTGTTTTTTATTAAGTAGATTATATTCTGGAACCAGTGTCGTAGCTACAATGAAGGCAGGGAAGGCGACTGCTATGGGGCCCCTGCAGGAAGGGGGCCCGAGGAAGCCTGCCCTGCCTTCATGGTAGGTACTCCGCTCCCCCAGGGGTCCAGAGAGGAAGAGGGACCCCCACTGCACTGTTCAGCCCCCTCACTGTAGTGCCGGGTGAGCGGGCTGAACAGAGGAGCAGGACCTGCCAGACGGCACAGGAGAGGGATGAAGGACCTTTGGGTCACATGACCCAAAGGTCCTCAATACATCTATGTGAAGATCAGCCCGGACTACAGGAGGAGGAGGGGGGAAGCCTGGGAGCTGTAAGTGCTGTGTATGTGTGTCAGTGAGTGTATATATGTATCTGTGGGTATATGTATATGTCAGTGTGTGTATATATGTATCTGTGTACAGGGCCGCCAACAGGGCATTACTGGCAGTACAGGTGTATGGGGCCCGGCCTATGGGGGGGCCCGGGTCTCCCACACACTTCACTTTTATGAGAAGCCTGGTATACAGACAGTGCAGGGAGAGGGGAGAGCTCTACTTAACTAAAATCATTAGGCCCTCCTCCCCCCTGCACTGTCTGTGGACCGGGCTGCAGAATCCCCCCCTCCCTTCACAATGGACCGGCCCCCTCCTCAGCAGCTCCCAGGCTCCTGTGGAGCTGGTGACTTCCGTCCTGTGTGCTCTCCCAGGTGACAGGAAGATGCAGCGGGCCCCCTCTCCTCTCTCCTCCCTCCCCCTCCCTCCCAGCTGTGACGTCTGTTCCCTCCAGTATACAGCTCTGCAGTCGGGGCAAAGGAGGAGGGGCTGCAGGCTGCTGACTGGGAGCAGAGACTTCACTCGCTGGGGGCCTCAAGGATAAAAAGTAAGTGTGTGTGAGTGTGTATCTGAGCACTGTATCACTGGGGGCCTCAAGGATAAAAAGTGTGTGTGAGAGTGTGTGTGTGTGTGTGTGTGTTTGAGCCTCTGATCATATATCTGTGCAATCTGCATGTGTGTGATGTATATATGTCATCTGCATGTGTTTGTATCTGGGTAATCTGCATGTGTGTATCTGCATCTATGCTATGTGTCTGTGCAGAGGTATATATGGAATCTGCATGTGTGTATCTGCATCTATGCTATGTGTCTGTGTATATAGGTATATATGTAATATGCATGTGTGTATCTGTATCTATGCTGTGTGTCTGTGTATATAGGTATATATGGAATCTGCATGTGTGTGTCTGCATCTATGCTATGTGTCTGTGTAGAGGTATATATGGAATCTGCGTGTGTGTGTCTGTATCTATGCTATGTGTCTGTGTATATAGGTATATATGGAATCTGCATGTGTATATCTGCATCTATGCTATGTGTCTGTGTAGAGGTATATATATATATATATATATATATATATATATATATATATATGGAATCTGCATGTGTGTGTCTGTATCTATGCTATGTGTCTGTGTAGAGGTATATATATATATATATATATATATATATGGAATCTGCATGTGTTTGTATCTGTGTAATTTCTCTATGTTGGTATATTTGTACATCTTGTAATGTGCCTATATTTGTGTATACATGTATTGTGGATCTATATGTATCTGTGTGAGTGTGTGTGCATACATGTGTGTATCTGCCTATTTGTACAGTATGGGTTTGTGCATCTATTGTCTATATATATTAAAGGAGAAGTCAGGCAAAACATTATTGTGATTATGATGTGTCAGTATTATTTGTGGAAAAAAAACATGACATTTTTCAGCCACTCTTTTATAAAACAATAGTTATTTTTAAGGCTGAAAACATGACTTAATTGACTCGTAATTTAACACATATTATGGGCTTTAAATAGCCAAACGTATGTCCTGAGTTTTTGGATTAATGTCTTTGGTAAGGTGGGGGCCCAGACAAGTTGGCAGTATTGGGCCCTGGAATTCCTGATGGCGGCCCTGTCTGTGTATATATTTATATGTCAGTATGTGTATGTATCTGTGGCTATATATATGTGTGTGTGTGTGTGTATGTCAGCAATGTCTGTAGCAGTGGTGTATATGTGTGTGTTTATGTATGTCAGTTGTGTCTCAAGTGATTGACAGGTTTTCTCCCAAAGATGTTCTGCAGCAGCTTCTATTAATGCTGGGCTCTATTCATGGTGTATACATCAGCACTAGTGTAATCACATTACAGCGTATATATGTGTGTATGTCAGTGGCGTATGTGTATATACGTTAATGGTGCCTCTGTGTGTGTGTATATGTGCGTCATTGTCTGTGTTTGGCGGCGGGGGGGGGGGGGGGGGGGGGCGTACAGGATTCATGGATTTAACTTCAGTAGAGCACTGTAGATCTGTGCTTGTAGACTTTCCTGGGGAAGGGTCTTTGCTAAATAGAATTCTGGACATTCATGTGTGAATTTTATGTGTATTAATATTTGACTTCCTTGTGCACATTACAAATATTTTGGTTGGACGGACGACTGTCTAATGCATATTAGGGTTTCTCGACTCTACCCGGAAAGACAATGTTGGGAAAGAGAAGGGTAAAGCGTTTTGGAACTGCCTGATTCTTTATTTCTTGGTGAAAAATGTTTCTGCCAGAGGAGTCTGGCGGCGGCTTACTTTTCCTCTCCCCATTCAGAACACTTAGCCAAACCAGAAATAGCTTATGGCAAATGATATATATATATTGTGTGACATAAGAAAATAAATAGAAGCTTTTATATACTGCGGGTTATACTGTCTAAATATATCAAAAGTAGACTGTCCATACACCCAACATAAAAATACAAATCTTTTTCTGTGCAAATATAAAACTATGTGCACTGCCTCAAAGTGCATTAAAACACTCACAGGCTATGTTCACACAACGTATGAGACCGGCCGTTCTGTGACCCGGCCGAATGCAGTACCAGCCGCAGAGTTCTGATGCGGGCGCATCCGTGCGCGCCCGCATCAGAACTCTCCACTACACACTATGGAGCGTGCGGACGGTCCACAGTGTGCTCTGACAGGGTCTTCTCTGGCCGCTATTCAATGAATAGCGGCAGCAGAAAACTGACATGTCAGTTGTTTGCAGTGCCGCTAGAGATCCTGGCCGGAGCGTATGCTATGTGTATACGCTCTGGCCGGGGTCCCATAGACAGCAAGGTAACGTATATTTTCGTAACAATCATGGCCGTTCTACAACGGCCGTGGTTTTATGAAAATATACATTGTATGAACATAGCCACAGAGTGCATGCTTACCTACCTCCCTCCCTCAAAGTAACTTGCAATTTTTTTTTGCCACAAATTGGAGTAAATCTAAACTACCTTGTAACAGATCTTTAGTGTGTGACACGGGGGCAGTCTATGGTGCCCCACATCTCCCAGTGCTGTCACATCTTAGAAAACTGCAGTTTGCATTAAAAATATCATATAAAACGCTGGTCTTAGTGAAGTATTTGTAGTCTAAGGGTATGTGCACACGCTGTATAAACAACGGCCATTATTTGGCACTCAAAACTCTGGCAATTGTTTTAAATGTAAATTGCATTGAAGTCTTGGGACAATGGGCGGTAATAATTGATATGAACGATATCTTGACGTCTATAGCAAACAACTGCCAGTGTTTAACCCCTAGACGACCCAGGGCGTATAGTTACGCCATGGAAGTCTGTCCCCAGACGACCTAGGGCGTAACTGTACGCCCTGGGTGTTTCTCCCGCTATGAAGCGTGCTCCGGAGCGGAGCGCGCTTCACAGCAGGTGGGGGCCGGCTGCAATAAGCAGCCGGGACCTCACCGGCAATGACACGCTGCAGCGATCGCGCTGCCGCATGTCATTAACTCCTTAAACGCCGCTCAACCGCGGCGTTTAAGTGTAAGTGACAGGGGGAGTCCCCTGTCACTTACCGATCGGAACCCCCGCAGTGTGACTGCGGGGGTCCCGATCGGTAAAACGGGCCGCCGGAGGTCTCTCACCTGCCTCTGTGCGGTCCGATCGGCGATCTGCTACACTGAGCCTGCACAGGCAGGCTCAATGAGCAGATCACCGATAACACTGATCAATGCTATGCCTATGGCATAGCATTCATCAGTGTAGAAATCAAACTAATCTATGTAAAAGTCCCCCAAAGGGACTTCAAATGTGTAAAAAAAAAAAAGTTAAAAACACTAACACACTACCCCAAAACCCCTCCCCCAATAAAAGTTGAAATCACCCCCCTTTCCCATTATATAAATAAAACATATAAAAATAAATAAACAAATAAACATATAATATAACGTAGCGTGCGTAATTGTCCGATCTATTAAAATATAACAAGCGTCATTGCGAACGGTAAACGGCGTACACGAAAAGAGGGGAAAAAGTGCGCGGATTACCGATTTTATGTTACATTATATATAAAAAAAAATTTATAAAAAGTGATCAAAACGTCCGATCTTCACAAATATGGTATTAATAAAAACTAGAGATCATGGCGGAAAAAATGACACCCTATACAGCCCCGTAGGTGAAAAAATAAAACCGTTATAAGCGTCACAATAGTCCCATTTTATTTATAATTAATTGCCAAAAAAAAGGATTTCATTTAAAAAAAATATATAACATTAGAGAATCTGTGTAACCTGCATATGGTTGTGTTCGGGCTGACCTATAGAATAATAGTATCATGTCGCTGTTACCATATAGTGCATTACGTAGACACAGGAACCCCCCAAACTTTACCATATTGCATTCTTTTTTGCGATTTCACCAATTTATATCTTCATAAATAATATATTTGGGATTCCATCATACATGTAATGGTAAAATGAATGACGCCATTACAAAGTACAACTATTCCTGTAACAAATAAGCCCTTACATGGCCCTGTAGATAGAAAACTGAGAGTGCTAGAGCTCTTAGAAGAAGAGGAGGGAAAAACGGAAACACTAAGATCAAAATTTGCGCGGTCCACTGGGTCATTTTGGGCCTGGTCCTCAAAGGGTTAATACATTGTGTGAACAACAGCCGTTGTTTGCATTGACTTCATTACAAATTATTTCATTATGAAAAGAACATCCGTTGTATAAATTGAAAACAAAGGCCATTCTTTTCATAAAAATATGTTCGTTGTGTGAACATAGTCTTAAGTCCAAGTCAATTGGTATGCTACTTCTAGCTGCACTGCTCTTTTGGTGAAAATTAAACCAAATAAAAAGGGTGCTGGATCCCTTACATGCAAGAAACCCAAGGGGATACATGTATAAAAGACCCCATTGACTTCAAATGGGTCTGTCAGGTTTCCCTAGTATTGCCAAACTAAATAAATCTGCATCCTATCCTATATTATCTTGTATTTTATTAGAATCTGTATTGGAGGCACCTTGATGCAGATGTGAATTAAAGGGGTATTCTGGCCAAATGTAAAAATTAAATGCGTGTGGGGGGTTGGTAGGGGGGGCATAATAGATAAGTTATACTTACTTGTCTCCATGCCCCTGCAGCACACCTCCGCCAGTCACTTCTAAGTCCTCTGACATCATAACCCGGCTCTGAAATACCCTCTCAGCCAGTCAGTGACTGAGGCAGGAAATCTCTGCAGTCACTGTCTTAGCAGGTAGGGTGACAGGTAAATATAACTTTATTATAATGTCCCCACCACCACCTGTCTGGCCTAGATATTTATAGTTGGTCAGAGTACCCCTTTAAGCTCAAATTGTTTTGAGAAAACAACAGTATTGTTCCTTATTCTGTGTTAGATAAATACTAGGAAAATTGCATAATACCTAATGATATGTTTTAATTTGCAGTGTAAGATCACACTTTAAAAAGAAGGAAGGACAACTGTGGGACTATGGCCACCATTCTCATTCTCGCCCTGGCTTCTATCTTCAGGCTCTCCCTTGGTGATCAACATCCAGTGATCGAAAGCAATGACGTCATTGCTAATTTTTCCTATAGTACATGGACCAGCGTACCCAAAAACCTGTCCGTACATACAACTATACTGGATCTATCACACAATTTTATCCAAAAACTCCAAACCAAAGACTTTGACTTTTTGTTGGATCTCAGAGTCCTCATTATATCTTATAACCAAATCACTGAGATGGACTCGCATGTTTTCGATGATAACATTTATCTAGAATACTTGGATTTATCCAACAATAGGCTTGAAAACATATCTAACACTTTTCCTGGTAACCTTCGTCATCTGGATGTTTCCTCCAATAATTTCACGACATTGTCTGTTTGTAGAGGTGTCACAAATCTTCTCCAGCTGGAATATCTCGGTCTTGGAGCAGCTAATATTCTGAAATCAGATCTGGAATCCGTTTCTCACTTACAATTGCAGCAGGTATTCATCGACTTGAATGGATTATATAAATATGAAAATTCTAGCCTCTTAGTGTTGAATACAAACAGCTTACATCTATCCTCACTGTATGATCAGAAAGACCTTTTCAGCGTACTTTTTGATGCTGTCAAAACCTCAACAGTTTTGGAACTATCCAATTTTGGTAAATGGGAGCTAGGAAAAGTCTACGATGATTATATTTCGGCAATAGTTAACAACTCTCGGGTTACCCATTTAACCTTGAGGAATCTTGGCCTACAATGGATTAATCTTGTCCACATTCTTCAGAAAATATGGTACTCCACTTTGGAGGGCTTATATGTATACAATTTCATTATTCAGGGGTTTATTACTCACATGCCTTTTGACTATTGTAAAACTACTATGAAAGAACTTTTATTTGACCATGTTGCTGTTCAAGGGTTTCTATTCAATCAATCAGACTTGTATAGCGTGTTCTCTGAAATGAACATCAAGAATCTTACAATCACCAATTCCAATTTACTTTTTATGCCATGTCCTTCAAAACCTAGCACCTTCGAGTACATAGACCTTTCCAGGAACGCAGTTACCGACAGTATTTTTCAGGGCTGTTCAATGCTAACAAAGTTAAAAACTTTAAAACTGTCCGGAAATAAGTTAGAAAAGTTGTCTAAAGTAAGCCTCATAACAGAGAAGATGGTGTCCTTACAACATCTAGATGTCAGCCAGAATCCTTTAGATTACATGGAAGAAGATTGCCACTGGTCGGCAAGCATAAGAAAATTAGATATGACATATTGTTCATTATCCAGCTCTGTGTTTCGTTGCTTACCAAAAAATGCCACAATGGTTGATTTACGTAAAAATGATATTTTAGAAGTCCCGTTGGAAATTACTTATTTGTTAAATTTAGAAAACCTTGATCTTGGATATAATAGACTCTCTGATCTACCAGACTGCACATTATTTCCTCGTCTTTCGATTTTAAGTGTTGAGTATAACCTCTTACCCTACCCATCCAACGAGGCTCTCAAGAACTGCTCAGGCCTAAAACACATTAACATGGGAAACAATCCATTCCATTGTTTTTGTGAGATGAATAGGTTCATAAATGAGAGAATAAAGTCCCCAGGGAAATTTCTTGGTTGGCCAGATGACTATGTTTGTGAAAGGCCTGATAATCTAAAAGGAATTAAGTTGAAGGACTTTTACCTGCCTGAAATGTATTGTAACGTTTTTATAATGGTTCCAGTTATTGTTGTACCAATCATTGTTGGCTTAATTCTAGTTTTTTGTCTGTGTAAGTATTTGGATATACCTTGGTTTTGTAAAATGGTTTGGCAATTGGTTAGGACAAAACATCGGTCAAGGAGTTCCAAGAAAGGCTACCAGGAATTGAGGAGAGAATTCTCCTTCCACGCATTTGTCTCCTATAGTGAAAATGATGCATCGTGGGTAAGGAATACTTTGTTGCCTAGCATTCAGAGCATGAATGATATACGTATCTGTCAGCATGAGAGAAATTTTACCCCAGGCAAAACCATAGTGGAAAACATCATAAACTGCATAGACAATAGCTACAAGTCAATCTTTGTGTTGTCTCCGCACTTTGTTCAGAGCGAGTGGTGTCATTATGAACTGTATTTTGCTCACCACAAGCTTTATTCTGAGAGCACAGACAACCTTATCCTTATTCTACTAGAACCGATCCCGCAATATCTTATTCCTTCCCGGTATTTCAAACTTAAAGCTCTCATGAAACAAAGAACCTATCTGGAATGGCCAAAGGAGAAGAGTAAGCATGCTCTTTTCTGGGCAAATTTAAGGGCAGCGATCAGCATTAATTTGTCAGAACTAGAACAAGAGAGTCCAGCTCCTGTCCCAAGTGTAAGTACATAAATGATAGGCGGGATTCACTTAGCTGCAATACCTGACATGGCCCATGGAAAAAGTGGCGTTATTTTCACACACAACGCATTTTGATTGTGATCATTAAACCAGAAACACTAACAGATTTTTTTTTTTTGAGACCATTGCCTACATGTCAACAACCAATATGTTACTCTATTGCCAGCAAATCTAAAATAGGTCCTATCCAGTGCTCCGTTACAAACAATCTTTGGTAATACAAGCTACTTGCCATTGTTATTGCAATTTAATTTCAATAAATAGTGAGGTCAGTGGTTGAATCTGTAATGCATTATAGTCAAACAACGTTATTACAGGTAACGGTGTATGAGCACGTTATATACCATTTCAATCTGTTTTAGTTTCTAATGGACCCTGTACCACTAACTATACTGTACTATGTCACTATGTGGCACTGTAATAGATATCATAATACAGCCTCAAAGGGGTTCTCTGCTTTGAGTAATCCCAGCTTGTTGTAGGGTCATTTGACAAAATATTACACAATATTGCCCATTCAAATCAATGAGCTGTACATGTATGCTCTTCCAGTAAGACAGAGAAAGAGAGACGTTTTTTTGTAACCACTCTGATGAGGATGAGGATCCTGAACTGAGAAAACTTTCTATTATCTAATAAACCCAGACTAGGATTTTTGAAAGTGGACAACCCCTTTTTGCAGCCCCTGGGGTGATCAGCTGGTCTCACTCCCAGCACCCATGATACATAGTTGTAGATGAATGGTTCTCCATGCAAGGTTAGATGATTCTACCAGAACAGAGGCTGTTGGTGCAAACTGGTTCTTGGTTATGGCTCATAGAGGTGGGTTCTAGTGTTATGGATGCCCCATGGCATCTATGATGGCCATATGTCCTAGTAGGATAAAGGTTGTCTTTATAAGATAAACTCTTTAACAATGATGTAACATAGCTAAATGTATATTGTGTTAGTAATGTTCTATGCTCTCTGTTTTTGATACGTTTATTAACTTTATTTTTGTATGTATATTTAAGAAGATGTTTTTTTAATGGCTTGTGGGTCTCTGTGTGTGAATACGGAGCTATTACCTAAAGTCCATTGTTTTAGGAACTTTATCTCTTTGTGTTGTTTCTGCATCATCATATTTCACATTAATAGTTCTAGTTTCTAGTTCTCCCTAGTGGCAGAAATAATTCCGCATTTTGCAGGGTTTTGCCAGGATGTGTTTTCTGACCATTTCTGTATACAACTGTGCGAGAATCTAATAGTCTGCATAATTCTGGGGGCAGTGGATTGAAGCTCTTACCACTGATCTTATTAAAGAGAACGTAGTCAGAAAAGAAAAATAAAAAAATTTTTTTTATACCATTTTGTAGCCATGTGTGTGTTTGCTGATTCCAGTGCTGTATGATCTACTGCAGAAACCAGAGATTGGCTGAAGTAGTTTTGTGTATGATGGATGTAATGTCATCACTTGCCAGGAACCTTGGGGGGCAACACTCGAGTAACAGGTGATTTACTTTGTAAGTAATGTCTCCATTTAGCAACCCCAGGTGTGCCTCACTTTACTAACTTTCTGCACCTCACTTTATTGGTGCCAGTGCCAAGAGTTTAATCCTGAAGACACTGTGGTTAGTAGTGACCATGGCCCTTACAGGGTTGACAAGGAACACTGGCTTAGCTAGTTGGCAACCCTACAGTACAGTTGCGGGGTTCCAGTGGTTGCCATGGTAAAGGGTGTTTACACCGAAAGACTAGTGAACGATTAACATGCGATCAGCGACACATGAACATTTTCTCCTTTAATCAGTTGATCATTGCTGCGTTTACACCAGAAGATTACTTAAATTCGAACTATCCCAGATTCCAAAAAAGGATATTAGGAGGCACTCACCATATAAAACATCTTCTTTATTGATAAATCTTCATAAAAACATTTGGAGTGTGTAGCAGTCGGCGGGGACGCCGCTCAGCTGTTTCCCGCGCGCATGCGTGCTTCCTCAGACACTCGAACTAATTTAAATTCTAACTATATAACAATTTATTATTCGGTAATCGACCCAGTACAGAAACACTGCAGTGTAGCATAACAGAGATCGGATAATGGCAGCTTCAGGGATTCTAAAGGAACAAAAAAAAGAAGTGCAAGAAAGAAAATAGGTGTTTTAGAAAAAATAAATAAATAATATAATATAGAGTTTAAAGAGGATGTACCACCAGGTACATCCTCTTGAATTTAACACACCGATAGAACGACGCCTTCATGGGGAAGCCGGTGCTGTGCTGAAGCACTGGAGGTCGGCCGGCCCACTCCCAGTGGGAGGGAATTCCCTTCCTTCTATGACGCAGATCCATTGATTCCTTTGCAAACACAATATGGTACCTAAATAAAAACATTCAAACAAAAAAGAAGGTCCCAAAATACATGAGGAAATGTGCTAGGGCCATACACAGAATATTTCTAAAAGCCAAAGATTTGGCGTAATAAATATTGAGCTGAATTTTACCTGCAGTGTTACAGAAAATTACAGATTACAATTGAAAAATGTATTGACCTTCATGTCCACTTTGCTTTAATTTCTGTGAACGACCTGAAGGGTTAACAAAGTTCCCAGTTTTTAAAATAGGGTGATTTATGGGCTTGTTTTTTTGTTTTTTTTTTAACATACATCCCTCTCAAATCCCCTTCAGGAATGAATTGGTCCCTTAAAAAAATCAGTGTTTAAAAAATCAGCCCTCCTTTACGTAAGGCCATGTTCACACACAGTATGTCCATCAGTCTTTTGGTCAGTCTTTTTTCAACCAAAATCAGGAGTGGAACTGACAGGGCAAAATTATAATGGAAAGATTTGCCCAATTTTTGTGTTTTTAACCCATTTCTGGTTTTGGTTGATAAAAAAAACAGACAGAAATACTGTGTGAACATACCCTAAGAGGACGCAAATAATACCAACATAAAGTAGACAAATTGTAAATGGAACTCTTTTATCTGGCATGAGTGTATCTTTTTTTTACAACCAAAGATTTAACATTTTTGGAAATTCATAATTGCTGAATGTGTAAACTAAAATAATCTCAGAATCACTAGTATATGTTGAATAATGTATTACTATCACATAAAATAAGACAGGATAGATGTGAAAAATGGAGCATCTATAAGTTGTTAAAGGAGTTCTCCACTTTTTTCAGTGAAATGTGCTCAGGTTGGTGTAAAACATTAAAAAGTGTACTCAACTGCAAAAAGGATTCTAGATGGACATCCTCTTTCAAGAAAAAAATTCCCTATTGGCCCAAAGAAGACTAAGCCCAACGTATGTTGTTCTGCTAAGTGGGCTAAGCAAAAACTAGAAAGAAAACATACACCCCAGTATGATACTGTCCATAGTTGGAAAACATTTTTTAGATACTACACAAGTGGTATAAAGTTTATAGTTAATATGTGATTTTTACAACATGAAATGTGATATAGAGAATATATTTACTGAAGAACATGTGATTCATGTCATATTTACTGAGATAAATAGAGAGACATTGGGAAGTAGAATGGAGAAGTGAAAGCAGAGTGAAGTTTTACTTTGATGACAAAAATGCAAAAATCTTGGTTCTGTCTCATATGTATCCTTTCCGTATACAAAGGTTTTACATTATGTCTCAGTAATTTGCTGGTTTATACTGTGACTTGATGAAAGAGCAATACTGGGGGAAACAGGTGTAGCAGCTATATGTATTATTATAATTATTATTATATGTATTATTATATATTTTATTTTAGTATGGGTTGTAGGAATCTGGACAGGACTTTTGATCTTCACAAGAAAAATGAAGGGAAATGGACCCTAAGTTTATTCCAGACATAAAATATTAGAATAAAGATGTGAAAAAAACATCTGGCAGCCTCCTGTAAAAGTCATGGATGTCTTACTGCCTTGAAATTGCGTCAGTCAAAGCAAGCATAACACATAATACAGTATAAAAACTCTTTACCCCTTCTATCCACTACTATTGTTCTTTGGTAAAAAAGTACAGAATACTCCAAATGTGATTATAAATTGAATGTTCACCACTAAATACTATCTTGTTGTGTAAATGATGCAATGTTATACAGTGAAATAAAAAATATTAATTAACACTAAATTTGACCCTATAGACAACATAGTAAACTCACTTTACTAGGTCTTTGAATATACACAGTCATTGTTAGTTTCTATAATAGACCACACAGACATTAACTTCTGCTTTAAGCTTCCGCCTGTAATTGGATAATAAAGAAGTAAAAGGAGCTGCACGGTATATTTAATGTGAAACTGGTCTGTTGCAAAGCTCCCAGCCGAATGCAGGACAGACCGTAAGACTGTCATTTCTACCATCCTGCTGTATAAAAAGTACATTACAAAGTATAGTAAGCCACGCATAGGGCACTACCTCGCTTCTTGGATTCTAACGCTAAGGACAAATAATACCTTTACTGAGTTTTTTCACAAAACTCTGGCTCCCATTGAGCTTATTTAAGTCCTATCTGGACAAAGTACCTCTAGGTGGTCCACAGAACACTCGCTTCTGTAGGCATGAGAAAATATAAGCTATACTTTGTTAAACCCTTCACGTCAGCAATACGTACATATACGTTCCTGCTGCACATACCCCATGCAGCAAGAATGTATATGAATGTTCCTGTCAGAGGGGTGTGATGTGTATGGGAAAACTGCAGTGAGAGTGGCCCCGCACACATCAGTGTGCCGGGAGCCGAGGATAATGACAGGCAGCTGCGATCCTGTAGCTGCCAGTGATTAACCCCTTAAATGCTGCAAGCGATTGTGCCGTTTAAGGTAGTCAGTGACAGGGCAAGCTCCTGTCACTGACTGATCGGGACCCACGCAGCCATCATTTCTACCGATGGACGGGGGTAAGCCACTTACCTCCATCCTGTCGGATCAGCTTTCTATGAATAGTCTGCTCTCAGGCAGGCTCTATGCATAGATTGCCGATAAAACTGATCTATGCTATACTATGGCATAGCATTCATCAGTATAAGCAATCCAATGATTGTATGTTTTACAGTGAATAAAAGTGTTTAAAAAAAGTGTACTAAAAAAAGTTTTTAAAAGTGTAGAAAAAACCCTTATAAACCCTACCCCCCAAATAAAAGTTTCATATACCTCCTTGCACATTATAAAAAAAATAGAAATAAACATATTATATATTGTAGCGTGCGGAATTGTTCAATTGTTCCCGCAAATGGAAAAAAAACAAAAAACACCAGGATTGCGGATTTTTAAAAATTATATATCAGAAAAAAATTCCTAAAAACAATAAAAAATTTTCTTTTACACTAATATGATATTAATAACAACTAGAGCTCATGGTGCGAAAAATGACACCTCAACCAGCCCTGTAGGTGGAAAAATAAAAGCACTATGGCTCTTAGAAAATGGGGAGGAACTTTGCATTAAAGGGGTAGTGCGGTACTACACATTTATTCACTAAATAACACACATTATTGCGCATGGGCATTGTTTTGGCCACACACAATGACTGAGAGTAAAGGCTATTATCTTACAGATTTTTTCAGCCAAAGCCAGGAATGGATTTGAAAAGAGGAGAAATCTCTTATCTTCACGACCTGTTCTCTGTTTATAGCCCGTTTCTGACTTTGGCTGAAAAAATCTGTCAGTTAATCCGTCTGACATCTTTTGTGCAATAGGGCCCTTAGATGTCCCTCCACGTTTTGGAAGAGATACTTCTGAGATGTGAAATGAGAGAAAGGAAGTGCTTGGGAGCGAAAGGCTTCAGTCCTCTTTTGGTCCCTCCACAACTCCTTTAAGGATAGCTTCACACGTACCGGATCCGCAGCGGATTTTACGCGAGATCCGCTGCGGATCCAGTCCCATTCAACTCTATTGACAATACATACTCGCAGTGGGATTGACAAGCCACTGCGAGTATGCAAAGTAACCCCCCCCCCGACGGCTGGGCCGTAACACTGACAGCGGCCGGAGCGTACTGACAGTGGCACATATCCACCTGCACAGCACGGCTCTCTCCTCACGGCTCGGGACAATGCAGGCACCGCTCCAGCTTGTTTCGGGGGGGGGGGGGGGTCGGGGACGTGCAGCGTCCCGAGCCGTGAGGAGAGCTATGCCCGGCAGCAGCAGAAGCACAGTGGAGGGGAGCCTGCATGATCGGTGTCAGTACGCTCCGGCCGCTGTCAGTGTTACGGCCCAGCCGTCGGGGGGGGGGGGGTTAATTTACATACTCGCAGCGGCTTGTCAATCCCACTGCGAGTATGTATTGTCAATAGGGCCGCTGTCAGTGTTATGGTCCGGCCGCCGGGGGGGGGGGGGGGGGGTTAATTTACATACTCGCAGCGGGATGTCATTATGTATGTATTGTCAATACAGTTGAATGGGACTGGATCCACAGCAGATCTCGCTGCAAATCCGCAGTGTGAAATCTGCTGCGGATCCGGTAGGTGTGAAGGCACCCTAATAAAGACTATGGCCCAGATTTATCAAACTGTGGAAAACAGAAACTGGTGTAAACTACCCACAGCATCTATCACAGCTCAGCTTTCATTTTACCAGAGCTCATGGGTGAGCTGTGATTGGCTGCCACGGGCAGTGTACACCAGTTATTGTTTTCCAAAGTTTGATAAAGCTGGGCCTATGTAATTCATTCCAGATTGGTTGAATAAAAAAAAACAAACCTAAACCAAGGCCTTTCCATGTCTTTATTCAATCTGATCTCCAATTCACTAGAAGGAAAACATTTTTTTAGGAGCCCATGGTAGGTTTTCAGAGTGTGCCCTTTAGTGCTGAGGGTCAGTCTAGTTATATAGACAAATGTAATTGTATCCTGAAGAGAAGTGCGTGCTCATCATTCCTGCATAGTCCAGCGTTTGTAGTCCTAAGTGATGGTCTCTACTCTGTCTCATTGATGATGCATGTGCCATGGTCTGCAGCCACGAGATACAAACTCTTTCATGACTGTACAAGGTTTTTTTAAAAAAAAATATTCCATCTTACTTCACATGCTTTAAGAGTTAACCAGTTCTCGCTTGCTCTATGATCTTAGTATTGTCATGCCTCCATTATAAAGGTCCATAAGCTATTCGATAAAATAAACCAAATGTTGATGAAGAAGATGTGTGAAGAACCTCACCAGGATTGTTAAGCAGAAGTGATGCCATATCATAGCAGGTTAATCCTTATAAGATTGTCATTTCTTTTCCATCTCTTGTAGGCTAGGTTAACACAATAGGGGAGATTTATCAAACATGGTGTGAAGTGAAACTGGCTCAGTTGCCCCTAGCAACCTATCAGATTCCACTTTTCATTTTCCAAAGCGTCTGTGAGGAATGAAAGGTGGAATCTGATTGGTTGCTAGGGGCAACTGAACAAGTTTCACTTTACACCATGTTTGATAAATCTCCGCCAACGTCTTTTGGGCTGTTCAAAGGCCGTCTTTTTGGAAGTCCGGCATTTTGAGGTTGAATAGTGTCTCTTGTTTTACAATGACATCTGTGATTTCAAAATAACAGGCGTTATTTGGCCTCAAAATGCCGGATATCCAAAAAGACGGCCATCGGACAGCTAAAAAAAGATGTTGTGTGAACCTAGTGAAGTCATTGGTAAATGACTCCTTATTATCTCTTGCAGACAGTTCCTTAGATACCCCCAATCTTGCACATTACTATGTATGGAAATACTGTAGGTTCCCCATAATAGACTCAAGCAAGCACAAATATTTCTTCCTCTTCCAAAGGAATATTTGTTTGAATGGCTTCTCTGAGATTGGCCCAAAATAGCCCGTGTTTACCTTTCTCCTTTGGCCACTCCATGTAAGTCCTGTGTTTCATGATGGCTTTTAGTTTACTGTATTTGTTGGGTATAAGATACTGGGGTATTGGCTCTAATAAAATGAGAATTAAATTGTCCGAATTCTTGCCAAATAGGGAGTGCTGTGCAAAATACAGCTCATAATGGCACCATTCACTTTGGATGAAATTCGGAGAGAGCACAAAGATAGACTTGAAACTTTTTTCGATGCAGGCGATGATATTTTCCACTATTGATTTCCCCGGAATAAAATGTCTTTCATGTTGGCAGATTCTTATGGAGTTATCATTTTTTTCAAGATTTGGAATCAGTAAGTTTTTCACCCACTCGCCATCTTCTTGACTGTATGAGACAAATGCGTGAAAACGTTTACCGGTCATGGCTTCTTCACGGTAGCTATTTTTTACTTTGTACTTTCTTCGAAGCCATTCGAAAATCATTCGAACATACCACGGCAGATCAAAATGTTTGCACAAAAAAAACATGACAATGAGAAGGAGCACCAAGCTGCCAACAATGAGGCCTATTAAAATGAAGATATTGCAGGATATTTCAGAAGGATTAAAATCTTTAAGCTTAACACCTCTGAGTTCTTCCGGATACTCACACGTGAAGGATTGAGGCCATCCTATGAGGTTCTCCTGTAAGATTTCCGCAGTGCTAATGAATGATCTCAGCTCACAATTACATTGATATTTATTATTTCCAGCGATTATCTCCTTAACATTTTGACAATTGATAAGTTGTTCCTTGGATGGGGAATGTATTAAGTTTTCTTCTATGTTCAAGTATATCAAGCTCTTACTTATGTAGCCGCAGTCAGGTATATGGCTTAGTTGGTTTGATGACAAGTATAGCTCTTTTAAAGATTTTAAATGGTCAATTTCTTTGTGAACACTTGATAGTTGGTTGCTGGACAGATCAAGTACCTCCAGATTGGTGGGTAAACAATTGAAGACGGAATCGGTGATCTTGTTTCTCGAGATGTTTAGAACAAGAAGACTTTGTGACCATTCACACCTGGCATTGAAATCACAGTAAAGTCTATTACCGCTGATATCTAAATGCGTTAGAGATGGCATGGTGGAGGTCATAGAAGTTATATATGATAATCTCTCTAATATGTTATTTTGAAGGCTAAGAAACTGAACACTGGCCAGAGTTGCACAGGCCACAAAGATCTCGTCTGTGATTTTGTTATTGGTCAACACTAGAGAACGAAATATGCTTGGCCATGGGGGACAAGGCAAATGTGTGATTTCAGCATTAGATATAGTCAGGTTCTCTACAAACATTTCTGAAAATATGGTTACAGGATGTTTTCTGGAACTATGGAGGAAGACTTGTGGAATAACATTTTCAAATTCCAAAACCTTTACTGAACCCTTGGAAAAGTTGATAGGCTCATAACTAAACAGTCTTACTAGTGTAAACCTATAGATAGACAGATATTCAACAGTTGAACGCCAGGCTATTTGCAGAATTGTGGCCATTTCAGGCCAGGACACGGTGATGTTGCTGAAAATAAGTTTGGACACCTTGGATTTTTGGATCACGTAACTAATATGCCTGATTGTATCATAACAGGCTTCTTCACATAGTACATTGGAGATTTCCAGAGTTGTAGTGATGTTAAGGTCATCGTATAATAGAAGAGCAGAGTATGTCAACGTCTTAGGTAAAACAACATGTAGCTTTTCTGTATTTAATAACTGGAGGCTACCAGCTTCATATTGCTGCAGATCTTCAAGACCCAAAAATACAGTGTCCAGTTTTTGATGTTTAATATTCATAAAATCATTGTGATCAATCTTCGTTGCGCTCAATCCAAGATATCTTAATTTTGTTAAGGTGGCAAATTCCTTGCATAGGAACAGAGTTTCGAAAGGATTATAAGACATATTCAGATGAGTGATACCTCTGATATATTGTAGGCCGCTGCAGTTCACAGTCCTCAGTTTGTTGTGCGAGATGTCTAATTTTTGTAGAACATTGTGAAACTGGAACATCGAGAAGTCCCATTCTTCAAGTGCATTATAGGAAAGATCCAAGATCTGTAAGCTAAGATATGTACGAAGTGTACTTGGTTCCAGTCTAGTTATATCGCAGCGACTTAAATCCAACTTTGTGCTTTGGAGGGAAAGTCTATTCGGCAGTTCTTGAGAGCTAAAGCAGCCTTCCCCAAAGACAGTTTCCATCATGGCAGATAGCAGTAGGACGTTCAGCCAGACTTGATGACGTGAATCTAACATTTTCTACTCCCTTAAAACCTGTAAATAAGCAGAATCATGAAATATTTTGGTCAGTTTATTGAAAATTGACAATTCAGCATTTTTTTTTTTTAATTTTTACTTTTTAAATAAGTAGCAACACTTGTAAGGCAGAGCCATACTAGGTTTCTAGTAATGCAGTAAACTTCTATAAAAAGCTTCATTTAATCTAATATAATTATATTTAAAGAGAAGACCCTCAAATAAATAATAACCAACTATAGTTAGCTACTCTGTGGGTCAATGTCCAACCCATAAACAGCCTTGAAACACGACTAGGCATTAGAAGACGAATATAAAAACAGCTTGGTGACCTTCCCAAGGAGTCACTTTACCTTCTTATGCCCAACGTCCTCTCACCCAGTAAGCCAACACCCTGCTTTGTCTACAGAATGGCACTCTACCTTTTGGAGAAGATTCAGTTTATTATGAATTAATTTAGCTACAAATTTACTGAAAAATCTTTGTCAAAATTATTTTGAATTAGTTTTGGATGAATTTCAATGTATAGATTCCTATGAAAGCTAGAAATTTCTGACCCTGTACTCTGTGGCAGGCCTCACTATTTAGTACATACAGGAGCAAAGACTTTCACAGGAGTCTCTGCTCCTCTAGGCTCCAAATTAAATTTTATGGCCAATTAGTGCCAAGAGATTCTCTCATCTCTTCTCTACTTCCAGGGTGCCTATCTCCAGTAGATGGCGCTTGTGAGCCAGGTTGTTTTCTTCTAGAAGAGAGCTAATATGAATACTTTTTCACCCCCAGGGAGCATTGCCTGGTCTATACGACATATCACTTTGGCAGTCTCCACAAGGAAACACTTAAGTGCTTTTTATAGATGTGCAATAGGCACTGTAAACAGGAAGACATGTAAAAAGTAAGCCTGTATGAGTCTGTAAATGTAGCGTGTTCATTTGTTTTAGTCTTTGATTTAGTGTTGAAGGAAAAGTAGTCATGTTGTTATTATAAATATTAACACTAGAACAGGTGACATAGCTTTAAACCCTAACATACCTAGTTATTGTAGCCTAACCATCACCATCACTGCAAGGGTTAAGCAGAGTCTCTTGCTTTTAAGTTGTTGCTATACAGGTTTTTATTCTCAGAGGAGTTTATTTGCATATTTATTACAAAGTGCAGCTTATATTGTAATTGTTATAGATTTACTTCCGTGTTCTACCCTTTATAATAGGGATCATGTTAGTGTGCATGGCTGAGCCTGAATCATACATAGTCCTATCTGTTGAGTGCCACTGGATTGTCATCTATGTGGTAAATTACATCTTCAGATCTATTACATGCTATGGTCATGATTTGTCCGTGGCATGTAAGGCATTAATCTGCCAGTTCTCCAGTTCTGTAAGTCAGTGCAGGGCTCGGCTGTCCCACTTATAGTAAAGCTTCTGTGAACCTGGCATAGGTACCCTGCATTGGGCTGCTAGGCTATCCTAAGGCCCCTTTGTAACAGACATAAAAATTTGCAGGGCAGTCAATAAGTTGTTAAAGGGGTATTCCACTCAAATATAACTTTTTATATGTTGCTGCCCAAGGTGTGACTTGGGGTCCTAATAGACAAAGCGATTTTTAATGATTGATGATAAACGATTGCAAACGAGATTGTTTATTGTTACCCTGAAATTGTTCACCATATTACACAGAACGATAATCGTTATTTACAACTGTTACAATGATCATTACTATGATGGTTTACTCCATCTGATCCCAGCAAAAGTGGGATCGATTTGGAATTACACTGAACGATTAGTGACCGAACGCAGCGGACGAATGTGGAATTACAGCGAACAATTCGTGATGATTTTAGGGTCAAATGTAAATCAACGATTACCAACATAGGAACGATTTTCCATTCGTTACCTGCAATTACACAGGGCGATTATTATTTAAATTCAAATGATATAGTAATGTGATAGGGCCCTAACAATTTATTCCATACTATTCAGCCTTCTTCTGTCAGTTCTTAGCTGCTGCTGTGTGCTAAAGACACAAAAACTGTGTGTTAGCTTGTCTCTACATCTCCTCCTCCTGAGACAGATGATGGACCCCACCCTTCTGAGACAGATGATGGAAACAAGTCCCCATCTGCAACTTTGTAGCAACTTTGTAATGCTGGAGGGTTATGCTGCGTTTACACGGAACGATTATCGTGCGAATTCACACGATAACGGTCGAATTCGAATGATAATCCTACGTGTAAACGCAGCGAACGATCAAACGACGAACGAGAAATCGTTCATTTTGATCTTTCAACATGTTCTTAAATCGTCGTTGATCGTTCGCAAAAAATTCGCAGATCGTTTGGTCTTTGGCACCAAGCACCCCAAGCGATCGCTTGGGGCCCCCAACATCCAGGGGGGCCCCCACGCCCTGCTCTTGTGCTCAAGACCGCTGGACAGGGCCGCTGCCCCGCTCACTGCTGCCATCTGAACTGTAACTATGAGCACTCGTAATGAGCGCTCATCGTTACATGCAGCAGCACTGACAGGGCGGGAGACATTGGCTCTCTTCCTGTCAGTCACTCTTGTGGCCGCAGGAAGGGTTTTCCCTGCAGTCACAAGTGGCAGCTTTGTCCTTGTGGTGCCGGCGCTCCAGTGACATCACTGGAGCATCGGCTCCAGGACAAGGGGAGTGCGGCCTCTTGTGATTGTGAAGAGATTGTGAGTGAAGAGAAGAGAAGACGCCCGGACCCAGGTGAGTATAAGTGTTTATTTTATTGTGTTATATACTATATGGGAGGGGGAGCACACAGGGGTCTGTTTAACTGGGGGAGCGCACATCGGGGGTCTATATAACAGGGGGAACACACAGGGGGGCTATAGACTACTGGGGCTCCACAGAGGGGTCTACATACTACTGGGGGCAGCACACAGGGGGTCTATATACTACTTGGGGCAGCAGAATGGGGTCTATATACAACTTTGAGAGCACACAGGAGGTCTATATCCAAGTGGGGGAGCACACAGGGGGGTTATATACTACTGGGGGAGCACACAGGGGTCTATATACTACTGGTGGGGCACACAGGGGGTCTATATATTACTGGGGGAACATACAGGGGGTCTATATACTACTTGTGAGGCACACAGGTGGTCTATATATAACTGGGGAGCACACAGGGGTCTGTACTACTGGGGCAGCACACAAGGGGTCTATATAATACTGGTGGGGCACACAGGGGGTTTATATACTACTGGAGGAGCACACAGGGGTCTATATCCAAGTGGGGGAGCACACAGGAGGTCTATATCCAAGTGGAGGAGCACACAGGGGGGCTAAATACCCCTGAGGGAGCACACAGGGGGCCTATATACTAGTGGGGGAGCACACAGGGGGTATATACAACTGGGGGCAGCACAGAGGGGGTCTATATACAACTGGGGCAACACACAGGAGGTCTATATACTTCTGGGGGAGCACACGGGGGGCTATATATAACTGGGGAACACACAGGGGTCTATATACTACTGGGGGAAGCAAACAAGGGGTATATACTACTGGGGGCAGGACACAAGGGGTATATACTATTGGGGGCAGCACACAAGGAGTATATATTACTGGCGGTAGCGCACAAGGGGTATATACTACTGGGGGCAACACACAGCGGTCTATTGTTTTGGAACTAGTGTCGAGGGGGGGGGCCCCAGACATAACTTTGCTTGGGGCCCCAGAAATGCCAAGACCGCCCCTGAGCATTAATCACAGTGAGTTTATTAGCAGCTTGACCTCAGATTAACCCTTCCAGTATTAAAAAGAAGCTGCAAACATGCAGATAAAGCCTGCCAGGGACTTGTTTACATCTGCCATCTCGAAAGGAAGGAGGGGAGGAAGGGAAGATGGAGGAAAAAGCTCACACACAAAGAGTCTTCAACAAAAAGCAGCAGCTTAGAACTGGGAAAAGGAGACGGAGTAAATAATAATAAGTATAGAATGAATTGGAAGGGTCCTTTTCAAATGAAGCGATTTTTCATTTCCACCAATTAATAAACGATTGCAAAAGAGCCCTACATACACCGAAAGACTTTCAAACAATTATCCAATGGTTAACAATGATTATAGGGTCAGCTCAAAAGATGTGATCAGTGACATCCAAACAAATTTCCATTAGTCCTTTGATCGTTCTCTGCATACATATTGCTTAAATTCAAGCAATATGATGATTTTTCACATGATAATCTTTCTGTGTAATAGGGCCCTTAGTATCACCATGGGCAAAAACATTGGAAAACTTATATACCCCTTTAAGAATTAGATTTTTAGAAGATTGTAAATTCTACAGCTATATATAAAGCTTCAAAGTCTATGAAAAAAATCTTTCATTCTGCTACTGTTTAGTTATGTGTACTTATTATAGAACTAGTTATACATTGTGAGGCCATGTTCACACAACGTAAGTAAAGTATTAATCAAGGCCGTTGTTGCCGATTTGCAACACAGCCATGATTAATACTTACATTGTTCTGCAGCTAGAGGGAATCCCGCCTGGAGTATATACACAGTCATTGAATAGCGGCCACAGTTCACACAATGGAGTGTACGGCTTTGGACGCACGCTCTATTATGTGCAGCTGGGAATTTGGATGCACACAGGTGCGCCCGCATCCGAGTTCAGCAGAAGTAAAGATCATTCGTCCGCTACTGCAGTACTGGCTGGGATGATCTTCAGTAACACTGGCCGTTCTGTGATCCAGCCGGGTCACAGTACATCCGGTGTTATATTAAATGTGAACATGGCCTGAGCATGCATCTACATCTCATTCTACCTAACATTCTGCCAAATAGAATGCTTTGAACAATATCAAATATCAGACGACATCCTCATTCCACCATTAGTAGTTATGTGAGTTATGTACCTGGTACCTTGTTGTAGTGTCCTCTGGTTGTCACATGGTTAACTCTTGGCATTCCAGTGTCTTTAGCAGGAGACTGTTCGCTGTGTAGTTTCGATTTCTGCTGGTGTGTTACTTCTGCTGCTGTGACTCTTCCCCTTTTTCCTCCTTACAGATTTCCTCTTCAACAAAGCTGGTATTCTCCGCCCTGAAACTCCCTCCCTGATTCCATCTGATTTCTTTTAGTAGAACCAAAAAGCAGCACCTTCATGTTATTATGCAAGACCTCTGCTACACCGCATGACCAAGAGCTTAAAGGGATTTCCCTGTTTTAAACACTTTCATAGCAACGGATACTTTATATGCAATTATGCATGGATTTCACATTCACAGTAATACTGTGTCACGTTCCTTTACTCATACATACAGATATTAGGCTACCATAATATTGCATCTGTATACAGGGAGACAATACTATTTGCACTCTTTGGGGGAGATTTATCAAACTGGTGTAAGGGTATGTGCACAATGAGTAATTTTGGCTGAACTCTGTTGCGGAATTCTCAGTTCGCCCCACTCGCGGTCTGCGGCGGGCGCGAGCGTCTCTGCCCGTGTCATAGACTCCATTGTATGCACGGGCAAATTCTTTCATCATCCAAAGAATGATCTAGTTCATTCTTTGGAAGAATGAAAGAATCCGCCTGTGCATAGAGAGTCCATGACATGGGCGGAGACACGCACATCCACCGCAGTCCGCAAGTGGGCGCAAACTGAGAATTCCGCAACAAGGTTTCCGTCAAAATTACTCAGTGTGCACATACCCTAAAGTAGAACTGGCTTAGTTGCCTCTAGCAACCAATCAGAGTACACTTTTCATTTTTCAAAGAATCTGTAAGGAATGAAAGGTGAAATCTGATTGGTTGCTAGGGGCAAGTAAGATAATTTTACTTTACCACTTTAATAAGTTCCCCTCCCCCGTGTATTATTGATCTTTTTCATCTCAATAAGTGATGGCATATTGCTACATGCAATTTATTCATGTGATTTATTAGTGGTGGATGTTTTTTTAATTAAAAAATATATTAATAATAATATTAATTATTTCTATTTATAATAGAAAATAATATTATTAATTATTTATATTTGAATAAACTCAAGCCTTACGGTCCCAGCTGCTGTATGCCCTGCAGGAAGTGGTGTATTCTTACTAGTCTGACACAGTGCTTTCTCTGCTGCCACCTCTGTCTGTGTCAGTGTATCCAGAGTAGTAGCAAATCCCTAAAGGAAAGCTCTACAGCACCCCTTCTGGCACCAGAAAGTATCACAACTGTACTGCCTGGAAGATCCACGCCACCTAACCTATGGATCCTTATCATTACCTTGCATTACACCCACCTAACCTCTCAAGCAATACCCCTCCCCATCAGCCTTGAGCTCTCAGGTGCCCTTTATTCCCCCTCCACTAGACCACAGCTCCCCCCTTTAACTGTGGTTCATTGACATGGATTCTGTTTTCTGTTCATTGTTTAATTGTATCACTGTTTCTTCATGTAACATTGTTCATTTTTCAATGATATTTTTGCTTCCCAACACTCATTGTTGTACCACTTTATTTTCAGGACAGTTCACTGTCCAGACTATTCACACTGTTTTAGATGTTTGTTTTTTTTACCTTTTCATATTATTAAAACAAATTACATTTTTTTTTTTAAAGAAAGAATGGAATACTCAACTGCTCAGGACTGTTCCTGACACACACAAAGGTGGCAGCAGAGAGCACTGTGTTAGATTGGAAAGAAAACTTCACTTCCTGTAGAACATACAGCAGCTGAAAGGTCCTGGAAGACCAGAAATTTCTTAGCTGAAATAAATTACAAATCAGTCTAACTTTATGACACCAATTGATTTAAAAAAAATTTTTTTAAACTCTGGAGTACCCCTTTAACTAGGATAAAAGCAAAATTGCTAATAAAGGTACCAGCAGTCGGTGAAGGAACTGGTATAGTTATTTTAAACAATGAAAATTACCTGATTGGGGCCAATTTTATAATATAGAATATTATAAGCCAATCTATTATAACTAGAGATGAGCGAGCTGGGTTCGTGTTGGAGTCCATCCGAACCCGAACGTTCGGCATTTGATTAGCTGGGGCTGCTGAACTTGGATAAAGCTCTAAGGTTGTCTGGAAAACAAGGATACAGCCAATGACTATATCCATGTTTTCCACATAGCCTAAGAGCTTTATCCAACTTCAACAGGCACCGCTAATCAAATGCCGAAAGTTCGGGATCGGATGGACTCCAGCATGCTCGAGGTTTGCTTATCTCTAATTATAACCTTATCTGAAAGCCAAGGCCACACTTAAAGGGATATTACAGTATCAAAGACCCACTTTACTACCTCTCAAATTATCCACTGGGTTCAACCCACTACTCCCTGAACTGTAGCAACTTGGTGTACAACCCAGGTCCCACTATCTAGGCCAGTGCTTCTCAATTCCAGTCCTCAGGCCTCACCAACAGGTCATGTTTTGAGGATATCTCATAGAAAGAACACCTGTGATGATACCTGATGCACTGAGTATAATGATATCACCTGTGACATCCTAAGGAAATCTTCAAAACATGACCTGGAATTGAGAAGCATTGATCTAGGCCATGTTTCAGGCTAAAACATCTAGGCCTCTCCATAGACCTGCAAGACAGCCAAATACTTCTGCAAGTATCTACCAGCCCACCAGGATACTCTTTTTAGGTGTTAGTCAGAACTCAACTGCAACCCACTCTCCGTCTGCAAAGGCAGCCTGTATCATTATAAATACACTAAAGGAATCATGTACTTTTATAATAGTGACAGTGACATTTAGATGATAGATTCTCTTTAAATCTTCACGCTATTGTACTGACACAGTGCAATGTTTGAATGCTTGAAATAAAGTTTTAATTTATAGAGAAGTTTTATTTTTAAACTCAGAAACACCATTTACCGTGCTATACAAAGAAATAATAAGTATAGTAATGCTGACACCTAGTGGTAATAATATTCATTGACAGTGGTAAAGTGAGATCAGATACACTTTAACATATGCATGGTAAGGATGTGTAATTATGTCCATGTTACAGACTCACGTTCTAGCACTGGTGTCGGTATTCCTAAGCTCCAGTGCCCGGTGGAGACCTGGAACGTGTTGTGCCAGTAATGTAGTGTATAAGCGATTAACTGCCATTACCACCATACTGTTACTGAATAAGACCCTATACTAAGACCACTATCCCCCTATATGGTGACCATATACTAGTAGATGCCAGTGTGGTACTCGGCCAAAGCTGTGATGTTACTTGTGATGCCAGTTCAGTGGTATTGTACAGGTTTGATGTTGGTACCTGTGCTGGTCGGTTTGTTGTCCTAAAATCGTCGGTAACCTCTGGCATTGTTGAGGGTCCCTTGGGCACTTGTCACTGTAACCTGGAGTGGTAGTAGACCCAGATGGGATGTTGGTACCGCCACCAAAAGAAAGGAGAAAAATAACCCAAGGTAAATGGTGGTGCTGTGTGTGGGCACAGGTAGATAAGACAGAGTCTCATGCGTTTAATATAAAAATAGAACACTTTACTGAACAACGTTGAAAGTGAACTATGCACTTAATATAGGTAGTGCAAATCTTGACAGATATAGTTGCTGACAGTAGAGTAAGACCAGTGCTTTGTAGAAGTAGGTGCTTGTAGTAGTAAGTGCTTTGTAAGAGAAGGAAGAGGAGAGGAGTTGCTAGAGGAGTCCTGACCAATGTAGGATATATGTACTCTGCCGGAACTGAAGTATAGATAAGAAGAAAAGGGTGATACTATAGTCTGACCACCTTCTGTCCCTTAGTTGCGTAGAACCCATCCTAGGTGGATAGCACGAGCCCCAGTAGTTGGTTATGTGGGTGTAGCAGACTTCTAACATTACCCGGTCATCCTGCGCTGTGCAGTAGCATACGTAGACTTACTCTGGTTGCTTTGTCCTACTGGGGTCAGTTCCTCTTTCAGGGGACCACCCTGCATGTTTTAGAAGGGTTCCTTGTGTGGGCTAGGGTTATCCTGGGTGGCTTCTCTCCCCTAAGGTGAGCTTAGCACTGCACAACTGTGTTAGTTGCTTGCATAAAGAAAGTCCTCTGTTACTGTCTTTGGTCCCTGGCTTAACTTCTGCAGGAACTGTGTCTCTTTGTGTCCTCTCACTCTGGAAACTAATTAGAGACTGACTCACATTCTCCAAGTAAACTCCTCCTACTGGGGTGAATCTAAACCCTCCTTGAGTGGTGGGGCTGAGTGTGGGTGAGAGAAAGGAAGGACAGGATAGGATAGGAAAGAAGAGCGTCTGTGACTGGTCAGCATAGCATAGAACAGTTAACCCTTTGACTCTACAGTCGTGCATAGAAGACATAAAAGCAGTAGAGACACCTAGCGGGGAAAATAAGGTACTAAATCTCCCACTGGTTAACCTGAGTGAAAGCTTTATACATGTGCCAAGGAACAGCACCCTTCTCTGGAACACCACATCAGCTCTACACAGGCTCTGAAACTGGAGACAGGCGTCTGTCAGTGAGCTGCTGACCCTGTGCTGCGGGGGCTCAGGGACAGATAAGCATAGCTTCTTTATTATGTTCTCTCACACCTCAAAACAAAAAAAAATTCTCCCCTGAAAAAACAATCATATATACAGCTATGTTGATGGAACACTAAAAAAGGAATGGAGAAAAAACACAGAAAATGTGTCACAAAAAAAAACTGTGACGGGAAGGAATTAAAGTCCCACTAAGACTAAAATCAGCAGGCAGGTGGGGGTCAAAATAATAAACATGTAAACTCACTCCTCTTCGTGCCTCTGTATTGCCGCTCCAGGGTCCCGATGTTGGCTGTTAGATGACATCTGTCGCTGGAAGTTGGGTACGTCACATACCCTGCTCTTCCAGCAACAACGTCACAGTCCGGCTGAGCTATTGCTCGCTCAGCCAGTCAGTGACTGGGGTGGTGTCCAGCCCCAGTCACTTATTGGCTGGGTGGGCAATCACTCAGCCGGGGTTGTGACGTTGCAGCTAGCAGAGCTGCAGGACCCCGACTGCGGTGAATGGGACTTGGGAGTGGTGCTACGAGGCACAAGGAGGGCTGAGTTTACATGTTTATTATTTTCACCCCAACCCACTGGCCACCTGGCAGATTTTAATCTTAGTGGGACTTCTCCTAAAGGGCTTTTAACTAATAGAAAAAGTTTTTATATCACTAGAATATGCCCTTTTTTATTTATAGGAGTCCAACTGTTGGCACCCCACTGATTCTGCAGTACAAGTGGTTGAGAGTGTCCCAGAGGTGGTCAGCCCTCCACAGATCAGGATGATATTGTATGTAGACATATGATTTAATCAGAGGTGTGTGACATTCTGCATTTGTTAAATATTAAATTATTATGTTTCTTGCTCTCTGTAACATTTTAAAAATTTGGTTTGATGTTGTATGAAGTAAGACCAGTGCCACCCAGTGGTCAAATGTGGGAATTCTTCAATCCAGGTTACATATAATACTGACAGCATTGACACAGCACAGAGGATAACTATTAGCCCTGGAGGTCTGACTAGTGGAATCATTAGCAATCAAGAATCCAAGTTGCCCATCTGAATTGTGTAGAAGCCATCTATTGGACTGTGATAGTGAGGAGTACAACACTAATTACAGCAAAGCACACTTTCTTTTTTTTTATAGTAGAGTGGGTATTCCAGAGGTTGTATCCCTGTGATCATTCACTTCTGATCTTATCAATATTAAATCCTGTCCTTTTACACGTGATGACTATCCCTAGTTCCTAGGAGCACTCATTTAGCTGATAATCGGCCCAGAAGACAACATGAGCGATGTCGGCTGATCGTTGCAGTCGTTTGTCATTCAACATGTTGAAAGACAAACGACTAATATAGCAGCGATCTGCTGCAGTCGCTCTGTGGAATAGGAGCTGCGGCAGCAGACCGCCGCTATCCCCTATGGGCTGCCTGGATGATCTGTCGATCACCGGGGCATCCCCCCGAAGCTCCTTGCGACCACCCCTGTACTCACCGGCTTGGTGCTGTGTGTGTAATAGCAGCTGCAGCGAGCAGGAACAAGGAGCAAACGTGCTGACAGCGCTCGTTTGCTCCTCATAGTCGCCCTGTGTAATAGGGGCTTAAGCGGGGAATTCCTGTTGTGTCCGTGGTGATAAGAGGAGGCTGCTGTAAAGTAAACTGTACAGGATTGCAGCAACATGTGACACCAGTAGGAAGATAGCATCAGCACAAGACAATAGCAAATCCCTGTGGAATGACCTCTTCAAAGGTCACAGAGCGTGCTCAGTAATGTTTCACATTCATCTCAAGGGGACAGGACTCTATTGTCGTCTATATCCATGAGTCTTGCTGTAAAGCATGTTAATAAATGCTGTTAAGAACAGCCCAGGCGATATGGCAGCCCCCATAACAAAAAGTGAAATACAGTCAGAAAATAGAAACAGATTGGAATAAAATGACAATTTTTAGTATCTGACTTTAAATAGCTTCATGAAAGATACAGCAATTATTTGTGCAGCCCAACCATGAGCTTAAGCGTCCCTTTTAAAGGCACTGCAAACAAATACCGATCCTGCTGAGCAGCACAAGTTTTGGGCTGTAGACAGCCATATTTCGGGTCATGTAAAAGGACTTTTAGATCTTGTTGTACTCCCAGACACAGTCCCTAAAACACTGGAACACAATGATACTTTGAAATTATTAATTTGTATGATAGTATTAAAACATACAACTTGCATTAACAGATATCTTATTGTGTGATATCACACTATTGTGTGGTGTTAAAGCTACAGCTCCTATTGAAGTAAATAGCAGCCATGGTGCAGTACTTTGGTATTGCCACTACATAAGAAACAGGACCAACCGCCCCCGGCAAGTGTGAATGCTGGACAGCTGACCCACAGTCTGACCAGGGCTAGTGGTTATATTATGTCTGAAATTAATGACCCCATCAGACACAACCTATTCGAAGCTGGACTCTAGTATAATCTAAAAGTACTAAACATACTGTAGGGAGTAATGTGCTACCTTGAATAGACTGCCGAATTGGAGTAAGGAGTCCTATAGGCCATACAATGCTCACCATCTGTTCTTCAGTGCCACCTATTGGAGGGTGGAGAGGTACAGTGCTAAACATACTACACATAGCAGAGACAAGAAGAATAATGATGATAATACTGTAAATTTTTCCTTGAGAAGATGTTATGGTGAACGTAATTTAAATAAGCATTTACTATGTATAACTTGAATATAAAACCAACAGGAATTCACTACTCCTAACACTCTGATAACAGAACAAGAACAAACCGACCTACAAAGACTTGGAGATGAGCCAAGCAGTGAGGCCCATGTCTGCAGCCCGCTAACACTACAGCCTGTCCAGGATTCTTCTGTGGTCTCTGTATACCAAGAGGGATCCCTGGAAGAGAATGAAGCAAACACTGAACCGTCTTTTTTTCCATGTCGTGAATTCAGCCAAGAATTCCTGGTTTGTTGAGCTGGGTCATGCTTTGGTTTGCATAAAAATCTTCTTTCCTTATAATCTTTCTCCTTCTCAGTCTCCTTTACTAGATGTGATTCACACATACACACATCCCAATAAATAGTTGTGGTTCCCCTGGAATGGTATCGCGTCCCTGTGTCACATGAAGCAATGACATAAAGTGCACATTCCCGGCATCCCGCCGCCGACAGTGAGCGCCTACTACGAGCCACAAGCCGCTGTGCTCCTCACTCCTTATCAGCAACTTCTGTCCCAAGTGGGTGATGAATGGCAGGTTCCCATTCCTAGGAGATATTCCTAAAGTGCAACAAGCTGACTGTGACCCCAACTAAGTGTTTACTGCACAGAGATGTATTTATGAGCTTCACATTTGTATATAATGCATAGTTGCCAACATTTGAAATTTTTTTCCAGGGACACTTTAGTGTTGGCAACAAGGGGTGTGGCTTATAGTAGGTGTGGTCTCAGTGGGTGTGGCCTATTGTGGGTGGGGTTTACGGGGTGTGGCTTGTCATCAGTGTTTTGTTTTGTTTTTTTCCAGAATTTTCCAGTTAGAACTTTACAGTAAAAAAAAACACAAAAGGGTGAGGGGTGTAGTAGTAGTAGTAGTACAGGAATAGATGAGGGGTGTAGTAGTAATACAGGAAGAGATGAGGGGTGTAGTAGTAGTATAGGAATAGATGAGGGGTTTAGTAGCCGTACAGAAAGACATGATGGGTGTAGTAGTTCAGGAACAGATGAGGGGCAGGGGTGTAGCTACTGTAGGAGTTATGGGGCCCCATAGCAAACAACTGCATGGGGCCCCACAAAACCTTGAAAACTTGGTAGCTGGGGGAGACTGGGGGTGACTGAAGCAGACTGGGGGTGACTGGAGCAGACTGAGGGTGACTGGAGCAGACTAGGGGTGACTGGAGCAGACTGGGGGTGACTGGAGCAGACTGGGGGTGACTGGAGCAGACTGGGGGTGACTGGAGCAGACTGGGGATGACTGAAGCAGACTGGGGGTGACTGAAGCAGGCTGGGGGAAACTGGGGCAGACTAGGGGAGACTGGGAAAGACTGGGGGTAGCTGAGGAAGACTGGGAAAGACTGGAGCAGAGAGGGGGAGACTGGGGTAGCTGTGGCAGACTGGAGGGGTGGCTGGAGCAGACTGGGGCAGACTGGGGGGTAGGCTGGGGGAGATTGGGGCAGACAGGGGGGGGTGGCTGGAGCAGACTGGGGGTAGCTGGGGCAGACTTGGGGGTGACTGGGGGTAGCTGGGGCAGACTTGGTGCTGACTGGGAGAGACTCGGGGTAGCTGGGGCAGACTTGGGGCTGACTGGGAGAGACTGGGGGTAGCTGGGGCAGACTTGGGGGTGACTGGGAGAGACTGGGGGTAGCTGGAGCAGACTGGAGCTTTATTATCTTCAGCATAATCCCCCTCATATGGGCACCTCAGTATACCAGCAGTCTCACAGCACTGTATAATACTGATGATATAATGAGGAGCCCTCATGAGGGGGATTATAGACTATACATTGGTGTGAGAGGCTAGTATACTGGAAGACTGGTAATCAGAGCTGTGACTGGTATACAGTGTATAGCAGTCACTGGTGTACACTGTATACCTGTCCTTCAGCATAATCCCCCTCATGTGGTCATCTTGTTACCTGGCTCCCTGCAGCACACGGCCATCTTGCTCTTCTATCCCAGAGGCAGGAGTGAGTGACCTCACGCATACCTCCCAACTGTCCCGGATTCAGCGGGACGGTCCCGATTTTGGGGTCACGTCCCGCTGTCCCGGTACAGCCCCCGTGTGTCCCGCCGCCCCCGCACACTGGCAGAGCAGGAAACATCAGCTTCCTGCTCTGCTAAAACTCTTGTGGCCGAAGGCGTCATTCTGCCTCCAGCCACAAGAGGCCGCTCTCTCCCCCATAGCTCCCAGGGCCGGATTATCACAGGTCTATGGTGCGCCCCCTATACACCATCAGTACCTGACAGAGAGAGCTGGGGCCGGAGGAGGAGGCTGCCGGGGTCCAGAGCACATGACCTGCATCAGCCTGGAGGGAGGGAGAGTAGCGGTGAGTGCTCCGGGGAGGGGGGTCTGTCAGGTGTCCCTCAGCTGTGCATGGGGCTTATCCCCCCCTCCTTCCCCAGCTCTGTGCCCCTGTGCTTATCTCCACCAGCTCTGTGCCCCTGTGCTTATCTCCACCAGCTCTGTGCCCCCATGCTTATCTCCACCAGCTCTGTGCCCCCTGTGCTTATCTCCACCAGCTCTGTGCCCCTGTGCTTATCTCCACCAGCTCTGTGCCCCTGTGCTTATCTCCACCAGCTCTCAGTGCCCCTGTGCTTATCTCCACCAGCTCTCAGTGCCCCTGTGCTTATCTCCACCAGCTCTGTGCCCCTGTGCTTATCTCCACCAGCTCTCTGTGCCCCTGTGCTTATCTCCACCAGCTCTGTGCCCCCTGTGCTTATCTCCACCAGCTCTGTGCCCCTGTGCTTATCTCCACCAGCTCTGTGCCCCTGTGCTTATCTCCACCAGCTCTCAGTGCCCCTGTGCTTATCTCCACCAGCTCTCAGTGCCCCTGTGCTTATCTCCACCAGCTCTGTGCCCCTGTGCTTATCTCCACCAGCTCTCTGTGCCCCTGTGCTTATCTCCACCAGCTCTCAGTGCCCCTGTGCTTATCTCCACCAGCTCTGTGCCCCTGTGCTTATCTCCACCAGCTCTGTGCCCCCTGTGCTTATCTCCACCAGCTCTGTGCCCCTGTGCTTATCTCCACCAGCTCTCAGTGCCCCTGTGCTTATCTCCACCAGCTCTCAGTGCCCCTGTGCTTATCTCCACCAGCTCTGTGCCCCTGTGCTTATCTCCATTAGCTCTCTGTGCCCCTGTGCTTATCTCCACCAGCTCTCAGTGCCCCTGTGCTTATCTCCACCAGCTCTCAGTGCCCCTGTGCTTATCTCCACCAGCTCTGTGCCCCTGTGCTTATCTCCACCAGCTCTGTGCCCCTGTGCTTATCTCCTTATGGGGGGGCACAGAGGTGGTGTATCTACTATATGAGGGCACAGAGGGGGTGTATCTACTATATGAGGGCACAGAGGGGGTGTATCTACTATATGAGGGAACAGAGGGGGTGTATCTACTATATGAGGGCACAGAGGGGGTGTATCTACTATATGAGGGCACAGAGGGGGTGTATCTACTATATGAGGGCACAGAGGGGGTGTATCTACTATATGAGGGCACAGAGGGGGTGTATCTACTATATGAGGGCACAGAGGTGGTGTATCTACTATATGAGGGCACAGAGGGGCCTAAGTACTGTTTGAGGGTCCACAGTAGGCCTAAACACTACAGGGTGGCATAGAGTGAGCACTGTTACAGTGCAGAGCAATATAGATGGGCACTTTGTATAGATGGTGAGGATGGTGCAAAAGCAAAATGCCTAAAATATTTGTCTGCCAGATTCTTCAGGGACGAGGCATTGCCAGGAGTGGTTTTTATGATGGACTCTACCAGATGGAGAAGAAGAGAAAAAGTGAGCAATTCCGATCCGAGAAGACGCCCCCTGTGAGTCACTGAATGTAGCTGTACTTTAATCATGTATGTGGTGTAAGGAGCCTGTGCAGCATTTGTATCTACCTCCATATGGGTCAGTGTAGTGGAGATACTGGTCTTTGTATAGTGGATGTTATGTAGTAATGGTATGGGGGGATAAGTCACAATGTGGTGATAATATTTGTTTTTTATATAATGATAATAGGTGACATGGATATGAGGGTGTGGCTATGGGGGCGTGGTTATGGGGGGCGTGGCTATAGGGGGCGCGGTGCATTGCCGTGACTGTCCCTCTTTCCTCTCAGCAAAAGTTGGGAGGTATGCCTCACGGTCATGGCCCTGTAGCTGGGAGGAGAGAGCGGCCTCTGGTGGCTTGAGGCAGAATATACAGCTTCCAGCAAAAAAGCCTATTCTTAGGCTTCAATGCATTGGGGGACGTTACGGGGGCGAGGCGTGACGTCACAGGGGCGGAGCTTACCGGGACAAACTGGGGACATTACTTAGCCGGGACTGGCCTGTCAAATCCGGGACAGTCCCGGCGAAAACTGGACTGTTGGCAACTATGATAATATAATATGGGCTAATAACAGGGTGTAGATATACAGGCCTGAGCGAGCATCTAGTGTACAGATCCCTCGTGGCCATGTGTGTAAGGAGGAGATGGAGACTTGTGTTATAACAGTGGGAATGGGCCATATTTAAACCTGCCAGGCTTAGAGCTTATTCCTACTCTACATAATGGAAGTTGTGAAATGTGAAGCTGCGACGTGAACTCACAGCTCTCTTGGCGTCATGTATCAATATGATTCCGGGAGAGCTGTAAGTGTTTAACCCTTTCCCGCACGAGGACGTAACTGTATGTCCTCGCGCGGGTGCGGGCGTTCAGAACGGGGCCGCGCGGCGACCCCGCTCTGAACCGCGGCGATCCCGGGTGCCACTTGTAGCCTGGGACCGCCGGTATTAGCCGGTAATACAGTAATCAGATGCAGCTGTCAAACATGACAGCTGCATCCGATTACCGGCTGCAGCACTTCCCTGGTGTCTAGTGGCGGAGATCGCTCCTCCGGGACGTTGTCCCGGAGGAGCGATCTCCTTGTCTGTTGCCGGCTGGGGACTCGTCCAAGATGGCGCCGTCCCAGTCTCGGCACTCGTTTGTATTCGGCTGTAGCAGCCGAAAGCAAACGAGTGCCGATCTCATTGATCTTTGCTGTATAACTATACAGCAAAGATCTCAATGAGAGATGAAAGTATATATACTAGAAGTCCCTTAGGGGGGCTTCTGGTATATGTGTAAAAAAAAAAAAAAGTATTGTTATAAGTAAAAAGCCCCCTCCCCTAATAAAAGTCTGAATCACCCCCCTTTTCCCAGGTTATAAATAAAAGTAAACAAATAAATAAATAAACATGTTTGCTATCGCCACGTGCGTAATCGCCCGAACTATTAATTAATCATATTCCTGATCTCGCACGGTAAACGGCGTCAGCGCAAAAAAATCCCAAAGTGCAAAATTGCGCATTTTTGGTCACATCAAATCCAGAAAAAATTTAATAAAAGGCGATCAAAAAGTCGTATATGCGCAATCAAGGTACCGATAGAAAGAACACATCATGGCGCAAAAAATGACACCTCACACAGCCCCATAGACCAAAGGATAAAAGCGCTATAAGCCTGGGAATGGAGCGATTTTAAGGAACGTATATTTGTTAACAATGGTTTTAATTTTTTACAGGCCATCAGATACAATATAAGTTATACATGTTATATATCGTTTTAATCGTAACAACTTGAGGAACATGCATAACAAGTCAGTTTTACCCCAGGGCGAATGGCGTAAAAACACATTCCCCCCAAATAAAAGAAATGCGTTTTTTTTTTTTTTATTTCACCACACTTAGAATTTTTTTCTGGTTTCGTAGTATACTTTATGCAAAAATTCAGCCTGCCATTGCAAAGTACAATTAGTGACGCAAAAAATAAGGGCTCATGTGGGTTTCTAGGTGTAAAAATGCAAGTGCTATCGCCTTTTAAGCACAAGGAGGAAAAAACGAAAACGCAAAAATTAAAATTAGCCTGGTCCCGAAGGGGTTAAATCTTTGTGGGAATGTACTAATACAGCCATGTTCTGGACAGAAGTTCCATAGGCTCCTATTATAATTCCGTAGATTGCTTATATTAGCAGTCTATGAAATTCATCTCCGTATAGCGGAGATGAAGGGACAGAGTGCATGTTGATGAGCACCCGGTCTCAGCACCCGGACCCCCATCACTACACACTTCTGACGTGTCGCTAACATGTCAAAAGTTTTTACAAATTATAGTTACACTTTAATATTAATAAAACATAGCCGATAGTTATAGTAAAATCCCAGCAGAATAAACCACATGGCATGTATTCATTTATTGATGACGGGATATTCACAGAATGATCCATGCTTAAACCTTGGAAGTACAAGTTATGTTACCAGAGGCTCAACCTAGGATTTCTTAAAGAATGTTACAGCCTTAACCCCAGAAATATGAAGACGTGACACATAATAAATAGTTTCCTGTCTCATTTCTCATTTTCCACATTATTTAAGTAAAATTTCATACATAGCCCAGTCCGGCATGTCACTGCTGTGAATGAATGGCCCAGGATTGTTACAAGAATGTACATATGTCACATGTACTCTATAACCTGATGTGTTTACATCTTCTGGTTTAGCTGGGGATACACAAAGACTAAGAAATCTACTTGAATAACATAAATCTTTTCCGCATTGTACATAAGGAAGCTGAGATGGCGCATCGAATTGTGGTTGTGGTGTGACTTATATTCTCCTCTGTAAATTAGTGCACATCCAGACAGAAGAAAACTCTCTCTACAGCCAGCTCACTATATCTAGTGTATAAATACTGAGCATACCCATAGCTTTTTTCTCCATCAAGGGGAGATCTGTAAACGACTCCTACTTAAAGGGAATCTGTCATCACTTTCATATACTATGAACTATAAGTTATTGGGTCTTCTTCTTCTCCCCACCCCACAAGTCTTGATTGATAGTCCTTTCCCTGTTTTGGTATAGATGTATCAATCAAAGCTGGTGGGTGGGGAGAAGCTGCCTGAGACTGCACCGATAACATAATAATAGCTTTGTTAAAGAGTCACTGTCATTAAAAATAACTTTTGATATGGCATCAGGCAAAACAAGTCCAACAGCATCAGGAAACTTGGTCCAATATGGCGTGGTAGTGTATTGATGCACACTGCAAAGCCCACAATCCTTAATGTGCTATATGTGTTATATGTAATCACGCATGTCAGAAGTTATTGATTGCAGAGGGTCTCACTACTGAGACCCACTGTGATCAGGAGATGTAACCGAGGAAAGAGCACAGCAGCAGTGTGATCCATTCCCTGGACTGATGACATGTGAAAACTTATTTTTAATGACAGGTACTCTTTAGGATATTGGCAGATGGCAGATACTCTGTGTTGTATCCTTTATATAACCTACATTTTTTACACTGTGCATATACATGGGAAAGGATTATATAATTCTAACAATATGTGTGTAAGGTTTTTCCCATGTCTCACCCTGCTGCACTTTGTTGTGGCATATGACAAATAGTTTACTCACACTGACTCTAGACTGCTGACTGGTAGGATCTATCCTTTTCTCAGTCTAACAAACATACAGGATGTTACTTCCAGTCCACTCTGTTCTATGGGCTAGTTTACACCTTGTTACCAATAGTTGACATTGCACAAGTCTGAACCCAGTGCTGTACAAGGCATGGAATGAATAAGACACAGCGTGACCTCCAGTTTGAGCTTTACCTCCTATTCGCAATCATCCACAGAAATGTAATGTTGAAAGCTAAATGTACTAAAGACATCAGGCGTGCAGATCACATACACAATAGTCCTCCAGATTCACACAGTGTCTCCTTGCCCCTTCTTGTGTTTTGTCTTACTTTACTTGTGATTGAATGCAAATGCTGCCACTGATGATGTTTGCAGAATGTTGTATCTGTTCTCCATCAAGCTGTATACAATGGGATGTACATGGTAATGTCCTGTGTCTGCTTGCACATACTTCTATTCTGCTCACTAAAAGTTGGTCGATCTTAAGCAAGATCCCTGACAAATTCTGTTTCTATCCATCCAGCTATCCATCCAACCAACCCACCAATCAATCAACCAAGCAAATTGTAGACTGGCACTGATGACCAACACTTTGTTCGCAAGAAATATTGTTTAACTTAAACTTTACTATGAAGCAGAAAGACTCCTAAAACTTTGTTTAACTTATAATATATGGGAGGACCTCACCTTCACTGAAACTGCATACATAGTTAATACGGTTGAAAAAAGACACATGTCCATCAAGTTCAACCAAGGAGGGGATGGATACAGGGAAGGAGGAGGGATGATAAGTTCCATACATATGCATTTATATTATTTTGCGCTAAGAACTTGTCTAGCCCTGTTTTGAAGCCCTTTACTGTTTTTGCTGTGACCAGATCCTGTGGTAGACTGTTCCACAGATTCACAGTTCTCATCTTGTCACCTCCAGAGGTTGAACCTTTTTTTCTCCAGGCGGAGGCAATGCCCCCTTGTCCTTTGAGGGGGTTTTACCTGGAACATCTTTTCCCCATATTTCTTGTAGGGGCAATTTATATATTTAAATAAATTAATCATATCTCCCCTTAAACGTCTCTTCTCTAGACTAAACAAATGTAATTCTTTTAATCTCTCCTCATAACTAAGATGCTCCATTCCCCTTATTAGTTTAGTTGCCCGTCTTTGTACCCTCTCCAGCTCTAGAACATCCTTTTTATGAATCGGGTTCCAAAACTGGACAGCATACTCCAGATGAGGCCGCACCAAAGCTTTATAGAGCGGTAATATTATATCCCTGTCCCGAGAGTCCATGCTTGTTTTAACGCATGACAATATCCTGCTGGCCTTAGAAGCAGCTGACTGACATTGTGTGCTGTTCTGTAGTCTATTATCTACAAATACAATTACTACAGGGATTGTTCCACAGGACTGGCACATAGCTAATGTGGTACCAATATTCAAGAAGGGGTCAAGGAGTGACCCTGGAAACTACAGGCCCGTAAGTCTAACATCTATTGTAGGTAAAGTATTTGAGGGGTTTGTAAGAGATGCTATACTGGAGTATCTTAATGAAAATAATCTTATGACGCAGCACCAGCATGGATTTATGAGGGATCGGTCCTGTCAGACTAATCTGATCGGCTTCTATGAAGAGGTAAGTTATAGAATGGACCTGGGGGAGGCTGTGGATGTTGTGTATCTGGACTTTTCAAAGGCATTTGATACTGTGCCGCATGAAAGGTTGGTCTGCAAAATGAGGATGCTGGGACTTGGGGAAAACGTATGCAAATGGGTAAGTAACTGGTTGTGTGATAGAAAACAAAGGGTGGTCATTGATGGAACATATTCAGATTGGGTTTTAGTTACTAGTGGGGTACCACAGGGGTCAGTGTTGGGTCCACTTCTTTTTAATATTTTTATTAATGATCTTGTAGAGGGGCTACAGAGTAGAATCTCCATTTTTGCAGATGATACTAAACTGGGTAAAATAATCAGTACAGAGGAGGATAATATCATATTACAGACGGATTTGGAGAAGCTAGAGGCTTGGGCGGAGAAATGGCAAATGAAGTTTAATGTGGATAAATGTAAGGTTATGCATTTGGGCCATAGAAATAATAAGTACAGTTATGTGCTAAATAGTAAAACACTGGGTAAAACTACTTCCGAAAAGGACCTGGGGGTATTGGTGGACAGTAAACTGAACTTTAGTGATCAGTGCCAGGCAGCGGCTGCCAAGGCTAATAAAATAATGAGATGCATCAAAAGAGGTATAGATGCTAAAGATGAGAACATAGTTTTGCCTCTTTATAAATCACTAGTCAGACCACATGTGGAGTACTGTGTACAGTTTTAGGAACCGGTATATAAGAAGGACGTAGGTGAACTGGAGCGGGTGCAGAGGAGGGCCACAAAGGTCATTAAGCGAATGGGTGGGTTACAGTACCAAGACAGGTTATCAAGCTTGGGGTTATTTACGCTAGAAAAAAGACGTCTTAGGGGCGATCTGATCACAATGTACAAATATATGAATGGACAGTACAGAGATCTTTGTAGTGGTCTTTTTACTCCTAGGTCTGTAACCATGACAAGGAGGCATCCTCTACGTCTAGAGGAAAGAAGATTTCATCATCAGCATCGACGCGGGTTCTTTACTGTACGAGCGGTAAGACTGTGGAACTCTCTGCCACATGAGGTTGTCATGGCTGATTCATTAAATAAGTTCAAGGGAGGCCTGGATGCTTTTCTTGACCAATATAATATCACAAGTTATGGGCATTAGATTTCCGGTGATACATTGATCCAGGGATTATTCTGGTTGCCATTGCAGTCGGGAGGGAGTTTTCTCCCTGTGGTGGGACAATTGTCGTCTGCCTCATAGGGGTTTTTGCCTTCCCTGGATCAACACAGTAGGATTTCCCTAGGTTGAACCTGATGGACTCTTGTCTTCTTTCAACCTTATTTACTATGTTACTATGTTACTATGTTGCCAAGTGGACGCCCAAACACTCAGTGTGTCTAAGTCATCCTGTAACATCTGCACATCCTCCATAGACTGTACTGTACTACAAAGCTTGTTGTCATGTGCAATGATAGAAACATTGCTGTTAATTCCACTCTCAATATCATTAATAAACAAGTAAAACAGAAGAGGGCCCAGTACTGACCCTTGGGGTACACCACTTATTACCGGGGACGATTCGGAGTAGGAATCATTGACCACCACTCTCTGGGTATGATTATTAAGCCAGTTTTCAATCCAGTTACACATTAAACTTTCCAAACCGATAGACTTTAACTTACCCATCAGACGTCCATGAGTAACTGTGTCAAACGCTTTAGCAAAATCCAGGTACACGATATCCACAGCCGCGCCGCCATCCAGGCTTCTACTTACCTCTTCATAGAAACATATTAGGTTGGTTTGACAGCTTCTGTCCTTAGTAAAACCATGCTGGTTATCACTTATAATACTATTAGCCACTACATATTCCTGGATGTAGTCCCTTATAAGCCCCTCAAATAGTTTCCCCACAATGGACGTTAAGCTTACAGGTCTGTAGTTACCTGGGGAAGTTCGAGAGCCCTTTTTGAAAATCGGCATTACATTTGCCTTACGCCAGTCCCTCGGCACAATACCAGTAAGCAAAGAATCACTCAATATTTCATACAAGGGTAGAGAAATTACAGAACTGAGTTCCCTAAGAACTCTGGGGTGTAATCCATCAGGCCCTGGAGCTTTGGTTACATTGAGTTTATTTAATTTATCTTGGACCATATCTATAGTAAACCAGTTCAGTACATTACATGTGTTAGCAGCACTGACCCCACCCACCTTAGTACTAGCCCAACCCACCACAGCTCCATCCTCTTTTGTATATACAGAACTGAAGAACCCATTAAGTAACTCAGCTTTCTCCTGATCCCCAGTTATTAATTCCCCGTCACCATTATTTAGGGGTCCTACATGCTTTGTCCTTGTTTTTTTTGCATTAATATATTTGAAGAATTTTTGGGGGGTTCTTTTGCTATCTATGGCTACCTGCCTTTCATTGTGAATTTTTGCTGCTTTTATTACATTTTTACAGGTTTTGTTGACTTCTTTGTAATGTTTTAAGGCTACAGCTGACCCCTCTGATTTATATTTTTTGAATGCCCCTTTTTTCTCATTTATAGCCCCTCTAACCTCGGTTGTAAGCCATGTGGGATTGGATTTTAACCGTTTATATTTGTTACCCATAGGAATATATTTGGCAGTACAGTTATTTAATGTGAATTTGAAGATTTCCCATTTATTAGCTGCATCAGTATGTGACAGCAGCCGCTCCCAGTCTATGCCCTGAAGTTCAGCCCTTAACCCAGGAAAATTGGCCCTTTTAAAATTAAGAGTTTTTGCCCCCCCAACATGTTTTTCTTTTCTACACTTTAAGCTAAAAGTCACTATATTGTGGTCACTATTACCCAGGTGTTCATGGACAGTGACATCCCCAACCAGCTCAGCGTTGTTAGAAATAACCAGATCCAACAAGGCATCACTTCTAGTTGGCTCCTCCACAAACTGGCCGAGAAAATTGTCCTGCGGGAGGTTAAGAAATTCCCTCCCCTTTGTGGATTTAGCTGAACCGTGACCCCAATCTATATCTGGGTAGTTGAGGTCCCCCATTACCACTACTGTTCCCTCCCGGGCAGCCTGCTCTATTTGTCTATTCAACTGACCATCTACCTCCTCAGTCTGTAGAGGTCACCAAATGCCGGCCACCACTTCAGTAGTGGGCATGACTTAGTTGTTTAGACGTTAGATGCCTCTTGAATGACAACTCTCCCCTTGGCAAGGTCCACCCGAATGCACTATAGGTGTTTAACTTATGTTTAACCGTCATGGCCCATAAGTCCTCTGCTGTCCCCCTCCTGTTGAAGCCTGATGACTACTCCATGTTTAGTGCTAACAAAGAGAAAAAGTCTTAAGCACTTGTCTTGCGCTTTCTATGGCCTACGGGTTTCGGGCTCCTTTCCAAACAGCTCTGGGCCAATTTCTGACCACACAATTATAACATCTGCAAAAAATTTGAGATCCTAATTATATCTGATCAAATGATGGATATTACCACAGGCCCACGAGCTAGCTTGAGTGAATCGTAAATTTAGTCCGCCCAGTTTGCTGGAAGCCCTCTGAGCAGTCTGATAGATGTATGAATGGCACAGGCCGCAGGCCGATGAAAATCTGAAAATCTATAAGTAAGAGGGTAAGGATAAACCTATCTTTTAAACCAGTCGGATTGCTATCTGCCAATCCTCTTTACCACTTCAGCTGACATACCCATGGTATTCACTACAGTTGCTGCCCCAAAGAATGTGTTCCAAATTCTTTGGGGTTTTGGCCAACATGTGTTAAGCACCTGGCTAAAATAGCGTGTGACCCGGGAACTGTCCTGATGACTTACAAAATGTGGACCAGACGCTGTGAGTTGTAAGTATGTTCCTTTTACTGGGCAAAACTCACTGTCTGTCCTAAATATTGAGAACCATATTCCTTTGCCATTAATATCAGTTTTTGACCTGCGGACCCGTAGGCCAATGGAATCAGAGAGAACAACAATGTCATCTGGTGCCAGACTAACTGGACCGAAGCGTGATGGGGCCACTAATTGAGGTAGTAGAGCAGAAAACTGTTGACACAGAATGTAATTGGTGGGTACCTATTGTAATTGCACTAAGTTACCTTGCACACAGGGCTGGCCTTAGCTATGTGCATATGTTGCAGGTGTCGGCTGCCAGACTGTCAGACAGAGCGCCATTGGGATAGGTAAGTAATTAATCTACTCATCTATCCATTCCAGGGCCCCTATCAGTGCCCCCCCACCCCCGCTGCTGCACCAAGAACTATGAAGTGCTTACAGTTAAAGTCAGCAACACTGAGAAAGCAGGAAAAATTGACTCCCTCCCTGTCAGTGACTCTTTTGGCTGCAGGCAGTGTTTTGCCTGTGGTCACAAGAGGCCGCTCTCTCTCTGGTGTCCCAGCGCTCAAGTGAAGTCACTCGAGCAGTGCTTGCAGAGAAGAGGAGACACATGGACATCAAGTGAGTATAAATGTTGTTTTTTTGGTTATTGAGGATGCTTACCAGGGGAATATGGGAAGGGGGCTAACACACATGGGGTCTCGGTTGCGAGTCTCAAAACACGGGATAGCCAGATATCGGGGGCATCAGTGGAGACTCTTGATTGAGTACTTCACTGGAGTTTTTTTCACTGTTCTCCTTGAGTTCAGTGATTACTGTGTTTTGTTGGTTGATTTGTCATTGCCCCAACTAGCCAGAATCCTACTCCACACTGACGAGGGGCAAATACCCTGAAACGGCTGTCTGTGGATGGAAGCCTGCCTTGGCAAGCCCTTGTCATGATCGCAATACTCGTACCTTGAGTTAGATATTGACAAAAAAGGGGCCACCCTGGTGTTTCCCTATTTATGTTCCAATACTCGCAACCGACTGGGACTTAAGGGGCTATTTATCAGGGTGGTGTGGTGCTCTCCCCATCATGGAGGCACCCCGTGGAAACAGGCTAGAGATATCTGGCTATCCTGTGTTTTGAGACTCGCAACCGAGACTCCAGGGACTCTTATTTTGCATATTAAAATTTTTTGGGGCATCAGTGGAGACTCTTGATTGAGTACTTCATTGGAGTTTTTTTTTCACTGTTCTCCTTGAGTTCAGTGATTACTGTGTTTTGTTGGTTAACACAGATGGGGTCAGAACACCAGGGGTATATACTATTGGGGTCAGCACATAAGCAGTATATGTTACTGGGGGCAGCACACAAGCGGTATATGCTACTGGGGGCACCACACAAGGGTCTATAATACTGGGGCAGAAAACAAGGGGTCTAAAATACTGGGGCAGCTCACAGGGGGTCTATACTTCTATACTACTGGGGCAGCCATAAGGGGTGTATACAAGAGGTCTGTACTAATGGGGCAGCACACAGCAGTCTGTACTACAATGAGGCTTCACACAGGGGCCTGATACTTTATGGGGACTGCACAGAGGGGCCTGATACCATATGGGGACTGCACAGAGGGGCACCAAATTATTATGTGGAGGCACAGGGGCATCTTTAACTATGTGGGGAACAGAGGAGTGTAACTACTAAATAGGGGCCCAAGGGACCTAACTACTGTATGTGCTGGAACCTAAAATTGTTCTCTGGCAGATTCTGAAGAGAGGATTCACAGCCAAGGAAAGACTTCAAGGTGGCCCGGGCTGGATTGAGAGAAAAAGAAAAAGTGAAAGACTTTGATCAGAGAAGATGCCCCTTGTGAATCACTGGATATAACTGCACTGTTATTGGGTCTGTAGTGATAGTGGTCATAGTGTAGTGGTATCATTTAGGTAATATGTAATTGTATCATTTTAATATCTTTCTGTTTTGTTTAGAGCAGTTTGGAGGCAATATGTAATCACTGTATAGTGGTAAAAGTGTGATAGGATAACTACCTTATGTATAGGGGGAGGGGCAAAAGTAAATTCTGCACAGGGTGGCATCTAACCTAAGGTCGGTCCTGCTTGCACAGTGTGTTTTAGTCACACCATGTGAGATGAGATTTTCTAGAATTTCATCAACTACGCTTCTATTATTAACAGCAGGTTAGTTGATCGAAAATCCATATACCAAGACCAGTATTACCAGTATAAAAGTGACAAGTTCGTAGAAGTGGTTAAAAAAAATAAATATCCAAATCAGATTTTTTGGAATTCGCTTTGGAGGGGCAGCGGGGCACACACCATAGAGAGTAATAGGAAACTTTTTCCAGTAAGGGTAAATGAAACGGCAAAGGTTTTATCTCCAAGTTAGCACTAGCAGCAATAGCCCATATCCTATGATGAAATACACCTAATAGATGCCACTGTCTAGACTGCATGTGAGTCATGTGAGCCTTCCCTTTTTAAGTTGCATTACAATAGAAACAAAGAAATTTTGCTGCTTTAAGATGTTACAATGCAGCATTATGACATTTTGTCTAGGTGATGATGTCATGTGACTGAAAGTGTCATCACTATACAGCACTCATAAACAGGGCAGGAGTAACGGGACTGAGGATAAGACATCAGACTTTATCACATCCCTGGATATTCCAGCAGTAAAATTGCTCTGCAGTACATTGTAGTTAGCAGGAATGACTGGAGTACTTTATTTTCTTTGTAAGTACGATTGCAGGCTACACTAATAAAACATCTCCTAATGATTCGAGGCCGGTAAATTTGTGGACTTGCTTTATCTTAATTCCGTATATCCAGGATTCAGTGTGTTTTAACTCAACTAATCTTTTCTCTGGATTTTGTAAAGTTCCTTTTGGGGGATTCTGAAGAGGAATGTGACCACAAGTTCTCCAGTCAGCATAATTACTTACTTTTACATTGTACAGCAATGTAGGTTTTCCTACACTTGCCAAGATTCCCTCCATTAATGCAGAAGTTTGGCACCTTTGCAATATATCTGTCTCCTGTTTATTGGAATGGAGTACAGTAAAATATGTAACTACCATAAAAGTCAACTCAGACATTCAGACAATGCATCCACATAAAAATATTAGTTTTAGCAATATTCAGACATTCTTAGTATCACTCTATTTTGTTCCAGTGCTATACAGTCCTAGAGTGAACTTGTTGGCCTATACTGTGGGTCCTTAGATATAGAATAGTGACATCACTAGTGTTTAGCAGATTTATATAAATGTTTGGGTTCCGCACCGTTATCTGAACCCAAACGCCCAGCATTTGACTCCCCGTGGCTGTAGAAGTTGGATGCTGCCCTAGGGCTGCCAGGAAAACATGAATACAGCCTATGGGCCCTATTCCACACTAACGATAATCGGCCGGATCGGCCCCATTTGGCCCGATTCGGCCGATTATCGTTCGGTGAAATAGAGTGAACAATCAGCCGATGATCGTGTAATTGGCTGATCGGTCATTTAGGGCCAGACCTAAAATCATCGTTCCCCCACCGCGCATCGCTACGGTTGAATAGCGGTGCACGACGGACGACCGACGATATGACAAGCAGCAGCAGCAGCAGCATACATTACCTGTCCAGGCTTCTTCTCCCCGCTGTCTTCATCCCCCTGTCCCGTGTGCTCTATCTTCAGAATGGCCGGTCAGCTGACGGAGCGCTCAGCCAATCACAGGCCGGGACCGCCGCGGCCTGTGATTGGCTAAGTGTGGCCTTTCAGCTGACTGGCCATTCTGAAGATAGAGAGCGCGGGACCCGGGGATGAAGACAGCGCGGAGAAGAAGCCTGGACAGGTAATGTATGATGCTGCAAGGGCTGCATCGGTAACAATGTCCCTGCAGCCCTCGCTCAACGATCATCGGGCGTGGAATAGGCCCAGTAAACGAGCGGCGATCTAGCAGATCGCCGCTCGTTTACATCGTTGATTGGGCCCTCCTCGGCCCGTGGAATAGGACCCTATGGCTTTATCCATGTTTTCCAGACTCCCTAGAGCGACATCCAACACCTGCAGCCACAGGAATCAAACACATGGGGGATATTTATGAATTAGGCCCATCCCCAATAACCCTGCCGGATTCCCTTAAAGGTGCACATTCTTACTGAAACCGGCCTGACCTGCACCTGCTATATGGCGGGCACCGAAACCTATACCCGCTCCTGAGGAAAGGAAGTGAAATAAAACTTCTGTCTATTAAGAAAATTGCATCACACTGACTGTTGCTCACCACACTAGAGTACATTTATCTTCATCAAGTGCCCACCAATAATGGCACAATACACCACATATGACTAGTCCTTCATCAAAGAAAACTCATTTTTCCTCCATCTCGTGTTCTGGTCTCCAAGAGTAAGGGACATCGAGCGATCGCCAAGTTTGTTAGGTAGGGTCTTCTAGGACAACACCCTCAACTGGTGCTAAGATTAGTGTGTATATTATTATTGATGAACTACCTGTACTTATATGCAGTGACACTTGCATCCTTAGGATCTATTAGGTGAATTCTGGATCATCAGACGCCATTAAAGAGCTTTTAAAAATATACCTGTGTCTAAAAGTCTAAAAAGTTCATGCCAAATAAGGTGTTACATAGTTAGCACGCTGGAAAAAACATACATGTCTATCAAACTTTAACATGAGAATTTCCAGCTCGATTCATTAGGCTAAAGTCTTCAGGTTTTGTTTATTGAAGTTTGGTGCAAGGAAAGAATCTAAATGATCAAACTGCATTTTTGAATGTTCAGTCCTGAGTGCCGCCACTTTCAGCTGTTATGTATGTACATGAGAAATAGCACAAATTTCTTATATCATCATTTGTGGCTTTTTCCACAAGATTTCTAGTCTCTATATCTCTAGTTTTTAGTTGCCCCTAAGCTAGTGGGTGCAGACTAACTTCTATGATGTGTCCTATACATTACAGACAGAGGGCATCCTGCTTCTCTATAGGCAGAAGCAGCAGCATGGAAGACATAAAACAATACAGAGTAATTTTAAGGTGTGAATACAGCACTGGGGTAAGATATAACACCCACTATGAATTGTATCCCTGTCTCTGAAGCTGCTCCCCCTCCTTTCTCCTCCCCTCTTCATAGACTTCTATGAGTAACTGTAACTTGACACTTCACTGAACCGATTCATTTTGAGATGGACAAAAACCGTTTTCCAGACTACATGAAGAGTTTAAGAATGGGGAAGGAGCAGGAAAGGCGTCTGATAAATAAAGATAGATATTTGTACTATGTATTTATGCAAAGGTTGTTGAATGTGTAGTGCCCATTTCATTTATGCTTCTATTGAGAAACATATAGTTCTTGAGAGTTATTATGATTAAAGGAAAAGTCCATGGGGGGGGGGGGGGGGTGTTAGGGTTATCATTTTGGGCAGGGGGTGAAGGAAAAGGATGTATATTGGTGCCAGTGCAGCCCCGCATCCCGCTCCTGGACCCTCATTGTCATTCTTCATGTCTCCACTCCCTATAAATGACAACCCTGCCGATGGATGCCCCGCTCATGCAGTCGCTGATTGGCTGAGCTTGCTAAATCCCCCCTTTCTTGACGTTTCAACCAAGTCGTGACATACCTCCAAGCCAGTAGAAAATTACATCCACCTAGGTACAGGAGCCTGGTGATGCGTCGCAGCGCGGGCACGAGGTCTGGTAAGCATACTTTCTTCATTATGTTCACCCACACCCTGTCCAAAATGATTATCCCTCCTCCGGAATTCTTCTTAGTTTTTTTGTACACAGCTAAATATTCTTGTTCGGTGCTGTTGAGCTGCAGCCCTTCCACTGTTGCAAAACTACAATTCCCATCATGCCATTCATGATGGTGAATTGTAGTTTTGCAATAGCTGAAAGGCCACAGTTTGACATCCGTGTTCTTGTTATATCTGAAGGGTATTTTATTGCAGCAGGCCTTCAATTTTAGACTCTTAGCAGTAATCGAATGTCCTAATAGGACAATATATTTTCTTTAAAAATATATATTTTTAATATTATTCAAGTACATTTCACATCGTAATACATGACATAGACAAATTGTACATTTTATGTATAGGTAGATAGATATGTCGGATACATGGGCTATTTAGAAAACAGGTAGAACCTCGAAATTGATTTTGATTAAGGCACAGACCAGGAGGATAGACCACAATAACTGTGCTTTACAAACAAATTATTCTACAGAATTAGATATTTGTTTTTTTTTCCATTTTCAAATTTTTTTTTTTTTGTCCCATCAAAGTGCACTTTTTGCATTCAGGCATCATGGCATACAATACAAAGACCTGACAAAAACCTTTCTGTTTCATGGCTATTTTGTTTTTTAGGAAATGTATTTAATTGTGGACAATAGAAAATAAAAAGAATAACATTGTAGCACTAACAAGTGAGGAATGTGGCAAGATGAAGCAAACTAGGCATGGTGTTTATAATTAAATACAGGTATAAGTTATTTTATATAGATATATGGCTTGAAAGTACACATGAAGCAGTACATTGTCCATTTTCTTTATTTCCTGAGGTGTCATTAAGAGCAGGAAGTTACTGCTAAGCCTCTGTATTACAAAAAAGAAAAAAAAAAAAAAGTTCACATTCTTAGGTCTGACCCGTGGTGAGTACACTGAGGTTAAAAGAATATAATCTACTGACTGGAATTGTATGGATTCAGACCAGCTGAATCCCGAATTTATTGTGTACAAAAAAAAAAAATAATAAAATCCAAAAAACAATAATAAAAAAAATCTGTTTAGACAAGCATGTGTCTCTTTCTGTGGAGGGCGAGGTGGTCCGAGCGGGAGAAGCTGCGGTCACAGTCTGGACACTGAAATGGTTTGATTCCAGTGTGTTTACGGAAATGCCGAGTCAGTTCGTCAGAGCGGGCAAACTTCCACGTGCATCCTTCCCAAGTACACTGATAAGGTTTTTCCCCTGTAGACAAGAACAGGAAGATCAGTTGAGTGCATAAAGGAGAAGGTTGAGTGCAAGCAAAATCAGCATTTATTATTATTTTTTAAAATTTAAAATGAACAATGAGGATGGAGGGAAATAGTTATTTTCCAAATCAGCAACCTGCACAAGGAAACAACAGCTGTGCAGAGAACTGCTGAGGATTTCAACATTTTTTTGGGAACATTTACTACATTTACAAAATTCTACTATCGGCCTGGGAATTACAAATTAACATATAAGTTTCAAGATGTTAGCTGCCTATCGGATATCAGGACAGTTTACATTTATAAAAAAAATGCCCTATTGGCCCTTCAGTTCTAAGCAAAACATGACGTAACGTAAAGCGAAAGTATCACTAGGTACAACGCTTTGTGTTTTTTATTTTTACATTAACAGACCGCTGCCGGTGTCCTTTTTTTTTAACCTCTGCCCGACCTGGTGTGAAGCACTTGAGGTGGACCCAGTGTTACAAACCCCCTTCCCTCTGTGACGCAGCTCCATTAGAAACCATGGACCTGTGTCACAGATGGGAGGGGAGAACGTTGCACTGGGGTCCGGCGGGTCCATCTCAAGTGCTTCATGCTGGGCCGATGTGTGGGAATAGATCAGCATAGACGCGCCGGTTTATTAATGTAAAAATTCTGGGCTGCAATACAAAAGCCTGTAACCTCCCAATGTGCCATGTAATATAAACTTAGGTGCAACTGTTACCTCTGCATCCCTCTAGCTACACCTCTACTACTGTACCTGCACCTAGGCTTGAACTGGCCAACAAGAAAACAGGTGGAAACCCAGTGGGCCCCTGAATGGGCCAAGTAACTAAAAAAAGTAACTAAAATGCCCTGTAATCACCTAAGTTTGTCTTGCTTTTGCGGCATTCCTAAAGTCTAAAAGAGGTGATATTAGCATGTACCCTTAGGGTTAATGGTGGTGGGCCCCAGGCATCTCAGTCTGATGCTACCTGCACCCACTAAATGATCCTGCACTGTGTCAGCCAGAAGGCTATAAAATATCTTCCCTTCATCTTTGATCTCTCAGACAGCTGGGAGGGATTACATTACATTTCTATGTAGCTTGTAAAATCTAGAAAAGGAAAATCTGTATTTCTAACATTCAGGAGTCGGGAGTCATTTTAACAGGTTCAGTATTTACCCTCTGGGGGTAGTTAGTGGGAAAAAAATTCACGCACTATTTCAGCTTTGATGCATACTGTATAGCCACCATTATCTAAAGATGTTGTTTCATGGCTCCATATAAATGGGTTTATAAAAATTTGAAAGAAACACATCCATGTTCTAAAAACCCCACAGGCAAAGAGGCTGGGTTTTGAATTACAGTACAGCCATATTAAAGTAAATACAATCAAGTTGCAATACCACCTGTCATGGACAAGGGGGCGCTGTTTCTGGAAAAGAACAGACTCTATCTAGTTTAAAACATCTCCAAGGGTTGACATCTGTTTTCAAAAATGTCTGTGTACAAAGTGTATTAGATATCCATAGATTGGGCTTATAGCTATCTCTGAAACTCTCTCTGGGTGGTCTCTGCTCTCACTGACCATTTGAAATTGTATTAAGAAGTGGTCTTCAAAGAAGATAATATATAGTGGAACTGAAAATCTGTTATGGGTCAGGTGGTCTTCTCAAAGGGGTGGTCTTTTGCAGAGGTTTCACTGTATTTCAAACACATTGATGGGAAAATAAACTCATGCAGATCTCTGGAAATACAATGTACGACTAGGCCGACCCACATTTCTCAGAGTCCATTGTGGTTACTGTTGATTTATCTTGGCTGAGTTATTACTCTGCAGCTGCCCACAGCCTGTCACTTACTGCTCCAGAGATAAACTATTACCCTTACTGTTCCCATCATTGAACCATAAACCAGACACAGACAGATATTGAGTCTTGCTGACCTGTATGTGTCCTCCTGTGCGCCTTTAAATGGGAACTTTTGGTGTAAACTTTATTGCAGCCGTCATAGTCACATCTGTGTATTCTTCGTTTCCTCTGGGTTTCGGGAGATTCCACAGGTAATGGCCTCACCTTTCCTGGGTGGACTATAACTGATGGGTGATGTCTGCACAAGAACAGAAGCATGGAAATATTACAGCATATATTAAGCACTGAGAATTTCATAGAAGTATACAGCATGCATTTGCAAGTAACCACCCAAAAAGTAATGACATTTGAGTTTAGTAGTAGTAGTTCTCATTATTGTCCAGGACTTCTTGATGGCTTTTCCTTAGGGTGTATGATCAGTGGTCATTTATACATATCTGCAGCTCAATTGTTTTAAATTTTGCAAAAATTTAGCTCTTTTTTCCCCCAGTAGAAAAATATGGAGAACACTGGTACCATCAGAATATTCTTAAAGCGACTCATCAGACACCATGTCACAGAAGAGCGATAGCCAAACTAAAATAGCAGCACTGTTATCTTTGGAATTGCTCCCATTAGCCTTTTGATAACATGCAGACCTCCAGGGGGAAGACAAATCCTGTTTGAACATAACTTGTCTGCAAAGTTTGCTTACAAAATACAGAGGGGGCCCCCATAGCAAAGTTGAAACTAGGCCACCCATTATGGTGGGTTTTGCCAACCACAACAAAAGGACCCGCTGTTTGTTCCCTTACCACATCCCCGTTGCATGACTTTAAGGGCAATTCCCACCTCCATGGTTAATTATTTGCTAACAAGTCAGTTCCTCTGAAGAGGGAAGTCCTGCATAATGAAGAGAATGGAACTAAAACTGGCCATACACATAAGAGATCTGTCAGCTGAATGTTTGTTCTGCCCACAGATATATCTCCTAATCCCAATCATACACATGCATATGGGGAATAGGAAGAAGGCTGGCAGTGGCTTATCTCCCTGAGAACAAAAGGATCAGGAAGCTGAAAATCAAACATGCCTGGGCCTTTTCTGCCCTAATATTTGTCATCAGATAGTTGGGAGGACCTCATGCACACAGAAAAAAAAGCATGTGGATGACAACTATCTAATGTGTATGGCCAGTTTAACAGTGGACCCCAGAGCTCCAGGGACCCCACAACACAGGGGCTACCTCTATGCTATGTACATTCTTCCTTGCAGATGAGGCAATTATGAGCTGAACTGGCCAATAATTTCCTTGTGTAACAGACCAGTGGTCAGCTCATCATCAAGATAATACATGCTTAAAAATCATTGGTTGTCGGCAGCACATCTCCCGGAGCTGCTGCCGTTAATATTTAAGTGGCGGCTGTTTACTGTCAATTATTTGCACATCTTTACATGAGCACTGCTTGACGGCAGGTTTGGCCAACGCTATAAGGTGCATGGGACTTTCCCGACCATCCACAGACCGAAGATGTCAGTGAAGATACGGATTCATTGTGATGGAAAATTACTGCCCGACCCCTTTGTTCTGGGTAAGATAAGCCTCAATTAGAGATCTCTGGCTGCAGCTTAATCTTCCCCTCTACATAAAGAACACATGAATGCTCACTCAGCCCTGCCAAACATGTATGGGGAGGAAGGGGGGCGGACAGGAGAGATAACTGATAACCCAACAATCATTCGTCTGTCAGTTATTGAAGGTGTGTGTATGGCCGCCTTTACATTATTATCACAAAATTCATCATGCTAATAGCAAGAATGCCAATAAAAACAATACACAAAGAAGTTTCTGCTACAGCTGTTTCTTTAATCTTTTTTGGATTCTCCCATCTGCTCTATACAACCTTCCAGGATTGCTTTATATCCTACAGAGGGATTCTTATTATAGGAGCCCTCTAATGGAAAGAGCGATTGCTGCCTCCAAGGGGGAGTTTATTATTTTTAATAATTAACAAGGTCATGCTCCCATTTCCCACGCAAACATCTTCAGGATTGCAAAACCTTGTTACATTTCAGTTTGCTTTCTCTACGTTTGTTTACATGATCTATTTCCTCCAGAAATAATTTGAAACAGCTTTTTTTTTTTTTTTTTTTTGCTCTCACTGAACTGAGATAAAAAACACAAACTATTTTTTCCTCTCTGTATTTTATATAGTCCTCGTCATCAGAAGAAATATTTGCTATTGTCTCAGTCACTCCTTTTCTGAGCAATTAAGAATTTCCTGTTGTGCTATGCTAAAAGGAGGGTGCGGTCCCTGACGTCAATTCCAAAAGTGGAGATCAGCCCGTGTGCCCCACCCACGGGAAGTTTTAAAATTGGCTCCTCACATTCAAAACATATTGCCACACCACAGGTAGAACAAACCAATGACTATATCTACATTCCGTCGCTCCTTGACTTGTTTTTCCCCTTACTAACCTAGATTCTTCTACACTACAAATGTTTTTAATTTTCACTCACGTAATTTAATTACTTTTTTTTTAGCAATGTTTTCTTTTCTTAAGAAAGAACTTTCTTGAAAATAAAAAGTTTCAGTCAATTACATAGCTTTTCTCTTTCATCTGTCAAACTGCTAAAACACATAGCGTGTAACGAAAGATTGGGACACCCAACAGGGCTTGTACAGTGGATTACTATGGTATTAAAGAGGATAATTTTTATAATAGTAGATTTTATCATCTTTTCCAAAACTTTTTTTCTCAAACTAATTGGAAGGGGGACAAAATATTTGCCTCCAAATAAACATACAGATTTATAATGTTTTGAATCCACATTATGTGACTTACTCATGGAACATCCCCTTTGGAGGTGTACTAATACCAGGTGATACTTGTTCGGGGTAAACTTCTGTCATGGATTGATCTGTGCCAGGCTCAACTTTTATGTTTTTTAATAGGGAAGGTTTGTCAAAACACTCTGGGACTGTCACAGGCACTGTAATAGAATAAACAGAGAAAAGCCAGTCATTTAATGTAGTAAGTAGTCATAATAGTAAACAGGAATACGATGCCTACCGAAATAATAATACGTGAAAGTTCTTTTTAAAGATGGTTGGAGATACAAAACAAAATTGTATGGTACAAAAAATATTATCTCCAGGACCCTTCTTGGCAGTGTTGGACTGGGGTATCTGGGGCCCACCAAAGGAAATGATTCTGGGGGCCCACCAATGAAAAACCAGTGAGAAACAACATATCAGTCAGTGTTAGTGCGGGTTCTAAAGCTGGGGGCCCACCGGAGGATTCTCCGCTCCTTTTATGGGCCAGTCCGGCACTAGAATATGGTCAACTCTCATAACAGTATTAAAAGTACTTACTGTGTTTGCTATTTTGGTTCTCCAGTTCTTCAGCTAGTACCATGATTGGATGCTGAAGATGAGGGGTATACACGAAAGGAACAGGCTGCACAACCATTGGCTGTAATAGGGGTAAGAGTCCAGGGTTCCTGTACCCATGTCTTGGAAATGCAGACAACATTGGGTTAAGGGTTAATGGCATTGTGAAGGGGGGCACTGTAGGTGGCGATGGGGTTAACTTCTTTAATGGTGGACTTGAGGAAGGCATAAATATAATCGGAGAACCCCTTCTCTTGGGAGACGAGTATTTGATGGGAGATGGGGACCTTGCAGCGGAGGGAGGCGAATTCCTCTTGTTTGTAGTGAGATCCACCGGCTCCATTTGGAATCCAGAAAAGGTTTCAGGGCTGTGGTAAAGTTTACTGTGCAGCATGTTTGGTGTCGGGTAGATGACACTGTATTTATTTGCCTCGATGTAACTGGGTTGATATGGCTACGGGAGAAAGACAAAAACAATAACAAGATATCATGAAATGCAAAACTCAAACAGAAGAAAATATATAAACTGTCTGAGATAACTATTTAGGTTACGAGATGCCAGCAGACTGGTTAAGTACACTCATATTTTCCGTAGGTATTCTGTATAATCTATAGACACTGACTTAAAATAATTATGAAACCATTGTATTAACCAGTTAAAAAAAAAAACACCTGACACTTGAAGGCAGAAGAAACTACTATGTTTTCCCTGAACCAGGATGGATTATAGTAAGGGCGCTGTCCTGGGGTATTCACTATCCAGAGGCCTCTTCTACCTTCCTCAGGATGATTATCGGCAGAGTAAAACTACTAGTCAGACTACTATTGTAAATTCTGGACTTGAGCTCTGCTGTATGGGTGTTGCTTGGCACTGCTATTAATGCTAGGGTTACCCAGTGACTTAGGCCATACTACATGTCACACAGCCAAATCAATGCAGTGTTGCATTGCATCGCAGTAACTGAAAATGAATGGGCTTAAGTTGTTGCACAAAAGTTGGCCAGACAATGATCTGACAGTTACTTGAAATCCATTGAAGATGGATTTCTAGTCATGGCAAATTGTAGGTGAAATGTGACCCCACGTACAGTACTTTCACAAAGAACATCTTCTCTGGAGGACCCAACAAGAATTTATATTACCTAGACAGCTCATCGATTTCAGCAGGCACTTTGCAATACTTTATTTCTCCTGTGGGGGCACTGCAGGGCAATTAAACAATTGCTGCTGAATTCATATTGTGATTTGCTTATTAACAAGGAACATTTCCAGCAAAAAAAAAAAAGGAGTTGTCCTAAGCAGACAACCCCTTTAAATTCTGACTATGTAATGTTGAAACAAGTGACTTCATTTTCCTAGTGGCTTTAAGTCAATCATTTTCTTTGCCAAAACATTTTCCTTTCTTGACCCTAAGGGTGGAAGGATCTCTTCCAGTAACCAGGCTTGATCTCTGGGCTCAGGGTGGTGATTCAGTGTAACCTAATCTTCATCATCATCATCATCATCACAAGCTACTTGTCTTTTGAGGACATGTATACAACATAGTCATAAAATTGCGGTATGCGCACCCTGACGTATCCACTTTCCTTGGGTCTGCGCCGTTATAATCCAAGGCGTTGGGGTGATTGGTGTGGTTTAGTTATACAAAGGTACAGACGTAATGTAGAAGTGATAGCAGAAACAGATGGTAGACAAAGCTACAGTAATGTTCTTTCTTTGGCTGGGCAGAGACAGCCTATTCATAAAAAAATGAAACACACACAGAAGAATATGTTCTGTACAGCCAAAAGCCTGCCAAAATCCCTGGTGTGGTTCTTGGCACTAGCCTTTATATGACTAGATTTCATCCCGTAATAAAACAATTACTGCAACAAACTAACTGTATTGCCATGGAAATCTCCATTAGATTATTAAATGTCTCACCTTACTTGGTAGAACTGTAATATGAAGCAAAAACACCCAATCCAAAATTTCTGGAATAATATCCCCTCCCGTATTTGTGTCTAGTGCCTGGCTCGTGGCGCCATTTGCAGGTCTTTTTAAAACTTTGGCAGAAAAGGAAGTTGGTGACTTCATGATTGAAAATTTGCAGAGTTTGCTTAAAAAGACTATAAAATAAAGCTGATCCAAGGGAATTTTCACTTTCAAGCCAAATAAACTTGGAATAGGTCTGTCAGGAGGTATTGGAACAAGTCTTTAAACAACAGTACTGACCCCACACCTCTAAAAGCTTTGGCAATATATTTTCTGTGTACAGGTCACCTTACCTTGAACCACCATGACATGCTTAGCAATGTTGACTAAGGCAAAGTACATAGGTAAATGTGTGTAGGTAAGACACAGTATCCTTTCCAAAAGGAAAACATATATGCGAAGTGCTAAGATTAATCCAGACAATACATAAGATACCGTACGTTTAAACCTTAATAAGCAGATTATTTTTTTTTTTTTGGCCTTAGTGCATGAAATGTATAAATTATAGTTAGTCTTAGTTGGTAATGTGTCTCCTTGGGGAGACTATAAAGCTGGTATAGGGAATCTGTGCAGTGTTTTCTGAGAAACCTTTAAAATATGCAAATTAGCTGTCTTCCAGAAGGAAAAGAGTTATCTCTCTAGGGACACCTATTGGAGGCAACTTCCCTGACAGCCAAAGTCTGACCTCTTAAAGGGGTATTGCCATCACCCACATTTTTGTTAGGCGATAGGAAATGCAAAAGAAAGTAATTTTGCAAATGCTTTGCCTAAGCAAGCTTGTTTTATTTTGTGCGTTGGCCCTTTTCACTCCTCGTACTGTTGACAGCTTGTTGACTAGGTTCCTAATGGCCAAACTGTGACGTCACTCGATTGGCTGGGATCCTACGGACCCCGGATTGTCCCTAGAGAGATGTATAACCTCAATGGGAGACACAGTGATGTTAAGCCGATTCAGTTCAGCACCGCTGTGCACGGTCCTCACTCTCCCTGCACCAAACCAGGAAGTAAGAAGGGACACAACAGTGTTGAGTTTTCGTCAGCTGGAAAAGCCCCTTAAAAACTTGACTAGAAATAATAAGCCAGATTCGCCTTCACATAGAAGAGTTACCTATCTGTAGACATGTGGGTCTAAGGCAGGGAGACAGCTGAGCTGGCCATGAAATGCTCCCTGGGAAAAAGGATGTTTTTTTTTTTTAAAAAAAAGACACACCAAAATCAATGAAAAAGAACAAAAAATTAGAGCATTGATCTTTAGGCATATATTCTGTGTTATTTTCTGCATAAAAAAAAACCCATCTAATTTATTGCACAGAAACAAAACTAATATCAAACCTCATTCACCTAAACTTTCAAACTGGCTAGACGAAACCACACACATATCTTTGCAAATTTCCCTACTGTGCATACCCCTTCCTGTTACGGGTCAGGTTTTTGCTTCTTTAAGTCATAATACCAGCAGTAGTAAAGTGTGTGTGTTTTCACTGTTCCCTTTAAGATGTGTGACCTGGAATTTATAGCCTTAAATGTAACTTGCTATATAAAATCCCAGGTTGTGAATAGATGCCTTCAGGCTAGAAGGACTTTTTACTCCTTTGAGTCAATAAATGGATAGAGAAGTCATTGCATGCTCCAAATATGCACTAATCCTCCTCAACACTGAAACATAAAGATAAGCATGATCTCAAAGAAGTGAGGTCATCTTTACATAAAAAAAAAAATCTTAGATTTGTGATGTGAGCCATGTAAATTACTCCACCAATATTGTTGGGCCAATGTGCATTTATTATAAAAGTCATGTCTTTGTCATAAATCATAATAACCCTTCACACATGAATCCGAGACATGAATCAACAGTTCTGAGAATCCATGTTTTGTCTTGGATGTATATTCAAATGTTCCAATGTAGTCGGAAATTCCTCCCTTGCTCGGTGTCAGACTCAATCCCATTTTGAACTAGGGCTTCCTTTTCACAAGAATGTTTACAAAGGCAATAAACAAGCGGCAGAAGTCCTAAATTTGACAGCTACCGGAAGTGCGGTTCAATCAGTTTCTTTTATATTTGTGTCTATTAAAATATCTAAAACCTGAATAAAATTAGTGCCCCTCTGAGCTGGCACAGGGAAAGATAAGGTCAAGACTCACAATAAGCAATGCTTCTTCACACAAGAAGCCACACATATATTTTTGAATGCCAGCTCAATATTCCACATGTATAGCAAGCAAATCGCTTTGTTAGATCGTCAGTTGAATTATCAGCCGCCTGCCTTTGAACTCCATGCCACTTCTCCCTGGGTGCTTGAAAAAGCTGGATCCAGTCCTGAAAAAAATCTCCCATCTAGCACACACGTGTACAGTGAAGCAGAGCAGGAAGCAAACAGCTCCATATACTGTGTAGTGGCCAAGCTAGGATCTCGAGGTCATCAATAAATTTTACCGCCCCCAAAAAACCTGTAACAAACTTTTCCAGAGCGTATGTGGTGTTCAATTGGGGTTTTATGTAATTTTATTTATTTAACCACACATAGTCTTAGGGCCCTATTCCACAGTAACGATAATCGGCCGGATCAGCCCCATTTGGCCGCGCTGTCTTCATCCCCGGGACCCGGGACTCTATCTTCTGAATGGCTGGTCAGCTGACGGAGTGCTCAGCCAATCACAGGCCGGGACCGCCGAGTCGGAGTGTGGTCTGTCAGCTGACCGGCCATTCAGAAGATAGAGCGCGCGGGACCCTGGGATGAAGACAGCGCGGAGAAAAAGACCTGCAGGTAATGTATGATGATGCAAGGGCTGCAAGGACATCGGTAACTATGTCATTACAGCCCTCGCTCAACGATCATCGGGCTGTGGAATAGGCCCATTAGAATCCAGGCAAGAAACCAAACCTTTTAAAATATAGCCCCTTTGTGGTGCTGGTTACCACTACTACAGGCCTGACCACCTAGGACAGAAAGGCATGGTGGTTATTGCTTCCCTTATTCTACAGGGAACCAAGCCATGCTGTATATATAATTGGAAAAGGTCTAGCAAATATTTGATAGTGTGTAAATATATCTCCTAGTATTAACAGACAGTGATCAAATATTGAAGGTTGGCACTAAACTCTACTATTGATTGGGCAGCTAGTATACCACTAGATGTTGGGGTACATCCCAGGTTCTCAACACACATATAAATAAGTGATACAAAAAAAGCTGTTTTGGGGCCTCACACTCCAGGGACCCCATAAAGCTACATGGTTTGCCTCTATGGTATATATATATATATATATATATATATATATATGGAATATAAAGTGTGCCACTATCTTGAAGGTACAAAAACTAATATATTAGGGGACAAACCAGAGGTGCTGTATATATTAAGGGCAGTAGACTTATATTTATTAGCTACGGGACCCCTTGTAAATATTAGAGAGAGAATTCCTTCCTTGAAGTACCAGACAAGATGACCTAATACAGGCAGATTACAGCTATTACTTTAAAGAATCTATTTAACAGTGATGGCTGGAGAGTGCCCAGAGCTCCTTTAAGCAGCCCCGAGGAGGATGATGTCATTGTAAGTAACTGGATGGGGTTTGGCAAGACAGAGAGGTGTGCGGTTTGTGCCAATTTAATAGCCTGCATTGCTTTCAGACACAGATAATCTGGTGATCGCTTTCATATATGTTGAGAGCATGTCTGGATAATAATGTCATTAGCAGAAGGGGAAGCACGTGATTTCCAGGTCATTCCCCACCCTGGTTCCACGCACCTTCAGCATCCTGACTTCATGCAGCTTTACAGGAAGAAAGCAAAGCTGGAACTTATCTGTATCACTGAGAGAAGGGAACATTTCTGGGCACTACTTGGCCGGACTGTAAAAACAAGTGATTTAAAAGAGCAAGGCTTTAAAGATTGGTAGAGCTGGTCCACAAGCAGTTTAGACTCTTATTGTTGTTGATTATTAATATTATTATTATTACAGCATCAGCATATTATGTAGCGATAGACATGATGACCATTTATATAGCACTATGTTATGTCTAATATCCCAATGTAAAATGCACTCAAAAATTTAAAGGAAACTTTAAAAGTTGACTAACCTACCAGTATATCTTCATAGTGTCAGGCCAAACTGGAGGACCTTGGTTACAAAACACTGGGAGGAATGTGCATAATCTTTGTATATTTCAGCCTAGGATGGTTTTGTACCAAAGCTTTATACTAATGAAACAACCCAGGTAAACGTAGGGTGCAGACTATGACACTAGGATTCTCTTTGGTGTTCTATAGAAGTCTGTGGCATGCCCCTTCCCCCTTAGGCCTTGCATTAGGCATTACATGGTATATCAGCTTTTTTTCTTCTTTAAAGTAATAGGAAGGGGGCCATAGATGACCAATAATAAATAATAATAATTGTTGTGACTATACTATCATATGGATAATTTCCAAAACCAGCGACATATATGGAATCAAAGACTATTACATGTGAAGTCAAGGACACAATATTACCAATTTCTTCAGCTACATTTGAGTGCGCGTACATTATATCATGTCTGCTTTGAGTAAATGTTTTCCTAGAATACAGTACTCCCGTTGCTGAAACCTATTAGCACTATTTCATATATGTAATATACAGTGACACTGGATAAACGTTACATAGTGCCCTGTAATGATGAATCTCACACAAATTCAAGCACGGTTTCCTTTGGTGACCAATAAAAGGAAATATTAACTTAACATGAACTAAAGTAAGGAACAAATCTGCCACCATAGCCTCATCTAGAGACCTAGACCAATATTCCTTCAGGTTTGGTATCCGCTTTCAAGTCAAAGTTGAAATAGCAGAAATTCTCAAACGCCATATGTCTTCCCAGATCACGAGAGCTATCAAACAGAAGCTAGAGGGCTTTAGAGACATGATGGCTACTGCTGAATGAGTGGATCAACCCTTCACTAGTCTGCATTAGAGAACTTCCAACTTTTGACATGTCAGCGAAAACTTTTGCGTATTTATTTCCAAGCATTGTCTCACATGGAACATCTATTATTTCCAGGACAACTCAACTTCTTTTGCAGGATCCAATTTATAGAAATTATATAATTTTATAAGCTTGTCTGTCTTCGGATAGAAACCAAATGTTCTTCTGAAAGTGTTTTCCTCCTGCACAGAAGTACAGTGACAAGCAGCTGGCTCCCGTCCCCTTGACTCACAGGTTACACTTACTCAGGATAATGGAATTATCACATGTGGAAAACTCTCAGTCTCAGTTCCAAGACAAATGCAATTTACAGAGTGGAGTTTACTGGGGTATTGCAGTCTAAAGTACACTACACATTAAACACATAGCAGTAGCAAAGTGTTCAGAGTTACGACATATGTCCATGTCAGCTATTTGTGCTTTTAAGGCGTCTACCATATTGCAAAACACGTTGATGCAAGGGACACATCAAGTCACAGCTGTATAGGCACCAACGCTAAACTTGACTACAGACATTATTGGCCAATACTATTCATACACAATAGATATAAGAAGATTGATGGATAAACTACCATTGACCTATCAATCACCTTGTGAAGAATTGTTTCGCTGATGTAGCCATGCAGTTTTCAGTCCATATAGGCCAGGGATGGGGAACCTTCGGCCCTCTAGCTGTTGCAAAACTAGCTTTAGCTTTGGCTGTCCAGGCATGATGGGAATTGTATTTTTGCAACAGCTGGAGAGCCAAAGGTTTCCATCCCCGATATAGGCAGTCAGACATCAGGTGACATTCCTCAAAGAAATAATCATTTGTGGACTAGCAACTACTGTGCAAAGATGACCAACATCATTTCAGGCAATAATTTGTCATTAGTTAGCTAAAACTTCCATTTTGTCATAATGTTGGTTAAAATTGGCTGTTTTTTTTTATCAACCATAATCTAATAAACAATGATACCTCAAAGGGGACTTTCACGCTGCCTGAACCACAGGGCATCGGACACTGCCTGGTGGTTTCTGCCTGCCCTGCCGGCCTTGATTGATAGTGATAGTGGAGGGATGTATCAAATCAAGGTTGGAGAAGCCACTAGAAGTCACATGATGACTCTTGGTTGAAGCAGCATAAAAAAAGATGTCAGCCGAATAATCTTCTGGTCCTTCCTATACATATGAACATTTAGCATGTCCAAAAGTCCCTTTTATCTCTATGGGGAGAGGAGAGGTAGGCGTTAGCCAGACAGCTTTATCGGTGGCTAATCTCTCCGAAAAAACAGAGGGGTTGGTTAGTAAAATTTCATCACACCTGACCCCCATCTCTACCACTATCATCTGTTGGCCAATCTATGGACAAGGTTTGGCCAATTTAAATGCTGACAACCTTCCTCAGAGGACAACAGCGAACAAGAAAATACTAAAAACATACAATAAACTTCTGGGGAATAACCTGTTTTATTCATCTCCTGCAAAAATAATTATTGCTGTCTAAGTAGCCACATCCTGCCTTGAGGACAATTGCATCCGCTCCGTGAGTCTCAAGTCTACGCATAGGGCAGTAGGAACAGCTGATGAGGTGCATTGAGTGTTGGGAGCAAAGCCGGCTCTAACTCTAACTAATTCCTTTTTTTCATCCAAATTTCTAGACAGAAATGTGAGAAAAGGGTCTGCCAGCTCTGGACGGAGGCACAGGAGGGAACCAGGAGAATTAACAGCAGATTTATTCACACACTGCCACTTAGCTATGTAGAAAGTGTACTTCTGGTTCACCAGCATGCGTAATAACTATCCTGGGATACTAAGAAACACATACATCATGGTACTCTCCGCGGCATTGTGTAATTTAAGAACCGGCTCAAGGAAACATATTTTGTAGCCTGTAGAGGAAAAAAGTCTGTTCAGGTAATATAGAACGATGCCTCCACATTGCAATCCAATATCAACAATGATATAACTTGTGGCTCGGTAACACAACACTCGACAGAGGTCAGTGGATTTATTTTAAGGCTCCTGAAGCCATATATTCCCTGAAAACATAGTATTTAAATAAATCAAATTTATTCTAGATATATAATGTGTTAAATACTGTATTTTTCACAATATCAGGAACTGCAAAAAACTTTGCAAACAATGATTTGAACAAAACTAAAAAAGTAAAAAGTATGCATGCCTTAAATCAGAGATGGGGAACCCGTGGCCCTCTAACTGTTGCAAAACTACAGTTTCCGTCATGCCTGGACAGCCAAAGGCATGATGGGAACTGTAGTTTTGTAACAGCTGGAGGGCCAAAGGTTTCCTATTCCTGTCCTAAACCCCGAATATTGTACACTTACCATAGACATGGGCTCGATGGCCTCTTGCTTAATAGGAACTGGGTCAAACATTAGCATTATTGCATCAATGCCCCTGGTGTATTCTTGCCTAAAATCAAAGAAAAAGAATAGGTTATTGCAATGTCCTGAAGATGCACCGAACTTCTGCAAAACAAAACAATGTCCCCACTTAGGAAGAAATCAATGGTCAGTAGAAGGTTTGCACCCTTCAAAATCATGATCATAAGCAACCAAAAACACAAAGGAAAGTCATGCATTATAAACCCCTATGTTTCCCCTACATGGTGGGCAACAATACATCTAAAGTTTAGACCTGTGAGTGTTTGTTACTCTGGATGACTAAGTACAGCCATGCATTATATGGTCATTCTCTTACTTCAAACAGGGCTATAATCTTTATTTTTTTGCTAGCGCAATTGAGGACAACACTGTTTACTCAAGCTTCCTCTTGTGCCACTGACCATTGAAGCTGCCTCACAAAAAGCGTTTGTTCTTGGGATACAACCCCTTTAAGGCAATATACAAATAAAATATTCAGTGTTATACAACCATACTTAACACTTGGGCTCAATGCCGATGTAAGTCACTTTCACCCTGGTAGTTATGTATAAATGTTGGATGGTTGTTTTAGCTATTTATTAGTCAACCAATGAAGGGAAACCAGTGAAAACGTCATGGTGCAGTGGATTGGGTGATGGATGGTTTTATCTTTATATATTAGCCTCTGCCCATGTGCCAGCAAGTGTCATAGCTCAAGCAGTTGGCAGGATAATATATTTTTATAGAAGTTAGAACATTGGGTTCCCGTCACCCTGACATAAGAAGCATTAATAGTTCTACATATCACTGATCACTTCAGTGTTATACACTATGGACAATCTACAGGTTTAAGATTTGCAGACAGGTTCAACCAGATGGGTGAATATGGCATAACCCCAAGATGAGGTTGGTTGGACTACTATTTTAATAGAATGCTCAGATAATACTGTAAATTCTCAGAATGCATAATTTTTTAAGAGATGTAATCAAGGCAACATACAAGCAACATAGTACTACCACTACTACAATAATAATAATAATAATAACAACAACAACAACATTGGTCATATAGACTCCCATATAGACATTATACAGCATTGGTATTAGATTACTTTGAGTATGTAGATTGTGATACATATTTTCCCCATACACACCTAAATAATACAGACATACAGTGATCAAATATCCATACAGATAGTATTTCTCCTTTTGGGGACCACCAGTTGTCTTAGGGGGTCTCTAAGGCTAGGCAGTTGAGCAAACTCTGAGCGTGCAGCATTGGATTAGTGCTGGCTGCTGAAGTTGGATACAGCCCTAGGGAGTCCTGGAAAACATGGATACAAGCAATGCTCCATGGGAAAAAGGCAACAAATCAGGTCTTTCTAGTACAACTTATTGGAAGTAGCCAACATTCTTCCTTCTGGTGGAGAATCAATGTGCATATATTAGCATTATCTAAACACGGCATGCTGGTATATACTTAGGCATTGTGTGGATCTGCTATCGAGGCAATTTACTATATATTTTCTTTTGCAGTATATTCTATATAGCAAAGGTGTCCAAATATCTTCTAATTTTTGAGCCCCTGCCCAGTGGACCAGACTTCATGGTTTAGGAAATGAGATCCGCTCTCCGCTCCCAAACTATACTGTCCATCCCAGCAGGCTCAAAATGTAGGGGAATGGTTTTCCTACCTCCACTGAAAATTTCAGGGTACTGGTGTGCATGTTCCCTGAGCAATTTGGTTTCTACCAAGATAGGAAAGATCTATTGTGGGAATTAGCAATTTCTTCGATTCGGTTCTTCGATTCCCCCAAAATGACTGTGGCTGCAGTCATTTGGACATCACCAGAAATGGTTATATATACACACTGTATAACAGTATACTATATAGGGAGTCAACTATTAAAAGTTTGGCGCAGAACATTGACACTTCCCTGGAGGGCAACAATGTGTCCCTTTGTGTCACATAATATGCACTTTGCACACAATTGTCTTGACAGATCTTTACAGCAGTTGAAAAGATATATATATATTATAAATACTTTCTTTTCCTCTTAGAATAGAAAAAAACATCTCCATTTCCTCCTTATTAATTATGGCAAACTTGCCCACCGAGTTCATCTACAGGAGGTGGTTTGTTTTGTTGCCACAATATACCGATCTTGCTTCCGCTACTAATTTTTCACTAGATGCAGAAACTATACAAAGGGATACATAGTAAAACAAGTTATGTGAAACTAAAGGAGGAAATGAAGTTCCTCAGAATTTTCTCTTTGTCACCAGTGCTGCCAGGATTAGGGTGAAATGTGTTTCTGTGCAACTCTAGATATCATTTAATATGATGTTATTCTACCTACAACTGGCCAGTAGGTGGCGTCTCATCTATGTGCCATAAAAGGTATATAAAAGAAATAAAAAAAAAATTATGAAAAGTATTTTTTATTTTATTTGAATGTTACTTCTTAGACAGGATTTCATCGTGTTAGTAAATAAAGATAATCTAGCAGGGTACACGTTGTGCAATAACATTCTAGTAAAAATTTCAATCCAGTTTAAATGTAAAAGCTAAACACTGTCACAATGATAAAGAATATTTTGATGAGCTTGATGCAACTGTAAAACAAATGGTTTCATGTTGTGCAAGTGTAAGATGTTCATAGATTTTAGACAGACACATGATGCGTAAGAGAGAAGCAGGGCTCCACATAGGCTTATATTGGGTCACCCTATGTAGCTTTATTGTGGTGGCCATTCAGGGGGCAACACAACAATGGTACTACAGCTGCACACTAAAAGAGGTCATGTGACTTTTTTTTGGACTATTGGATTGTAAATCAAGTAGAAAAGAAACAAAACAAAGTCCTTGTGTGACAAGTACCATGGTAAGATTACCCAGCACAAATAGTCTCACAGTAATAGATACTAGTCCCATTATGTAGTGCAGTCTAAACAGCACTCCCTGGGTAGAAGCTATCACTACCAGGGCCCATGTGTGCATTGCCAACTATTGCAAAATGTGTCCGTCTTGTAATACCATGGAGTTCTTCTTTTACAAGATCCTTAAGTCAAACAGGACCAAACAAAGGTAGAACTCAAGTTGGGAGATAGAATAAACAGAAAAGCTGTTAAAAGGGCAATGATCATGTTTTCCTGTGTAAACCTGGTGACCTTTAAACAGATTTGCATAGAAGTCTCCTCAGCTGCTGCATTCCTGTCATCCAGCAGCCCATGTCATTGTATCGGGAGGGTTCCTAACCTCCATAAATTTTTTTACACTGTCTACTTCCCTCTGTGTTGGAAGGCGGAGCTGGGGATTTTTCTAGTGAACTGTTTTTGCTACTGTTGATAGGGGAGATAGGGTTAGGTCTGAGGATGGCACAGCGCATGCTGATTCATAGATCCTTGGACGCCCTGTTATAGACTGGTGAATATGGTGGTTAGGCTTGGGGAGCTTGATGGCCAACAGTTTCCCTGCAAATTGCTGCATCTGGCTTTGGAATGGGGCCATACTGCACAGCGTGGCTGGGGGTTATTGTACAGGGGAAAAACAAGAAAGTGGATGCAGTAAGACACCAGGCCTGTGTCCTCTTCATTCTCACAATTGGTGGGGATCAGACCAGCACTGATCATAAAGGGTATATAAGTAAAGTGTCATGAGTTTATGAGATGGGAATACTGTGCCTGCATAAGGTCTGGGTGTATTTTCTTAGAATAGGCATGATATGATGGGGTACAACTAGAACTTTCACATCATACATTGGCAGAGTATGAACAACTGGACAGTAGGGAGCTGAAATTCGACCAAGAACATCTAAATACATTTTTTATGTTCCCCCTTAAAGTGACTGTACCACCAGGCCCAGGCTGAAGCACTGGAGGCAGGCCGACCCACCCTTAGTGGGAAGAAACCCCAGCCATGACGTGACTCCATTAGAATCAATGGAACCCTATCATAGAGGGGCGGGGGTTCCTCCCACTAAGGGTGGGTCTGCCCGCCTCCAGTGCTTCTGCCTGGGCCTGTTGGTAAAGTCACTTTAAGGTGGCCATACACCTTCAGCAGCTGTCAGCAGAAAGTTAGTTTGGCCTGTTGCCATCTCACCCCATTTCCCCTAAACAAATGAACTCTTCAAAATAAAAAAGGGAAGGGTATGCTTATTTTCCTAAGAACAAAAAGATTGGAGAGTCAGAGAGTCCTGTTGATATTGGTGGGTTTGACCAAATTAGCTCTAATGTGTATAATGTGGATGCCTTCAGGTGCCCTAGTTTCCCCCAAAAGACCGGACGGAGACCCCTGCTGGAAGGCATTGCGTTGATGTCATGACTCATGGGAAAATGCCTGTCAGAGCTAATAGACAGCTCGCTAAGCCAATCAGTGACTGGAGCAGTTTTCAGCACCAGTCCCTGACTGGTTGAGCGCCCAGTCTATCACTGGATACCCTGGAGTCCAACGGGGGTCCCAGATCGGTGATTCGAGGCTGAAGAGGCACGGGGAGAGGGGAGTTAATACTCTGTTACTTTCCCCCATGCCCCTGCAAACAAAAAGGGAGGCCAGACTTCTTCTTTAAGGAAATGTGGGAGATATGAAATTCCCTGAGCGGAATTGCTTAGGTCCATATGTTTTCCTGAACCTTTAAAAAACACACAGTGCAAACACTACTCAGAAATGGGATATATTGTGGTCTAATCCTACGTACTGTCGTCACCCATTCACATAAAGGGATCCACAGCCCCTGTGAACATGAGCAGCTACAGACATGTTCATAAAATCCAATAACACATCTGCGTTTGCCATCAGACATCTCTACATAGGATATCCGAAATCTCCTTCATTTCATGTAATTTACTCTCTTCCTCCACCTTACAAGGCGAGCACTTCTGCTGGGGATTGCCAGATGTTGGTGTGTGGGGGGGCTGTGGGATTGTCTGGTTTAGCACACAGACCTTGGAGATCAACAATGAAAAAGGAAAGGGGGGGGGGGGGGGTATAAACCAACACAATTCCTGCACTGACCTCTCCAGAGCACTTCCTATGATGTGTTGTAGACGTATTGGGCTTTAACCACCTCAGTGCAGAAGAGGCCTGTAAATCATTAGAAAAGCACTGCAGGCACCGCGGGTGCTGGAGGCTTTAAGGCTGAATTTGGAACTTGGTAGAAAGTAGCCTCTATGTAAAAGCCTAAATATATACAAATGTAACACTAACATAAAAGTTTAAAAAAGTGTTCCCTGCTATAACCTATATGCTATAGCTCCAAATGGAAGCTTTACTTTATGACTTTAGGATATTGAATTATGGACAATTCCTTTATATAATGTCTTGCTCTCCCAAAGTACTACCCGGCAGACACCATCAGCAGAATGCATGTTAGTAGTCTATATTGTGTTTATGGGCTACGGTGTTGCAATATATCCTTCAGCTGCTATGTCTGTGTAAACTATAAAGGGGCCCTTTATTGAGGTAACTATTAGGGGTCCTGGGCGAGGGCAGCTGCCCCTGGTCAAACACTGATGTCCATCAATGTTTCCTGTTACACAGTTGTAAAATGTGTAAGAATTCTTTTAATGAGGACTGATATGGTAGACATAGGTGATAGAGGTGGGTTTCTCTGCTTTGGACCACCTCTAATAGCTAAAACCAAGAATCACTTTAGATTAGGAATTAAAGCTTTATCAAGGCAAACATCAGACTACATAAATAGATTATTTACTGTCTTGTGATTTCTATACGCTATTGTACAGAGAAGACACCCCCAACATGTGGCGCTAAAGAGCAAACTCTTTTCCTCTGGAGGAGACCTACCTTCCATACCTAAGGAGTCCCTCTGCTCAATGGTCTTCTCAAAGAGAGACATTACCTAGTCAGACCCACTGCAATACCACACATAGTTGAGGGATCCCTGCAGAAGGTTCCTGGAAACTACTTCTAGAATGGGGCCCACAATTGGAGCCTTACTAATAGTGCCCCAAGTAGTAAGGCAAATATTATACAACTTTATTAGTTGCTAACAAAACACATATTATGCCTTACCAATTGCTTAGGCTTGGACGCATTTTTGTGATGTCTACAATTAACAGCTACAGCCACTCAAACTTTTCGCAAAATGCAAGCCTCATAGGTCATAGTATGGAAAACGAAGGTTCCAGACCCCTGGTAATGTATATGGACAGCAGCTGTACATCAGCAGAAAGGCATGTCTGACTCAGTGATAGCCCTGCCATAAAGAAGAATAAGTGACTCTGTAGAGACTTTGGGCAGGGTAGGATAACCGTGCTGCAAACAATAAACCTTTGCCTTCAATGGGTTGTCCTTTGTGTTTTCTTTATTACTAGCCGATTTTTTTTTTTTTTTTTTTCAGAATCAGAAAGCTTTAACTACTGTAAAATGTCCGATCCCGACAAAGGTTTCACATGGGAAGCTGCCTATAGACATTAGATTGTCGGGATGTGACGTCATTCTGTAGGGAGAGTGTCAGACACCCCCAGGCATCTGTTCTTGGGGGAAGGTAGATCTGTCGGATTGGATTTTCCAGGCTGTCTTTCCCTTGAAAGCATAAGAGGTGATTACCAGCCACTCACTCCTCCTACTTCCATAGACATTTAGCAGGGGTGAATAGTAACAAGGAAAACTTAAAAGGATTTGTCTGTTGGAAACAACAACTTTTTATTTGAAAGGTTTCCTGATGATAAGCCGCAGGACGTGGCTGACAAGTCCTCATTCTCCGGGACATGCCTGGTTTTCAGAATGGCAGTCTGCTCTGGCTGAGGGATCAGAGATCTTAAATGGGGCACATGGGGATCCCTTCATTTATCTATCATGCTCTAATCAGGCATTTAGGGAGGGGGGGTCTTTAAAAGTGTATTGTAATTAAAAAAGTATTGTATTGGTCAAGGTCTAGGTGCAGCACTCAGCTAGGACTAGATTCACATGTGCATCAGAGGCTCCGACTGATCTTCTGCACACCACAAACCAACGGAGCCAGGTGGATGCCTCTGACTTTAATGGGGTCTGTGGGGTTTCCATTATGGTGTCCATTCTAGTGACGAAGTTGAACTGGAGAAAAAAGTATTGCACACTGATTTTTTTCGTTTAGTTGTTAAGAGGAATTCTCCAACTGAGGCCCTGAATGATCTCTGCAACGCAGATGTCAACCTAGTCTAAACCTTTTTCTCTCGATACAGGAGGCAGATTCTACATAAAAGTCTAAGGAGTCTGAATCCAGCAGCAAGGAAAGCAATGGGAAGAGTAACGATTAAATTTAACTTCTAACTTATAACTTAAGTTATAATATTTACAACGCCTTTTCACACTGTCATCTTAGGCCTCATTCACACACCTGTAGTGCAGTCTGCGACCGCGGTCCACACTACGAATGTGCATCCATAGTGCTCCATGCTTCACGGAGCACTACGTCCCCACTTCATTACCCTAACGATCCGTGCCGGATCGCAGCTTCGTATACACGTATGAACGTATGAATGGGGTCATTGAATAACATTGGTTTTATGTTCTGTTTGCAATTGCGTGCCTGCAATTGGGGACAGAACAACGGACGTGTGAATTAAGGCCCTATTCCACGGAATGATTACACAGGTCAACAGCATTTTTGGGGCCAAAGATATTTCAACGAATTTAGGGTAACTTTGGGGTGCTGATTCTGAATATGTCATCAGTTTTGCCAGATTGGCTCAAGTTTTTGAGAATTTTCGTGAAATGTGTAAAAAAAAAAAGACGTAATTTGCTACACGCGCATTAACTTTATTGCTATTGTCATAAATACAATACATTTTACAAAGTAAATGTTGATTTTAGTTTATTCTAACTAGTTTTAGAAAGTAATCTTCAAAAATGAACAAGACATGAAAAAAAACTTGAGCCAATCTGGCAAAACTGATAGCATATTCAGAATCAGCACCCCAAAAATACCCCAAAATCATTAAAATATTTTGGACACCAGTAAATTTTTTTTTTTTTGTTGACCTGTGTTATTGGCCGTATTCGGCCGATATCGGCCGTGTCGGATGATAATCGTTCCGTGGAATTGACAGCAACGATCAGCCGACATAGTTCATATCGGCTGATCATTGCGTCGTTTGTCTTTCAAACATGTTGACAAACAAACGACTGATACAGTTGGCCTGTGGAATAGGGCCTTTAGACCTTAGGGCTCCGTTTGCAATGCTATTTACTTTACTGAAAGCCATAGAGAACCACATACGTCATGTGACAGATGCAGCCCTGCTCTAATGGTTTCAATTGCAAAGTAAACAATGACAGCAGTGTGAATAAAGCCTAAGGCTGTGTTTACACAAAAAAATTTATCTGACAGATTTTCGAAGCCAAAGCCAGGAATGGATCTGAAAAGATCTGATTTGAACGATTAACAATGATTTTATGAGTGGCTCTAAAGATGTGATCAATGACACATGGATCACTGCACTGCCTGCAAACACACAGAAACATTAAAATCCGAAAGGATATAATGATTTTTTTCACGATAATCTTGCAGTGTAATAGGGATCTAAGCCTTGTATATCAATTATGCAAGGCAGGGAGGGATGGGGGAGAGAGTAGGCATGAATGCTGCTGTTTACCATCATCTTCTTGACACTTGATCATGATTTACAGCTTAAAGATTCCCTTTAAATGCAAAAAAGTACACTGAAAAAATACATCACACATTGCATGATGACAATGTGATATTTTTTTACAATGCAAAGTAAAAAGGTGTGAAAAAGTCAGAAATTATAATATACTGCTATGGATAGGTGCGATTAGCTATTAAGTTAAATGGCCCAAAGCGACATGTAGGATCATGATGCAACACAATCACATCCCGTTGCAAAACAAAACCGACTTGGATTCCTGAGCACGGATCCTGCTGTGCGTAGGAAACATCTTCCCCCACAATCAAAACTTCATCACAGATCTCCATTGTTCTAGGTTTCTGAATACTTTACATAAATACTTGTCAATCAGTAACATAAACCAATGCTTTGAGGGTCGGGGTTCTCTAACTTCATGCAGACCTGGACCTGTACTATAAATGTATGTATGATAAAAGGGCAATGTGCAGAAGAGCAAATACTGACAGATGGTGGTGTTCTGGATAGTGGGGATTGACAGACATCACACTGGTAGAACAGACTAGTCTATAGTCTATATGGCAGCACATGAACAGCTTTCATCACTTGTGAAGTAGGTAGAAAGCTATGTTCTCAGCAGCTGGTGACCTCAAGGTACATTCCCATCTGAGACAGTTGCTGAGTAAGCACCATCAGGTTGATAAAAGAGTTACTTCTTGCTTTTACCACTGTGACAGATATCAGTTTCATTTAGAAGCTGCACCTAAAATCCATCAAGACAGCTGCCGTGAACTTACACGGTGACTGAAGTTTCATCAACCTTATCATAACACCTTGCATAAACTACTGTGTCTCAGTGCTTTACTTTCTATGTTTAACGTCACTTTGATTCCTTTTACAATGTGCAGTTTTGGATTCAATCAACTAAATTCTTCTTTACGTTGTCCAGTGAGATTATCATTATTAGGAAACGGGGGTGGTATGTATGGAATGTATATGTGGCTTGTATGTGACTCATACCTGTGCATGCTCAGGTCAACTGAGTGTGCTTATGTTTTGAATGGAGATGGGAGACAACCAATGCCAATTACCTCTAGTGGTAGCTTATTTCTCAGAGAATGCAAGGATCAGGCAGCTGAAATCCAACATGCCTGATCCTTCTCTCCCTCAACATCATGTGTCAAAAGGGAATCAGGAAACCCCTATAACCATTGTGTGGGAGGCCAATGCTGGTGAAATTGTAAGGCCTGGCTGACAAATCTCTAATGTGTATGGCCACTTACATTTAGGACAGTATTGGTAAATCTGATCTAAATCAAAGATTTATAATGGTAATCCTTTCCCCTTTAATGAACTTCTACAAACATTTTACAATTTAGCATTTAAATATAGAGGTTTTGTCCAAAAGTAGGTGGACAGAAAGTAGGTGGATCTGTGAAACTGGCTCAGTTGCCCCTAGCAACCAATAAGATTCCACCTTTCATTTTCCAAAGAGTTTGTGAGGAATGAAAAGTGGAATCTGATTGGTTGCTAGGGGCAACTGAGCCAGTTTCACTTTACACCATGTCTGATAAATCTTCCCCTTAATAACCCTATTACATATACTGTCCACCTACGTATGGACCACTAAAGAGACGCCTTTGATTATTTGCATTTCTGTGCCTTTCCCAACTGGTTGACACCCACTTGTAAATGCAGAAATGCATTGTGATAAGAGTATTTGAAGCAATTGCCATTTGCAATAGGCAATCCCCTAACCATGAACCTTCACTTTCTGTCTATACTGCCTGATCAGATAGTGGTTTATTAATGTGCAAGTCTTCATAACACCTCCAGACATCTTTCTTGGCATTTCATGCTATGAGTAGATAGCTGATAAAGCAGATCATAACTGTACATTGCACTGCTAAATAACAATGTTTTTCTTCCTGATTGAAGATCTTGGAAAAATTCCCCATTGAAAAGACTATTTACACCTCCCACCATACGCCTCTGCTGTGTTCTCTGATCCAGATTCTTATCCTGTGTAGCTATGCATACAACATCTTGCAGACGCTTTATGACTTAGCTTATACCACCCCGGCAAGCTCTGTACCATCTCAGAGAGAAGGGCATATGGCAATGCAGGCAACAGAACATACAACAATTGCAAAGCATGACACATAGGGTTTGCCTGACTGGTGCAACATGAAACTTGGCTGATATTTTCTATAAGCTCATAACAACTTGGTCTCAACAAGAAAGTAACCGCAGCTGCTGGCCAAATGATACCTGGATCTAACTACCACTGTTGAAGAGGAATTGTTAGAAGAATATATAACATTGCCTCTACGGTTATATTTACCCAGGATCAAACAGTGCATAGAATTGAATACATTTAAAATAAACACAGGATGAAACATGTATGATCAGCTAAGAATGGTAGGGTTCTAGGAAAAGGCCTAGTCCTGTCTGCAGGTAGATACTTTAATGTATATGGAGATCATAGGTACACTCACTTATTGTTACATTCAATAATAGGGCGCGTTCACACTACGGAATCTGCGCAGATAACCTCTGGTGGATTCCATGCACTAGCCACCCCACCGCCTGAAGATCTGCCTGTCCCATAGGTTCCATTCTATTTAGGCAGATTCTGCTGTTCACCCAAAAGAGAGTTGAAATGTCAATTCTTTGGGCGGATAGCGGAATCTGCCTGAACATAGAATGAAGCCTATGGGACAGCCAAATGTTCAAGCAGGAGCGTGTGTGTGTGTGTGTGGGGGGGGGGGGGGGCATGGGGGGGGGGGGGGGGCGAGCGCATGGATTCCACCGCATGGATTCCGTAGCGTGAATGCGCCCACAAGGTGGAAGATCCCAAAAAAGGGCTGGAGTAAGAGGAATAGTGGAAACACTATTGTGCACATTACTTTTCATAAGTTGTCCACATCAATTTTTGAATATGTTCCATGAATTTAAAAACACAGTGAGTAAGGCAAATTTTCAAATGCAACAGTTTCACTGTAGATTGATCATGGATACTCGGAGCAGTATACCAAAGTAGGGTTTAACAAAAACAGATTATTTTCTGATCATATTAAATGGATTTTCCTGGTAAAACTTATTGCTGATCTATCATCAAGAAAGGTCATCCTATCTGGGGTGTGAAGGTCTGCTGCCCAGCACCCCCACTAACCAGCAGTTTTGCAGAGCTGTGCTGCAGGTACAGTATATACCATAAAACAGTGAGCAGGAATCAGACAGCTCCATTTACTGTGTAATATGCAAAATTGGTTTCTACAGCTTCTTGAAGATAGGCCAATGATAAATGTCTGGAAAACCCCTTTATCTTTCTGTTCAAGCCTTATAGGTTGGCAGTATTCACATTATGATATAGGTTACTCATTGAGTAGTGTATCACCCAGAGACAGAGCTGACATGTATCATTGTACCCATATGGATTGAAGATTAAAAAAAATTAATACACACATGAAACTCCTAGTAGTGACATTGTATCTACTGTACTTTGATAACTGGCATTACCACTTTAGCTAATGGTAGATGCTGGATTGAATGATGGGATCTGCTCAATAACCTGTTTCACACAACACATAGGATAGCGGCGTCATTTCAATACTACCTTGTGGTAAAGAGAAAAAAAATCCCTATTTATGTGTTGGGTTTCTGTCCTTTTAATCGAGTGTTGTATCAGAATTTACAGCTTTTGTATACATGTAAAATTTAAGGTCTGCATATATAATAGTGACTGATTTCAGTAGATGTGAAACAAACCAATATACAGTATAGGATTTTAGCTTGCAGCTTTTTAGTACTGCTACCAGTCATTTCCCACAATCCCATCTTAACTGGAAGGGACACTTAACCCTGTTCATCATGTATGGAATCCCAAAACTGCAGTGATGACTGACACGCTACGGTAAGTGCATTTTTAGCTTCAAGTAAGTACAACATCATTGTATACCTGTTGGCTCCTGTATATGGCCTATCATAGTCTTAGTGACGTTGTTTCTATTTATATGACTGTATTATGCTCTATAGGAGGTTTTTATAAGAGCTAGCCTTGTGCTAAATGTTGTATGCTTTTTGTAACAGGAAATACCCATAGTATATGACTATAATTTATCCATGTTGCCTCATTACTTTTTTTATGGATAGAAATCTCCGTTTTCCCCTGTAATGTAGAATATACATAAAAAGTATACAAAAAGACAAAAAAAAAAAGTAATTCCTCCATTGATATTCTATATACACACACACTATATATACACTGATAATTATAGCTGGAGTAGTTTTATAGCTGAAATGTCAGGTCCTGCAATAGGAGCAAACAGCACCAGTGGCCAACATCTGCCAGTCCCCAGCCCCCTTGAAGAGGAAAGGATTATGTTCACTATAAGGAGATTTTCCCACATGTCGATTATCTTCTTATGTGATACTGAGCTCATTGTTGCTTCCCCAACATGACCTAATTCTTTTAGGACTACTATTTAAGGTGCAATATAATCTATATTGTATATTGCAGACTTAAAAAAAAAATACAAATTATGGCAGCCATAAATGCAGAAGTCAATATTTTATTATATTGTCTTTATCAGACAATATTATTAGTTTGCCAGAGTTATGTAAATAAAGCTTAATCATCGTATACGCAAAGCTCTACAACTTTCTAATTCCCTTTGGCCTCATTCACACGTTCAGAGATTTTTAAGGACCATTTAGACCCGCTAGCTAGATCCGTGATTGCATCCCTTTTTACATCCGTGTCTTTGTTTTTCACCGATGTCCATCACATCACCCCAATATATTCCACTAGTCCCCACAACCCACCCCATGACCTTACATCCTCATCATTACAGAGAAGAAGCCGCTTCCCCCCTCCCAGACCTGGCATCATCATTACTGAAAAGTGCCCTTCTTTCCCTAGACCTGGCATCATCGTACAGAGAAGCAACACCCCAGCCCAGCAGCACATCATTGCAGACAAACTCAGGTCTCAGCTCAACTGGCAAAGTCCCCCCGCGTTCGTTCTCGCGGTTTCCTGGGGCATGTGTGACGTCACTCGTGTGTCCGGGAGAAGGAAGCAGAAGGGGACTATGCCGGTTGAACTGCAACCTGAGATCTGAGTTCGCCTGCAGAGATGTGCTGCTGAAGCTAGGGTGTCGCTTCTTTTCAATGGTGCTGCCCAGTCTGGGGGGGGAGGGACCTTCCTTGAGGAGAAGTGATGACAGGCCCGGGGGCAAGGGGGTAGTGGGGGGTGTTTGTGGGGATTCAGTGAAAAACATGGATCCCATAGACTTCTATTGAACAGTCCGTGGTGCGATCCTCCTCCGCACTAGGACGTCCTATTTTTTTTCATGCCACAGATCGCGACTTGGAAAAGCTGAATAGAATTTGGGCCCTGAAGTTGTCTGTGAGAGCCAATCCGCGATTACGAGACATGTGAATAAGGCCTTTGTGTTTTTGTAGATCGGCAATTGTACTTGCAGTTAGTAAATGACAAAGTGTCCATCTGGACCTAGTAATGCTCATACAAGGTATAACTACACATAAGAGCAATCAACTGTTTCATTTAGTATACAGGACGGTTACTTTGACTAATGCACAGTACCAACAGGTCTGTGCAGGCTTTTAGTCCATTATCAAGGAACCTTTTATTCACTGTCAGCATGCAGATATCATTCCATGGTGACCAAAGGAAACACAATATACATTAAAAAGTTATGTAATGTTTCAGACAGTAGAAATTTGAAGTTTAATATGCATTAACAGTACATACAGTGTGATTGAAGCCGTCTTAGAGGAACATTGAGTAATAAAGTAGTAATAAAGTAGAAGTAGACATATATAGACATATATGTATATAAAGATAAGGCATGCCTTACCAAAACCAGATCCAAGTAGATATTTAAACAAAAATCAGCACTACGATTTTTGTATGGATGACTTCTAACGGAGGACCCCTTTAATTGTACTGATGAAAAGCAGCATTTAAATAGTTAATTTGCTGATAGGAATTATTAGTAATTGGTGATGATGGTCATTAGCAGTGGGTGTCAGCTGTAGATAACAGCCAGTATGTCCAGTATACGAATGGGTACAATTCCTGAGATTAGCCTTCATATGGCTGATGTAAATATACAGAACAGCAATATGAAGGGATTACATTTAAGGTTCAATTTTATTTTGGTCAATATTTTTATCCAAAACCAGTTCTGAAACTGACAGAACTACAATAGAAAGATGGCCACCTTTTTAGTGTTTTGGATCCACAACTGGTGATTGCTGACCACAATGCACCAAGTGTGAAGCCAGGGTTACTACAAGTGAACTGGATGAGAAACTATTGCATCTTCTGACTAATTCATTAAACTTAGTAGAGACCACAAGCGTAACCATGTTGTTCTGGCTAAGTCGGTCTTGCTGGATGTAAAGTTTATTCACATGTTCATGTCACTACTATGTAACAGAACAATAATCTGGAATTTCACATACATCTTCAGAACTTGTAGCATATTTCCTTTAACGGAAATCAGATTTGTAGTTCATTTACATAGTGCAGCTAGAGGTCAGCCTTGCAGAGATGGAAATGTTTAGGGAAGACAAGGGGGTGCTACTTTTGCGCCCTGGTTGTCGTGTGGTATGCTATGTAGGAGTGCACTGTCAGGGACGTCATGTCAACCACACATATGGGTACTTTGAGTTTCCAATGCAGAACTGGTTAATGCAAGTCAGTGTGGCTCCTGCATACTATCAGGGGAAAGGGAGGGCTATTTGCAAAGAAAATAGCCCTGGTCCCCTCCCTTAGACAATACCATCCCTTATCAGAGCAGACTGCTGTCTGGTTTCCTGTCTCAAGCTTCTGCATTACCGATTTGGACAAGTGAAACAGGGTAGGCTAGTTAGGGGAACAAAGTTGATATCAGATCCCACTGCAGAAAGTATGCAGACTAGTTCCCTCCTCCAAGGCAAACTATACTGACTTAAGGAACAAGGGGCTCTCTTGTCTGCAGGGATAGTGCTGGAAAGCGTTCCCAAGCACATCTGAGCCCATCTGAGTACGTGTCCTAAAATAAAAAGCAGGGTTCACACTAAAACTAGTTATACTGATCCCTTCATTATTCATATACAAGTACAGTAAATAAAATGATAACTACCATACTAGGTTGATAAAAGGTCACAAGAACTATAATAAGGTAAATATTAGTATATGTTCCGGGGCTATTACTTGCCTATACCAAACAACATTTTATAGATACACCAATTTAAAAGAGCCTGTCATGGCAGATCGGTAGCTGGCCACAATCTCTTTTCGTCAGCTTCAGTGTCTACTGAACATGTAACTTTCTGCTTATTTGTATGATTAATCTTTATTAGAGGAAGTTGTCTTAGTAGATAACAATATCAAAGTACAGCACAAACATAACTTACCACCACCAACTACAGCAGCAGCAGCACTATAGAAGCAGAAGCAACAAACAACAACAACGCAATGTGAAATGAGGAGTGCAGAACTGTTATGTTCAATGCAGATCAATTTTGCTATCACCTTACTACTACTCCCCCCTTCTCATATAGCTGAACCTGTCTCGGCAGTGACAGGCTGCTCAGGCAATCGCTGACTGAGACAAAACAGCACAGTGGCCAGTGATTGGCTGAGCAGTCTGTCACTGGATTTTTAAACATGTTGAAAGACAATGATCAGCTGATCTTTATTCAGCTTTTTTACACAGAGAGATAGTGGGGCAATTCGGCCTGATGCAGCAGATAATTGTTCTGTGTAATATGCCCTTAAGGGGATATTTACAAGGGCAAAAAAAAAAAAAAATCACTGTTTTGGATTAGGAAAATATGTAATTTTCTGCACCAAAAACAGCAGTGTCTCACTGCTTAAAGTGTCACTGTCACTGTCACTGCGATTTTAAGAAACTTTGTAATTGGGTTTATTATCTGAAAAATGCATTTTTATCATGAAAAAGCAGTTTGAAGCTCTCCCCCCTGTCTTCATTGTTCTCCTATGGAGAGAGCTAAAGAAAAGACCAAAACAGGACAACAAAGAGTTAATCTACAAATCCCTCACGGGATATCTCCTGTGACCATCACCAGTGACCTGTCTGAGCTCGGATTACAGCTGTCACCCAGCTCCGTGCCTGTAATCCTCTGTTATCTGCTTTCTGCTGCCGGCTAACTCCCTCCTTCCTCCTCCCCCCTCCCCTCTCCCTAGAGCAGACAGGGGACGACTCCTGCAACAAGTCACAATTTTCAGATTTTTCAGAGTGGATGAAAAAGAGGAAGGAGGGGGGGACCTGGGAAAAGGCTTTTTACATGCAGATAATGGCAGATTTGGCTAATAAACCCAATTACAAAGTTTCTTAAAATCGCCTGGACTATTGATTTCTGCAAAAAAAAAAAAAATACGACAGTGACTCTTTAAACTCTCACTCTATTGGTGAAAAATCCCTTTAATACCCTACAGGTAAACAATTTACCCATTTGTTGTATGTACAGCAACTTCCTGCTATATCTACAGTTCTAGACTCCTTTACCTTAGCAGAATCAGGACTATCAGTACAGTTCAAAGGTTAAGCTCCAAGCAAACTCACTTCTGTCTCCACCAAACCATTTCTCATCGAATATAGTGGTTCATGTCTGTGAACGGGCAATTGTACAGCAGGTGATCCCATTCACTCAATAAAGCGACCTAAACATTTCACACAGATGGACAATCCAATATTTACTTGATAATGTGTTATAATACATTGCTCCTTGGTAGAAATGTCCAGTTGATGGGTATTGTCCCTGATGACAGGGTTGAGTATGTTGGTTTATGACAGCCTGATCATTTGGTTCTTCAAACCATCACCAGACCAGTCTACCAGCACTTTTCTTCTATCTTTTCCCATTGAGAACGCAAGCGTGCCTTTGTACAGGGTGATCGGGATGTCAGCCAAATAGGAATTTAGCTGGGTGCTGGGTAAAGGGTCAACAAGCCACTCTTTTTCGGTCAGTGTATTTAGGTAAAAGGATTAAACAACAATTAAAGACTTTTAATAACTGTTGGCCAACCATTTGTTCAGTAGGCAGCTATTTGTCATGATTCCCTGCTCAAATGACTTTTGGAGGTTTTCAAGGGTGACGGGAAAGAACTACGCTGTCAAACTCCTTGGGGGTTGTCCTAAACAAAAGGATTGGGCATTGCAAATCAACATGCCTGATCTTTCCTGACATCATCTGTTGGGGGGAAAGCTGGCAGGTAACCAGACACATTAGTCAGTCAGTCAGTCAGTTCCACCCAAGTTTTTGAGGTCAGAAGACCTTTCTCAATGGAGCTCTCAATAGAATCCATGAAGTTTCTCAATAGAATCCATGATGAAGAAGACTATTGCTCTAACCTATAGACTTTTTTCAGGTCTTTGGCCATCGCATCATTTGATAACAAACCTTACACTAAAATTTTGGGAGAAACCCCATGTGGTTTGAAGAAATGGATAATAACATAATGCACATGGAATGGAGACATAACATTTGGACACAGAGCTGGAATTTGCTCTAAGGCTCCATCCAATAAAAAAAAAATCCATTGTGTCGCCATACTATCTACCTTCCCTTCTTCTGCTCTCTGTTATCATCTGTTCCCAATTTAAAACTGTGTGTAAAACATGAAAGTGTTCCTTTAAAGTCCTGCAATGCCTGCGGGATCATTGGGAACACTTCCATGAGAAAACAGTTATGCACTGAAAGAAAAAAACTCAATGTTAATCTTCCCAGATGTTCAGAGACAGCGAGGCTGCTCGGCGACACTCTCAGAGGCATCAGGTCATGTTGACTAATGCTGGATCACTGGTTAATATTTTACCATTTTTTTCACAACTATTGCACAATTCTTAAGTAGTTTAAAAGGAAAAAAGAAAAATAGTCCAGCGTTAGACGACAAGAGATTAGCTAATCCTAATCAAAGGTACAAAGCACAAGTAAAGGAAATGGCATGTGAAGCAAAGGTGTGTCAGCGGATCGGCATAGTCATAGTCACATTTGTTCCCTGGATGGTTTTACAATATGGAGTGTTAAATAAAGTGGGCGTATGAATACATAAGTTTGCTGCAATGATTGGGAAATCTATTGGATATATATGAATACTACATATGAATTATGCACTGAAATTTTTGAGGGGTCTGCAAGGTATGGGTGGGCTGAATGCTCTTAAGCGGCTTTGTTTTATGATGGCCATACACCTTTAATAGCTATCCACCCAATGTCTCATGCACATCATCGTCTGCCATAGGACATTCAGCAGGTCCCCATACACATCAGAGAGTCACTCTGGCTCATATTGGTGCAGATGTCTAAAAAGGAAGGCAAGAGGCGGCACTCCGAATTTAAAGTGAACAAAACGTGGTTTAAGTTTACTCACCCAGTATGCAACATTTCAATCTACTTAATGAGATCTTTGTCAAGATGCTTGACAAAGATCTCATTGAGAAGATTGAAACGTTGCATACTGGGTGAATAAACTTAAACGACGTTTTGTTCACTTTAAGTTCGGAGTGCCGCCTCTTGCCTTCCTTTTGAGTTATCTCCGGGACCTGGGTCTGGGATCGTGGGGCAGAGCACCCTACCTGAGCCTTGAGCCACACAGTGCCGTTTAGCAACTCTGCATATTCTTGGTGCAGATGTCTATATATCTTGAAATGAGAGACAACTCCTGTAAGCAATTCTAGGGTACTTAGAGTCTCTAAGCTGGATTTACTACCTGCTAGTAATATATGTGGGCACTTGACTAGTAAACAGAGGGACCATATGTGAGAACGTTCTAAGTATGACCTAAAAAAAAAAAAAGCATAAGTGAAGTTTGTGTAGGTGGAGGAGATCATGGGAGCATGTTATTGCACACAGATGGATTCCACCATGCTCATATGCTCCTGGTTCTGATGGCTCCACACTGGGCACATACTGTTGTGGGTGACATATCTGCCCGTGTGCGATCAGGTCTTGTACGTTACTAATCTACAGCTCTATAGTTGGCGTATGTGGAATCCATCAGCACATTTCTGCAGAATCTGCTACAAGGGTAAAAGAACATTGGTGGATGCAAAAAATAGAGCTGCGGACTGCAAAAGTCAGCGTTCTTAATTCTAAATATTCTTCCTCTTTCGCCAAACTACTTCCTCATGCCCTTCCCTCATAAGCGCTGTCTACTCCAGGGGAGGTGAAGGGGCAGCACTCGAGGAGCCTCACCCAGGTTAGGAAAACAAATGTGGAGCCTCAGCAGCAGGGAGTATGAGACATTTCCTGAGGAATCCAGGCAGGATTTTTCCTTTCCTGCTCAGTTACACGGTTACCTTTTCCTCTTTCCTCTCCCACAATGTTGTAGGGTCACATCTTGGAAGAGTTGCTCTGTTTAACCCATTCACCTCTGGGGTGAGAATGTAACTAATTTAGGAAGTTTTTATTGCTGGATGCAGCTTAAATGAAATGGGATACTGTTTAATGGTATCTTTTTATAGTGCAGGGAGAGTTAAGTAGATGCACAGAAGTTCTGTGGAAAAATATTTAGTATAACGTAACACTGATTGCAATCCCTGCTCCTTCTGGGCTTCAGAGTCTAGTGGGCAGAATAATTGCTAAGTGGGTACACACACACGGCAGCCAATCACTGATTAGCACCGCCCACTGGCGCTAGAACAAAGAGATTTAAATGAATAAAATTTAAAATATACTGAAAGTCTTCCTATAAAACTATATATCAATCTGCTCACCTTCTCTAGTTCTATAATATGCTTGAGGCATGATCAGATCATGGCAGGTTCCCTTTAAGGCTTATGCACATGGCTATATTATGATGCCCAAAGTTATTGTTTACTTATGTATTACTCCTGTTTTATTGCAAACTTAAAGGGAAACTGACAGCAGGTTAGAAAGCTCGAACCCGCTGTTATGCACATGATGCTAAGGATAAAGGTCATTCTCTAAATTAATATGTAAATTAGGCAGTTTGGTGCACTGGGGGCAGGACTTCTATCCTCAGTGCACTGATCTGCCCCATCCACTACCTATATTCATGAAGAAGGGAGGGTGAATCAGTGTGGGTAGCCCCACCCCCAGTACACCAAACCACCTAATTTGCCAATTAAGTAAATAGAAGATTTAGCAATAAATGTGCCGAGGATGAAGGTAAGAAAATCACCTTCATCCTCAGCATCCATTGCCCTTTGGGAACATATCGGGTTAGAGTCTTCTAACCTGCGGTTAGTTTCCCTTTAAAATGATACACACTTTTGTTGACTCTCCTTCTTTTGTTAGTTACTTCCATCACAAAAGCCTCTTGAGCTCCATATGACGAATAGAGCAAGGAGGTCATCTGGAGTTTTCATTCAAGTTACGAAACTTTTATATCAAGCAAATAAAATCTTTTAGCAATTAGGTTTCTATTTTTAGCCGGATGGATACAAGCTGAGTTCTGTGTGATGCTGATGGCAGGGTTTGCATAGACTACGCTGTTGACCCACGAGCAATGTTTTATTGTATATTTTATGATAAAAGAAAAAGCCAGGAGTTTATTTAGTGCGGCAGGTGATAATGCAGCCATTGATTGAAGTATTACATGACTTGGCACATTGCAATCTACAGGGAGCGTTGCCATTGATCGTGGGAGGTGGCTGGAAAGTTTGGTCTATGCCGGTGTCTGAGGATCAGTTATGTGTCTGACTGTCGTGTATGGTAAAAAACAAAAAACAAACACAAAATTATAAAATATATATTAAACTGATTATTACGCATTTCCATTTTCATAAAAACATCACTTGGTGATCCCATCGGGTTAAGTCCAGACCACAAGTGGGCAGACATTATGAAGCATTACATAGTAGCTATTCATATGTAGTTCTCTATTCTGGTTTATAGAGGGGGTCTTTAAAATGGTACTGCCCTCCCTATGGCATAGAGACAGAGGTTGCCAAACTCTTTTTTATGAGTTCATGGAAAATACGGTTCAACTTGTTCTATTCAGTGGTTTCTCAATGAGCTCAGTTTCAGGGACAGCTGAATGATAACTGTTTTAGATACCAGGCCGGGGTTGGTGAAACTCTATAGCTATGCAGTAATACAGGAGCGGGTGATGCATCAAGTACAGATCTTGGTAGGACTGCCCCCAGGTGTCTTGTCAAGTCATTGACAGCTGGTATGGTTTTTCTCCAGATTGATAATAGTAGGTAGATATATGTATGACATAGATATTTCTAAGAATTGGCAACAGGGAAATAAAGTAGTGATCATAGGGGCAATAGAAGCTTAGTGCCCAATGTCTTATTTCCTTATAGTGGACTCCATCCATTATAATACATTAAAACATAAACAGCATTAGGGTTCTTTTGGGAAACAATAAGAATAGAGCAGGCCTGGTGATCACAATAACAAAGGATGTCCTAACTGCGAGTCTGGTAAAGAGGTCTACTTTCAATGAGAAGGGCAGCCAAACGCCAATGACCTGGAAATGTCATCAGACTGAGAAAGTGAAGATTTCCGAGACGATGGAACATTCTGAATGAGGCATCATAGAGAATGTGGTAATAGAGATGGAGACAGCGAAATCTCACATCTACTCAACACCCGCTTGACTGTCCCTAATTTCCAGGGAAAGTTCTGGGTTCTCAAGTTGTTTCCACTGAAAGCGGAGTCTCTGACAAATGTCCCTGTTTATTACATGTGCAGCGTCGACTCAATGTCTCTTAGATGTCTGTTTTTTTATGATATTTGTGAGTAATACCTGAAAGTTTCATGCCAAGTGTTTTTGTCACACTGGGAAGAAAACTTGTGTGTGGTTTCTCCCACTATATGTGACATTTATAATGACATTTATAAAGGGCTATAGGAATGTTTGTGTTGTGGGTAATTTTAAAAACTGATGGTTTTAAGCCAGTGCCAAGAGTAAATATTAAAGGGGTTATATGGAGTTAGAAAAACAAAGTTGGTTTCTTCCAGAAACAGCGCCACTCTTGTCCTCAGTTCATGTGTGATACTGCAGCTCAGTTTCATTGCAATGAATGGAGAAGAGTTGTAATACCACACAAAACCTGAAGGAGAGAGGTTGCACTGTTTATTGAAGAAAGAAGTTTTGTTTTTCTAATCCTGGATAACCCCTTTAAGTGTTTTGGAGTGGGTCCAAAACACAGAAGAGATGCAAATTCCAAATACTAACCTTTTGTTATCTAAACACCTTTGATATACAGTATATCTTCTGGAGCCTACCCTGTATGTATCCATATGGCCCCAGTCATACATCAAAATACCTATTTTACTGCATTGTAAGGGGTAGCCTACATTGTATTAGGGTGCACAAGTGATGGCTTTGCTGTGGATTTTCTGCATGCTGATCCCAAATGGAAAATCTTCCAGCAAAGGGATGCGATTTGAAAAAAAAAAAAATCTACATAGAATTTGCCTGCAATGCTGATTTTTATATTAGGCGAGCGGGGCCTATGTCATAGAAAAGGTAAGGACCTGTGCCTTTACCATGGCATATGCCAGGCCGCATCTTTGATTAGTGTGCCCCATTGTGATTAGGCAGTTGAAGTCTAACATGCCGGACCGTTCTCAGCCCCGACATCTGCCATTATGTTAGGTTGGCTTCAATCTCCATGGCCAGATTTAAAGCTTGGTTCAGACTCAGTGTGGCAAATTCCTTCCTTTCCTGTTGGATCTAATCCCAAGTTTTGCAAAAACAAAGAGATAAAAACACTGTTTATCAGTAAGGAAATTCTGCTGGTTCTATGATAGAGGGTGACCAGAGGTGTGACCATATCCATGCCCCTAAATCACTGCACATTACTGTCATGCTGTCATGGTGGTCTTCTAATCGTGACTCCTGATAATTTGTTTTTCCTGTTGCTTATATAGTGGTGGCATATTCTTCAGCCCTGTACACAGATTGTTACCATTCAGTGTGTGTGTGTGTGTGTGTGTGTGTGTGTGTTCCTCTTTTATATAGGGGCCAGTTAATATGTTTTTAAAAGCAAACCCAGGATGAACATACAAACTCCATGTAGAAGTTGTCATAGGTCCTATCTCTATATCTTGTTTTGAAGGCTCAGATTGGTTATGGACAAAAGGGTTAAGCACTGGTGAGCCGAGGTGTCACTCCCAGGGTGGGACTGGGAGTTGCTGGGGCAGTGACAGAGGTTTGGTCAGGACCCGTGATCTGAAACAGGAAAGAGCACACATGTGCCACTTGGAATGTATGACGCAAACTCCAGCCTTGAAACAAAGAAAAGGAAACAGCTCTTCTGGCTTAGCAATGGAGAAAGCACAGAGAGAGAGAGAGAGAGAGAGAGAGAGAGAGAGAGAGAGAGAGAGACTGCAGGCAGTGCTGGCGGAGCAATATTCATGAGCAGCTGCACTCATCTCATACAGCAGCAACGGGTGGAGGTGTTTGTTCAATGGGTGTGAATGAAAACAAGGGCTTTATAGGCAGGTCCTGCCCTGTTTACAAATACACGAAAGGTGATGGCGGACAGCATCTGCATTAAATCACTGAAATAAGTGTATGACTAAGGACCAGGTCACAACAGTGCTTAGAGGCAGCGCTAGCCTGACCTAGATCATCATACGACATGTCATTCAATTTTTTTTTTTAAACTTCAAATGGGAATTTCAGATCTCTCTTTATAGTATTTTTCCCCCATTTCATTGCTGGGGTTTTAGCTTAAGGCCGGTTTTGCTAAGGCATATTACAAACCAAATTTATGGCCATCAGACATATGGTCAAGCAAGGTCTTACAGCCGTACTATGGAAACGATAATGGAAGAGAAAAGCTATGATGGAAAGATTTGCACCCACCCCTGGTTTTGGCTATGGTGCGAGAACCCAACCTAAGGCCAGTTTCAGTGGGCATATTACAGACGCATTTTAGCAGCCGTATTACAGTCGCAAATCCCGGCCTGACCGTGGATCGGATAATTGTCAGTTCAGGCCATCAGACCTGTCTTTTGGGTTGGGACTTGCAGACATAATGTGGACTTATAATGCAACTGTATTATCCCTGGTGTTAATTTGAGCAGGACATCTGCGCTCTCTATTATGATGCACATATGAGTCAAAGTTTTCATTGATTTACATTTTCAACCACGTATTTGGCCTATTGTAATAGATTGTACAGCCCCATTCATCCACTCTATGTACCACCATATGATGCTCTGAATACTCTCATGTTAGGAGTTATAAACCCATAGAAGTAATGCATCAATAAAAAAAGAACCTCCATACTGGATCCAATGGATCAAGAAACTTGTATTTTTGAAGATTTCATAAAGATAGACAAAAACAATCTGTATAAGGTATCAGGCATAAGAGGTATATATGTAGGTAGTTTAGTAACTCATTGGAGTTTATAGGTGTTGTATTACTATTAAACCTTACTAGGCATATTCTACACCCAGAATACAACTAAAACAAAACAATGTCCTGACGTTTTACTCTTTATATTAAGAAATACTATATATACACACAGTATATTATACATCAGACCAGTTACCTATTAAGGATCAACAGGTTGTACAAGTACATTCTGTCAATACAATGCATTTCCCAATATATCAATATAACAATTTACAGTGAACCAGATAACATACCTGTTATATACCTATACTGTGACCCAGGTATAGCTCCGGCAGTCACTATAGTAAGTTGTCACAGCTACGTGGTGAAGCAAAGCATTGCGGTGGCCTTAGCAACTACTGACACATGAACAAGGCCAGGTGGAGGGAGCAAATAAAAAGGTGTTCTGACAAATTGACAAAGACTATGTTAACCTGGTGCCTGGACAATGATTTATTCCTGGTAAATAAACAGAACTGAATGTTCACAGATAGCAGCTGCGCCAGATCTTACAGGATAAGGTCCAGTTCACACATGCAGTTTTTCATGCAGTTTTTTGTGGTTTCTTTCTGTTTGGCTCCTTCTGCATGTGTGAATCTAGCCAAAGGCTCTTATGCTTCAGTGTGCAGGGAGGCTTACATTTCTATTGTAATGTGCTACAATATATATGCAACATTGTATCCAGTTAAAATCACATTGGAGTATAAAGCAAAGTGGTGGATCCTTGTGGTTGCCAACTGTTGGATTTGATATGGCCCAATAAAACAGGATGTTGCAGTCGACTTTTCATATGGAGTACAGAAGACCACTTAAAAAAAAAAGTCAGTTCAAAACTGCAAGACAGGAGCTCAAACTTTCCACAGGTCCTGCCAAAATAATGATCTCCTCTCCAGCGTCTTCTCCTTCCTGTGCTACTGTTTTCTAAGCCATAAAAGCTAATTTGGCCCCAATAAAATAGAAAGAGTAACCATTCAGCCATGGCCTGGGTGTAATAAAGCAGCTTAGGAGGTGTGTGCCCACACTTGCTCTGTGCCCTGAACCCTATGTACCAGCCAGGGACACACACAATGTGCACAGAATTGTTGGATATGGCAACATCTGCTCCCACCACTGCCCCGCTCATACAGAGAGTGAAGGGCAGGCTGAGGGCAAAGTCTTCTTTTTTTAGTCATTACAACATTGCATAGACAACAGCTTATTACCAGGGGGCACAATCCGCCACGCCATGGGGCACCCCTGTGGTCATAGATTTCAAGGAGGGGGGAGCATGACTATTCCATAGGTTGTATGTTGAGCAATCATGAATGCACATACAAAGCACACGACTAATCTATGAACACACTGTCCTCCCCAGCTGTGTACACATATATTAATCTCCAGCTATCAGGAGCTACATGTTAATAAATGCATACATGATTAGTGCTTTCTGATAAGATTCCCAGCAAACTTTTTCAGTGACAAAATGGCTTTTTCCACGGTCCTGTATAGGTATATGTAGCGGTGCCGATCTTATTTGATGTAGCAGAGCTGGGTTTGTCATTTGGCACAACTCCTATCCCTATCACAGTGTCTCATCTGTGGCTTTGCAAAGCACTACTCAGCAAGTTATCACCATGCATAACTAAGAAGCTCCTTAGAGTTAAAAGACACATTCAGCTCTGCTACATCTAAATAGACAATGAGAAATGGTTGAAAAACACCCAAGCAGACAAGCGTCTTAATTCCTTACTCAAAACGACAAGTGATGACAAAATAAATGATATTGTGCATGCCTGACCCATGACCGGTTTGTTGAATATCCCTTATTGTGAATCATCACACTGACATATACCATAGCATTTAAATGAAAAAAAAAAAATTCCTGGCCATTTAAGGATTTCAATTAGGCTTAACCAGTTCTTTGTTGGTATATAATGTGAAATAAAAATCATCACATCTTCGGCTACCTTTAAGGCGGTAGTAGTAATAGAAGCCATACATACAACAGTATAAAATAAGAAACCAAAGATCCATAAAGTATATGGAATTTAATGTTGCTCAATAAAAAGTAAGGTTTGGATTAGTTTCATAAAGATGTCTCGTCCCCCTTTAAAACCCCCAAAAAGTGCTGTGAAAGCTTGCGAGATGACCGTCTCCTCCACTGCAGTAATAATACAGTGCTGTGTGGTAGAAAGTTGGCTTTTTAAGAAAACTAATCATTGACAGCGCCACTGTCTCCGACAAATGCCAATCATCTCCCAGCCGTCTGTACCTCCCTCCAGAGGGTCCGGGGCCACTGACGGGCACTGTGTGCTCATGTAAAGTCCCCATCAATCAGCCTTTTTGTTAAGACAGCCCGATGGAAAAATGTAGAGACCAATGTGTGGCCAGAGCTCAATCAGCTGACAGTAAGTTTAGCTTGTCCTGGGAATGGTGCCCACCACAGCCAACCAGGTGATCGGTGCCAGCACAAACTCAGCTCTTCTTCTTATCCCAGTAGTGCCGTCTTCATCCAGAAGCATGAAAAAAAGGAAAAGTGCCCAAGATCCGTAGCTGGAAACCTATTCCCCAAAACCAAGAACAAGCACTTTTGCCCAAGTTACCCCCAAGAGTCACCAGGGCACCTGTAGCTTACAGTGTGGCAGTAATGGCCAAGCTAGCAATCTGCTTTAGTGTAGTATAGCATAAAGAATTGGAAACTTACTGTGATCCAAGGCTGTAGGGGGCACAGGGGATCTCTTAAATGATACGTTGGGGTGGTAGTCCCTGTTACTCCAGTAATGAGCAGTGTGTACAGCGTTCTCTCAGCTGTGTCTCACATGAGTATGTGGTTGCTGCAGCCTCAAGGTTAGGGACAAGCCTCTAAGGGATGGGAATTCAGGGAGGGAGGGAGGAGGTCTGATCAGCAGCACTCTACACACCAGGCAGGGTGGGGCAGGGCAGCTCCTGCCCATAGGGTGGAGGGTGGATTTGGGTGGAGGCTTGGACCAGTCAACATTGACACTTTCATAAATATATATTTACAGAGCACTCAGCCTCTCCCCTGCTGCTGCCTCCTCCTCTTCCCTCCCTCCCCACACACATACACAGGACCTGATCACTCTGTGACCCCACACACTCCTGCTAATGCATAGCAGCCCTCTAAGCCTACACCGACACCAGCAACAGGAGCGATTTACAGTCAACTTTGGAAGCCATGGCTGAACTAAAAGTCCCCTAATAGCCTAGATGTGGTGTAATCTGTGCGTATGTCTGAGATAGTGAACTGGGACTTTATATACTATATAGACAGCCAGGATGAGCCTCAGGTCTGTGAAATAAGAATGAAGTATCAGCTCCGAGCTTTCTGAATGCAGCAGAGCTGTGCAGCGAAGTCACTTAGCACAACTGGCTGCGATACCTCAATGTGTGATCTGTGGGTTTCTATAGAATTGCTGGTAATTATTTTATACAGAATAAAGTGACAGATACAGCCCTGCTCTGTATGTTGAGGATAGTGCAGTCATACGGTTATATTGGTTCTGTCTGTGGATTTTTTGCTAGATCATGTTGTCTAAGATATTTAAAGGAGAAGTCTGGGGAAAATTTTTATTATTATTGTATTGCCCCCCAAAAGTTATACAATCCCCCAATATACACTTATAAAGGGAAATGCTTATAAAGTGCTTTTTTCCCTGCCCTTACTACTGCATCAAGGCTTCACTTCCTGGATAACATGGTGATGTCACTTCCTGGATAACATGGTGATGTCACGACCTGACTCCCAGAGCTGTGCGGGCTGTGGCTGCTGGAGAGGATGATGGCAGAGGGATGCTCAGTGTCCCTCCAGTGCCTTGTGTCCCTCAGTGTTCCCCTGCCATCATCCTCTCCAGCAGCCACAGCCCGCACAGCTCTGGGAGTTAGGTTGTGACATCACCATGTTATCCAGGAAGTGACATCACCATGTTATCCAGGAAGTGAAGCCTTGATACAGTAGTAAGTGCAGGGAAAAAAGCGCTTTATAAGCATTTCCTGTAATAAGTGTATATTGGTGATTTGTATAACTTTTGGGGAGCAATACAATACTTTGCCGGACCTCGCCGGACCTCTCCCTTAACCAATTTCCCAAACCATCCGGTCGTGTAGCAGATGGTGAGACAAATCTCACCATGTTTACATCCTGCTATAGACAGTGTGCTACACTGGTGCTTGTGCTGTGCAATCACTTGTCAACTGCAATGTGTGTGCATGGGAGCTGTTCCTTCAGTTAATGCTGAGGGTTCAGCGCACCACTGTTCCCCCCCCCCTCACATGCATGCCCAGTGCGATAACTTTCCTATCACAATGTGTATGCACAGGAGCTCTACATTCAGTTTCTGCTAAGGGTACAGCCCATCACTGTTCCCACTTAGTGGTGGGTGAACATGTTCGTAAATGTTTGTATGTTCGTACTAACATGATGCTAATTGTTCCCGTTCAATGATCACGATTCACAAACAATTTGTTCGATGATTGGAATGGTTATAAAAATCATTTTCAAACATATTTGGACTTGCGAACATACACAACTGCGTACTTTATGCTTTGCACCCGATAATCTGTACACATGTGCGTAGACCAAAACGTACGCTCTTATTGTACGTTCGTTATTTGTTCGTAAATGTTCGGCGAACACAAACTGATCACAATCATTTTTTTAATGTTTGTGTTTAAAATCTGAACCAAATATCGGGATGGTTGCTCATCACTCTTCCCACTCACCTATCATAATGTGGGGATATAATGTCAGCAGAAGGTGGAGAAACTCCTCCAGGGACTATAATCAACAATGAAACTCCTCCAGGGACGTCACGTGACCCTTGACGCGACCACATGTTACTGTCAGGAGACATACTCCATAGACTTTGTATACACTCCATCTCCTGCAGTGAGAATAGAGACTGGCAGACAAGTGCTCAGCTCAGTCTAGCAATTAGTTGGGGTCTCAGCACCCAGATCCTGACCTAGCACAACTTTTTTGGCATTCTTTCTAGACATTTTACTTGTCATTTTCCCATTTTAGTATATATTAGTATAGGTGTCTTATCTTGTGGCATTTTGTCCCATGGGTTTTTATCAGTACAAGTCATGGGATTCCAGGATGTCTATAGAAGAATTAGGGTAATAAGGCCAGTATGAGGCTATGTTCACACTACATATCTTTCCGGCCGTAGTGCGAACCGCGAATATACGCACATAGTTTTGAGGTTGATGCGTTCGCTTGAAAGTATACGATACACGGCCACACAATGCACACTATGTATGAGCTTACGGCCGGATCGTATACGGCGCCGTGAAAAATGAACAAGACCATTGTTTGAGGACGGAAATGTTCCAACTCACGGCTGTGGATTTCCATGCGGTCCGGTACGGAGTACTTATTTCAGCCAAATTGAACGTGATTTTTAGATCCAAAAGGTTCTGTGTGTTTTATTGGGCTGGGCGAAGATTTCCAAGTAAATGACCTGCCTCAGATCGCTTCGAAAAAAAGCTAGGGAAGCATAACTGTACTACGGGCGTATGTTTGCGGTTCGCCCGCATGTTCGCAATCCGGCCGCATGTCTATTTTTCCCACGGCCGTACTTTCAGCCGCACATGTACGGCTGCGTATGAACTATGGCCAGAAAGATACGTAGTGTGAACATAGCCTAAATATATACATGACAACCTTTATGGCCTTTATACTCCCCTGTAGAAGTCTATGAGGGGAAAAATTGCCGAATGCAGGCCCTGCTGTGATTTCACAAAACTGAAAAACACCAAATTGCTCTAAAAAAACAAGAACATTTTTCCCCATTGACCCAAATGCCAGTCTAGCCTTCTGATCGCAACTTAACTCTTAAAAACGAAAGGATTGAAATGTGACATGCCCGATTCTTCACACAACTCTATGAGGGAGATTGTGTGGAGAACAGATTTCTATGACGTTCACAGCAAAAGCAAGGACAAGGTCATCCTTGTTATTTTATATTTCCTTTCCTTTTATCCTTCTTTACTTTTTACTATAGTTTGTACCACATACTCTTTGAGTACTCATTTTATGTCTTTGTATACATTTTATCACATGCTACTGTAACCAATACTACACTGTATCCAAATATGTAAGTACTGTTATTATTGTATGGTCTTTATGTAGGTATTATTGTATTATTCGTAGTCGTGGGTGTCTGACCTCTTTGAGCCCCACTGATCCTGAGAATTAACCCTTTGAGGACCAAGCCCAAAATGACCCTGTGGACCACGCCAATTTTCATTTTTGGGTTTTTATTTTTTCCTCCTCCCCTTCTAAGAGCTCTAACTTTTTCATTTTTCTATCTACAGGGCCATGTAAGGGCTTGTTTTTTTTAGGAGTAGTTGAACTCTGTAATGTCATCTTTCATTCTACCATAACATGTATGATGGAACCCCAAAAATATTATTTATGAAAATATAAATTGGTGAAATTGGAAAAAAGAATGCAATATTGTAACATTTAGGGGGTTCCTGTGTCTACGTAATGCACTATACGGTAAAAGCGACATTATACCATTAGGTCAATCCGAACACAACCATATGCAGGTTTACACAGATGTTAAATTTTTGTTAATGAAATCCTCCCCCCCCCAATTAATTATTATTAAAATGGCCCTATTGTGACTCTTACAACGGTAGTTTTTCACCTATGGCGCTGTATGCGGCATCATTTTTTGCGCCATGATCTCTAGTTTTTATTCATACCCTATTTGTGTAGATCGGACATTTCGATCACTTTTTATTATTTTTTTCTTTTATATAATGTAACAATAAATCAGCAATTCTGGCACTTTTCCCATCTTTTCGTTTACGCAGTTCACCGTACGGGATGGCGATTGTTATATTTTAATAGATCGGATAATTATGCACGCTATTGTATATAATATGTTTAATTATTTTTATTTGTTTTATTTAAATTATGGCATGGGGGTATAATCTTTATTGGGGGAGGGGTTTTGGGGTTTTTTAAAAACATTTTAACTTTTTTACCCATTTTAAGTCCTCCTGGGGGACTGATCATACACTGATCATTGCTACACGATAGGCCATAGGCATAGTATTGAACAGTTTTATCGGCGCCGAGCGTCTGTTGCACACTCAATGAGCAGAGTGCCGATCTGACTGCATGGAGGAAGGTAAGAGCCCTTTGGCAGTCCGACACAGTAATCAGGACCCCTGCAGTCACACTGCGGGAGTCGCGATCGGTAAGTGACAGGAGCTGTTCCTGTCACTTACACTTAAACGCCACGGTTGCTGGGATGCAGCCTGTCATTAACTGTAAGAGGCTCCCATCTACTATGAAGCGTGCTCCGCTCTGGAGCAGGCTTCATAGCACCTTAGACACACAGGACAAAAATTTATGTCCAGGGTCGTCTAGTGGTTTGAGGGGTACTCCAGAGAAAAAAAGACTGTTTTCAAGTCAAATGGTGTCAAAAAGTTAAACAGATTTGTAAATTACTTCTATTTAAAAAAAAAACCTCAACCCATTCAGTAATTACCAGCTGCTGTATGTCCTGCGGGAAGTCGGGTTTTCTTTCCAGTCTGACACAGTGCTCTTTGCTGCCACATCTGTCATTGTCCGGAACTGTCTGAAACAGTAACAAATCCCCATAGAACACATCTACTGCCCTGGACTAGAGATAAGCAAAGCACTGTGATGTCAGCACCCCCCCCCCCCCTATATAAGGTGATTGGCTTCCTGGAGGCGGCCAGTCGGCTGTGTATAGTGGAGAGTAGGTTGCAGCAGGCAGTTAGTGCAGGGAAAGAAATACAGAGAGATAGGGACAGAGAGGAGAGGAGGGTGGATTGTGGGAGGTTTTCTGTGGGAGCAGTAAAGCCATCGTCCAGTGTACCAAGTAACTGGGTGACTGTTGTTCATTATACTAAGTCACTGGGTGGTAGGTGCACATTATAGGAAGTCACAGTGAACACAGTGTCCATCTTAATAACTCACTGGGTGCTCATTTACCAATGTCCACTGCTGTCCTGGGAGAAAATTAATATTACACTGCTGATCCACCAACGTCCACTACTGTTAATGTTGGAAATTGAATAATAGACAGGCTGATTGACGCTTAAAAAAAAATTACATTTTTCAATTTTTGACACTGTCACGGCTGTTGAAAAAATTGCTACTCTGTAAAAGTCCCACTATTGCAGCTACTATAGTTTGCTTGTTTTGATGAGATTCGTTTATATGCGTTTCGCGAATATTTTCAAATTCGTGAGAATATTCGTGAACTTCGTGAAATGAATTTCTGAAAAATAACTGTCTTTAAATTAACTAGTGCTAGAAAGGTATACAGATTTGTAAATTAATTCTATTTAAAACTTGTACTTATTATATGCCGTATGTCCTGCAGGAAGTGGTGTATTTATGTCCAGGATCGTCTAGTGGTTTAAGGGGTACTCCAGAGAAAAAGATGGTGTCAAAAAGTTGAACAGATCTGTAAATTACTTCTATTTAAAAACTTTAACTTGTACTCTGGACAGTTCCTGACATAGACAGAGGTGGCAGCAGAGATCACTGTTTTACTGTGTGAGACTGGAAAAAATACACCACTTCCTGCAGGACATACAGCATATAATAAGTACAAGTTTTCAATAGAATTAATTTACAAATCTGTATACCTTTCTAGCACTAGTTAATTTAAAAACAGTTATTTTCTACAGAATACCCCTTTAAAGGGGCTGCAGCACCAACTGATCACTGCAGTCCCAGCAGTCTGAACTGGTTGGCAGCACTTCTGGCCATCCAATTGTGCAGGAAACCACAGCCGGACCCTATAGGTGCCCTCCTAAACAATGCATAACAGGTTAGCTTACATTGCTTCAAAAATACACTACTTTAGCAGGATACAATGTGCAAAGGCCATATAGATAACTAAAACCATTGAGCATCTGCACCCTTCACCTCCCCCTTCAGCACCACTCGACCCTCACAATATCATCTCACCTACCCTTCAGCATTATTTTCCACATTTACATGGCTTTACCTCTCTCACTGAAACACCTGAGATTCGTTCCTCTCACTACATTGCTTGTCTGGCTGGCAAAAGTCAACAGGTTACCATTGCTTCACATGCTATGGCCCATGCCTCGCTGTCATACCCATATACTTGCTGCAGATTCTGCTCATAAAGTGTCCTTAAAGGGTCAGTGTGCTCATCAAATATTTTTGCCAGCCAATCCCTGGCAATAATTTGCAGTAGGAATTTGCTTTACCAACCACACCCTGCCTGAGCAAAAGGATCCTATCCTATCCTATCCTAGAGTGTTCTTTGTATAGTGCTCCCATTACTGGGTTTGCTTGTTACCTGACCTTGTCTCTGCCTACAGTTTAGTATTGCACTTTATGTTTAGTATTGCACTTTATGTTTAGTATTGTACTTTATGTTTCAGCAATCTGTTTCTTTTATGGCTCTACTAGGCATCTTCAGCAATCTGTTTCTTTTATGACTTTATGTTTGTGTGTTACCTTGGCCGGTTTAGGACCACTAAATTTGTGCTACCCACCTACACTAGGACCACTCCTTGTGATAACCTGGGGGATTCCCGCACAAAGATGACCCCCACACACACACACAAAAGGGCAAACTTCTTTAGCAGCATCTGCTTTCCTCCATCATATCAGTGTTCTCTGGAAGTGGGACGATATTCTACCCAGTTCCATACTTGCAGCTGAGCTGGCTTAGAATAACAAAGCTCAGGTTTCCATATTTTGGGAAGGTTTAGCTGTTTGAGAAGGTGAAGAGGGGAAGATAACCTTCAACATCTAAGGAAGCCACGGTGAGTACCTCATCATACCATTTGTCCTCTTACACCTTCATGATCTGCTCTACGTCTATGCTGTGGCTTATCTGGATGGACACAGGCCATGTTTGCCATAAATGGCTTTGGGAGAATAGACTTTACATAAAAATGTGTCTTTGAGAGATCCTCCTTACCATCACCTATGATCTTGACCTGCAAATGGATCCTCACAACCTCTCTGCTGTCTTGCACTGATCATGCCCATAGGGTCTTTGTGAAACCCAGAGTTTAAAAAGTTTTGCCAACTTCTACAGATAATCCATCACAGACTTTTCTACTGTTACTTCCCCAATATTTTCCTATGAAGAAAGGTGTGAATGCTAAGAAGCGGTCTCCCCAGACAGTGACCGACTTCCTCCAACCAACTAAAGAACTCACTTGCTTCTGCACCCTTTCTGCACCAAGGGGAAGTTTGTAACCTTTGGCCACTTCTTCAAAGTTTTTTCTACCGCCGAGAAAAGTTATACCATATGAGATAGTAAGTTACTGCACAGTACTTGCGGCCAAACTTACTCAATATCTTTTTAAGGGGTCTCTGCATACTGTTCATAAGAACCTAAAGTGTCTACAGATTGTCCAGCATCTTAATTCACACCAAGCTATGTGGACACTTTTCTTCGTAAGATTACATTTATACCCTATACTACTTGGTTGAACTTGGTGGACATGTGTCTTTTCAACCATACTATGTAACTATATAAGTATATTTCTGCCCTACAAATAAAAAAAATTAAAGCAGAAGCCCTCCTTTCAGTCAAATGGAGTAATCCATGTACGGCATTGATCTGTCTCGTATTGCCTGTGTGGCTTTCATCCAGCTAAAGTATATCTCTCCTGAAAAGAAGATGGCTGAGGTCACAACTCCAAACATGCCGGTTATCCTGGAGCATGTAAGACTCTTGATCTATCTCGATGTACTGCATGGCCCTCACTTGCTAGAGATGTTCACAAGTATTTATTGGCCCTTACCACATGTGCCCAAAATAAAGCCTCCTGTAAGGAGACCACCAATTCCACCATATTAAGTGGCCCTTTCATCAATGTCCAACTCAATTTACAAGTCCAAGGATAGGACAAGAAAAATATCAAAGCCAGTTATCCATTCACAGACAGCTGTTTCGGGGTATTGCCCCTCAACAGAGTGTAGTAGGAATCTGTCTAGGCATGAACGATGCCTAGTAAACCACCATGGTAAAACAATCAGTGATATCAGGGAGACCATCAGTTTTCAACATGACTCACTTTATCACCTTGTCCGGTCTAACCTCTGCTACTGGTCTAATATGAAACTCATCTTCCAATTACATGGATGGGCTACAAATAATAATGGCAGTGAATTATCGCAAGAATGATTGAGCAATCAATTATGAGAGCCTTCACTCCTGACGAATGGGCTGTGTAAATAGTCTTTTCAACGAGCACCGATCAACTTGTAAAAAGTCAATCATCACTTATAATGGGCTGTAATCTGCCTATGTAAAAGGATCCTAAGAATCTGTGAAAGAGATCCAGTGGCTGCTTACCTTTAGGAGTGTAAGGACCAAAGTGGTGGGGTAATCAATCAGCTCTTGACCCCAATAATTGCTTTGTGTAATAGGGCCATTACTCACCATGTCCCCCTGAGTATTTTGGCCATATCCCATCTTTCTAGCAGCTGCCATTCCTGAATTACAATCACCACAATCACCAATTACAATCACCACAATCACCAATTACAATCACCACAGTCCCTTACAATAGAGCCTCCAGCTTTCCCCATCAGCCTCAGAGCATCACTCATCCCAACACTTCCCCCCTCCCACCCTTACACAGCCGTACCACATACATACACTAGAACTCTGTCTACGAAGGGAGGCGGGAAGAGGGAGCAGTGCGTTGTCAGAGAGGACACAGAGAAGAAGATTTTACATGTCCAGAGCAGGTAAATATGAGAAATAAACAGAGAAAGGGTGCATGATAGGATATTCATGTATATTAGAGTGATATTGGGAAGGGGGATTGTTTAGAAAGTTGTTTTTGTTACCTAGATAGCCCCTTTAAGATTGCACCCTCTTCTTATGTATTTTTTTGTAATTGTTATTAAAAACACTTCCTTCCTAAACTTTATTTCGATCATGTCTCCCCTTACCCTTCTTTCCTTCACACTATATCGATTTTGTTCCCTTCTCTTTCCTAGTATGTGTTACTGTACATATAAGACATGTCACTATTTTTGCAGGTAATCTTTACACCTGTTCTATTTTATCAATATCTTTTGTAGGTGAGATCTCCAGAACTGGACACTATATTCAAGGTGGGGTGTTATATGTCTAGAAATGTAGCCTAAATCCTTTTCTTCTGAAGTATTCGCTAACACAGAACTGCCGATATGATACTCATGTAGAGGAGGAAAAAATGATTGCGTATCTCCATGATATCCCTTCTCAAATGTTGACATTTAATTTTAAAAACAAATATACAGTAACAAATCAATCCCCATATTTGGCATCCATATAACCTCAAAAAAACTTTTGTACCTATTATTGGTCGGCAATGAACAAAGTAAAAAAAAATCTATCTATCTAGTCTTATCTGCTGAATAGTATTTCCACAAAAGTCACCTAAAATGAAACCTGTCTGGTTTCTTACTATCCTGCACCACCACACTACAGGGAACATTAGGGACTACCTTTTAACGGGTGTGTGCAAGGACCTAGGAAGGTCTACTACCACTCCAAGCCCTGTGACAAGTGCCGCAGTGGTATCATACCATCCTCCCTTGCAAGTAACACCTAGCACCCCTGGGCCACCACACTGGTGTAAACTAGCTGTGTATGTACTCTATATTTATTGGTAACAATGGTCACATGACTTATCACTGATCATGTAATCACCAGGATGTCAGGAGCAGGATGTTAACTAGAGCCAGCAGAGAACTGACTTCCCCTTTAAAGGATGGACCAAAATAAAAAAATAAAACTAAATTATTCTATTTAATATATTTTATTTTGGTGTCTTTGACTAGAAATGGACTGAGCCTAACAACAGGCAGGGGGCAATAGACTGTATGGGACTTTTCTTTTCTGGGGTAAGGAGTATTTTTTTGTTAAATTAAGTGAATTACAAATATGTTAGAAATCACCTTGGCAAACAGATGGAATTTTAAGGGCAGTTTCATATGAGTGCTGGACATCTGCATTTTTTCTTCTGTATTACAGCCAGAAATCCTGACCTGACTAAGTCTAATGACCTAAACTGACATCATAAGAATCTTTGATGCTTTACATTTGCTTCATTAAACCATTGGTTGAGCTGGGACCTGCATCCCTAATACAGACAAAAAAAATGTGGCCGTATTATGATGCTCATCTGCTATCAGCCCTAAGCTGGGTTCACACATTGTGGCTGCAGGATGGTAGTGTGCTGTGAGGCCGAGAACCACAAAGCATAACCACATAGCGTGCCAACTGCCATGGTTTCACAGAGAGTACAGGTGATGCACATACAAACTAATCTGCACTATAGAATGCTCACAGTCTCCAGGATCACCAGGCAAAATGTAACAGTTTACCATTAATTAAAATGGTGCAAAATATATGATATAAGGCAAATTCGGCATTCATTTACTAATCTAAAACTACCTAATCTAAAATGTTGCATAAATTGTTACAAAAGAAATAAACCAAACCATTTTTGTAATTCACATAATCTATCTATCTACAATCTATAATCTATAATCCATCTATTTAGGATTGAGCTACACAATGACTGCCAGTCTGTGTAGCTGTGTAGCCACAGCCTTATAGGGTGCATATCCCTTGAACCCAGATTCAATATTCACGTGAAAAAATCTGCTGGACTCCAACTTTGTGTTTAAAAAATAGTGGAATTATTCAGCCCATGCTGAGTATCTATGATATTTATTGCATACTTATCTATGTATCTGTCTATTAATCAATCAGCCAATCATTATTAATTATTGATTGGTATCACTATCACGAAAAATTATTATAATATATAAATGCATTATAAAGGAACGTATCTATAGCTCATATACAGTATTTAATCATTTAATCAATCTTTATCTATTGCAAACCTGACAATCCTGTCGATCAGTCAGTCAATCAATCAATCAATCAATCACATTCCCTAAAATAATAATGGAGGGTACATATTATTTGCTAGCTCTGTTCTATATCTATCTAAATATCTGTCATATCCGTCTCTCATATATATTGTTACCTATTGCATCTCCTATGTATCTGTCTATTATCTATCTTTCTATCTATCTATCTATCTATTTAAAATAATAATAATAATAAAGGAAGGTGTAGATCTATGTGTCTGTCTATCTATCTATCTATCTATCTACCTAATAAATAGTACTACAGCACATTAAAAATAGTGAAAGGCGCTACATGGGTAAATAAAATCACGATTTTTCACTTTTTGTTTGGAGTGCTGCAGTGCTATTGTTTTTATATTTAGTTTACCTTTGGAAACACGGTGTGACTGGTGGAACCCTCTTCTGTTTTTCACACTGATATCTATCTCCTATCTCTCTCTCTCTTCCTCAGTAGTGATAATAAAGGATGTGATCATGTGAAGACATTCCCCTACTACACCAGCATCTCACTGGTGATGTATAAGTAGCAGCCCAGATATACTGTAGTAAAGCATCTGGGCGATCTATCGCATACAAATTTCTTCTGTAGAGAGCCTCATGCTAGTTCCCCTTTTTCCTGCCTAAATACACAGCTGGGCAGAGACAGGGCTAACCACAGGAGCGAGGAGGGACGGGAGGGACCACATGCTTGTTTTGGGGTTTCTGGGAGGGAGAGGTGTGCATCTGGCACAGCTGCTTAAAAGCACTCCACCTTAAAAATGCAACAAAAACAACAGGCAGTAACACCCAGGACTGAAGGGGAAGGAAGGGAGGTGCTCTGAACCCAGCACTGCAAGTCTTCAAATACATCTCTAACACACTCCTATCACTGGCCTCTTAACCCCTTAGCTGCACACGTCCATTAGCCTCATCTGTCCAGTGACTTATGCTAGCACTCAGCGTATCCTACCATTCCTTCTCACTTCAGCCATTATTCATCAGAACCCTTTAGAAGTCTTTCATTAGCTATAAATAATCGGAAAGAATGATAAAAGTATATTAAAGAACAGTTCTGGTCTGGAACTACTTTGTGAAATATTTCAGGGAATAGTTTAAAGGATCCTGATATAATGGGCAAAAAACCTGAATACTGAACAATGTTGAATTACCTGCGGTTTGTTTTAAATTAAAGCGCATTAATTTTAAGCGCAATTTTTGGGCAGGTAAAAGGTTGACAAGGCACTAAAAAAATGGCATGAATGACAAATCAAGCCGTCGGGGACAGCAAAATATACAAGCAGACCCTACCAGTGTTTTACTTTATAGCCCCAGTGTATTTATTATATAGGTTTATTAATCCATTCACAGACTGTAGGTGTATTCACCACAAGTGGCTTGGGGAAGAATTCTCATGACATTAGACATTTCCCAGACAGCCCTCTAGCACTTTAGGATGGTTTCTCATAGTAATGGGAGCAATTACCTTAAACTGAGCTAATTGTGAACAAGCAGAACATGTCGCCCTTCTTTCCTAATACTCTGGTCCCTGAGAGGAGATCTGAGGGGTCACTAAGGTCTCCAGTGAGTTACTGTTCTGAAACACATAGCATTTTGATACATATTAATTGGGAACTTTTGACGATAAACTCGTGTGACATACGTGAGATATAGCACTATTTCTGGCCATTATATATATTTTGCACTTTTCACCAGTTTTCCCCTCTGAAGGCTTCATCCCTGCTATTCAGTTTTACCTTAGTTAATGGGCAGAGACTAGCTGCTGTGATGTCGCCCTAGACTGCAATCACAGAAGAGGGTCTTCTGCCCTTCTATCTCTTTATTGTCCACCCATAGAAGCTTGGAGGACATAACTGAGCAATCTAAGCAGTCAAGCACTGGGTTGAGATCTAATACTCACCATAAGCTCCTGTATTCTCTCCATTTGCTTCAGACTTTCTACAGTCACTACCTCCCTCTGTCTTTTTCACCCTATGCTCTCCTTAGACTTGTATGGGCAGCATGTAACCGGAGCCCTCAGCCCTTTAGTTCATCTTGCCTCTATGTACAGGCTTGAGCGGTGGCTGTCAGGAGTATTAATTGAGCCAGATTTGGTCTTCCATAGTCTCAAAAACTTGGGTGACAACCCTTCTGAGCTCTCTTATAAATTATATTAGCCATTGCCACTTGATCTCTAACAGGTGATAATTCTGAAGGTACAAGGTAGAATGTTTAGATTGTTACTATCATTACTGGATTCCCTGCAGTGATAATATTAGGAGTACAGAGATAGCTTAAAGTCCAACAGCACCTATTATTCTAAATTTACAATAGAGGTCTTAATGTTCACTGGTAGACACCAGGCTAGGTGTCCCACATACCAAAAAAGAGAGAGACCACCAGCATTAATGGTGGTTCCAAGAACCACATATTTATTGTTCCACCAGGTACTGACACAACATTTTGACCTCTCTGGTCTTTATCAAGTGGGAGCACAGTCAGTGTGAATACAGCAGGAGAGTACAATGAGTACATCTTTTTACATTTTAGCCCCCTACCAGTGCTTTGCATACTCCATTTCGGGAGGGCTTGTATTATAAAGAGGCAGTCATGTAATGGTTTCTATATAGCAGCAATATATAGGATAATGGCAACACCTTATAATTACTATTAAGAACATTATCTGTCCCGTAGTGAGTTCGCTGATAGTCTGAAGTTCTATTTTTAATATATAAGGAAATAATAAACCTATTTTACTTTGTTTTTCATATTCACGTTGAATATTTATATTGGAAACCATTGTCAGAATATAAAGAAAACACCATCCGTACAGTAAACTTTAAAATAGTAACAGAGATTCATCGAAATAAGGCGAGTGGGTGTAGGGTGGGGTTGAAAAACATAGGAGAGAACATGGCAAAAAATAGAAAGTTGGGAGGATGCGTCTGGTCACAGTGTAGATTGCCAGGTTATGTCATCGCTGGAGATGAATAGCTGGTTTGGAATCACTCAGGGACAGAAGAAATGTGTCTACATAAAGGAGGAGTATGGTTTGATATGAACTGCATTCATGCAACATACTGGAAATGTGAGTAATCCTCTCACAGAACTACAAACCCAACATCATTCCTTGTGTATGACTCTGTGCATGGCAGACACAAGGTGACTGACAGCTTGGCACACTTGTGTTGAATCAGAAACTAGTATGTAAATCATAGCTAAATTGTAAAACATGAACTTGATATCACAATCTGGAAAACTAATATGTAACATGTGAGGTTAATTTCCTTGGTAATGCTAGAATTGGAGTTTACTAGGTCAGGGGAGAGAATATTGATGATCATCAAGGAAACCTGTTCCGGATCATAAAAAGGGTATGGTATTCTCCATAAGCAGCGGTTGCAGGATGGGAACCATGCTTCAGGAAAACCAAGCCCAATCAGCCCAATCAGTCCCCATCAGTCCCCCCCGCACAATATAAGGCTCTGTTGTCTTGGCAGCTCCATTTTTCTGAGGACCTCTGTGGTTTCCATGTCAGGTCTACTGTTACAGTCTACCATTGCCAAGCAGTAATACAATTCTACTAACATGACAGTTCACTGCAATACATATAAATAATAGTAAACAGTACAAGCCATCCCATAGGAAAGACAAAATAGAAGAACTACAAAGTGAGTATTGTCTACAGCTCCAAGGCTCCTCCCTCTCTTTGTAGACAACACATCATCCTCTGATGTCACATAAGGTTTGGCTGACTCATATCTCTGAGCCCTAGCCCCACCCCCTTATTGATGTCAACATCTCTAACTAGGTACTCCAGCCTACTTCAACATCTTTCTGTCATATCCATACAGTGAAGCCTTGGATTACAAGTAACAAGTGTATATCTTTACTGGGACATTTAGGGAGAGTGAGGTGTGAAATGAGATGTTCCACAACAGATTCGGGTGGGGAACACAAGTGCTGGGGGAAGGGAGTAGGCAGGGTGGAAGTACTGGGATAAACAGCTAAGTGAAAGCCATGCATTCAAAAATTTGTGCTCAACCAGGAAGTACGACCACAAAATACAAAACTAAGATGCCCAAAACAAAATTATTTTTCATCACAGCAGTAGGACCCCTAACCATTTTTAAGTTATTTGCCAACTACATTATGTTTGTGATGAGACAACCCCTTCATGGCAGCAACTGACGTAACCATAGACTGGTCAGCAGCCAGCAGAACAGGCATGTTCCTCCAATAGAATAGCATCGAGGAATGATTACTAGACAACATGTAGGCAATATCTAACCTGGGAGGCCCTCAGAAAATGTTCTATCAGATTATACAGACAAATCTTTGTGGGGGCTTCTGCAATGTCTATGGGCAGCTATAGTAGTTGTCACACCCTGCCTTTACAAGGAAACTAGCCTCCTGGTATTCAAAACCTTACCTTACCTGCTTCTATCCCCCCCAAGCTATTTCCTTTATTTCCTATCATATTGTTTGTTTAATAAGGAATATGGTCCTGAAGGGAAAACCAAAGCAGCTTCAGAGTACTTTTCAAAGTGACACAGGATATTTAGAAAATGTTTTTAGTTTCTAGATCACAAGTGTCAAACCTGTGACCCCTAGCTGTTGCAGAACTACAGTTTCCATCATGCCTGGAGAGGCATAGCCAAAACTTTGTATAATGTAGCAATTTGCTCTAGATCATCTGCATAGATTTAATAGATGCCCACTGGCTAGGAAAAACTATATATAGATTGTTGCAGGTGTATATAAAATACACTCTCTTTGCTCCCCCCCAGTGTCCTCCTACAGGTCTCTGGGTCACCTGTTGGATGTTTCCACCTCCACTTCTGAGACAGACTTGTATTGGCAATGACAGCCCACTTAAGATAAGTTCCAGTAAGATGGTCCCTGATTTAGCCTGCCCCCACCCCTGGGATCAGACAGTTATCCCTATCCTGTGTCTAGTTGATCTAGTATTATTGCCGGGAGAAGCATGAGGTAGTGTGCTTCACTTCCCTTCTGTCTACGACCTCCGTTAAGCTACACTCAACAGGCTTTATAGACTCCATAGACTGCTGCATACTTCTCACTGCAATATTTAGATATTTGCAGCTTCATGAGTCTCCATGGTAACTGACTACAAACATACGCTGTAACTACAGCCATGTGTTACTTTACTACCTCAGACAGTATAATAGAAAAAGGTTAGGAACAGAGTGACGTGTAACTGCAGGTCCAGACTACACACCAGGTTTGCTGTAGTCTGTTACCATGGAGACACATAGTATTGCATAGGAGCCTAAAAAACGGGATAAAAAATATTTTATAGCCAAGTTTATCTGCCAAGTTACATACATTGGATCAATATAAAAGCAGTTTAAAAATTGAACATACCTTTAACCCTGATACAATTTGATCACAGATTCCTGTTAATCTAATATCACTCCAAAAGGTTAATACTCATTTACCTCTCAGTAGTCTAATATTTCAGAGCCCTTCGAGTGACACCTCTAGGTTGAACAGTCTATTATGATATCTTATCCCTGCTGAGTAGACACTTTGGTGATTTGTTTTTCTTTGTTAGGGTAAGCTATAAATTAAGATAGTCCAGAATTAGATCAATTTTTAAAATCACGTCTGTAATTTTGAGTCTGCCTCAGCGCACTGATCGGCAGTATGAGACGTCCAGGAGCCCCCAAAGCAAGCCGGAGCGCGGAGCAGGTAAAGTATGCTCCGGCCGGTGGGGAGTTAAGGGGGCTTTCACTTACATACTTACAGCAGAATGTTAATCCCGTAAGGGAAATCAGCTGCAGATCCGGTGTGTGTGAATCTAGCCTTACAAGCAAATCCATAATTTTTATGTAATGCTCAGAGTAGCATATATGGGCAAATAGCGGAGAGCTGGCAGATAAAGTGTTGCCTGTCTCTTAGCTGATGATACTTTGCAAAGTTATAAAATCATGTTTTCCTTCTAAGCTCAGGAGGTAAAGAGGCTTTGCTACTCTCAAATATACTAAATAGGGGAATATATAACTGACAACCCTCTTTTCCTTCCATCAGATAATCATACACAAGCACATTACATATACAGTAATCGGTACCAAGCACTTATACCTCTTTACTTCTGCACAACAATGTGACAATAGAGTTCCACAAATTCCCTGATGAACCCCACTGCCACCAATTAAGGGGAGAAACACGTTGGACGTGGACTTGCCAAAAGAAGAAGTCTTGCTAAAAGAAACTTAAACCCTAAAGTAATGTACTATGATATTGTTTATATTTATTGTATAGATGTATCAGTACTTGGCAGAATTATTTTAAGACCATTGGACAAATACTGTACTTGACTATTTTGACCAACCTCTGGGACGAACCACTACCTAGTGTAGGGTAAGATCCGCCTAGTGTAGGGAACGTCTCACCCAAGCAGCTCCTAGTTTATAGGCAAGGCATAACAGGTACATGAGACCAGCCTGCACCGATATACTTACTACTTTAACCTTGTATATACTATACCTACCCATCAAAGTGCTGGATGTATTCTTATACTTGTATATAAATCCTCACTGAATAAACTTAGATTTTATACCTACTAAGCTAGTCTAAGCTAGTCTACCACGGTTGTCATTTTTTCCCCCTTTTCCACCCACATTATAGGTCATAAACATCTGATTAGTGGGGACCAACCATTAGGCTGCTTGGCTGCTCCATGGGACTTGTGGAGGTAGCAAAGTACTGTACTTTTATTGTTGACCGTCTCATTGCAAATGGAGTGACAGTGAACATTCACATTGGAAGGCATGGGACTCCTATTCTTATGATCATTGGGGATTGTTGTGAGCAGACCCCCACCGATCAAAGGATGGATCATAAGTTATAATGTTGGGATAAGCTCCTAAAAATAAATAAATCACTAACACAGTTTGATTGCAAAGATTAACCCATTGTTTACATTGTTTGCAGCCGTCTCTCCTCTGATTTATAACATAGTGAGATGGTCTCCAGCATATGGAATATATCTCCGCTGACACATTTGGTAAGAAAACTCTTGTTTTTTGTTGAGAAATGACATACTATTCTATCTCTAACTGGAGCCTAACTGGAGCCTCGAATAACCCCAATGAATTGTAAATGAACCTCTGGGCAAATAATGTTAAGGGTTCAAAGCATCCATAGGCCATGTTTTATTTCAACACACTAATAAGGCTTCCCTGAGGACTGGGAGGAAAGTATGACCCAGCAGCATGCAGTATTGCTTGTTTTCCCAACCCAGTCTTTCAATTATGGGAAAAAATTTTTGAAGAACTTAGTGGGGGTGCATGTTCTTTTTACTGAAGTTTAAAGATACACAACATTAACCTTGGGAATCAGTATAGCTGTATAATTATACAGTGGTGCGATGGCCTCAGCATGAATATTTTTCATTTAATTAACTTATGTGACAAAGGTGTCTAAAGACTTATGTGGCACAAGTATGTGTTATTACACTCCTCACCATTAAAAGGGTACTCCGGCTCTCTGTTGCCACCTCTGTCTGTGACAGGAACTGTCCAAAGCAGGAGAGGTTTTCTATGGGGATTTGCTACCCCCCTGGACAGTTCATGTCCTGTCACAGCAGCTGATAAGTACTGAAAGATTCGAGATTTGTAAATAGAAGTAAATTACAAATCTATATAACTTTCTGAAACCAGTTGATTTGAAAGAAAAACGTGCCAAATGTTCATGACTAATATTTGTGGCCGTCGTTATCAACAGACTGATGTCTTTAGGCGCTATAATGACAGCTGTCCACAAAAACAGACGTCATTTTCTCATTGTAGGAACATAGCCTAAAACGGAACACAAAGAAGGAAAGTTGTGACATTATGGAAAACACAGGATCGATATAGATAGGGAGACCAGCCAAACCACAACACTGCTGACTGCTAGTGAAAGCGCTCAATGCAGTGAAGTCCTAGGTGCATTGCCCCCTGGGAAACATGAATATGCAAAAGAAGAGCCCGTGGAGCCTCATTGAAGTGTCTCAAAACACAGGACTAGCCAAATATCCCTCCGGGAAGGACACAGCCAAGGGGTGGCTCCTGTAAGGAAACCACCAAAACCACCATAACAAGTGGCCCTATAAGTCAATGTAATGACAAGGGATAAACCAAGGCTACGTATCCATCCACATACAGCTATTTCGGGATGTTGCCCCTCATTAGTGTGGAGCAGGATTCTTGCTAGGCTGTATGGGCATGGATACCTATCCTTGGTTTATCCCTTGTCATTATCCCTTGTCATTTGGATGGTCTCCCTGAGATCAGCAATCTGTTTCTCTTATGGCTCTACTAGGCATTGCTCCCTCCTAGCCAGAATCCTGAGGGACAACACCCCGAAACAGCTGTATGTGGATGGATACCCAGCCTTGGTTTATCCCTTGTCATTACATTGACTTATAGGGCCACTTATTAAGGTGGTTTTGGTGCTTTCCCTACAGGAGTTGCCCCTTGGCTGGGTCCTTTCCGGAAAAATATCTGGCTAGTCCTGTGTTTTTAGACTCTTCAATGAGACTCCATGGGCTCTTCTTTTGCATATTCATGTTTCCCAGGGGGCAATGCACCTAGGACCTCACTGCATTGAGCGCTTTCACTAGTAGCCGGCAGTGTTGTCGTTTGGCTGGTCTCCCTGAGATCAGCAATCTATTTCTCTTATGGCTCTACTAGGCATTGCTCCCACCTAGCCAGAATCCTGCTCTACACTGATGAGGGGCAACACCCCGAAACAGCTGTGTGTGGATAGATACCTAGCCTTGGTTTATCCCTTGTCATTAAATTGACTTATAGGGCCACTTATTAAGGTGGTTTTGGTGCTTTCCTAACAGGAGCTGCCCCTTGGCTGGGTCCTTCCCGGTGGAATATCTGGCTCTTCCTGTGTTTTGAGACTCTTCAATGAGGCTCATGGGCTCTCCTTTTGCATGTTCATGTTTCCCAGAGGGCAATGCACCTAGGACTTCACTGCATTGAGCACTTTCACTAGCAGCTGGCAGTGTTGTCGTTTGGCTGGTCTCCCTGAGATCAGCAATCTGTTTCTCGTATGGCTCTACTAGGCATTGCTCCCACCTAGCCAGAATCCTGCTCCACACTGATGAGGGGCAACACCCCAAAACAGCTGTATGTGGATGGATACCTAGCCTTGGTTTATCCCTTGTCATTACATTGACTTATAGGGCCACTTATCATGGTGGTTTCCTAACAGGAGCTGCCCCTTGGCTGGGTCCTTCCCAGTGGAATATCTGGCTAGTCCTGTGTTTTGAGACTCTTCAATGAGGCTCCACAGGGTCTTCTTTATCAATCTATATATAATAATATGCAAATGATGAAAAAGGAAACAAAATATACAAAACAAAACTTGGCCATAGTATTAATGTTTGTTTTAGAAGTGCCACACTAAATCCACTTAGAGATGCAAGTCATCCAGATCCTTGATGTCAGCTCACTTTGCAGTTGCTAACCAGGTCAGGTGTTGTCATGTTGGAAACGGCTCCTGAGACACTCCAAAGAAATCATTGTACCACTGATCAAATCAACGTAACCATGAGCTGTTGATATACCTAGATTAGAGGGGTCTGGCTACCATACAACATGTCACCTCATACCATAATCCCTACAGTAGGACAACTGTTGTTGCCTCATAAAGGCCTTTTTATGGCATTGCCCATGTGGTCTGCAGACAAATCTCTAGCTATAATTGTATGTAAGACAGGAGTGGGACTCATCACGGAAGAGGACAGACCTCCATTGCTGTCTTGCTCTGCAACATAATAGGATTTGAGAGTGGTGGCATGAGGTCATTGGCATACCTGTAGCTGGTCCTCTGGCTCGTAGCTCAATGGCGTGTAAGCACCTTCTGATGGTTTTTGTAGACCCTATTCAATATTCTAGGCTTCCTATGTGAAATCTAATTTCACCTGCAGTACAGAATAGATCAATATACAGCATTCTTCTAGAGGATCAATCCGTGCATAGATTCACTTCTGTGCCCCTTTTACTTTAATTCCGGTTTGCCATTGATATCCCAACCACTAGAATACACAATGGTGAAGAATGCTGATATCTCAACTTACACACATAACAATTTATCAGAATATTGAACCAAGATCCCAAGCATTCTATCAAGTGGTAAAAACTGGCACATTGGTAAACAAGAGGCATCAGACAATCATACGGTACTGACTTCATCTGACTTCTAGGGTTTTAGGTGATGAAAAAAAAAGCTTTCAATGTGGCTTTTATATATATATATATATATATATATATATATATATATATATATATATATATATATATATAAAGCTGCTGCCACATGCAATAGATTGGTGCAAAGTACTTGAAAATCCCAGCAACACCTCCTAATTCCTCCAATTGCATAACCTTACTACTGGCCCTTCTTGGATTTGCCATTTTAATGTGTATTTATACTAGATAAATTTAAGCTGCAGAAGGGGCGACATTTTGCCTTCCCATGCCTTATATGTGGTCACCAGAGAAAGGCAAATTCATATGGTGTGGCTGCCTTCCTGACTATAGCGATCAGGTGCAAGTGTTTTGCCTCATAAAGACTCTGCAACATCAGGCTCTGTGCACCCAGAGCAAAAGTGGGAGAATTCTGCTGCGGAAAAAATGGACAAAAATACTGTGTGTGTATGTGTGTGTGTGTGTGTGTGTTTACACTGTATGTGATATGTGTCCTTTTGATGGGGTCACTCCATCGTAAAAAAAATTCTTTCAAATTAACTGGTGCCAGAGATTTGTAATTTACTTCTATTTAAAAATTTCCAGTCTTCCAGTACTTATCAGCTGCTGAAGAGCAGGAGAGGTTTTTTATGAGGATTTGCTACTGCTCTAGACAGTTCCTGACATGGACAGAGGTGGCAACAGAGAGCACTGAGTCAGAAGGAGCAGAATACACCACTTTCTGCAGGTCATAAAGCATCTGATAAGTACTAGAAGACTTGAAATTTTAAGTAAATTACAAATCTCTTTCTGGCACCAGTTGATGTGAAGGAATGTTTTTTTCACTGGAGTACCCATTAAGGGTTCAACAAAATTTATGTAGTGACCAGAATGCACATTTTTTTTTAATGAAAATTTTGTGATGAAGGTTGGGATGTCCTAATGTTATGATGTGGATTACAGAATAACTCCAGTATTTTTTCTTATTGTTCATTATGTAGTTAGTCAGATAACATACTATATATAAATTAGCTAGGGTTACTTTTTTATTTATTCTTTTTTTTCTAAAGATTCCTTGAGTCCTTTCCTTCAGGTGGGTTATGTGATCTTAGCCAGCAGTATCTCCTGTATGATGAAACTAAATTGGCTGTCCCACACAAGATATCCACAGGGGATACAGAAGCTCCCACTACAGTTCTGATGATATTTAGAATAGTTAAATAGAGTTGATGACAGTTCAGCCTCCCTGACTCCCTCCCTGATTGATACTAACAATGCATTTGGAACATCTTCATAATGGGCTCCTATGATCCTCTCCCTGCTCCATCTCCCAATTGGTAGGGGTCTAACCATTCAGACCTGGGTGATCAAAACTTTTGACATGTTTCTATGACGTGTCAAAACATTTTTTTTTTTTTTTTAATAACAACAGGTACACTTTAAATCAATGCTGCTATATGTGACAAAATAAATGTAATTACAAGGTTGGTTGCCTTCTAATGCCATGTTCCCACACTGTAAAAAAAGGGGAAAATTCATCAATATATATTTTTTTCTATTTAGTTTGCATTAAAGGTATTTCCAATAATATTACAAAGAGTGGCACTGAAAACAGATATTTTCAAATTTTACAAAAGTCGTAGTTGAGAAGATTATACTTCCATAATGTTAAGGTTAAAGCGTAACTGTCATTTCAGGGTCATTTTTCTGAAAACATTAAATATCAACAGTTCAAGCGATTTTAAGAAACTCTGTAATAGGTTTTATGTACTAAAAGAGTTTCCTTCTGTACTGAAAAAGCAATCTCCCAGCCTCCCCCCTCACATCAGATGAAGCAGGATTTCTGTCTCCATTATGTGGCTATGGAGAGGGGAGGGGCTGTTAGGAGTGACTGAGCACGGAGCAGTCCTGCACAGCACAACACCCTGCAATCTTCTCTCAGTAAGTTCATAGATAAGCACTGACCTTTCTGACACCTGAATTTGGCGTTTTAGGTGCCCAGAGAGTCTACAAACAGCTGACCTTCATGTCACCTCTTCCTGCTCCCTCATCTCCCTCAGCCCCTCCCCCCTTCATAGGCTTACAATGGAGAGAGCAGAGCCCATCTTCACTGGCTTCTCTGTAATGAAGACGTGTTTGCCTGATAATGCACAGATAAGAAGTCGGGGGGGGGGGGGGGGGAGGCTGGGAGATTGCTTCTTGAGTACAGAAAGAGGCTTTTTTGGCTGATAAAACCTATTACAGAGTTTCTTAAAATCGCTTATACAACTGATTTCTGCAATAAAAAAAACATGACATTTACGCTTTAAATATGACCAATAATTTGTTCCATTGAAGTCAAAGCGAAATTGGCCGGCATTGCACACAGTGTACAGAATAACAGCCGAAATTGATTACAACCAAAGGCGTAGCTTCCATAGAGGCAGGGAAGGCGGTTGCTATGGGGCCCTTGGAGGGAGGGGGCCCTGCACAGGGAAGATAAGAGCCTCCTGTGTGTTTTTGCTTAACCCCTTATGTACTGCAGTGTGCAAGTGACCCAGTGTTCTCTTACATGCTGCAACACAAAAAAGGGTTAACAATTAGCTCTCTGCCTCACTACTCTGATAACCTCTGACCTCTGTTCTCTGAGTTCCTGCAGAGGTCAGGGGTTATCAGTGCAGGAGTAGTGAAGGAGAGAGCTAATTGTCTTCTGTATTAACCCTTTTTTGTGTTGCAGCATGTAAGAGAACACTGGGTCACTTACACACTGCAGTAAATAAGGGGTTAAGCAAAAGGTAGTCTGCTCCGGCACCTACAGTATGTATATAACCATGAGGCTCCTAATAGGCTGTTATAGTTAAATACAGTGGATGGACAGAACAAGTAGACATTGGCTTTCTGCTCTGCCAGTCACTGTTGTGGCTGCACGCAGGATTCTGCCTCTGGCCACAAGAGATTTATGTTTTGGCCACATCAGTGAATATATACAGTATATATATATATATGTATACAGTGGTGCCTTGGATTAGGAGCATAATTCGTTCTGGGACGGCGCTTGTCATCCAAATCCACTCTTAAACCAAAGCAAATTTTCCCATAAGAAATCATAGAAATGCAGACAATTGGTTCCACACCCCAAAAATAATGATTTATTATTCTGAATAACATGTAAAACAGATGAAACAATTCAGAAACAGCAGAATCTGTGATATTATAAGTTACTGTACAGTAATGGAGAGGATGGGAAACACAAGGGCTGACAGAGACAGCAGGGAGCATGAAGGAATGAGCAGGGCAGATGTGGGCACAGTATAGCAGCGCTCTCTGTCCGGGGAGAGAGGGGTTACAGCTATGGAGAGATTACCTCCACAGTCCTGTCCCCTGATGTGAGCCTCAGCCTGAAGTGGATCTGCTATGATTTGGAAGGTGAGGGAGACTTTCTGGGTCAGAGTACAGGGCTGTAGACCCCGCTATGCAGGCCATGCCCCTCCCCCACTCCCCCTCCCACCAGCTCTTAAACCAAAGCAATGCTCTTACACCAAGTCACAATTTTGAAAAACTGTGAGCTCTTAAACCAAGTTACTCTTAAACCAAGTTACTCTTAAACCAAGGTACTACTATATATATATATATATATATATATATATATATATATATATATATATATATATATATTATAGTGTGTAGGGGAGGGGGCCCCATACAGTTTTTTGCTATGAGGCCCCATGTATCCAAGCCACGCCCCTGATTACAACTATCCAAATAATGAACATGCTCATTATCTATTTTGCATTGCTACAAATGACGTTGCTGTTTCTCCAGTCTGGTGATCTTTACATTCCGTAGCTATAAAATAAGTTATGGAGTTATTTGATTACAGAAATATATCATTCACTTCGTTGTCCATTAGAACGGATGTTTATGGAGTTACACCATTATCCCTCACTTTCTGCATATGCCATAGTATCCTATTAGGATAACATCACTGGCAGCTCGAAGGAAGTGACAAATCTTCCGGGAACGACTTTGACATAACCCAGGGCACATTGTATAAGTGACTTCTTGTCTCCCTACATGAATGTTTTATACTTCACATGACAGCACGTTATGTTTACTAGCTCCTCAGCGTTGTGTGATTATATAATGTCTTCACGTGACTGAATGCTTCCTCGATCACTCCTTTATTCTCTGCACATGTGGTGCTATGTTACCTAGTGCATACTGTACATAGTATTGTGACTAGGCACACAAGATTAAGGGTAGCTTCACACACACCGTATCGTAGCAGATTTTCTAAGTAACTGAACACAGCTTCAAATGTGCACCATCAAATCTGCTGCAGATCCTGTATGTGTGAATGGAACATTTTTATATTAAGGTTAATATTATTGCCAAAAATGTATATAGCACTAAACAACTATACAATTTCTTTTTTAGATATTTTACATACGGAATTTATGGTTTTGTGGAGCAACTTGTCTGTGACTGAAAATAAAATACTACATCATACTACATCTACTAAGTGTGGAATTCTGTATTAGCTTTAGACAAAACATAAGGAAACCTATATACCAGGGGTGTAACTACCACTGTAGCAGCCACAGCGGCTGCTATGGGGCCCGCTGCATCAGGGGGCCAGGTGGCCTGCTCGTGCCATACACTGAGCCATCATTTGCAGCACCTGGTGGGTTCATGGGTGCTGCAAATGTCCCTTTAACTGCAAGCACTTTTGACAAGCAGTTATAAATTTATGACTACACTTGATAGCTTAGTGGCCATGTGGGAAGGGGGGGCGCCAAATCAAAAGTTTGCTATGGGTCCCAGCCATTTCTAGTTACGCCCCTACTGTGTAGATTGCTGAGGACTCAGCACTGGCATTGATTTCCATAGTTAAATGAAAATATTACCTAATCACTTTTAGGTCTCTTACCACATGCTCACACAATTATTGATCAAATAAGAACAGTGACAATGACCATGTGATTACTATGATACAATAGTATGGGCCTTGTGTTATTGTTATGTCATGGTGTGGTAATGGCCTAACCCCTTTAAGGGCAACTATCAGCAGGTTAGAAGACTCTAACCTGCTAATATGTACCTATTGCACAGGAGACGCCGAGGAAGAAGGTATGTCTTACCTTTCTCCTCAGTGCCGTTCTGTAGCAATTCCACGGTCTGGTCAGACCATTAGGAGCACTAATTGGGGGGAAAGGGGTTCCTTAAAATCACTGCCTGCCAGCACAGATCAGTCCCCATCCGGCCCGCCCCTTTCTAATGATAATGAATGGAACAGGCCGGCGGGGGCGGGGGGGGGGGGGGGGGCGGTTGGCTGCATCAGCTCTATGCAGGCAGGCGGTGCTCCTACTGCCCCCCCCCCCCCCCCCCCAGTGCTCCTAATGGTCTCATTGGACTGCAGAGAACACGACTAACTGCACTGAAGTGGCGCTGAGGAGGAAGGCAAGAAACATACTTCAGAATTTTTTCTTCCTTCTAAGAGCTATTATTTTACTTTTCAGTTGACCTAGCCATATGGGGGCTTGTTTTTTGTGAAACCAACTGTACTCTTGAATGGCATGATTCATTTAATCATATGGAACCAATGTATTGTGGTACACTTGGGTAAAGAAGACACCTACATGACTGTCCATTCATTTCAAGGAGTGCCATGTAACACCACATTCTACCCTGCAGCTTCACAACAAGAAATATGAGTGTCAGCTCCCACAGATTTCCTCAGAGATAAAACCTGTTTCAGCATATACTTAGAAAAAGGTTGTCTTTAGGGGAAATCCCTTTTTACATTATTATATTATACGTATTATTTAATATCATTCATGTACAAATCAGAAGAGTTGTAATCCTTGTTGTGTAGATGTCTTTTAAACATCTGATCAAATCTGAAATCAACCGAGCTACTAAAGCAAGAGTAAATGAACAGGTCCATAGTGGAAGTATTTTGGATAGAGGTAAGGACAGAGGCACCTTTAAACGCTAGTGTCATCACTTCACTGATAATATCTTGGGTTCCTATGATGGGTATTACAAGTAACTTAGTAAGAAGCCAAGTAAGATAATCTGTGTGATAGTACATTCTGTATTCATGTAAGATAGCATTCCTATACAGGCTTACAAATGTATATCTAATGAGGAGAACATGACGTTTACAAGGATACAATGTGTTTGAGTATTTTGGATGCTGTTGAGCTATCTTTTAACTCATTGCAGATTATGTCATATATTAAAATGGATTAAATAGTAGCAGTGACACAGACTTAACAACGTAGGTGTTGGTCAATATCGGAGGCAGCTATGATCATTTTTAATGGTTATCCTTTAAACATGTAGTCACAAAATTGAGTTAGAAAACAAAGCTTACTTTTCTCCATTTTTTTTTTTTTTACAGTTCATTGTTTTTGGAGATAAACAAACGAGCCATGAGTAAGTGTGCAGGAGTCACATCAGAAACGCATTTGCGTTGAATGCTGAGGTGGTTTTATGAGCAATGAATAAACTGAATGAATATTCTTTCGATTTGCTGGATCCAATGTTCTTTTTCCCCCATAAACAATGAATGGTTCACATGTAGTTAACCCTTTGAGGACCAGGCCCAAAATGACCCAGTGGACCACGCAAATTTTGATCTTAGTGCTTTCGTTTTTCCCTCCTCCCCTTCTAAGAGCTCTAGCACTCTCAGTTTTCTATCTACAAGCCATGTAAGTGCTTGTTTTTTACAGGAATAGTTGTACTGTGTGATGGCGTCTTTCATTCTACCATAACATGTATGATGGAATCCCAAATATATTATTTATGAAGATATAAATTGGTGAAATCGTAAAAAAGAATGCAATATGGTAACGTTTGGGGGGTTCCTGTGTCTACGTAATGCACTATATGGTAAAAGCGACATGATACTATTACTCTATAGGTCAGCCCGAACACAACCATATGCAGGTTTACACAGATGTTATATATTTTTTTTAAATGAAATCCTTTTTTTTGGCAATTAATTATAAATAAAATAGCCCTATTGTGACGCTTATAACAGTTTTATTTTTTCACCTATGAGGCTGTATGGGGTGTAATTTTTTCCACCACGATCTCTAGTTTTTATTAATACCATATTTGTGAAGATCGGACGTTTTGATCACTTTTTATTAATTTTTTTATCAATATAATGTAACATTAGATCGGTAATCCGCGCACTTTTTTCCCTCTTTTCGTGTACGCCGTTTGCTGTTCACAATGACGCTTGTTATATTTTAATAGATCGGACAATTACGCACGCTACGGTATATTATATGTTTATTTGTTTATTTATTTTTATATGTTTTATTTATATAATGGGAAATGGGGGTGATTTCAACTTTTATTGGGGGAGGGGTTTTGGGGTTGTGTGTTAGTGTTTTTAACTTTTTTTTTTTACACATTTGAAGTCCCTTTGGGGGACTTTTACATACAGTACTTTGATTTTTACACTGATCATTGCTGTGCCATAGGCATAGCATTGATCAGTGTTATCGGCGATCTGCTCATTGAGCCTGTCTGTGCAGGCTTAGTGCAGCAGATCGCCGATCGGACCGCACGGAGGAAGGTGAGAGACCTCCGGCGGTCCGTTTTAATGATCGGGACCCCCGCAGTCACACTGTGGGGGTCCCGATCGGTAAGTGACAGGGGACTCCCCTGTCACTTACACTTAAACGCCGCGGGCGCGCCGTGAGTTAATGACACGCGGCAGCGCGATCGCTGCAGCGTGTCATTACTGGTGAGGTCCCGGCTGCCCACCTGCTATGAAGCACGCTCCGGAGCGGAGCGCGCTTCATAGCCAGAGAAACACCCAGGACGTATAGTTACGCCCTAGGTCGTCTGGGGACAGACTTCCATGGCGTAACTATACGCCCTGGGTCGTCAAAGGGTTAAAGTACCCACAATTTGACCACCCCAAACCGCTTGTACCTTCGGATAGCTGCTTTTAATCCAAGATCTGTCCTGGGGTCCATTTGGCAGGTGATGCAGTTATTGTCCTAAAAAACAACTTTTAAATTTGCAGCCCTGTGCCAAACGGCCATGGCCTAGAGTGTCAGTGCATTACGCTGGCACAACCTCTCTGTCCCTTCTCCCCGCCCTCTTCATCATTAGGAATGCTCAAGGAAGGTATTCTACTATTCATCAGCTGTGAGAACACCGCACATGGGCTGGATCGTTCAGGCACCTGTGCAGTTCACTCAGAGGAATAGGAAAAAATCCTGCCAGTGGCATTCCTTATGATGAGGAGGGTGGGAAGGAGGGACGGAGGAATGGTGCAAAGTTAGGGCACAGATACTCTAGGCCACTTCCCCAATGGATGGGCCTAGGTGTACTCTAATTCACCTAACAGTCACAGGTCAAGTTACTTCCACACATGAACCATTTGTGCACTGCCCCTATGTATCCAGTCCTCTCAGATCCTCCCATCAGTGCTGTAATGCAGCATCCTGGCCCCACAATGTCTACTGTACATCTACAGTATGTCTTCCAGACCCCACCTTGATACTGGTACCTTTAAAAAATAGAAGTTATGCAATACCTGTGGTGAGTGATGTAACATTTTCAATCAGTAACAACCCTCTAGTGCAAACTGTAAAAGAAAAACAAGCTAAAAGGACAACGCCAACACAGGGATTAAAGCAATAAACTGAATCACACATTAATCTGTGTGCGGGGAAAAACAGGTTTGACTTGGGCCATACACCCACACATGATGTCCAGCAGCTGCCCAATGAGTTTTTCAAAGACATGTCACATTATAGTTTTGGGCGCCTACTTCACCACATTTAGGTGCAATGTACATAAAAAGATGACCACTCAGAAAACTCGCAATAAATAACTTTTAGCACTCAGATTTCTCATGTCTAGTTGGTCTCTTGATTTTTCCAGCAAGGCACAGTACCCATAATAGTTGCGGAGAGCGGAGACAGATGAGGCCTCCCATTGAAACACATAAAAGGCAGGATTCGGCGCCAATTCTGCAGGCCGGAGTTCATTGTGTAATTTCAGAGCCGATTCCATATTGTGAGTGGACCCTAAGGGAAATAGTTGCCTGGTGATCTACACTGGAACTTCAGACACAAAACAATATAAGATTTTAACATAAGGCGTGGTGTCCCACCACGGGTGTTTCTTGTCTTTACACCCCTCGCAAAAGTCTGTACTTCAACGTAAAAGTGGTAATGAAGTAGTACCTAAGTTTTGCCATTAGATGTCGCTAGTATGTATATTGTGTACTTAAGTATTGCACAGCTGTAGGTAACTAAAGGGTTATTGTTTCTAGGACCTGTGCACCAATGGGAGCTCTTTCTCTTTCCTTCTCTTTCTCTTGCACTCTCTTCTCACCCACTCACAGCACACGTTACAGATGCTGTAGGAGGAAGTCAAATGGAGAGAGGAAGTGTAGCTACACCTTAGTGAGTCTTTCTCTGGCTTTGGTAGAAAAAGGACCCAAGCCAGAACGATCCCTGCAGTAGCCAAGTAGGGCCCTGGCTTATGCCAGGTCCTCTGTGGAGTGTTTTTGGGACAGACGCACCTGGGACACCTTAGCACTCTTTTCTTGAAAGCAGCACTTCTGTACACTAGGCAGTGCTAAACGCACACTTAGAGAGGAAAAGTCAGGGATCACCCCAACACATGCCGAGAACCAGTCAAAAAGTGCAGGACAGTATCCTGAAGAAAGAGGAACTATATAGAGCAAAGTTGCTAGAAGCCTACGTACTCTGTCTCGCAGCGCGAGTGTCATCAGAAAACTCTGACCACTCTGCTCAACCCAGGTAACAAGGTCTGGGGCTTGTGTCGCCCAACACTGGCAGTAGGTGGTGCAAAGACCAAAGAGTCAAAACACGGCAACAAGTATTATCTCTACTCTTAAGTATTCTACTTATTCTCCTTCTAAAGTTCCGGCAGAGCACAGTACTACATTGGGTTGGGACTCTCACAACATCCTCTTCTCTACTTTTCTGAACCTGTTCTACCTCTCAGCACACAGCTCAGTCAGCACGGTTGTACTTCTCCCTAAAGGGAACCTGTCACCCCCCCATGCTGGGGTAAAGGCCGCCAAACCCCCAGCTAGAGCCCCTTATACTTACCCCATCTGTCCAAGACCCGCTCCTTGAGCTGGTCCCGGGACGGAGATATCCTTGTCGGAAGCCCGGCGCACGCACTGCTGAGATGAGTCCAACGCCCATAGAGAATGACGGCTCTATTTATTCTCTATGGGCGTCGGACTCATCTCAGCAGCAAATGCCGGGAGCGGTACTTGGCCAGATGAGGTAAGTATAAGGGGCTCTAGCTGGGGGTCAGGCGGCCTTCACCCCGGCACGGGGGGTGACAGGTTCCCTTTAAGCTCTCAGCACAGGTCGTGTCACTAAAGATTAAAGTATATTGTCAAGTCAAGATCCTGCTGTATATCACTGTATTAAGCCTTCCTGCAGTAAAAAGGAGTTTATTTATTTTAACTGGACTCAGTGGTTATTAGCTAAACACCTACACAGCCATTGCATCTTCCTTGGATCATCTCCCCTTTCTGTGGGTGGCGGTACCAATAGTCCGAGTGGGTCAGAACTCCACTCCGAGCCACCGTGATAAGCCTCCAAGGGACCCCTCACATCCTGGCAGGTTACTGACCACAGGGGAAAGGGTATAGCCAGCTTATTTAAAATAAAAGCAGGTGCCACCATACCTGTGTGCCCAACCAGCACTGGCATCACGGCAACCTTACATCTGACTGAGCTCAATTCCGACCAACCACCACAGAGGTAGCATCACGCCTCACTATCTGGCAAGTGACCAGTAGCGCCTCCAAGCGGGGTGGCACCAAGGCTATTTGGAAAGTTGGCTCTATTGGCAAGTATAGAGCTTGGCAGCCCCTGTACACTAATGTGTTTAGCCTGTGCATCTTCCATGCACCACTGTTTACGTTCCTTGTATACGGCTCTGTTATAAACATGAGGCTATCAATATATATAAACCGTTTCAAAAAATTGTTTGCAAAGGTGTCGGTCAGACAGTAAACCTTTATTTTTCGAAGTACATTTGGCTCCTGTCTTTTTGCCAGTGATGTTACTTTGACTGGAGCCCTAGTAAATCATTGACCACTTGTACGAACAGTCCAAACTCTAGTGTCATTTATCTGTATCTTAAATATCTCTAGGAGATAAGCGTATACAAAGTATGATTAAATATAACTTTAACAAGGGATCTTTTTTTATTGACATATTATTGAGGATCCTCCCGTAGTAAACAATGCATCATACTAGTTACACTTCAGCAGGAATTCGATATGTGCGGTATGATCTCTCTTTTCACTGAAAATGCAGGAGGACGCCCTGTCTCTTGCTACAGGTCAAAAGAAGTGTGTTTTGAGCAATGTACCAATGCGCTCAGCCTACTTAGAAAGATAACATTTTATCTAAAGAGCAAATATTTGCAATTCTCTAAATAGTTTTTACAGCAAAAGTCCTAGACACTGAAGAGTGAGTGGTGTCATGTTTATAGTCATTCATCTATGGCTGACTAGTGTGCTCTTCTTCAGTAAGATTTTTGTAGTCCCCATAAATAACAATACTGGGGCAACTTTTCTTAAGGCCCTATTACACATGCAGATAATTGTCCAATTACCGCCGATAATCACTTGGTGTAATAGGGCCTTTAGATCTTCGCACTGCTCCAGTCTTCTGTTATTTATCCTGTATGCATAAACTGACAACTGGGTGTTAACATTCTAAACAATTGTACTACAACCAGCTGTAACTAATGACATTTATTAGATTGGATTAAAGGCATACAACAGCAAAGTGTCAAAAAAGTATGTCAATGTATACGGCAGCATACTTGCAGCATGCTTATGGAGTTTAATAGCACAAATATAGTCCACTAGTGACTATGTTCCCATTTTCTGAACATATACTGTTCTTTCATTCTGTGGGACTCAAGATTGGCTGCTGTGCTACTGCGTTATAAGCAAGTAGTAGATGTTGAGATTTTCTGACTTGTTAACTGCAGATATTCAGTCAGTTTGAGAGCCTGTTGGGATTTCATACTGCCCGTGGCTTAGGCAGCACAAATCTACTGACAAACTCTCTGTTGAAAAAACATATGCACATTCAAAATAATTCCTATGATTGTATCCATATCATTCAACCGCTTATTGTCCTGTGTAAAAGTGCCATCTGATTAGGTTTTTTGCGGCGGTAAAATTAATCTTTGTTGGCCATGCAATGGATCGTGCTTTGTAATGCACTGAAAATGAGCACATATCTCGCTGATTGACTCCCTTTTGAGGCAACAGGTGGCCGAAGATCACAAAATGTAAAAGGACCTGTTATGTCAGGGTGGCAAAGTGCATCCTGATCTGACCCACAGCCTCTGCCCCTGCATATTTGCATTGCTCCTTGCAGGCTAAAGCCCCTATTACATGGGGCGACTGAGAGGAGCAAACGAGCGCTGTCAGTGCTCACTTGCTCCTCGTTCAAAGCTCAATGCCACTGCTATTGCACGCGACGTCAATGATCAGGTGAGTACAGGGGGGTTGCGAGGAACTGCGGGGGGTGGGGGTCTGCATGGGTGATTACTAGATTGTCCGGGCAGCCCATAGCAGATGGCAGTGGTCTGTTGCTGACGCTCCTGTTCCAAGGAGTGACTGGAGCATATCGCTGATATATTAGTCGGTTGTCTTTCAACATACACAAGACGATTGTCGGACGATATCAGTCAAATACGGCCGATAATCGCTTCGTGTAATAGGGCCTTAAAGCTAACCAAACCTGGCAAGCGAGCTTTGACAGGACACTTACAAGTAGGAATTGTTTCAAATGTAGAATCCCTGTAAGAACAAGAAATAAAGGGTAAAAAAAATCTACAAATCACTTTTGGAATCAAGTGATAAACTCTTATAATGAGTGTTTATATGGTTACACTTATTGTTAGTGCGTCACTCGTCTCCCATGTACCAGATATTCATCTTAAACGCCTCAACTTTTCATCACACTTCCATTTGTTTAAGAACCTTAGTGAATTCTATAGAAGAGCTTCCTATCTTATCTCAGCCCCCACCAAAAATTCTTTACATCTTTCACCATAGGTCATATACAGCATACATTTGACAACTCGTGCGTGCTGTCAGCTGCCTCCATATTAATGAAACACCGCCTCACCTGATAAAACAAAGCCAACGTGTGGTATACACATACAGAAGCTGATGATTGCCTGAATAACACCTGCAGCATCTGGGATCCCTCTCTCCTCCCAGGATGAACACAAAGGGCTGTTGAGTTCAAATTAGTGATGTATTCATCAGTGGCAATATGAATGTATCATCCAAATATTCCACATGCCCAGAATTGACATACAATATAACTATATATATATAAAGAAATCAAAACAATATAAAAAAAAAAACAAAAATGTTGCACCATATTGAGGACTACTGAAGTGAAGAACAAACAAATGAACTGATACCTATAGGTTTAAGGTGAACTCCTCCTGTATTCTCTGTATTCTTTAATATTTTCTTGCATATATTAATTCTATCTTTCTTCATTTAAAGTTCAGAATATATGGGAATAGTACTAAGGACGTGGAACTGGCCAGCCAAGCTTCAGAGTTCAGCATCTCTATTTGTTTTTCATACTTCAGCTACTTTATATATGGCCTATGTATAAAAATTAGTGATAACAAATTTACTAGAGTAAAATGGCAATTTCATCAGGGTACTCTGGAGACCAAAAAACGGTTTTTAATACATTGCTTTAATAAAGTTTTATTACTTACATTTTTAATGTACAAATTCTCTTCTGGTTACTGGAAGCTGTGAGGGGCAACGGTGACATGGCCCCTCTGCTGCCACCGTTTATTTTGGGAACTGCACGGCTCCAAACCCTGCAGTTCATGATGCCCTGTTGTTGCTTCCTTTACCCGTGTTACTGTACATAAGTTACCCCCATAGGCCCCGTTCACACTGCTTTGAGTGAATGAGAGGGCACGCGCTGGTCCTCTGCTGCCGCTCTCCGCTCGTGGAGATGGCATGTCAGTTCTTTGAGCGGCCCACCCCAAGGCCATTTCTTACTTGTCCCCGATCCTGTTTTAATTGGAAACAAACCTTTAAAATCGTGGAGTGAGTGTTCCTTTGCATATTCTCCCTTCCAAGAATTTTCATTGGAGCATGAGTGGCCTGTAAGTCTCTACCTGTCTTTATGAAACTAAACCCTTTTGGCCCCATAAAGTAATTCTATACTATTAGTTATATATAGAGATGAGCGAACCTCGCGCATCTGAACCCGATCGTTTGGTATTTGATTAGCGGTGGCTGCTGAAGTTGGATAAAGCTCTAAGGTTGTCTGGAAAACATGGATACAGCCAATGACTATATCCATGTTTTCCACATAGCCTTAGGGCTTTATCCAAGTTCAGCAGCCACCGCTAATCAAATAACGAACGATCGGGTTTTTGGATGGACTCGAGCATGCTATTTATTCGCTCATCTCTAGTTATATATATAATTTTTATACTTAAGCCAGATTTAGGGTCTGTAAATTACTCACCACTCACTGGGTTTTGGAAGACAGACAGCTTAATGTGTAGCTCTCATTTCAAACAAATTTGCAGAAATGAATAGTACTAGCGACTATAAGAAACTCTGTTAGAGATCCTGTTAACCAAATAAGTTCTGCTCCTCATGTACATACACAGGACAGTACATCCTGAAAGATCACCTGTGACACACACATGTTAAAGGGGTTTTACAAATCAACTGGTGTCGGAAAGTTGCAGAGATCTGTAAATACTTCTATTTAAAGACTCAAACATCACAGTATTTATCAGTTGCTGTGTGTCCTGCAGGAAGTGGTATATTCTTTCCAGTATGACACAGTGGTCTCTGCTGCCACCTCTGTCCATGTCAGGAGCTGTCCAGAGCAGTAGCAAATCCCCATAAAATACCTCCCCTGCTTTGCACAGTTCCTGTCATGGACAGAAATGGCAGAAGAGAGCACTGTGTCAGACTTGAAAGAGTACACCACTTCCTGCAGAACATGCTGCAGCTAAAAAGTACTTGTTGTTGCAAATCGTTGTAAATTATAATTATATATATTACAGAATTGAAAAATGTGAATGGTCAGCCCTATAACTACATGTTCAGTTGTACATGTGACTGGTGGCATAATGAAACAGTAACATGTAAATGGGCCTTCCTCTGATTAAGAATTGCTGTTACTAAAATTATTTTCAAGCATTTGTCTCTTCCTGACACTACAACTGAAGCATGAACAAAACCAAGCTTTTAATTTTTAGGAATTGTTAGGAATTGTTAGGAATAGTGATGAGCGAGTACTAAAATGCTTGGGTGCTCGTTACTCGAGACGAATATTTCCCGATACTCGGGTGCTCGTTTCCAGTAACGAACCCCATTGAAGTCAATGGAAAACTCGAGCATTTTTGCAGGGGACCCAAATTCGGTAGAGGGAGGGTCGTGTGGAAACCTGTCAACCTCAGAAAATGATGGAAACACCACAGAAATGGACAGGAAACAGCAGGGGCAACATGTATGGATGCCTCTGAGGCTGCCTAATCGCACCATCATGCCAAATTCTGGGCAACAGCCTGGTTAAAACAGAGGTAGGCATATGAACCACCCAAAAACTTAGCCTGACACAGCATGGCAGTGAGAACACAGGAAACCATTAAAACAGAGTTAGCATATGAAGCACCCCAAAATTAAGTTTGACACAGCATGGCGGTGAGAACACAGGGAACCATTAAAACAGAGGTAGCATATGAAGCACCCCCAAATTTAGCCTGACACAGCATGGCTGTGAAAACACAGTGAACCATTAAAACAGAATTAGCATATGAAGCACCCCAAAATTTAGCCTGACATAGCATGGCGGTGAGAACACAGTGAACCATTAAAACAGAGGTAGCATATGAGGTACCCCAAAATTTAGCCTGACACAGCATGGTGGTGAGAACACAGGGAACCATTAAAACAGAGTTAGCATATGAAGCACCCCAAAATTTAGCCTGACACAGCATGGCGGTGAGAACAAAGTGAACCATTAAAACAGAGGTAGCATATGAAGCACCCCCAAAATTTAGCCTGACACAGCATGGCGGTGAGAACAAAGTGAATCATTAAAACAGAGGTAGCATATGAAGCACCCCAAAATTTAGCCTGACACAGCATGGCGGTGAGAACAAAGTGAACCATTAAAACAGAGGTAGCATATGAACCACCCAAAAACTTAGCCTGACACAGCATGGTGGTGAGAACACAGGGAACAATTAAAACAGAGTTAGCATATGAAGCACCCCAAAATTTAGCCTCGCACAGCATGGCGGTGAGAACATAGCGAACCATTAAAACTGAGGTAGCATATGAACCACCCAAAAACTTAGTCTGACACAGCATGGCAGTGAGGACATAGAGAACCAATAAAAGTGAGTAAGGTAGCAAGTGAGCCTCCCAAAAATTAGACCTGACACAGCATGGCAGTGAGGACACAGACAACCAATAAAAAAGAGGGAGGTAGAAAGTGAGGCTCCCAAAAATTATGCCACACACAGCATGGCGGTGATAACAGAGTGACCAAGGTAGAAGCAGTAGCAGGTGAGCCTCCCAAAAATTATGCCACACACAGCATGGCGGTGATGACAGTGTTTAAGGTATAAGAGGGAACAGGTAAGCCTCCCAAAACTTATGCCACACACAGCATGGCGGTAATGATAGAGTCACCAAGGTGGAAGCAGTAGCAGGTGAGCCTCCCAAAAATTATGCCACACACAGCATGGCCGCGATGACAAAGTGACCAAGGTAGAAGCAGTATCAGGTGAGCCAACCAAAAATTATGCCACACACAGCATGGCCGCGATGACAAAGTGACCAAGGTAGAAGCAGTATCAGGTGAGCCAACCAAAAATTATGCCACACACAGCATGGCGGTGATGACAGAGTGACCAAGGTAGAAGCGGTAGCAGGTGAGCCTCTCAAAAATTATGCCACACACAGCATGGTGGCGATGACAGAGTGACCAAGGTGGAAGCGTTAGCAGGTGAGCCTCCCAAAAATCATGCCACACACAGCATGGCGGTGATGACAGAGTGACTAAGGTAGAAGCGGTAGCAGGTGAGCCTCCCAAAAATTATGCCACACACAGCATGGCGGAAGAAGAATTGGCTGTTGGCTGAGAATTGAAGAAGGAAGAGGAGGAGGATGAGGAGAGGAGATACCAAGAATCTTCATGTTGAGCTGCTTTCCCTGGGTGGACAGTTGAATTCAGGTGAAATCCAGGCTTTGTTCATTTCTATAAACGTCAGCCTGTCAGCGCTGTCAGTTGACAGGCGGGTGCGCTTATCAGTGATTAAGGCACCAGCTTCACCGAAGACCCGCTCTGACAACACGCTAGCGGCATGGCAGCCCAGCACCTCCAAGGCGTAAAGCGCCAGTTCGGGCCATATATCCAGCTTTGCAACCCAGTAGTTGTATGTAGCAAAGTGATCGGGAAGGACGTTGGTATGGTCAGCAAGGTACTTCCTCACCATCTTTCTGAGGGCCTCCCCCCTACTCTGTCTAGACTGGGGACGGTTGACATAGTCTTGCTGGGGTGCCATGAAACTGTCAAAGGCCTTGGAGAGTGTTCCCCTGCCCCTTTACTAGCTGCCTGCTCCACCCCTCCTCTCCCCCGCTTTTTGGCCAACAGAACTCTGTCCTCTGGAGCTAGTGGTGTCAGATGGGAAGTAAATTTTCAGCCTTTGCACCAGGGCCTGTTGATATTGATTCACTCTCATCCTGCATTCCTTGGCAGGAATGAGAGTGGAAAAGTTCTGTTTGTACCGAGGGTCCAAGAGGGTGAACACCCAATAATCAGTGTGATCGCCGTGCCCGCTAATTAGGTAATCGGAGGCAGCTGTCAAAGATGATCTTGCACGGTAAATGGCGTAAGCGCAAAAAAATCCCAAAGTGCAAAATTGCGCATTTGCAATTGGTCGAATCAAATCCAGAAAAATTGTAATAAAAAGCGATCAAAAAGTCGTATATGCACAATCAAGGTACCGATAGAAAGAACACATCATGGCGCAAAAAATTACACCTCACACAGCCCCATTGACCAAAGGATTAAAGCGCTATAAGCCTGGGAATAGAGCGATTTTAAGTGACATATATTTGTTAACAATGGTTTGAATTTTTTACAGGCCATCAGATACAATAAAAGTTATACATGTTATATATCGTTTTAATCATAACGACTTGGGGAACATATATATTAAGTCAGTTTTACCCCAGGGCGAACGTCGTAAAAACACAAACGCCCCAAATAAAAGAAATGCGTTTTTTTTTTTTTCAATTTCACCAGACTTTAAATTTTTTTCTGGTTTCGCAGTGTACTTTATGCAAAAATTCAGCCTGTCATTGCAAAGTAAAATTAGTGGCGCAAAAAATAAGGACTCATGTGGGTTTCTAGGTGAAAAAATGCAAGTGCTATGGCATTTTAAACACAAGGAGGAAAAAACGAAAATGCAAAAATTTAAATTGGCCGGGTCCTCTAAGGGTTAAAGGGAATGTATCGCTTCACTTTTATTCTGCTTTTATTTTCTGACTGCAGAATTTTTATTCTGTTTCCTGTACATGATGATCGGTAAAGACGTCTTGCTGAGCTGAAAAAATAGGGTTCCTCTCGGGACTAATCCAGCACTTGGTATAAAAATAGTTTAAAAATCCATTAATCTTTATTGAAGAAGATTAAAACATCAAAAGATGCATTACAGCACAGTTCATATAAGGTACAATAACCAACGCGTTTCTGACACTCTGAAAACTGTCAGGTGCTTATGTCATTATAAGGGACAATGTTCCACACCTGTTGGATATTGTAATTTATCTATAATGCCCTTTAATGAATCTTCTGATTTTATAATATTCTTCAAGGAAGATAAATAAACATATTTTATACTGGAGTGCTGGATTATACTGAAGAAGCCTGTTATTTCTTCAGCTGTAATTTTTTTTTTGTAAAGTTTTTTTTTTTTTTATATAGTACCTATACCTGATTAATATACACCTGTGAATGGCAAAGGGTTAAGGGGGGGCGGGTGTTAATAAACAAACAGATACTGTACTGTATGCTTTACAGCAGCCTACTATCGTCTTTATGTAAAAGTATACAAGTCATGCTCTAAGACCTGAGCTAGAAGGGGATGATCATGATCTCTATACAAGTATACATCTGCTTTAATGGACAGCAGATTTTCAAGATTCTTTAAAATTTTTTATATATATATATATATATATATATATATATATATATATATACACACACTACTGTTCAAAAGTTTGGGGTCACCCAAACAATTTTGTGTTTTCCATGAAAAGGCACACTTATTCACCACCATATGTTGTGAAATGAATACAAAATAGAGTGAAGACATTGACAAGGTTAGAAATAATGATTTGTATTTGAAATAACATTGTTTTTACATCAAACTTTGCTTTCGTCAAAGAATCCACTTTTTGCAGCAATTACAGCATTGCACACCTTTGGCATTCTAGCTATTAATCTGTTGAGGTAAGCTAGAGAAATTGCACCCCACGCTTCTAGAAGCAGCTCCCACATGTTGTATTGGTTGGATGGGCACTTCTGGCGTACCATACGGTCAAGCTGCTCCCACAACAGCTCAATGGGGTTCAGATCTGGTGACTGCGCTGGCCACTCCAGTACCGATAGAATACCAGCTGCCTGCTTCTGCTGTAAATAGTTCTTGCACAATTTGGAGGTGTGTTTAGGGTCATTGTCCTGTTGTAGGATGAAATTAGCTCCAATCAAGCGCTGTCCACTGGGTATGGCATGGCGTTGTAAAATTGAGTGATAGCCTTCCTTATTCAGAATCCCTTTTACCCTGTACAAATCTCCCACCTTACTAGCACCAAAGCAACCCCAGACCACCACATTACCTCCACCCTGCTGAACAGATGGCGTCAGGCATTCTTCCAGCATTTCTGTTCTGCGTCTCACAAACGTTCTTCTTTGTGATCCAAACACCTCAAACTTGGATTCATCCGTCCACAACACTTTTTTCCAGTCTTCCTCTGTCCAATGTCTGTATTCTTTTGCCCATCTTAATCTTTTTCTTTTATTGGCCAGTCTCAGATATGGCTTTTTCTTTGCCACTCTGCCCTGAAGGCCAAAATCCCGCAGCCGCCTCTTCACTGTAGATGTTGACACTGGTGTTTTGCGGGTACTATTTAATGAAGATGCCAGTTGGGGACCTGTGAGGCGTCTGTTTCTCAAACTAGAGACTCTAATGTGCTTATCTTCTTGCTTAGTTGTGCAACGCGGCCTCCCACTTCTTTTTCTACTCTGGTTAGAGCCTGTTTGTGCTGTCCTCTGAAGGGAGTAGTACACACCATTGTAGGAAATCTTCAATTTCTTAGCAATTTCTCGCATGGAATAGCCTTCATTTCTAAGAACAAGAATAGACTGTCGAGTTCCAGATGAAAGTTCTCTTTTTCTGGCCATTTTGAGTGTTTAATTGACCCCACAAATGTGATGCTCCAGAAACACAATCTGCTCAAAGGAAGGTCAGTTTTGTAGCTTCTGTAACGAGCTAGACTGTTTTCAGATGTGTGAACATGATTGCACAAGGGTTTTTTAATCATCAATTAGCCTTCTGAGCCAATGAGCAAACACATTGTACCATTAGAACACTGGAGTGATAGTCGCTGGAAATGGGCCTCTATACACCTATGTAGATATTGCACCAAAAACCAGACATTTGCAGCTAGAATAGTCATTTACCTCATTAGCAATGTATAGAGTGTATTTGTTTAAAGTTAGGACTAGTTTAAAGTTATCTTCATTGAAAAGTACAGTGCTTTTCCTTCAAAAATAAGGACATTTCAATGTGACCCCAAACTTTTTAACGGTAGTGTATATATATATATATATATATATATATATAGAGAGAGAGAGAGAGAGAGAGAGAGAGAGAGAGACAAACAGACAGACAGACAAAAAACAGAAGGTGCAACAGCAACCCACAGGTGCAAGGGCTTACCGTATTTTCTCCTCTCAGTGTACACACAATAAACACCTGCTCTGTAGATATTAAAAAGTGAGGATCTTGGCAAACTATTTGATCTAACAGAGTGTACCATGTCGCCACATTAAGGTGTCCTCAGAGATATGGTCCCTACTCTAGCATTTTCATACTAGCAATGGCCTCTCCTCGGCTGAATAAGCCTACAACTGGGCAGATAGGAGTCAAATAATCTCTTTTTATAGCACCCTTGGTACATGGGTGGAGTGCAAGCCAACAGGAGGTAGCCACATCCCCCACATTCAACAGAATATATATATATATATATATATATATATATATATATATATATATATATATTCAGAGAAAATTCTTACTAAAGAGGAATAATTAAAAAATATTAAATATATATATCTGGTAAGCTCATTTTAGGACAAAAGAAAAGTTCAGACCAGCTCACCTCACATGTGTGAACAAATGAATCCCAATGGTTCGGGTGGGGGTTGGGTGCACGGATCCAGCAGCAGCAGCCAGGCTTGAGTTCACTGTGGGACAATCATGGAGGTATGAGATCCAGCACTCCCAATACGTGTAGATGAGAAGGTTAGAGGATTAAAACATAACCTTTAATAATGAGACTTAAATGATATTCTAAAACCAACGCGTTTCGCGCAGCAGCGCTTAATCATGGTTACAATAGAGTAATGAACATGTGAAACATTAAAAGGATGCACGGACCAATCAACTGCACGAGTCAAAAAACACACATGTGCTGACTAATTGCGGGTCCAAGTCTACACGTCATCGTGAGGCGGTCATGTGACCGTGCATATCACCTGTACTAAAGGGAAAAAAGGAATGCCAATGTTAAATATTTACGTATAATAATATAATAAATCATTTCTAAAATTCATTCCATGTGGCATCCTAGTGTCCAATCGAAATATATACTCTGCTTCTTTATAAAAAAGTTTTTTCTTCCAGTCTCCTCCACGCGGGGGGCTGGGGACTTTCTTGATGCCATAGCATATAAAGCCTGCGATTTCCCCATTGTGGTGTTCTAAGAAATGTTTCGTGGCTCCTGAGGCACTGAGTCCAGAACCACTCCTTATGCCTTGTAGATGTTCTCCTATGCGTTTTTTTAGGGAACGTGTAGTGCATCCTACATATTTTAGGTTACATATTGTGCATTCTATAATGTAAACAATGTGGTGGCTATTGCAGTTAATAAAATCCTGTATTTTAAATGATTGATTATTAGTGCTGTTGAAGAAACTTTTTTTGGTGTCAAGATATTTACAGGTTTGGCACCTATTCGCACCACATTTGTAATTTCCTGTTATTTTATTCTTATTTTCACTATTGTCTACCGTGAATGCACTGGGTGATAACATATCCCGGAGTGACCGTCCTCGTTTAGCCACACAGCGATGCCCTTGTTCCAGGATCTCTGCCAAAACATTATCCTGTCTTAGGAGGGGTAAGTTTTTATTTAGAATTTTAACTATTTCTCCATACTCCATACTGAAACGGGTCGAGAAAGTTATTGGTGCAGTGGTGTGTTGCGATGTAGAAGTTTTTTTTTTTTTTTTTTCCATAAGTAAGGTGTTTCTGTTTTTTCTGTTTACTATGTTTTTTGCTCTCTTTAGAGTTCCTTGTTTGTAACCTCTTTCTTTTAAGCGTGACATGGCTTGGTTACATTGTTCATCAAAGTCTCTTTCATCGGAGCAGGACCGTTTGATTCTGGTGAGTTCTCCCACTGGTATAGATCTTAATGTGTGGTTAGGATGGTTGCTGGTGGCATATAATATGGTATTGCCAGCAGTGCTTTTGCGGTACAGGGAGGTTTGGACAGTGTTCGATTTTATTGAGGACTTTAATAATATGTCCAGGAAGGGTATCTCCACTCTTTGTAGGTTTGCTGTAAATTGTAAATTATTACAGTTATTGTTGATGTATTCCAAAAACATTTTCACTTGATCCTCCTTCCCTGTCCACACAATCAAAATGTCATCTATAAAGCGGCCGTACCATTTGATACGGTCGCTAAATGGGTTTTGGGCGGAGAAGATGTACTGTTCCTCCCACCATGCTACGTAAAGACCAGCCAAGGTGGGTGAGAATCTCGCGCCCATTGGGGCTCCCTGAGTCTGCAGAAAAAACTCCCCATTAAAAACAAAAAAGTTGTGTTTTAGGAGAAAAGCCGTTACCTCTATAATGTATTCCCGTAATTCATGTGTATAATCACTATATTTGTAGAGGTGATGCGCAAGTGCAGTCAGGGCCAAATTATGTGGGATTGATGGATATAACGAGACTACATCACAACTAAGCCACATATAATTTTCCTCCCATCTGAAATCTTTAAATGCTCTGAGGACGGAACCACTGTCTTTAAGGTAACCGGTACTCTTTTTACCAGTTTTTGTAGGAGGCTATCTACCCAGGCACAAATTTTCTCATTCAGAGAACCGACCCCTGATATAATCGGGCGTAAGGGGGGAGGGTTTTCCCCCTTATGAATTTTCGGTAGCCCGTATAGTATGGGTGTTGCTGGATGTTCCGGGATTAAGTCCATTTTCTGTTTTTCTTCTATGATACCTGCTGCGATTCCATCCTCCACTATTTTTTCCAATTTTCTCTTGAAAATTACTGTCGGGTCCATGGACAGCTTTCTGTACGTGGTGTGATCACTCAAGATTTTGTACGCCATCTGACAATACATTTCTTTGTCAAGGACTACAATTTTTCCCCCCTTATCTGCCATTTTCAATATAATGTCTGTGTTCTCTTGGAGGGATTTTATTGCGTCTCTTTCTTTCATAGTGATGTTAAAATGATTTGCACTGTTTTTAGATGTTTCCTTTAATTTTTTCAAATCTCTTTCCATACAGGTTTGGAAGATGTCCATTGCTTCTACTCGAGACCTTAGGGGGTAAAATGCAGGATTGACGTGTTTGGCTGGTACATTGTGTACGGTAGGTGAGTATAATGTTTGTGTCTCGTATTCCAAATCCATTAGATGTTGCAAGTGTAATTGTTCACCAAATAACAAATCTGAAAAATCATTGTCTTTATTCTCATTTATTTGTTCTGGGGGAGAGTTACCCCTTTCACCCTGTTTATTATGGTAATGCCTTCTTACCGTTAATAACCTGGCAAAACGGTTTACGTCCAGCATGGTCTCAAATAGGTTGAAATGTTCGGTGGGGACAAATGTAAGTCCCATAGATAGGACCTTGCACTGATTCTCAGTAAGTTTAAATTTAGATAGATTCACTATGTTGGGGAAATTTTCTTCTAGGTTCCCATTCACATGGTGAGATTCTTTGGCTATTGCATTTTCTTGTTCCTGGGAATCCCTGGTTGCGCTTTCTGTGTTATGGGAGACATTAAGGGTTGATATCCCCTGCGATTTCTGCGTGCGGGGTATCTCCCTCGAGATGGAATAATGTTTTCTTGATTTATGTTTCCTCCCCGCGCGCCTGATCCGTTTTTTGCTTGTGTTTTACGTTCTATTGTATTTGAATTCCATGTAGTTCTCCTTGTATTGGAATGTTCTGTTTGTCCTGGTTCTATTGTTGTGGTGTTCCGATTTACATTGCTACTGTGGCCACTAGCCTGGTTGGATCGTGCACCCCCCCTTGATGGAAAATGTTTATTTCTATTTTGGGTTGTGTGTCTGGGCGGTGAATCCTGGCTGTAATCAGATGTTGTGTCCAGGTCCGTAGTTTCTATTGTGTCCTGTTCCACTGAGGAGAAACTAACATGGCCAGATGTACGTGGTATATTGCCTTTCTTTAAGATGGATCGTGGTGTAAATGATCTAAACTTCTTCCACGTGTACACCTGATCTAGGGCATAGTCCCTATTGTCCCTTTGGAACTTTGTTTTTTTCACAGCAAGTATCTGATTTTCCAATTCTTCTAGATTTGCTTTCATCTTATTATTGAGTTCCTCATATTCTGTAAGTGTGGAAAATGGTTGCAGGGATTGTTTGGTCTCTTCCAGTTGTATTTTAAGCTCCGCCAGTTTTATGCCCTCATGTTTTATTATAATCTTTATCAGACGGATCGAGCAGTCAGTAATAGCCTCTTCCCACTCTATTAGAAATTCCTCTGATAAATTTGTGGTCGGGTTTTTGTATATACGTAATCCCCTTGGTATCATGTTTTTTTCTAGGTACGTATTTAGAGTGTTATAGCGTTATATATGTTATAGTGTTTTGGCAGAGATCCTGGAACAAGGGCATCGCTGTGTGGCTAAACGAGGACGGTCACTCCGGGATATGTTATCACCCAGTGCATTCACGGTAGACAATAGTGAAAATAAGAATAAAATAACAGGAAATTACAAATGTGGTGCGAATAGGTGCCAAACCTGTAAATATCTTGACACCAAAAAAAGTTTCTTCAACAGCACTAATAATCAATCATTTAAAATACAGGATTTTATTAACTGCAATAGCCACCACATTGTTTACATTATAGAATGCACAATATGTAACCTAAAATATGTAGGATGCACTACACGTTCCCTAAAAAAACGCATAGGAGAACATCTACAAGGCATAAGGAGTGGTTCTGGACTCGAAAGATTCTCGAGCCACGAAACATTTCTTAGAACACCACAATGGGGAAATCGCAGGCTTTATATGCTATGGCATCAAGAAAGTCCCCAGCCCCCCGCGTGGAGGAGACTGGAAGAAAAAACTTTTTTATAAAGAAGCAGAGTATATATTTCGATTGGACACTAGGATGCCACATGGAATGAATTTTAGAAATGATTTATTATATTATTATACGTAATTATTTAACATTGGCATTCCTTTTTTCCCTTTAGTACAGGTGATATGCACGGTCACATGACCGCCTCACGATGACGTGTAGACTTGGACCCGCAATTAGTCAGCACATGTGTGTTTTTTGACTCGTGCAGTTGATTGGTCCGTGCATCCTTTTAATGTTTCACATGTTCATTACTCTATTGTAACCATGATTAAGCGCTGCTGCGCGAAACGCGTTGGTTTTAGAATATCATTTAAGTCTCATTATTAAAGGTTATGTTTTAATCCTCTAACCTTCTCATCTACACGTATTGGGAGTGCTGGATCTCATACCTCCATGATTGTCCCACAGTAAGCTCATTTTAGTAGACTTTTCATTTACAGAAATTCATTCATTATAACCTTTTCCACTTAATTTCTCCTGGCTTGCAGAGGTTTACAATGACCAAGTAATATGTTATGATGTGACTTAAAAAAGCTAGTAGCATTTTGGGGGAATTGGATGATAAATTCCACTGATACCAACTAAACTTTAGAGACTTTACGTGGATGGGTAGTGTCATTAACAATTAATAATGTTAAATCTGCAGGTGAGGTGATATACTACTATACATCTTTGAAACTTGCTTTGTTTTTATTTTACCTGTTTTCAATTGCTATAAATTGGCCACTAGGTGTCTCACTTACTGGGAAACTGCAGTTGAGGCTCCATCACTAAGGCCATTAGGTCTTTAGTAACAGCAAAGATGAATGCTGGTTGGCCGGCAGCCAAGCGATTATCCGCCATATTTTGGCCGATTATTGTCCGTTACAGGCAACAATTGCTTTGTGTAATAGGTATTGTTAAAAGGCAACGATCAGCTGACATGCACAATATTGGCTGATCATTGTCTTTCAATAGGCTGAATTAAAACGGTAACAACAGCAGCAGTCACTATCTTCTCTGGGCCACTTGGACAATCTAAAGATTATCAGCAGCCCCTCCCGCAACTGCTGTGCATTAGCAAAATTGCTTTCTTTTGAAGTTTTGTCATATTGTCAGCAGTTGCCTAGGATCCCGACCACCGCTATGAGAGTAGGAGTCGAGCAGTGACAGGACTCAGATGGTCAGGAGCTGTGGGTAGGATTTTACTTTTTCTGTGTCTTCCTCTGACATTCAACACGTCTCCAGGGCTTGAATTGTCCCGGGAGGCCTGTGTAATGTTAGATAAAAATAATGGCAGTGCCAAGCTCTTTAAGCTCCCTGTATAGATGGCTCCACCTGTATTCCCCCCTTATAGATGGCTCCCTCCTGTATTCCCCCCTTATAGATGGCTCCCCCCTGTATTCCCCCTTATAGATGGCTCTGTAAGCTCCCTGAAAGCGGGATGTGGTGGGGCCGAGCAGTATCAGACTGGTCCACCAGAGGACCGGAGGATCCTCCTGTGGGCACCCAGCTTTAGAACCAGCTGTAAAACTAACTGACATGTTGTTTCTCACTGGTTCTTCATTGGTGAACCCCCAGGACCATTTCCTCTGGTGGGCCCCAGATACCCCAGTCTGACACTGGGGCCAAGCTGAAAAAAGGGAGATGGCAAAATCCCTTTAATGGTGCGTTCACACCTACAGGATCTGCAGCAGATTTTCTGCGGCAGATTTCATTTAAATAACTGAACACAGCATAAAATCTGCTGCAGATCTGCTGCAGATTCTGTAGGTGTGAACGCACCCTTAATATACAAAGATACAGTGCTAAAGAGCTATTTATATACAGACATAAAGAATTCAGAAATTCCAAAAACAACTATAATTAAAAAAAAAAAGGAAAAAAGACCCTGAAAAGTCTAAGATGTAATGATTTTTTCTGGTGAATGACCAAAAAACATAGGTAAAAATATTCACAAATCGAAATGGGCTGTATGCATAGGTAAATAAAAAGGAACGTAAAGAGATATTTCAGGAAAAATTTACTTTTCCCCTGTCCACAGAATAGGGAAAGCGGGAGATCGCGGGGGATCTGACCTCTGAACCCCCTGGCGATCTCCGTATTGGACCGAGCCGCCTCTGTTATTAAAAGAGCCCATGGAGCATCAGAGAGAGCCGAGTACAGCACTCTTCCGACACTCCATAAGAATGAATAGAACGGCGGGTCACATGGCAACCAGGGGTGGATTAACTTCACTATAGGCCCCAGGCTGTTGACCAAGCTTGGGCCCCCCAACCCCACTGTAACTATGGCGGCACTAGCGTGGTGTTCATAGTAAAGGATAGATAATGTCATGATGCCCTGATTTGTGCAAAACTGTGATAAAAAAGCTGCGATTTTTACAAATCATGGCAGAACTGTAGCCAGGAGACAATATACCACTGAAAGTACAAGTCTTTTTGGGTGGCCATTGGCCCCCCAGGAGCTCAGGGCTCAGGCTACCGCCCCAAAAGGACCTGTTGTAGTCCGCTACTGGTGGCAACCCAGGGCTTTAATCATAACAGAGTTGGCGGGGTCTGATATAGAGATCACCAGGGGGTTCAGAGATCGGAATACCCCTGTATTTGCCTAGGCCTTAGCATACCTGAGAGTTACCTGTCTATCAGCAGTTATGAAATATTATGTAAAGTTATCTCCCCCCAATACGGAATCAGCCACCATAATGGTCACCATATTACTTACTGCTGATCAGATGGAAACTACACATGACCAATTTAATCTTCACAGAGGAATCAAACTAGAGATCGATTCTAAGAGACATATAAGACAAGTCTGATGAATGAGAACAAAGGGTTGGGAGACTGTTTTGGTGCAAGACATGGGTGTCTGTAAATAACATAACAGGTTTGGTGCAGGAAATGGGTGCTAGTAAATAAGATAACATGTTTATCACCCTGACTACGGTTTAAAGCTGTTGAGATTTCAAAAATATTTAAAAACATTGCATTCTAAACCACTAGATTTACCACATTAACCCTTGAGTTTTACACGATATGTGCAGTATTTTAGAGAACTTAATTTATTTTGACTTGTGGAATATCTGACATCCTACAAATGGTATCCATGGTCTAAAAAATCTTTACCTTTCATTGATTTATTTTGAATACTGAATAAAATCCACTGTACAAAGACTGATATCACATACATTCACCATATAGAGGTAGATAACAGCTCTACACAGTTTCTGTGCACCATATAAGTGACAGGTTGGTGCTTGCTTCTCCTCGCAAATAGTAATAGGACCATTAGGCTTTATGCACACTGAGCCATGGATTCCATGTGGATCCTTTGTCAAAATCTGCACTAAATCCACATCGTATTAATCTCAATGGAAGATTTTGAACCTGCATCAAGAATTAGCATATCACTTCTTGATATGATTTTTCCCATTGGTGTTAATGGGACTTTTAAAACCTGAACCGCATTAAAAAGTTAAAAAAAAAAAGGATCAAAACCAAGTTGCTCTTCAGAAATCCACTGATTCTCTGATTTTCTTGCCAAGACTGCCTCTGATTTCAAATACCCATGCAGTCATCCTAAAGTCTTAACTTCGGAGCTCCATAAAAAAAAAAAAAATACTTCTCCGCTCTACTATCCCACTTCAGTCGGCCCTATGTCAGCAAACTTTCTTAGCACCTCTGTTTAAACAAGTATTGAAACAAGAAGATGATGTCACAAAGCAGAAGACAAATGGTTTTCCAGCTGCACCTCTTAATGCATTCTTAAATAATCCTCTCCTCATTAGTAGCAATTTCTTCCAGATGAACTGAGGACCCACAATGGAAGGATCTACACTGACTCATTAATGAACATGATTTATAGAAGAATGATATGCTGAAGTCTTGGAGCTTTTTATTTAATTAAATGTGAAATGTTAGCGTGACTTCTGCAAATAAACAGTAGGTGAAATTATCTATAAGTCTGTCTTTTGTAGTGAAAAATCCTGTTCAAGCAAGCAGTAATCCAGCAGGTTCACCAAGAGGCTACCGAGCCTTTAGTGGAACGCATTATACTGGGTGTATGCCTTCTGGAGTGCTGCCAGTTTTTCCTGTTCCTTTTATGACAGGCACTTCTTCAGAATTTACATTTGCCTAATCATGGTATTACACTATCTGTCTATAACACATAGGGAAAGCACATCAGGGCTGTCAAACCAATTACACAGGGAATGCAGAAAACAAAGTGCATTATATGATCTAAAAAGACAACGCGTTTTCTGCTAATTATCGAGTTAAAGGTTGACAAATGCTGAACACAGGGGAGTACATGGACTCGTAGTTTAGATAAACATAGATGCACTGATAGGCTCACCAAGTGCGGGGCGGCAGGTAGGGCGTGATAGCTATCACTCTACACTATCACATACCACATCATCTCGCAGCCAGTCTAGTAGACAGCTTACACACGCACTGCCTGGAAACAACATTCACAGGAAAGATATGCAAATGGTATATTTTTTCCCTCTAAAATATTTCCGCTACAATAGTTTTATGCTATATGATGATAACTCTTAAGGCCCTATTACACAAAGCGATTATTGTCCGTATTCGGCCAATACCGACTGTTACAGCCGATACCGACCGTTACGGCCAATAATTGTTTTTGTAATAAAAACAATAATAGAAGACAACGATCAGCCGACATGCACGATGTCGGCTGATTGTTGTCTTTTAGCATGTTGAAAAATCAAGGATCACGATAGCAGTGATCTGCTGCCGTCACAGGCCGCCTCTATATTCAATGGGCTACCCAGACGATCTAGCGACCCCCCCCCCCCCCTGCTCTTACCTGCTTGCTGCCGACACATGTAATAGCGCCAGCAGCGAGCAGGGAACATGGAGCAAGTGAGCGCTGACCTGACAGGTCGGCTCTCGTTTGCTCCCTCTTGTCCCATGTAATAGGGGCTTCAAGTTGGTATAAAGGGATAATCCAATTCTGAAGCTAGTAATGCACATGAGATATCTTTGAACTGAATGTTTATTCAGCCAACAGGTATCTCTCGCAATCCTTCCCATATATAGTGACACTAAGATTGTCCACGTGTACTTGTGCTCTTAATAAACAGAGGGGAGAAAGGTGCTGCAAGGCACCTCATACATCAGCTTATCCCCCCCAAGATATAAAGGATTGGGCAGTTGAACTCTAACATGCTCACTCCTTCATCCTTCCAACATCTGCCATCAGGGGAGCCACTATAGGCATTAAATGGCTGACCAGTCCCACTAAAAGGTTCAACCAACACTTACTGTATCTGGTGTCTATGGCCAATTTTACGGACAAGATCCATGGCAAAATTGCAACTATCTGACATTAAATATGTCATTAAATCTGTCCTACCACTTTCTACTAGTTTGGAAGCTGAGCAGTGGTGACAGCCCCTTTGACAATCTATGGGCATTGTTGGAGTTTATGGAATTTCGAGTGGACAATTATCACTATTCAATTATTATTAGACCTCAACCTCATCCCATGTTTCCATTGAAAAGAGAGCAATAGTGAACGCCTGGTTTACAATTCGTGCTCTCATTATGATATACGTAGCTGACCCTACAGCACTGATAGCTGATTGTGAACAAGAGGGATAGGCCATCAATATTAAAACTGATGGGGGTCAGCCTCAGCACCTCTTTACACATCATCTGCTTGAGGCTGCACAAGTGTTGCATATGTATTAATGTTTACTGCTGCTCATTCCTTGTTCACTTTTAGTAGTGGTAGTGCAAGGAATAGTACTGCAGTACCTTGCATCACGGCTACCAATAATATAGCGGCTGCAAGAATGAGTAGCAGTAAACCCTGAAGAAGCTACAGTGCTTGATGAATACAGCTGATCAGCTGAGGGGTCAGATCGACACCAACCTAAAACCGACTGCCTATCCAGAGGAAAGAAAAACAATTTTTATAAGACTGGATAACCAATTTCAAACCTCTGGCATAGTGTCATAGTGAAATGTCAGAAGTTTGTATTGGTCGAGGTCTGGTTGCCGAGACCCCCACCGACTGATACAAAAAAGGGGTAGGCGTATGGGGCTAAACATCTGTGAACCTCTATCTCCTCTCTTAACAGCTATAGAGAATGACCATGGTTATAATGAAAGTGTATGGGACTTCCGTTTTATGGAATTGCCAGAAGTCTCATAGACTTCCATTATAATTCCATATACTGCTTGTTATAGCCCTTTAGAGCAGAGATGAATGTCAGAAGTTTGTTGAAATGACTGGTACCCTTTGAGTTAGTTATGCCCTATTCACAGTATGCACAGGATAGCTTACAACTAAGAGATTGTGGGGATGGCCTGACCAATATTCTTTATCAATCTACTGATGTGGTTTGTCTTCAAGGGTTGGTTGTAGTTCCATACAGCATATCTTTCCTCACAAGAAGGAATAATGTTACTCCACCTTACTGGGTCCTCAGCCCCTGGGCCATTTAGCAGCTGTCACGCCATAGTTTGTGTTATGCCCATGGCCCATGTAAAACAAAACAAGTTCGGAAACCAAGTTCTTCCCTGTGCTCTTAGATGTTATCTTAACTTTCTTTTCTACAATAGGAATAGGTTATTTAGAGCATCTGTCAACTGAGCTGCTCGCAGTCCACCCACTGAGGCACAGATATCACGTTTTATGGTTTTTACCACAAGTTAGCTAAGTAAATACTTTTCTAAACCAACGTTTGATCCAACCTTTTTATATTGACTTATTTAAGAGTGAGTGAACACTCAGTTTGAATAAATCATGCAGTTGTAGGGTACAGTCAGTATATGCAAATCTATACCTTTCGTGTCAAAATGATGGACATCTATTTTTTTTTTTGGCTGCTCTACGGCTGTCTTTTTAGACGGCCATTATTTTAGGTTAAAATATGGCCATTTTTTAATGTTGTGACATTGTGAGAACATAGCCTATAGCCTAATTTAATTTTTAATTTTGTAACAGCTACAAATAAGGTGTGACGCTTCTATTAGGCTATGTTCACACAACGTCGTTTTTCTGCCATTTTTTGGGGACGGACGGACATGATTTTAATGCCAAAATATGGCAGTATAACTCCAAAATACAGCATAATTTGCATAATACGGCTGTATTTAAATGTTAAAATAGGTGCCTTCCAAAAACACAGTCATAAAACGGCAGATAAAAAAAACATAGCCTTACAATGAGCCATAGTAACAATGGGGCTAGCTTTTGGGTCTGCTAATTTTATGATTGACAGATTGGCATCCTTTTCAAGAGTTCATTTGATTTTATTCATTTACTGTTACTGTTCAAACAGATCTCTTAAAATATACATAGGTTTTCACTGGGGCTTCTGTCTTGATTAAAAGTGTCCATTTTGGTATTTGTTGGACTAGTTTCTGGCAGGATTAATTTTTTTTAACAGAACAGACTAACATAGACCTATCGTTCAATGATGGAGTCCAACAGCATCAAATAAGACCAAGTCCAATGTAGCGTATAGGGGATGCACACTGGATAACAACAATCCCAAATGAAGGCTGTGTTAAACTTACAGAAGATGAAGACGTCCAATAGCATCTCGTCAAACTTTATTGCATATCCCAAGTATAACAAGTGCAATGTATTGACCTTAGCAGGTCTTTGTTAAGCATGTAAGCAAGAGAGTGTTCTAGTGGTATATATAAAGCATAGTAACATAGCTTCCATTTTAATGACATATCTAAAAAGTATATTGCAAATCCATTCACATGTGCTCTTCAGTGCTCGGAACGCACCTGAATTTATATACAGCATGTGAATGGATTTGTAGGATAAAGCTGCAGGGCTCAAAAAGCATCTGTGCTTATGCACAACATGTGAGTGGATTTGTATTATGGAGCAGCAGAGCTTGAAACGTATCTGTATTTACTGTGTATATTACATGTGAATGGATCTATAATATGGAGCAGCAGAGCTGAGTTTTACACAACTTGTGAGTAGATTTCTCATATGAACTGTGACACACCCGGGAAGGACATATTCACTCTGAAACTTTAGTTTGCATAACTTAAAACCACATATACCATGCTTCCAAGTTAGAGAAAAAAAATATTTATTTGGGAAATGGACTAAATGTAGTTAAAGGGATTGTCTGAGCAAAATGTACTGATCTGTTTGGCACCACACTACACAGTGTATTGAGTTTGTCTCCGTTTATTGTGTTGAGTTGGGGATGTGTAACTGCAGGTCAGGTCCTATTCACTTGGACAGGACCTGAGGTGCAGTTACATATCGGACTCATATGATAACATATTTTTTGTTGTCAATATTCTGAAAGATAGCATCAGAGTAGAGTGTAAATGCAGTGTGAACCCAGCCTAACTTTAAAGGGATTATCCATCTTAAAAAAAAAAAAAGAAATTCAAAAAGGGCCCACGTTCATCGTCCGTTTAGGATCCAGTCAGCAAAATGGTCTTCGGGAGCGGACGTCATCCAATCAGCAGCCTGAGCAGGCATGGGCCGTACCCTTGGAATCTCTGCTCAGTGATTGGTGCCATGTTTATGGCCAGTAACCTCAGATGTTTGTGATTGGCTACAGTGGACATGTGACATCTGCTCCTAAAAGAAGACCAGGGTGCCGACCGAGCTTGAAGCAGCGTGGGATGGTTTGGGTGAGTAACTACTTATTTGCTATTTTTAATAGTTTGAGGCCCTTTTAAAATAAAAAAAATAAATAAAAAAAATTGGATCCATAAAAAACTGAATGTTGTTCTTGAAAGGCTTCCTGTTCTTTTTTCAAAGATATAAAAGGACGCTTCAACGGGATGAAAAAATGTGGTGTGAACTGAGCCTAAGCCTGCTGTTTAGCTGTTTTGTTGTGTGTTGTCACAAGCTGCAGGTCTGATGAATGCATAATCCGCTCCGGTGGGTCTTCTCTGAATCCCGTCTGAAGTGTCACACTGTCCCATAACAGGGTGCTGAATATCAAAGATTTCCTGCTGAAAACCAAGGCAAAGGATTAAAACATCAAAAGAAGAATACAATCATTCCGCTTCATTCCATGAAATACATCTGGCGTCTTTTTCAGCAGTCCACAGGGTTGCTGCAACCAGTCAGAGTTTGCTATGGAGCCCACACAATCCCAGCAGTTTGCTGACTGTCACAACAAACATGTCATATTTTGTTCCGGAACTTTGTAGTAATGCATATCGCAGCTACGTTACCCACCTCCAACCTGCTGAGGAAATAGCACTGGATCCACAACAATTGCTTGTAATGACTAGTTTCATCTAGAGTATGATATGTCTGAATTTTCCCAGAAGTGAATATTTTAGTGTAATCTTCTTACTTTTATATTATTACCTATGAATATGGAGAGGTTAGCAATAATCCCTTTCTAGCATTTCACATGAAATAAAGTTTTTCCGGAAAGTAACTAAAGGGGTAGCATTAAGGGTGTTGTGGCACAGAGTGAAACCAGTAGGCCTAGTTCTGTAGTCCTGAGACCTTCTGTGATCTTCTCTGATCTACTAACACATGGTAGTGCCCTTCATTGATTAGCCTGCCATCTGATTCGAATGATTGCAAGGGCCGAGTTCCATTGTAGTATATGTAGCCTGACTCCTGTAATAAGTTGGAGCGGGCAGTGGGCCGGGGAGTGGAGCACAATGCGCAAACTTCACCATGCAATAACTCAGGACTGCATCCGGTTGAGTCCTGGTGTGATACAAACTTTTGATGTTTCTGGAGAACATGTCAGAAGTTAGTAAAATTACAGCAAAGCTTTAAATTCCTAACACTAGTGAGAATAGCCCTTACTTTCTAGAAACCTCTGGTAGACACTTTTAAACAGATCTGAATAAAGTAATAAAAGGGGCTCCCTGCTGCACACTTCCGCCAATTCCACGTCTCAGAAATAAGCCTTCTGAGACATGGTGGGGCCGGTGGATATTCTGATCATTGTGCGTGGATGAAACCATAATCGCAATATGCCCCAGTCCCCTCCATATCTCGGAAGGCTTACTTCTGAGACATGGAAGTGCTGGAAGTCAGGGTGGCAAGATGGCTGATGGTTTGATTGGAAGGGTTTGGGAGTTAAGACTCTCACTAATTGTTAGATAGAGCTGGGAGAAGCATGTGGCTGAACACTTCTCTCTGTGGCTCATTGTGATCATTATCTCGCTACAGGAGACAAGCTCCATTGCAGAGGTGGCTTCTGGGTAATTTCACTTTCCTGCACGTGCACTTTCCCTTCTAAGAACCTGTAAAAAACAGAGATAGTAGTGTCGGCACTGACCCAAACTTTAAGGAGCAGATTCCAAGACCTCTGCGTGAGATTCCCAGCTCCGGTGTCATTTAATTTCTCATGGTGCTCAGCCAAAAGGAAAATCCAGCAATCACTTGTAACGTAGAGAGTATGATGAAGGCGGCACTCACCGGGGATGATTAAAAGATGTTTTATTTGGATAACATGAGCATCAGCAAATAATGCTTTCCAAAGAACAATAGAGCGACAGCCGTTTCACATATACCACGCTTCTTCTCGGCTCGAAAAAACATGGCCACTTTTTTTCAACAACACGACTCTTGTCTCCAGGTCAGGTGCTGTTTGCAATTAAGCTCCATTCACTTCAATGGAACTGAGCAGCAAAACCCCGTCCAAGCTGGAGACAAGAGTGGGGCTGTCTCTGGAAGAAAGAGGCCATGTTGTAGTGCTGGATAACCCCTTTAAGGCTATGTTTCCACACAAGAAATAGTGAAGGAAGAAGGACTATTGTGGTGAGCCCGGCATATTATACAAAAAGCAACTTTATTAGATGATCATAAAGTGCAGAGTACATAGAAAGTGCAATTATTCCATAAGTGTGCAATAGAGGTGTGAATGAGTTATTAAAAAAGCTAGGGTGCTGTCGGGTAAGGTGACCCTGTTATACCCTACCTATACTAGTTGAGGGACCGCTGGGTAAGGCGTCCCTCCGCCAGACGGTTTCTGGCCCTGCACTGATTCGTCATATAGAGGTATGTAGGCTGTCAAGGAAGTATATATGTCAGATCGATGGCTTTAGTAAAATAGGCACCGATCGGTTGTGCAGTAAGGGGAGTTAGGAGACTAGGATGGTGTCTCAGGTCAGTACACGGCAATAATGACTCATAACATTCGTATATACTATCGTGTGTGCTTTCTACAATTCCTATGATATTAGGAGTGTGTAGCAAGTTTCCACTTCTTCCAGTTACTCCGACGCGTTTCCCCTCGGTGGTGTACAGAGGTTCATCAGGGAGGTATCATGGAAGTATTATGGTTTCGGTGGTCTGGAGGACCATCTAGGTTGAATAGAGAAGAGGAAAGGAGGGGGGAGTTATAGTGTGCTCAATAATGGGGCACCCCTCACAAGCATTACATTTGCCTATCATTTCCAGACCTACATCAGGACCGATCAACATTCTCTATGGAACACCAACTGCTTCCAAGACCATTTCCACACTAAGATATACTTCTACCATCGACCATAATTTGCTTGTGAGGGGTGCCCCATTATTGAGCACACTATAACTCCCCCCTCCTTTCCTCTTCTCTATTCAACATAGATGGTCCTCCAGACCACCGAAACCATAATACTTCCATGATACCTCCCTGATGAACCTCTGTACACCACCGAGGGGAAACGCGTCGGGGTAACTGGAAGAAGTGGAAACTTGCTACACACTCCTAATATCATAGGAATTGTAGAAAGCACACACGATAGTATATACGAATGTTATGAGTCATTATTGCCGTGTACTGACCTGAGACACCATCCTAGTCTCCTAACTCCCCTATAGACCATTTGCGATTTTTTTTTTACGCCGATCGGGCCCATCTGCGACTAAAAAAGGCATTTTAGCCTTTTAATAAATCTCCCCCATAGTGTGCACACTATGGGGGTGATTTGTCAATGGGTGTAAAATCTAGACTGGTGCATACTGCCTGCCTGTGATTGGTTGCTGTGGGCAGTTTGCTGCAGACTAAATTTTACACCCTTTGATAAATCTCCCTCTATTTTTCTACATAGTCCAGTGTATGGAATATGGGCTTCACTCAGTACGTGTGGCTTGACTACTTTACACATTGGGAAAAGCAACAGACTGCTCGAAACAGTGTACCTGTTACAAAATATGTCTGGGTTCACACTATGTAAAACTGACAGTTATCATTATACATGGTGTGTACCTAGCGAAAGTCTGTGTGACATGTTTGCCAAAAGTGGCAAGGAGACCTTGAACTTTATATTGGAGGGGGGGGGGGGGGGGGGGGGGGGGGGGGGCTACAAATTGCCTTTAAGGAGACATAATAACAAAAGTATACTCGTCCCCATGCCCTCGTAGCGCTTCCTTAACCCCTTAAGGACCGGGCCAATTTTCGTTTTCGTGCTTTCATTTTTTTCCCTTCATGTGTAAAAGGCCATAGCGCTTGCATTTTGTTACCTACATCTTTTACATAAAATATGCTGCGAAACCAGGGTGGGTGGGTGTGGATACGCTGTTACTACATTCGCCCTGGTCACCATGATCTGTACTTTCTAGCGGTACCTTCCTTGCATATGCAATATGCGGCCGTTTGATCACTTTTTATAACAATTTTTCTAGATTTGATGTGACCAAAAATGCACAATTTTATATAGATTTGTAAATTACTTGTATTCTTTCCAGTCTGACACAGTGCTCTCTGCTGCCACCTCTGTCCATATCAGGAACTGTCCAGAGCAGTAGCAAATCCCCATAGAAAACTTCTGCTGCTCTGGACAGTTTCTGTCATGAACAGAGGTGGCAGCAAAGAGCACTGTGCCAGACTGGAGAGAATACATCACTTCCTGCAGGAAATACAGCAGCTGATAAGTACTGGATTTTAAAATACAAATCTTTATAACTTTCTGAAACCAGTTAATTCTACTAAATTCACTACAAATTTGAACCAAGATTAACCCCTTAGGGACACAGCCAGTTTTGGCGTTTATGACATGGCCACATTTTTAAAATTTGACATGTGTCACTTTATGCATCAATAACTTTGGAATGCTTTTAGCAATCCTTGTGATTCCTAGATTGTTTTCTTTTGTGACATATTCTACTTTATGCTAATGGTAAATTTGGGTTGAATTTTTTTTATTAAAAAATTGCATTTCCCTACATATGAAATTCTCTGTCAATAAGGAAAATAGTAATACTACATAAAATATTTATTAATTCATATCTATAACATGTCTACTTTATATTAACAGCATTTGGTGAACATGATGCTTTTACATTTTTAGGCCATGCTCATATGTTGTATGACACCGGCCGTTCTGTGACCCGGTGAGGTCAGAAAAGATCATCCCAGCCGGTACTGCAGTACCAGCCGGATGACCTTAACAGCTAATGAATATGGATGCGGGCACATCCATGCGCGCCCGCATCCGAATTCCCCACTGCACCGGCCACATGATCCAATGTGTGAACTGACAGGGTTTTCTGCAGCCGCTATTCATTGAATAGCAACCACAGAAAAATGACATGTCAGTTTTTTGCGGCACCATTAGGGATCCCGGACGGGGTCTATACCATGTGATTCTATGCTTTCACATATAACGTGTGTGTGTGTATAAATCACGGCCGCTATTGTTACGGCCATGATTTCTACAACACATACGTTGTGTGAACATAGCCTTAGGATGTTAGAGGCCGTAAATGTTGAGTAGCAATTTTGAAATTTTTCATGAAATTTTTCATAATTTTTTAGGCACCAGTTCAGTTTTGGAGTATATTTTAGAGGCCTGTACCCTAGATACCCCCCCAATTATTTACCCCATTTTGAAATCTTCACCCTTTCACGTATTCAAATTTACATTCATACAGTTTTTTTTAACCTGTCAGGCCTCAGAGTCACAATGACGCTGATCTCAGCTTTGCAATCCATAGTAGCAGCCTAGAGCAATACAGCATTTATCTTATGGATCAGTGCTGTATAGGTATACTGCGGATTTTGCGGTGGTGGTGGTGGTGGGGCAGCTACCTGGGCTGCACCTTGATGTATGGGTGTAGGGGCGCACTACTTTGCCTTGCCCCTAATGTTGCCCATCACACAACCACTGGGTTGTGTATATAGGATGTATATTTATGGTGGTGTCCATGTTGCTATGATATGCTATGATTGGTGTGACCCTGTTACTTAAAAAAAAACTTTTGACAAACCTTGCAGATGTAGGTATAAACCTTGCGACGCATGTTTTTTCTCCAAGATATGAGTGTCCCATTAATCCAGGGATATACACATACATGCAGGAGTTCTACTAGCCACTGCTCCATCCTACTTGTGTTCATTGTGCAGGTGATGGATCTGTGTAGCAGCAGATGTCCAGCTTTATGACTCTGCAATATGTAATGGTCCCCCAACTCCCAAGCATAATAAGTTTAACCAAAGAACACAAAATAAAGACACAACACATTGTAATCAGGTGTCACAAGGGCCCAATTTTATTTAAAATTACATGACAATGAAAATGGCAGACCCCCGACTCACGAAGAGTCACCCTCCAGCACTCAGGCAAGGAAAAAACCCCGTGTGGGGGAAACCTCGAGGGAGCCATGGCTGGAGAGTTGCCCCTCCCCTGGGCTTAGAGGGTAATACCATACTATAAATATAATAATCTGGATGTGAGAGAGATCTGGCTGCAATATCTGTAACCTTATTGATGGCTAGGCGGATGTATCTCTTCTCTATAACAGATCCAGGTCCACTTCTCAAGAAGGTGGAGACTTGATGAAGGGGTAGTCTAAAGCAGACCACTCCTTCTCCCCTGCTAGAACCTCCAAATTACATCAAGGGTGGGGGGCAGTACAGTAGTCAAGCTCATGGTCCTCTGGCGCATCCAAGATGGCACTGATCAGGGTGCGACATAATCGCTTGTCATCACAGTGCACGGTTGCCATGGTTACTGCAGGTAAACACATCTGAAGCATTAACCCATTAATGACTGGTGATGCGCTTTACTGCAGAGGTCACTAAACACACTTGTGACCAAGCAAACAGCTTATGGTTAGGCCGCACTAAGAACACTAAATAATATGGTTTGATGTGGCCCATAGCAACCAATCACAGCTCAGCTTTCGTTTCTCAAATTACTCTGGTAAAATAAAATCTGAACTGTAATTGGTTGCCATGCACAACTCAGACAGTCTAACTTGCCCATAGCAACCAATCAAAGCTTAGCTTTTATCTTAGAAGAGCTAGTTAAGATATGAAAGGTGAGCTGTGATTGGTTGCTATAGGCGAATCAGACTGTGTTTTATCTCTGCCAGAATGATAAAGCTCCATTGCTGTAAAGATGATGATGATGCTGATAATGACTGAAAACACAAGACCTCAAGCTTCCCCATAATGCTTTGCAGTCAGCCCTTCCTCCATGCCTCCCAACTTTTTGGAGGGACGCTTGTGGTTCACAGACATTTCTATACACTACAATTCCCAGCATTTCTGGTCACTGGTTTAGAATCCACTGGTACATGGTTATATACAGCAGATTTGGTAACATGTAGGAGACTGCTGACAATCTGATGTAATTGTATGTTGAAATGGCTGCTAAAGAGTATTATAAATAAAGCTGTTGAAATGAATAGACAAGGAGGGGATCCCTACCTGGAAATCCTCCAGAGTATAGACAAGCAGTATGGGTGGCATGTAAAACTACATTTCGCAGGCTGTCATAGGAAATTGTTGATCACTGGAGAAACTGAATTTACAGTACAAAAGGGGTTGTCTAGTTGGTTAAAAATAAATAGTCTGCAGTATTAAAGGGGTACTTCAGAAAAAAATAAATAAATAAAAAATTCAAATCAACTGGTGACAGAAATTTGTAATTTACTTCTTTTAAAAAAATCTCTAGTCTTTCAGTACTTATCAGCTGCTGTATGTCCTGCAGGAAATGGTGTATTCTTTCCAGTCTGACACAGTGATCTCTGCTGCCACCTTTGCACAGTGCTGTGTATGTGACCAGCGATGCTAGCTCACTGCTAGTAACTTGTCAGTCACTCTAAGTTTCTTGAAAGGAGAAGTCCCATGAAACTAAAAAAATCTCAGGTAGGTAGGGGGTGTGGGAACATAGTAAAGAAAAAACTTACCCATCCCTGTGCCCTCGTAGCTCTTCCTTAATGATATTCAATAGCCACCAGTCTCCTGCAGCTCCTCCAGCTGCAACATCACATACTCGGCTGATGGATCGCCCGCTCAGCCATTCACTGACTGGGGATGGACATCGCTGCAGTCATTGACTGGATGAGCAGGCAATCCATCAGCCAAGTATGTGACATTGAGCTGGGGCCGTGACATACACAGAACCTGGTCGCCCTGCCTGCCTCTCATTTGGGGTAGGGCCCACCGGGGGATTCCTTTGCGGCACTGTGGGCCAGTCCTGGCCTGCCATGAACCATACTGTTTATGTAACACCAGTTGTATACCTTGTATAATGAGCTGTATAACTTTGTTATATACTATGTTTATTAAGTCATTTCATTAAATCAAGGTTTATACTTTATACTTTACTTTATACTTTTTTTTTTTTTAGAAATAGATCTATTCCTTTTATAATGTCCTGATCTCAGTCAGCTGATTGAGGTTGTTACATTGGATCAGGGAAACCATCAGACTGGATTCCATGACTAAAGACAAAAACATGTTCTTCTGCTGTGTGCAGCTCACGGATACATTGTAACAGACAAAATGTCAATTTGTCCCCATTGTCGTCCTTAATCTTGACATACACCTCTACAATATTTAATCACAAGGAACACCGCCAGCTCTAATCTCTAGTGTTTATTGTCTTCTATCCTTGTATTATTTGCTCTTATGTAACATGCACAACACCTGAGGTATGTTGGTGACATGTCAGTATAGAGAAACACCCCCACCATTTTCAAGAATGGAAACATGCTGTGTGAAATGGCAAGATATTGTAGTTTCAATAACAGACATGGATCACTGAGCGCTCATAATAGCAGCAAATATCCAACAAGGCAATGTAAAAAGCGGAGGCTGAAGGTTCCCTGGGAGGTTATTTGTTTATATGTAAAAAATATTTGCTTAACTGATATGAACTAATAGGGCAATGTTTCACGAGTTTTGCTTGTTATGTTTGTTATTTACACTTTTATATGATATATGTACAGTGACATTCTAATGTATCTTACATTTGTTCTAAATAGAGATGAGCGAACCGGGTTCGGGTTCGAGTCCATCCGAACCCGAACGTTCGGCATTTGAATATCGGTGGCTGCTGAACTTGGATAAAGCTGTAAGGTTGTCTGGAAAACATGGGATACAGCCAATGACTATATCCATGTTTTCCACATAGCCTTAGGGCTTTATCCAACTTCAGCAGCCACCGCTAATCAAATGCCGAAAGTCCGGGTTCGCATGGACTCAAGCATGCTCCAGGTTCGCTCATCTCTAGTTTTAGGGAACAAACCCACACACCGTATACGCAGCAGATACGCAACAAATACGCAGCAGATTTGATGGTTTAGATTTGATGCTGTGTTCAGTTATTTAGATCTAATCTGCTGTGTATTTGTTGCGTATTTGCTTTGTATTTGCTGCGTATCGCAGCAGTAAATACGCTGCGTATACGGTGTGTGGGTTTATACCCTTAAAGTATATTCTTTTCAACTATGTACAGTACATTTTCTATCCTTAATAATTTGTTACAAAAAAAAATGATGTGATAAGGGGAACTATAGAACATATTCTCAGCAAGAAGAAATATAGAGACCAAATCAGATAATTGAAACTTATAAACCAATTAAAAATGAGTAATATAACTTTATTAAATTAAAAATAAGTAACTTTTTCCTTTTTTTGTTTGTTTGTTACATTTTTACATTGAGTGGCAGCAGTAACAGATGACATGACCCCCATGCTGCCACCAATGGCAGTGTTGGGACCTGCAGGGCTGTACAAGCAGAGCAAATAGGGATAACTGTCGATCATCACTCTGCAGTGCTAGTGAAAAAGACAGCTTCCCCAACTGCAATGTCTATTCTAATCCTAAGATTTATTAGAATAGACATTAGGGGAGGTTCAGTATCGCCAATTTTTTTAAGTAGCAGCTCTAGCAATATGTAACTGTACCAGGACCAGGGCTTGTGCATCCCTGAAGTTTCCGATACGCACTTTTGTGGCAGTAGAGGGGCCCCTTACTGCTTTCGCTCAATGTAAACAATGTTAAAGGGGTACTCCAGAGAAAATAAATTGTTGTTAAAAATTAACTGGGGTTACATAAGTTACACAAAGTTACATAGTTTTGTAAATTATTTCTATTACAAAAACTTCCAGTACTTATCAGCTGCTGTATGTCCTGCAGGAAGTGGCCATAAAGTTGACTAAAAAATGTCAGTTTTTAGAATGTAATAATGTGCTTTATTCAAGTATATGGAGAAATGGCAATCAGGGCACACACAGCAGAGAAAAGTGGCCGTAATTAACTACGGGCATAAAAATAATGAACATGCTCATAATCTACTAATTTAAAAAAAAAAAACTGCATTTTTTTAATCTGTTCACACATGGTTTTATTTTGATAGCTGTAAAATGTAAAAAAAAAAAAAACAGCCACATTCTTACAGATTATTTAAAACATGGCTTGCTGTTTGCCTTGATAGGTATTGACAGCTGTAAAACCTTATATAGACAGGCCTATGTCTTTCCACATCATGTCCAATCAGCTGAGATTTTATTTTTATATTCTATTTTTTTTTTTTTTTTTTTTTTTTTTAGAGTTATATAACAAGTGCGAAAAAGGTGAAAGGGTCTGAAGACTTTCCGGATGTATTGTATCTACATAACACAATGCCTATATAATTCTGCTATACAGTGCACAGAAAGCTGCATTAAATTAAAGGTGTATTTCACTGAAACATAACGTTTCATCTGTTGCTGTCCATGGACTAAGAATTCATTTAATACTTGTTATTATCTATTCAGTCTCCTTCTCCCAGCTCTAAGCTGCTGCTTTCTGCTAAAAACACAAAAACCTGTGCGGAACATTTTCTCTCTCTCTCTCTCTCCCCCTCCTCCCCTTTCCCTTCCCAGTTGATGTAAACGAGTCCCTGACAGGCTTTATCTGCAACGTTGTGGCTTCTTTGTAATGCTGGGAGGATGAATCACAGTGAACTTGTTAGCAACTTGACCTCAGATTAACCCTCCCAGCATTACAAAGAAGCTATAATGTTGCAGATAAAGCCAGACAGGTACTTGTTTACATCAGCTGTTTCAGAAAGGGGGGGGGGGAGATTCACACACAGAATTTTGTGTTTTTAGTGGAAAGCAGCAGCTGCGAACTGGGGGAAGGAGACTAAATAGATTGTAACAAGTATGGAAGGAATTGTTAGTCTCACTATGGGCAGCAACATATCAAAAGTTATGTTTCAGTGGAATACCCCCTTAATGGTGTATTCCCATCTCATGTTATCCACCATACACAAGATTGGAGATGCTGATTGGTGGCGGTCCAATTGCTTAAACCCCACCTATTCTAAAAAAAGGAAAAAAATTATTCCAGGAATGAATGGAGCACACCATGTTTGGGTGGCCAGAACTTCATTTATTCTCTATGGGGCTTTCAAGCATTGCCAAGCTCAGCGCTCCACAATGTTCAGAAGCCCTTAAAGGGGTTATCCAGCGCTACAAAACATGGCCACATTTGCACCACTCTTGACTCCAGTTTGGGTGGGGTTTTGAAACTCAGTTCCATTGAAGTAAATGGAGCTTAATTGCAGACCACACCTGAACTGGAGACAAGAGAGGGGGAAAAAGTGGCTATGTTTTTGTAGCGCTGGATAACCCCTTTAAGACAATCCATGGAGTGATCACTTAATGTGTTTGATGCATTGTGGATAGGGGATAACTTATTGGGATGTCCTGTCTGTTGTCCTGTCCTTATTAGAATCAGTAGCCCTGGTTATGCTCAGCCACACAAACATATACAAATAGCAAATAGCAAAAACAAGAGCATCTGATACATACCTTCAGTGCTGCTCTGTCATCCGGCATGTAGATTAAATACGTTCTTTATTTAAAGCTGACAGTGTCACAGTGTCTCCAGATTGATTGACATCTGGTTGCACGGAAATCCCGCATAGCTAAAGATGAGCCAGCTGTCAATCATTCTGGAGGAGGGGAGGTGGTCTGAAGACACAACAGCGGCTGGAGAATGGGACCCACCTCTGTGATGCTGTCAGTAAAGAACTTTGCAATATATTTGGAAAACCCCTTTAACTAGAAGGTATATAGAGGACGGGGAAGCTTTGAAGCGATGAGTGTAGTTGTCCTGAAGCTGTATGTTTCTCTTTTCGACTCCTCGGTCTCCGACCAGCCACTCATTACATCTTTGTGTTTTCACATAAAAAAACATAATTGGCCGCATAGAACTTGGATCCCCCATAAACACACAGTTGTGGAAATGCTGTGTTTAGCTAACTCTGATTATGGTCTGAAAATTGGCTTTCTTCAATTCATTTTTGTTATGTACTTGGCTCCTTCCCAGAGCCTGATCTTCCATCTGCAGCTGCACCTGCATTTTACAAGACATGACCGAGAAAAGTGTCTTGAAAAAAAGTTGTTATTTTGAAGAGGTGACTGGGTGCCAAGACTACAGTGTGAGTTCAGAGACGAAGAAAAAAAAAGAACAGAGAAGTGTACACATCGTGAAGACTTTTGCAGATAGAATTTTACTTTGCAACTGAGTAAATGGTGGTTTTGTTAGCAAAAAGCAGATCAGTGCTGGCGCGGGGCCACGTGTCTGAAGCAGACGAGCAGTCAAGGATCCAAAGGCCATTCTCTCTTTCTGAATTCCTGAGCTCAGCTGCCAAGTCTTGCTTACTTAATTTTAGCTTTTAGCTTTAAGATGGATTTGGGTATATACTATATTATTCTATGATTACTTAGCTTTATAGGATGCAATAAAACACATCAGGTCCTTTAATTATGGAGTAACTGGTTTATATAAGCCTTTATTTTACTCTCTATTTATTACGTTTTCTACAAAGTTCTCTTTAATAATACCATGGACACCTTTAAAAGAGCACTTACCCTAAAATAAAGAAAGGCCATAATACAGAGATTACTATGTGAAGTGTATTAATATTCTATAGACATTACTCTGCTTTTTCCCTTGCCCGGGTACCATATGCTGGATGACATATAAGCAGTTACAAGGGTCTTCACAAGCTTTCCAAAGACCCTGCAAGACACAAACACACACACACACTCACACACACACACACACGCACACACATATATTGTGTAAATATAATTCTGGTTTACTATTATACTATTGTAAAGGGTATTCTCATTTTATAAAGTGTTGGCAAATTTTTGGGATATGCCATCTCTAAATGATTAGCAGGGTTTCTTAACTCTGGGACCCCCATCAGTCATTAGAATAAAAGGGATGTAGCGTGACTGTTATTCTGTGTTTTCTACTGTGTATTACCCTGCTCAGTAGTGCTCCCAGCCACCTGGCTGCCCTGGGAATTGCAGACAGTCACTTGAGAGAAGGACCCTGTAGAGCTAGGTGACTGGGGCCACTGTGCAGAACAGAAAACAGTGAACGGACACATCACTACACCAGCTCAGTGCTCCCTCTATTTACCTAGAAGTCTGACCCTCAGTGATCATAAAGTGGTGGCATATCCTAATGACATGCTATTTTATACTAATTTAGATAGATGTTTATCCCAGACAAGTTTACATTCAGTTATTGTAGATTTACCAACCACATCTGCTGGAAGTTTATTCCAAGCATCTAATACTCTTTCAGTAAAGTAAGATTTTCTCTTGTTGTCTCAGATTTTTCCTAAAACTAACCACAGATTGCATTCTTCTTTTATTAAGAACACTTATCTCCTTAACCTCATTTAGTCATTTCACATTTATAAAGGATGCAATCATGTCTTCCCTTTCTCTTCTTTCCTCCAGACTATACAGATTTGGGCCTTGTTACATGGAGTGAAATAAAGACAATGATCAGCCGATGACAACTATCTTTGGCTGATCCTGTCTTTAGGTCCTGACCTAAAATCATTGAGCACCGGATGTGCATCATTGTATGTAATAGTGATGCATGGCCGACGGCTGATGATTCTGTAAAGAAAATAATAAAGTTCCTACATTACCTGTCCATGCTCCTCGGTGTTCTCTTGCCCCCCCCCGCAGCCTCCAGTGCAATCTCAGACAGTGTCTGTGACTGGTTGCTCGGACAATCAATGGCTAGTGATTGGCTGAGCGGCCTTTTACTTCACAGACATGCTCTGAAATTGCACTGGAGGCTGCGGGGAGAAGAGAAGAGATGTATTAACTTCACTTAAAGCAAGAACTGCACAGACATCGCTAACGATATATATACAGTCCTTGCTGCACGTTAATCAATGTAATAGGCTCAGTAAACAAGCACTAATCTAGCAGATGAGTCCTCATTTACTATAGTGATGGGGCCGTGTAATAGAACAGATCCATCTTTGGATCTGTTCTATTTTATTAATATCTTTGTAGGTGAGGTCTCCAGAACTGGACTGGAAATCTTGCTGAAATAGTCAGAGATTATGGCCTATCTGTCATTTCCAATATTTCTAATATTTCCTGGAAAATTACAAATAAGGATTGAGGTGCAGGTGTTTATATTTGGCTTGCAATATGCTCTAAATCCGTCTCCAGAGACTTTAATGGATTTTTTTCACCCACAAAATGGCACAAGGTCCGTTTTTAAAAATATGCACGTTTTTTATACACCTACTGTATGTGAATAGCTGAAAAGATTAAAATAAGGTCCTTATTATGGTATGCAAAAAAACTGGTGTAATATGAATGTAAAATGCTAGAGCATCAAGTATTGGACTACACTAAAGTACTCAATAATCAAGCAAATACTACAGGCCGCACCAGTGCTCATTAAAAAAATTAAAAACTAAATCAACCAGTGTCACAAAATTACACAAATTTGTAAATTACTTCTATTAAAAAATCTAAGTAGTTATCATCTGCTGTGTGTCCTGTAGAAAGTTGTGAATTCTTTTCAGACTGATATGGTGCTCTCTGCTGCCCCCTCTGGAATAGGTAATAGGAACTGTCCAAAGCAGGACTTTTTTTTTCTGTTGGGATTTGCTACTGTTCCTGTCACAGACAGATGTGGCAGCAAAGAGCACCATATCAGTCTGGAAACAATACACCATTTCCTGCAGGGCATGCAGTAGCTGATAAGTCCTGGAAGTATATAACTATACTGTAAAGTATAGTTACCAGAGTGGTCTCCTAGCTTTTTTACTAATGCAGTTCAGCCAATCAGTGGCGGAGGCAGCAGTGGTGTCCTGCCTCAACCACTGATTGGCTCAGCGGCAATAGTGAAGCCAGAAGACTGGAGCAGTAAGTATAATTTGCCCACTCCACTTCCCACCAACAAAGCGCAGCCTGGCACTCAGAGGGTTAATTTAACCCAGACTGCCACTTTCAGATTAACCAGGTACCCTTGACTTCACTACCAAGCAGGGGGCATCTGGTTAAATACTGGAGTCTCCTGTTGATTTCAATGGGGCTTGTTACTCAAATTAAGCACTCAAGTATTGAAAAAAAAATTGACTTGAGTTACAAGCATTGTTTGGTGTTTGCTCATCTCCATAAAATATGCTTGTGTGAAAATGGCTTGACAGTATTTTGTGGTGTTTTTTTGTGTGGTCAGTACTTTTACCAACGCCAGGAGAAGAACTGTGTTTTGGACCAGCTCCTTGTTATGGCTAAAAACATCAAATGAGAACTCTGTTATCTTCATTAGTTCAACCCCCTTTCTGGTAAACTGTATATCCTGTATCAGACTTCCTGCTCCTGTGGGCACTTTAGCCTTTATTGACTATAAGTTGATTATTACTCCTCCCACTTTAAATAGTGTTGGCTGAATTCCTAGATAGAGTGTATATCAGAAACAGGAAGTATGTTATGGGATGTACATTAAACAGGAAGTAGGGTGATGAAGAATACAGAGAAGCCAGCTTGCATTAAAAGCAGAAGGAAAGCATAAAAGAGCACAGAAAGGTAGCAAAACAACTCCTTAAGACCTAATAGTTCCTGATTTTAGATCTACTGCTTTAATAAATAAAAGTCCACTGCCTGGAAACACCTTTTATACTTTATCACCAAGTATATACTTTATCGTACAAGTATGTACAAACTGCCCATGCAAATGAAAGTTTATTATTTATTAATGCATTGAGATGAATAACCTAATTTTTTCCTACAGTTACACTTGAGGTTATATACAGCTAATGTAAAACCAGCACCTGGCAAATGTATGGTATATACTGTGCCAGCAATACAACGTAAATAGATTTTGAAGCCAGCTGCTTAATCGTTGACGGCAATCATCCAGGTGAAGAAAATGACGTCTTTATTGTAGTATCTGACACAAAGTTGCCTTTCGACCCAAACTACTGTCGTTATCACAGACAGCTACTTAGACATGTATATATTTATAATAGATAAAGTAGACCAATTGCCAGATTAACCCTTTTCCTGCCGAGGAGGTGGTATCTGGGACGTCATGGCAGGGTGGCAACTCAGAGGCCAAGGACCTGATAGGCTACCATGGCTACTATAGATCTCTGTTACACAGTCAGAAATATGACATTGGTCTTGATCAGATTTTTGCATAGGCTGTATCCATGTTTTCCAGGACTCTATAGGGCTCCATCCAACTACTTAAGCCACTGGGCTCCAGATTTGCTCATCTCTACTTCTTACCCTAGATAAACAGCCTCAAAGTATTGATCACTTGCTATCGCCTTTCTCTGCAATCTGCCGTCCACTGGCTGTTGTTAGGGGTTAATCTGTCTCTAGTAACAGCCTCAGTAAGACAGAACACAGGAAAGGGGCGTGGCTTATCATGTGATATGTGCAGGAGAGAAAGGGAGACTGTGAGAAAGCTTGAGCTGTGTACCTGTAAGCTAAGCCTGTCTGCCTGATGAAGATAATCCACACTGACTACTCTCCAAAGGTAAATCAAGGCTTCGTTTGCGTCTCTCTCCATTCATAATGTTCTGGGCAGCTTGATGGTTATTGTATCTCCTGGGTCCTCCTCCTTAGGAGGCAACATCCCTCTCTTGTTTGAGCTCATAGTTTTACATTGATTTGTAACTGTTCCCGGTTACACCCATACAATGTTCTACAATGTCACAAGGAAACAATTCAAGACAATAGCTTGTCCTTAAACCAAGGAAACATGTAATTTCAGACTTTCTCTTTAAGTTTCTCACAGCTGCAGCAGTTTGAGGGACAGTCACATTAATATAATACTTTTTGTGGCTTCACGGATGTTCTTGGCCTATGCTCAAAAATGTAGCTTTCAAAGGGCACAAATAAAGCAGCAGGATGAATTGTACAAAGTCTGACCAGATCTCTGTCCTGATGCACATACATGGTGACTCTGATGTGCAGTACCTCAGCCTTCTATGGTAGAAATCATATTACCATTATGAATTGATAAGTGGCCAGGTGATGGAATTTTGTAACATTACATTTCCTTCGAGTCCATGGTTTCTAAATTGCCTGTTATAGACGAGTTGTTTTTATTGCTGGAGGAGGCAGATTCTAGATCTTGGCTTCCACAAGCATCTTCCTCCAAACTCTGCCTGCTGTTACTCCCCAGCATTCCTGCTGACATTTCTTTTTCAACTCTTTATGTTTCTTTTAGATGATTTCTACTTTGTCAAGGCGCTGATTTCCAGCATCACAATATAGGAAGTCTAAGTAAAGATGCAATGGAAATCTCTTTTATTAATAACAAATCTTCACATCTGAACAAGACCCAAGTTTCTATGACTATTCTATTCATTTTAATGACTAGTAAAGTGAAATACAGGATGTGTATTACACCCAATGCCCATGGAGGTCAAACCCTAAACTTATCCGCCTGCAGAACTTTGCTGCCAATGTTACACACTCACTGGATCTCAATGTGCTGGTTAAAACCAAATCTAATATCCTGCTATTCTGTGTGTTTTGCTTGTTCTCAATGCCTGAGTTCAGCTCTGCAGGGCTTAGACAGCCCTGCAGTTCTCAACACAGTGGTGGCAGCAGAGGGGCCCATGGAGGTTAATATATAAACAAAAAACATACATGTATTTAATTTATTTATATTGCAAACTAATATAACCTTATTAAAGTAATGTAGTAACATCTCCAGAGTACCCCTTTAAGTATTATAATTTTATTTTATTACCTCCTTCCTAAGCAGATATGTAAAAAACATCCTGCCTAGACGACCCCTTTAAATTGCATTTCAACAGGGGATATGACATACACTTTTAACAGGCTTGAGCTTTAAAAGTACCTTGCCAGACCTCCCTACTGCCTGGCTATCATGACAGAAATTGTAACATTATAAAGCCCTTACTCCTCCACCATTTGATCAAATTTGATTGGGCCATAACACTCCTGGTCTGTTGGGGAACTGATGCTCCTCCTTCTCTCCCCAACATTCAATTGGTGTATAGGGAGTAGCAGGGCCGCCTTAACAGTATGGGCCCCTAGGCAGAGCTGTGAGCTGGGTCCCCCAACCCGCCCCCCGCCACCATACATAGACCACCACCACCACATACAGTAAGTTTCTAACAGTGACTGAGTGACACTTTGACTTGCTTCCCCCCTCAGTCTAATGGCAGGATCAGCAGCTGATCTGGAGCATGATGGTGGTGCCTATTGCTTTTAAATGACTGTGGTGCCTGTTGCTTTTAAATGACTGTGACATGATCTGTAACAGCAAGTTCTGACTCCGCGGTGGCCCTCAGCAGATCTGATCAGCAGCCAAAACTTGCTGTTATAGATCATGTCACTGACAGTAATTGTAAGTAACAATGCGATGCCCTGGCCCCTAGGGGCCACTTCGCAGTATACAGATGTTGTGAGGGTGCAGGAATCGGGGCAGCTGTAGTAGAATATTGTCACGGTGTAGGCACGAGGGTGCTACAGCTGGAAACCGGGCTCCTGACCGTGCGGGAATACTGGGCATGCGATTCTTCGTTGTCCTTAGTCAGGGCACCAATGATCACACCAATGCCAAGGTTCAGAAACAACGGTAGTTGTGTGTTTATTGTAACGGTGGTAACTAGTAGCAACAGTCTCTCCGGATGCAACCGGGAATAAGGCAGACTTGGATAAAGCAGAATAATGGGTGATGCTGCAATAGGCTGTGAGAGTAGCGTGCTGAATAATGGGAGTAGTAGTGATACTGAGGCAGAGATGCTGGGTGGAATGAGACTTGAATTGAATAGTTGCTGTTGATGATTTGAGAAGATGATGATGAGAGGAACTGAAGAATGACTGAAGAATCGACACCCAGATGAGAATCTTGAGACTTGAGACAGGAACACAGCCAGTGGACTGGAGCAGCAGAGCACACAGAGGCCTCTCTCTTTTGCAGGGAGAGAGAGGACTAACACAACCTATCCCCTATGTGGCAGGGACTAGACTGAGGTAGCACAGGAAGTCACATGGTAACCCCAGCCAAAAGCTCGATGACCATTGGTGTTACCATCGAAGCAGGGCACAGTCACGTGACATCCAGCCATTGCATCATCACACCATTAGGCATATACAGAGGAATATACATGAGAAGTACCATCCTTGAACACTAGGAGGCGACATAATACCTTTTGACACTGATACCTGAATATACATGCAATAAATGACTGAAATGGCAGACTTAAACACTGAGAAGGGGGACACAATACACGCAGTTTGCAGTGGACCATAGCTTTCCAGAACAGAACTGTTTACAATGAAAGTGTGAGCATAAGAAGGGCTGTTCTGGGACACTGCAACAGTACCACAGCCTCCCGTCGCTGGTCTGCTAATCTGCTGTGCAGAGGGCCTCCACCGGACTGAGGGGGCCGCATGTCAACATGTCATTCAGTTACTGCAAGTGTCCATTAGCAGCTCTTAGCAGCTGTTTAACAGCCAGACGCAGACCCATTTTTCCCATTGGCCAATGGGAAAGACGGCTTTGGGGAGTGGCAGTGAAGGAATGGGTGGAGAATATGGTGCGGAACACGTACCTAAACTAGTTTCAAAACCTTCCCCTTAATCCCTCACTTCCCATTTGGACCTACTTTCCCTAATAAACCAGTCATGTCAAGCCTTAATATTTCAGCCATGGACCTATTTCTACCCCTGGACAGATTTGAAGCCTCTTTTGGAGAAAAATGTTCCTAATCTCATATCACCTCTGTAATTCAACTATATCTCCAGTTACTTTCAAGTTTCTTTCTGTCTTTACTGTTGTAGTGAAGTGACAGATGGTATAGTGCTGGCACAGCATGGTGGTATTTGTGGTTCCTGGCGATCTCATGCTTTAGATATTATATAACACCTAACACCTTGTGGCTGCTGTACAATACTATTAGAGCCTCACACAAAATAACAGGAAATGCCCTAAAACACGGCTGTGTCTGTAGGATGGCTAAGGTCACAATATACTGTTTGATAATGAACAACACAATAAAGCCCTCGGGCAGCGGAGCTTCTCCTGATGCAACATGAAGTAATTCTGTCTTTTGGAGACAAATAATAACATGTACAGTGGAGGTATAAGGTTCTCCATATAAAACATGTTTCAACCTTGCAAAGTAGAGAATAAATATTTTTCCTGTAAGTAAATCAAATTGACGAGACACAATAATGTAAACCATCTAAGGTTATATGTAACAGTGCTTGGAGAGCCACAGCTTAGATCCCAAGTCTGGTTAGGGAAAACTTGCAGATTTTACATTTATAGATTCCATTCTCTTACGAAGCGAACCCCAAGGTAAAGTCAACCATACACATACGATCAAGGTTAGCAAATCCTGCCCATGTCGATGGCATCAGCTATCTTTATAAAGTGTATAAACAAAACTCAATCCTTTGTAGTATATATGCCAAGCAGCAGCAATAGGTATAACAATAGGTATAAAAGCAACAGTTTTCATCTAGTAATGTTTTATTTTATGATAATGTGTGCCCTGTATGAAAACAAACAAAAAGGTGTTCAAACCCAATTTAAATGTATTGGCACAGTCTTTATTTCACATTAAAGGGGCTGGCCACTAAAATTGCTCAGTGTACAGTATTAGTAAGTGTACTCGAAGTATTCACTGACAGCAGCACCCTGTATACCTGACAGAAGCTCCCTGTGTACCTCATAGAGTTAAAATCAGACTCCCATTCTCCAGGCTGTGCTGCCTTGCTCTGTGGTATTTCCGTCCATAAGATGGCTGACATGGAGGAGCATGTGACCATGCCCCGCACCCCCCCACCCCCCCCCCCCAGTGTCCACCACTGAACCTGTATATGTCTATGGAAGACACAGGGGGCAGAGCATGATCACATGCTCCTCCATGTCGGCCATCTTATGGACAGAAACACCACAGAGGAGGGCAGCCCAGCCTGGTGAAGGGGAGTCTGATTTTAGCTCTATGAGGTACACAGGGAGCTTCTGCCAGCCTGTCAATATATACAGTGAGTACTCTGACTAACACTGTACACTGAACAATTTTACTATAAAGAGGCCAACCCCTTTAATAATCTGAGCCTATTACACGGCTCGACTATTGTGCAGCAAGGTCTGTATATATATATATATATAATTTGCGATGTCGGTGAGGCCCTTGCCTTTAGTGTAAAATAATAAAGTATATAAACACCTGTTCACACTCCCTGCGGCCACCGTGAGAGCTGAAAAGCTGGTCTCTGAAGTGACAGGCAGCTCAGTGATTGTCTGAGCAGCCTGTCACTTCAGAAACCTGATCTTCAGTTCTCGCGGTGGCTGCAGGTAGAAGCCAGGAAGATACCGGGGAGGATACCAGGGTGGGTAGGTGTGTATGTATTTTATTATTTTACACTAAATGCAGGGGCTGAATGGACATCGCTAATGATATATATACAGCCCTTGCTGCACAATGGTCGAGCTGCAGTGGGCGGCCAATGATTTTTAATCAGGACCAAAAGACACGATCAGCCGATTATCGTTGTCATCGGCTGATCATTGTCCTAATTACACAGAGTGATAATCTGCTGAATTGGAAGATTTGATTTGGAAGATTATCGCACCATGTGATCGGGCCTTTAGTAAATAAACCTTTATTCTGTACCCTTCTTTTATTAAAAAAAAAAGACCTCTACATTTTGTTGACATAAAGCATTTAACACATACATGGACACTGTTTTGTTTTCTTTTCTTTTAATAATGACAGTTACACTTTAAGTAGCCTTTGTTAGGTCAATCTTCCCTTATCATATAAAATATAATATAATAGTCAAATATTTTTTCGAGTGAAAATCTTTGTATTTTTGTATTATGCCAATAAAAATATTTGCTTTCTTGATGACAATATTTGTTATGCAGGTTATATACCAAACTCATAAGGCTTTAAAGCTGTAAAGCTACTTTGTTTATGGAAGGGTGGGGGACATCCTATAGTTCACACAAAGCACAGCTAAATATTGCACTCCTCCCAAAGTTCAAGATAATAATACAAGTGCAAACCAAAGGAGGGGTTACACTTATACAGATCTAGATAAAAAATAATGTAAACTAAAATCCATAACATGACACTGTTCAGTCTCTCATCAAAGCTGAGACATTATTATTTTGTAATATGAAGTAACGCCTAAAATGAAGTCTAGACTGCAACACCATGCTAACATATAGACCTTTAGTAGCTTCTACAATGACTTGTTTCATGATGATATGACTCTTACAGCATTGGTTCCTGGACTGCTGAAAGTATACATCAGTGTGCAGGTAAGTTATGTAAAGAGCTGGGCAGCTAGATGATCCCTTCTAACCTGGGTATATGGTTCATGTGTTTTCTGGTATTAATCATGTAATCTATAATGTGCCAGAAAAACTTTTTTCTTTCATAATAGGTCCAGCTAGTATAGAAGTCTACTACTATTATTTATATTGCACCCAACTCTTCATCAACATGATCCAGAAAACAATAGTGACACACTTTTTGTGCTCTGATGAAAGGCTACGTACGTTAAGGAATGGCTTCTCAGTCCCACTCCTCATGGTCCACCAACAGGTCATGTTTTGAGGATATCGCATACTAAGAACACCTGTGATAATACCTGATACACTGAGTATAATTATATCATCTGTGACATACTAAGGATATCCTCAGAAGATGACCTGTTGGTGGCCCACTAGGACTGTAATAGAGAAGCACTGCATTAAGGTATTTATATGTTTTAGACCAAAACTATTACTTGTAGGTGACGTTTAAGAATGAACAATTGTTTTGGCCTACCAGTGGCAGACTGTTATCAACTTTAAGGAAGTATATGTTTGACATTTTAGGCCAAAAGACATTGGTTCTTTCCTTCAAGAATAATTTCTTGTCCACTAATTATTTTTCATAAGAGAATATTCCCAAAAAGATAGTTTTTTTTTCTTTGCTCTGTGTTATTGATCATGTATGACAAGTTTGAATAACTGTAGCCACCAATATGAACTAAAATGTGTATGGCTGGGCCTGAAAAACAATCTGCCATGTTCGGTAGGGATCAGTACATCCCTGTTATTATCCATTCCATTGTCCCTACAAGCCTCTCCTTAACAGTCCCTATACTGCCTTCCTAACTCAGATACAAACAGATAACACTCTAAGGTCAAAATCAGATAGCAAAAGCAGGTCCTACAGGCTAGGTCAAGACCTGGAGACAATGTCAGGTTCAAGTAGTCAGGCAAAGGCAGAGATAAACAAAAGCTGACAATCAGAATACCAGAAAAGTGGCGTACAAGGCTAAAAGTAGGCTAGTGAGGCTCAGAGAGACCAATCATTGGCCAACCCATTTCCATTCAAATACTCTACTGTTCATAAGCATGGGGTGCCGCTTTTAGCTCTGATTATCCTAGCATCCCAGCCTAGTGATAGGCCAACATCCCCTGTCTACTACAGGGATGGGCGACTCCTCTGACACCTAGGAAACACCTCAGGGAGTGCATAGCAGAGGATGGGCATAGTGTAAGACTTGGGCCTAATAAGTTCATGACAAGTTCCTTCATAAGATGGTCATCTTCTCAACCATTAACTTACTATTATTGAATGTGTATGGTTATGCTTACCCATTTTAAGATGTTCTTGGATACTAATGGTACATGATAGGGTTATCAATTGTATAGCCCAGGCAAAGGACCAATAAACTATACTTTTATACTTTTTATAAATATAGGCTCTCACTGCGACAGCCTCATAACCTCATATCCTCGTGAATTATTGGTCATTTTGACCATCTTTATCTATGACATTGTACAATTTGGCACAAAAAGAGTGAAAAGCACAAAAGTCTAATAATGCGGTTTTTTTTCTATGTATAGCATTAAAGGGAACCAGTCAGCATGACTGTGCTGATATGGTTCCCTGCAGCACAGTATAGATCTACTAGGCAGCTCATAGAGCATACCAGCCACAACTGCAGCAGTAGCTTTATAAAGAGGTAAAAGATGTTTTACTAAGCGCGAGGGAGAGGGGCATCAACTAGTAATCTGGGCAGGTAGCCGTCCGTGACTAGTCACAGCCTGTCATCGTGTAGTACTGAGATGATTGACAGGCAGAGACTTGTTAGTGGTCTCTCATCTCCACGCTGTGTGCCAGGGGCGTAGCTAGGATTCATGGGGCCCCATAGCAAAAAACTGTACGGGGCCCCATGAATCCTGTACGCCCGCCCCCCCCCCCCCTGCCAAACACAGAAAATGACGCACATATACACACACAGAGGAACCATTAACATATATACAGATACGCCACTAACATACACACATTTACACTAGAATGTGATTACACTAGTGCTGATGTATACACCATGAGTAGACTGTACACAGGGAAATCATCTCAGTGTAATAAGAAATACTCAACCAGAAATAAAAGAAAATGCAGCAGATATTAATGGTGGTTCTTTTATTAGAGCCCAGCATTAATAGAAGCTGCTGCAGAACATCTTTGGGAGCAAACCTGTCAATCACTTGAGACACAACTGACATACACAAACACACACATATACACCAGTGCTACAGACATTGCTGACATACACACACACATATAGCCACAGATTAGGGATGGTCCGAACCCGCCGAGGTTCGGCTGAACCTAAACGCTCGGCATTGGATTCCTGCTGTCTGCCCGCTCTGTGCATGGTACCTACCATGAAGGCAGGGCAGGCTTCCTCGGGCCCCCTTCCTGCATGGGCCCCATAGCAGTCGCCTTCTCTGCCTTCATGGTTGCTACGCCACTGCTGCGTACTGACAGGCAGAGGGCCATGAATAGTCCCAGACAGCTCCCCACACAGATGACTTGTTGCCGCCCCTCTCCCAGCCTTGTGCGGTATAATAAAACAACTTCTTCACCTTTATAGAGCTACTGCTGTAGCCACGGCTGGTATGTTTCGCAAGCTGCACATTAGCTTTATACTGTGCTGCAGGGAACCATATTAGCACAATGACGCTGACTGGTTCCCTGTTACATATTCCACATCACTTTCATATGTCCCTATCCCCATTGGAATCCACAATGTAAACCCCACTATAACCTATCTGTATTTTTTTGGAATTGTGCACTTGTTACTGGTTGTGGCTATAGTGTTACGTAAGCACAGTACTATCCCAGTCCTATCCCGAAGATCTTACAATTAAACGACTCTGCTTTTGCTTGTGTTATTAAGCATAATTTAATGTACAGTGTATCTAGATTTTACATACTTTCGAGTTATATCATTGTATTTGCTGTTATGTATAGAGTTATAATTAAGTAGAGTAATGGGATGTTTGTGCACTCTCCAACCCAAAACGGAAGATGCTCTGGGAGAACGGTTGTGGTGGTGTTATGGCCGCGGCGGCGACCTCTCCATGCAGCTGCCGGGGTCCATGTGCAGGGACCCGGCGCTGCTACGAGTTCGGCCCCGGGGGGCGCCTTACCTCGCCCCACTCCTGTCACCCGCTGTGCCAGCCGGCGCGCGTCCCCGCCTCCTAGGCCGCGCGCGCGCCGGCTGTCTCAGATTTAAAGGGCCAGTCTCCCCTAATCGGAAGTTGCACTAATCACTTCCTATAAATTCCAGCCCTGCCCCACTACAGGTGTTGGAGCCTCTGCATGCTTCCCATAGCGTTTGGCCCAGCTCCCTGTTGTTCCTGACCTTAGTCCTTGTCCCTTGTTCCTGTCCGCAGTCCTTGTCCCTAGTCCTTGCCCGCTGCCTTCCCATTGTTCCTGAGTCCTGTCCGCCACCTGCGATCATGCCTACAGACCTCTGCCTGCACTATCTCCTGCCTACTGCTCCTGCCACGCCTCGCCTGCCGTCACTAGCAACCAAGCCAGGGGTAGCGACCTGGGGGTCGCCTGCCGCAGCAAGTCCATCCCGCCTTGTGGCGGGCTCTGGTGAAAACCAGCGGCCCCTTAGATTCCGCTCCCTGGTGAGGTTAGTGCCATCGCTAGTGACGGTCCAGTGGATCCACTACTCCAGGTGTTACAGGTGGCAGGCGGTTGGGTGGGTTTGGAGGTCGCCCCCCCCCCCAAAGCTGAGCACACTTAAGAAACAAACAAACATAAAAAAAACTCTTTAAGGTTACATGAGTTCTTTTAAAGGTAGGTAACCTTCCTTATTTAGATGCTTGGACCCGCTATCCATATTTGCCTCTGGATGACACTATAGAATATGCCTATTATATACAGACTGCTGGCCCAGATCTTTCTATACCTCTCTAGTGCGTTCGCTGGATGTCTTCCATCAGTCTTAATCTTCTTCAATAAATAACAGAGGACCCCAAACAAAATATTGAGCAGTAATTCTTGGAGACAGATCTACGCCCAACATACGAGATTATCACAATTTTTTAAATAATACAAACTTTACATCTTTACAGAATCCCTTCGAGGTTGGTAACTGGACAGATGTTCTTGTTTTCCTCTCCTTTGAAAAAGCCGCTGACTTTCCTGCCAAATTTGTATTATACTTTAATGATAACATTTCCGATAGTATAGTCTGTAAGCATAGAAAAGGGCGACTTCCTGATCCACTAGTGTAAGTGATACTTTGAGAAAGGGAGTCCTATTCATTTCACACATCTAACTTTTCGTTATTAATGTTTAAATGTGTAACAGAATTCCTAGTATATTATTAGCAAAAAGATAACCCTTATACTATGACCGAGAACCACCCCAGCCCAGTTCTTAGAAACAGACGTGAATTCTGAGTGGACTTTACTCTGTGCTGTGGACAGTGGGAAATACACAGCTTATCAGGTGTGGGAGCAGCTGAAGTCTATTCCCGAGCTGGAGACTGACTAAGCACTTTCACATGCTTTACTGTGCACATAGACTTTCATTTTGCCAAATACTGTTTATAAAAAAGTATAACCAAATGCCAGCATTTGCAGTGAGTCTGTCGTGAAGTTAACATTGATTCACATCCGCTTGAATTAGTAAAGAACCCATTACCCATCAGCCCTTTCACGTAAACAACCTCAAATATTTTGGCTTGGATTACATGTAATGATTTCAGGAGCATTCAAGGTTGGGGTGTGCCAGAGCTGGAACCGACTCCATGGAGTAGATTATGGTCATATCAGCTTATCGCATGATAACAGCATGGTGCTCATCAGAAGATGGAGGAACATTTATATAAGGAAATCAGAAATCCTAGATAGGTTGGTAGATAGATAGATAGATAGATAGATAGATAGATAGATAGATAGATAGATAGATACAGGGCTGGATTAAGGTTGGTGGAGGCCCCGGGCGATCTATACAGATGGCTGCTTACTGTAGGCTACTTAGCACAGACCCCTCCTTGCTCCTGGCTGTATGGCTCAGCATCCTCCTCTGTTATGCAAGTGGTCACTAGAGGCTGCAATCCAGAAGAGGATTGCGAGGTTCTAAGTATCAGAGTGTATTCCCACATTGTGTTTGTGTTAATAACGCAGTGTGAGAACACAGCACTTTCTGTGCGCTCTTACCCACTGTGTCAGGGCCCTATTACATGGCCTGATATCCTGGGTAAGCAGCACCGTTCTGCTAGGGTTCGGGCTGCTGGGGGCCCCTAAGTGGTGGGGGCCCCTAAGTGGTGGAGGCCCCGGTGCCCTCCCTTTAATCTGGCCCTGGATAGATAGATAGATAGATAGATAGATAGAGATAGATAGATAAATAGATAGAGATAGATAGATAATAGATAGAGAGATAGATAGATGAATAGATAGATAGATAGATAGATAGATAGATAGATAGATAGATAGATAGATAGATAGATAGATAGATAGATAGATAGATGTGGTCATAAAACAGCTTTAAAAATTGTTCAGGAGAAAAAGACAGTGATGCTGATGAGATTGAGTAGGATTTCACTCTAAATTTACCTGAAATATACCACATGTGAAACAATTAAGGCTATAGGAATAAAACAGAACATTTTTTTTTATTTAAGACACAAGGGAATTATTACATTAAAATAAATACATTGCAATCATAAATTACAAAACCATAAAACGTAATTCAAAGAAGTCCATAGCCCATAAAGGTTTTGTCTAGTTTATAGAATCTCTCTGGCTAGAAGGGTCCTCTGGCAATAAGCTGATAGCAGGGTGCACCACCATTGAGCTCCCTCTCTGTACTTTGTGGGGAAATCAGGCTGCAAGTGAAATCATGGCTCTGCTCATGTTATACATGGACATTCTGAGTCCTACAGAATGAGCAGATGTATAGATGTATCTCTCCTGCCTACAGGCATAGATAATGCTCAGCAATGAGGAAACAAATGTGGAGACTGTGAGTGACTGGTGTAGTGTGACAGTGTGTGCGTGGAATTTATATGGCCAATGTGATGTGTCTGTTGCATGTGCCCTATGTGTAATTGGCATGTTTGCACCATATGTCCTATGTGTGAGTGGAGTGTGCATACTTCCCAACTTTTTGGACCGCCAAAAGGGACACTTGTGATTCAGTCTAGGAAAACTTTACAGACATTTATATACTTTTTAATTTAAGCATCCATTCAAACATACAGGATCTGCTGCAGATTGATGCATTTAGTTACATTGCTATCTGCGAATCTGCAGCAGATCCTGTGTGTGTGAATGCACCAAGTTCTCATTTCCACATCAGTAACCCTGTCTGTAATCGAGGGCCCGCAACTGCGGACTGGATTACAATCAGATAGGTCAGATAGGTGACATCTACAGATGTGTGAAAGGGGCCATAATGTCTATTGATTCATCTGATTATAAGAAACCAGACAATTTCTAGAGCAACGTAAAAAGTTTAATGGCAATCTCATTCCTAGGTCAAAAGTAGGGACTGCCCCTCCAAAAGAGGGACACTTGGGAGGTATGGGAGTGTGGGCAGCATGGGCATGTGTGTGGCATGTGTCCTCTACATGCACGTTTGCAGCAGACACTTCATGCACACGGGCCGCTATTGTTGATGTTCCTCTGTGCCCAGGTCTTGTTTGAATCATTATATGTGACCATGACAGTGAGGACTGTGGTTGATGAGACTGGAAATAATTTCAGTCAACTGACAGGCGTAGACAGGGAGACATCACTAGAAGCAGAATAAAAGATAAGACAGGGAAATAACTGTAACCATTCTACTGTGTGCCCTATCTGTCACATCTCCACATACAAACAGAATCTGCCTGCTCACAATCTAAATTTGACGGAAATGTATAGTAGTTTACTATCTCCCCAGTACACTTCATGGCACGCATCTACTTTCCTATAACAATTATAGATGCCTGTGTAAAATCGATGAGTCTTGAGGTTTTACAGTTAAAAGTGCACAATCTGCAAACCTATAAACCTAAAAGCAAACTATGTCTTTTGAAAGTAAAAGCCCCAAACACATTATACTGCAAAAACCCTGTCAGTGCACACTATGGAGCGAGCGGCTCCAGGCGTATGCTCTATTGTGTGCAGTGGAGAGTTCTGATGCGGGCGCGCACATATGCACCCACATCAGAACTCTGTGGCCCTAAAGATCATCCAGGAAGATCTTTTCTTAGACCGTCTGTTCCATGTTCATACTGTGTAGGAACATGGCCATAAGGTGTATGGGGCTCTCTATATCAACCACCAACAGATGACGTCGGTGAAGAAAACTTGATGTCAGAGGTAATCTTGTATAAATATATGTAGTACTGTATATACTAGGAAATAGCATATGATGTACTTACTTCAAGAACTTGTACTAAGGGTCAGGAGACATACTGTACCTTAAGGTTAGGGAATATGATTCATGCATCAATATAGAAAAGGCTTTCTAAAGCTAGTCCATGTCTATGTCTGCTGGCATTTTGCTCATCCTAGAGGACCGGGTCACCAGATTATCTTCTTTCCATTTTCTGCCGATCATGCTGATCCTCAGACCGGCATACTCGCACACTTCTTACAGGTGTAGATTTGGATCATGATTTATGCCTGTGTGCAGGCATAAATCATCATAGATGAGGCGCAGGAGGAGGCCATGCCTCCTCCCTGCCTTGCATAGGTATCGGCTGCAGGAACATCCTGAATGTAGCCCGGTGGCCTGCAGTTGCAACGGATGCTAGGATGCTGTTAAACGTTGCTACTGTATGCAACGGATGCTGTTAAACTTTGTGCGAACATAGCCTTATCCTGTCTGTGAGGATAAAAAGATGACTGCTAAGAAGTCATCTATACAGAACAGGAATTGTCTACTGTTAGGCTCAGTGGTAAGTGAGAAAACTTTTATGGTGCGTTCACACCTACAGGATCTGCAGCTGATTTTCTGCAGCAGATTTCATTTAAATAACTGAACACAGCATCAAATCTGCTGCAGATCTGCTGCAGATCCTGTAGGTGTGAACGCACCCTTAAAGGGCTTATCCAGCGCTACAAAAACTTGGCCACGTTTCCCCCTCTCTTGTCTCCAGTTCAGGTGTTTGCAATTAAGTTCCATTTACTTCAATGAAACTGAGTTTGAAACCCCACCCAATCTGGATACAAGAGAGGGGGAAAGTGGCCATGTTTTTGTAGCGATGGATAACCCCTTTAATATGAATAGTGGCAAGAAAAATTAGAAATAAATCCCCCAATAAAAAATGTAACAATAGACTTCCTTTAAATGAATGGGAAATAGTAATTAAAGGTAGGTCATTAAAATACACTTAAATACTAATAATATATTTAATACTAATAATATTTTTTTTCTAAATTTATCTAGCAGCATTCTCCTAACCCAAAGACAAATCAGAGCTCACTAAATACTAAGGGGGACATTTATCAAGCCAAAAAGGTGTATTTTTTTGTGGAAAATGGCCAGATGCGAATAAATCTGTTCCCAAATGACCGTTTTGCGAATAAATATTGGCATCTGGCAATTTCCCGCCTGGTGCGCCAGAGGGGAGGGGAGGGTGTGTGGAGGGGGTGGAACGGGGGGCGCGGACTCTGGTTTCCTCGGCACACACACTGGTGCGCACAGGATTTATGTAGAGGCATTGGGGGAGATTTATCAAAGGGTGTAAAATTTAGACTGGTGTAAACTACCCACAGCAACCAATCACAGCTCAGCTTTAGGCAGTGCTGAAAGGAAAGCTGAGCTGTGATTGGTTGCTGTGGGCAGTTTGCACCAGTCAAAATTTTACACCCTTTGATAAATCTCCCCCATTGTGTCTCTACATAAATCAGCGTACTGTCGGAGCTGCAGGGACATTTTTAAGCCCGGCGCAGAAAACGCTAGATATAATAAATGTCCCCCTAAGTGTACTGATAAAAAAAAAAAAAAAAAAAAAATCAAAACAAAAACTAAAAACTAAACATAGTGGTCTTCTGCACCCATCACTCTAGTAACTTCAAAGCTTTATGCAGAAATGAGCAATACTACCTCTACAGTATTATACTATATACCACACTAGAGTGAATGCACTGTGGTTTGATGACACTATATAATACCTAAAACTGAGGTTTTATAGCTAGAGAAACTTTGCTTCCTCTGGCTTTGATAAATCTGCACTAATCTGCTGTTATTCTAATTTTGATTGTGGTTTCAACAGTGTATCAAAGGCAAGTATAAGGTGTTAATCCCTTTCCCATGGCATAAAGTAACCAGCTACTTATGAATCCAGTTATAATAAAATAAAATAAATGCTAATTGCATCTCGTGTTACCTGTGCATCACTCTATATGTATACTACATAGATAGATGTATTTGTACGCCACTTTACACAAGGGTATGTGCTTCTAACAATTGATAATTTAATAGTGCATACAAATTGGGATCAGTGACAAGAGAATGTTTTATTGTTTGTGGTTTGTACACTCAGCATGTTTATACTGGACAGGGCTTTAAAACAAATGTTCATATTAACCAAATCATGTGCAATCATCGCCACCTCTAAAAAGCCCTTAAAGGAGAAGTCCGACGAAAATTTTTATTAAAGTATTGTATTGCCCTCCAAAAGTTATACAAATCCCCAATATACACTTATTACAGGAAATGCTTATAAAGTGCTTTTTTCCCTGCACTTACTACTGTATCAAGGCTTCACTTCCTGGATAAAATGGTGATGTCACTTCCTGGGTAAAATGGTCATGTCACGCTCCGACTCCTAGAGGTGTGCGGGCTGTGGCTGCTGGAGAGGATGATGGCAGGGGGATGCTCAGTGTCCCTCCAGTGCCTTGTGTCCCTCAGTGCCCCCTGCCATCCTCCTCGCCAGCAGCCACAGCCCGCACAGCTTACAAAAAATACAAAATGGTGGCCGCACATGCTGTCTGAAGTGTCACTGGGCGGGAAAGAGGGATTATACATAATCTCCAGTTCGGGGTTGGCCTGTCTCCTGGTGCTGGTATTTAGAAGAAAAAATGACTTTTATCAATGCAGTGCGGCAAGCATTCAAACTGGCATGGCCTAGAGCATCAGTACCCTAGGCCTGTGGCACCTCTCTCCCTGCTTCCCCTCACTTTCAGAACTCCTCGGGGCTGGATGGAGGTGGGGAGAGAGGCACCGCAGGCCTAGGGCACTGATGCTCTAGGCCACACAGTTTGACTGTCTGACGCATTGCTAAAAGTCGTTTTTTTTCTAAATACCAGCATCGGGAGACTGGCATGGTTTATAAGACAGGGAACTACTTATCCTGTTCTTACCGAATAACAATGCTCCTTGAAGCAGATCCACAGGGGTCTTTTAGTCTTTCCAATATAATAATCTTAGGGTTTAGAAAATGAACCATGCTATGCACCAGCGCCAACAGGGTTGTATGAATTTTTTTTTCCACTAATCTAAGTGGGACATGCGCTTTCATTTAACAGATTTTGTTAATTTTAAGCACACTCTGGTCCATCTAAACTTGAGCATCGGCATTTGATTACCAGTGGCTAAAGAAGTTGAATGCAGCCCTAAGGAGTCCTGAAAAACATGAATGCAGCCTATGGCCTATGGATGTATGCAACTTCTGCAGCCACCACTGATCAAATGCTGCATGTTCGAGTTCAGACAGACCAGATTTGCTCATCTCTATTTATTAGTAGAGATGAGCAAATTGCTCATCTAAATGGAGCACATTGTGTGGTGTCCCACCACGGGTGTTGCTATTGGTTACACCCTTCGTAAAAGCCTGTACTTTTAAGAGTAAGTGTTAGTGTAGCAGTACCAGAGTTTTGCCACAAGTTGTCACTATTGCGACCCAGATATTGCACAGCTATTGTACCTAAAGGGTACCTAAAGGGTTATTGTCATCACGCAACCCAGTTAGCACAAAAGTATCATTTCTTCTACTCTCAGTACAGATCTGGACTCTAAAGTATTAAGTAACTTATCAAGTGTAAAGTATTGTATCAAGGCAAAGCTGTATTATCTGCTGCCTACCTCAAGTATCTTCAGAGTAAACAAGATTATATTTATGCTAAAGAGACTATGTGATTCCTTGTTATGCACCGACACAGCACACACACCTTCCTTGGGTCATCTCCCCTTTCTGCGGGTGGCAGTAACAATAGTCCGGGTGGGTCACTATTCCACTCCGAACCACCGTGATAACTACCCAAGGGACCCTGCAACAGCCCTGCAGGTCACTGTCCACAGGGGAACAAGGTACAGCCAGCCCATTAAACTAAAAGCAGGTGTGCCACCATATCTGTGTGCCTAACCGGCACTGGCGTCACAACAAAATACCACCTGGCAAGGCTACATCTCGGTCAACCACTACAGGACTGGCGTCGTGCCTAACCATCTGGCAAGTGACCGGCCGTACCTCCACACCGGAGGTCACCACACATTGTTTGATCTGTTCTCCGCTCATGAAGTCACCAGCCTTTCAGCGCTGCTCTGCTCCCTGCCACTCCTCCCAGGATGCAGGGAAAAGCTAAATCAAATCCTGGGAAACTTCTCCCAGTTTCCCAGGATTGGATCCAGCTTTTCCCCGAAACTCGGGGTGGAGCAGCAGGGAACGGAGAAGCACCGAAAGGCCATCGGCTTGATGAGTGGAGTGCAGATCAAACTATGTGCTTTGTTTAGATTAGCAATTCACTCATCTCTAGTTATTAGTATTTGAAACAACCCCCCCCCCTTTGTCATATATAGCGCAATGTATATATTGTAGTAATTTTTTTTTATTTTTTTTTTATTATTTTCACACTTGAGGGTGTAGTCTGACCCTAATAAGTAACAGCAGCATTCTTGGAAAATATTTCGGGACACTCCTTCTAAAGAGAATGCTGCTTGAGGCATTGCATGGGCGTGGTGGCCATTTACATGTAAATTAGATCATTGCTGGATTACACTAGAAAGTGTGAAATTATTTGAAATTCTAATTATGTGTTCTCTATTCAATCACCCTATTCAATCATCCTAGTCGTCGTTCAGCTTTTCACTCATCCTATTTGCTTTGCGGTTTTTATTTTACAAGTTGGATAAATTTGAAGGTCATGTCTGTACATAACTAAAATGGTAGGGGTTCTCCATCTGGAATTGCAGGGTGAAATACGCTCGGCAGTACATGAAGAAGAGAAATACAAAGTACATTTTAGTACAATAACTGGGGCAGCAGCCTTTGACAGACGGAACAGTACTATTACAGCTTAATTAAAGTTTTATTAAAATCTAAAAGGTCTATTTTGGGGCACTTAAATGTAAGTTATTTTTGCCTGTGTGCAGACATTTCATTCTGGGAAGGATGCCTGTATTGTTTTTCATAGGGATTACTGACAAAAATCTGGAAAGTGCTTTCTCGTATGATGACCGATTCATTTCCCATATCTATAGTTCTGGGAATTAACAATGATCTGGATGGTGGATCCTCTGCACTACAGTCAGATTGGACTGTGAAAGCCAAACTAAAGACGAAGCGATTATCATCTGTATTTGGCCTATCATCGGCCATTATGGGCAATAATCTCTTTCTGTAATAAAAAGCAATTATCCGATTGCTGTGTTTCGTTGTCTTTCAACACGTTGAAAGACAATCGACTTGTATAGCAACGATCTGCTGCCGTCGTTCCGTGTAATAGGAGTGGCGGCAGCAGACCGCTGCTATCTCCTATGGGTTTCCTGAATGATCTAAAGATCATGAGGACTTTGTAAAATCAGGAGACTAAGGGCCCCGAATCAGGCTGATTATATTGTTCAATGTAATAGAGAGAACAATCAGAAGAAACAATCATCGTCTCAATGTTTCTTTAGGTCTTTAGGTGATAGCTGGTCAGTTTAATTGCTCAGTAAACGAGGGCCGTTCTAGCAGCTCTACGTTCGCTTACAGTTTATAATCGGGCCGTCTAATAAGACCCTAAGACAGTGATAGACTCTAGATAAAAAGTGAGGACATAGTTGTAATGAATCAAACTTAAAAACATGAGATTAAATCTGGATCGGAACCGGGGCATCTAAACAGTAAACCATACTACAGACTGGCTACAGAAAATAGCCAAGCTAAATATTACTACTATACAATGTTAAAGGCCTTGGACTAGCTGAAATGCACATTCCAATACAGTTTCATAGACATTATGTCCTCAGTAACTATTTTTTGTCTTACTTGTGCTCAGAACATTGGAATGAGTAACATTTATACCCACCCTGATGATATGATCCATTTTATTTCCTAGCCGGCCATGAACCAGCGATTGTTTTCTGAGAGAATTATCAAACCTCAACAAATCTGACAGTGAAGATCTGGCAGAAGACATTGGGATTATGGGAAGTAAAAAAACAAAACAGCGTACAAAAAGGTCCACTCCCAGATTACACAGTAGGTTTATATAAACACAATACAATAAAATATAAATGAAATGAAGTAAACAAAGCAAACACAAAGCTAAAGTGGTTTTCTGAGCATATATATATATATATATATATATATATATATATATATATATGGTTTTCTGGGCATATATATATATATATATATATATATATATATATATATATATACCAGCAATTCCATATACTTCTTATACAGACTTCCATAGCATTTTGAAATGTATCTTGCCACCACAGCAGAAAGATGGTTACCTATGAAGGTTATATTCCCAGGAGAACTTTCTTAAAATGTATGACAACCCAACACTTTCCCTTTAAATGGCTTATTTCATGAAATAGAAACTTTTGCACATTAAGCTTCAAATGATAACACAGCAATTTGTTGAAAGAACGGCCATCTGCATTTCTTGCGCAGCAGGTTGTAGCGCAGAGCACAGCCAAGTCTTCCAGTAATTCTCATGAATGAACTGATAAAGCAGCAAACACCTGCAATCTAGCAGGCTGAATGTGAGAACAGAAATTACATCCAGACTAAGGAAGTGCTCTAGAGGCTTTTCAGCTGTCACCACCATTTTCTGCATTATCGGAGCACTAGGGACAGGATTCTGAATGACCATTCATCCGGTTATTACTCTCGTCCCCTGGCTTAAAGGGCTTAAACTTTCTAGAGTTCACTCAGGGGGAATCTTAACACTGAAAACATTTGTTAAGCAGCCAATAGTGCAGCATATGGGATACGAAAAAAACATGTACACAGGGAAGTCAGTTTATAAAGTTTTAACACATTGTTGCCAAATTGTTAAAGGATAGAGATTAGAGGTAGATGTGGTGATGGGGAGGAAGTGTGTGTGTGTGGGGGGGAGGTATTTAGAAAACTGTAAAAAATGTGCGTGTGTGGTCAGCTGTATTTTTGCATAGATTTTATATAATAGTCATTGCTCAGATTTTGTAAAGAGAAGATGCAGCTCACATTGCTTTACATATACACCCCTTTCCGATTGTTTGGGACATCTGGAAAACAGCTTATTCAGAGAAGACGAGGTGAGCACTACCACCAGTCTTGTCTCATGCCAACTGTAAAGCATCCTAAAACCATTCATGTGTGCGGTTGCTTCTCAGCCAAGGGAATCGTCTCTCTCACAGTCTTGCCTAAAAACACAGCCATGAATAAAAAATGGTACCAGAACGTCCTCCAAGAGCAACTTCTCCCAACCGTCCAAGAGCAGTTTGGCGATCAACAATGCATTTTCCAGCATGATGGAGCACCTTGCCATAAAGCAAAGGTGATAACTAAATGGCCCAGGGAACAAAACATAGAGATTTTGGGTCAATGGGATCTTAATCCCATTGAGAACTTGTGGTCAATCATCAAGAGACGGATGGACAAACAAAAACCAACAAATTCTGACAAAATGCAAGCATTGATTGTGCAAGAATGGACTGCTATCAGTCAGGATTTGGTCCAGAAGTTGATTGAGAGCATGCCAGGAAGAATTGCAGAGGTCCTGAAGAAGAAGGGTCAACACTGCAAATATTGACTTGCTACATTAACTTATTCTGTCAATATAAGCTTTTGTTACTCATAATATGATTCCAATTATATTTCTGTATGTGATAAAAAATATCTGACAAACACACATAAAAACCAGAGGGCAGCAGATCATGTGAAAATATAATATTTGTGTCATTCTCAAAACTTTTGGCTATGACTGTATATTACCTACATGCTTCAAGATATGAAACCATGTATGGGTCTGGGGCCCTTGTGAATCTTAGAGGGCCTCCTTTTATCCCATCCATAGGTACACATCTGGACCTTTACTTTCTTCCATATCCCTTGACAGATTAAAGACTTTATCCAATTTTCTCATCCTTTTTAGTTTTTTTAACTGTTTTATAGAATTTTATATGTCCTTTTCTATATTTCTGTTTGTAAAGTACTGTACCTTCGTATACTAAAGCCAAAACTTTAATAGTTTGTTGTCATAAAGCACATAAGACCCTTGTAGAGTATAACCTGTGGCTCGTGCATGTGACCACATTAGTGCTAGAGTGTGGAGAGTGCGAAGGAATGTGCATTTGATGTCCTCTAAAACTCCAGTAATGGTTCCAATAAAGTATGTTATATAAAGTATGAAATTAACAAAGAATAAAACCTTGGTTATTGCAGACTCTCACATTTTTCTGTATGCAGACACACCTTAATAACATTCGTTTTATTGATATATTTTTTTTTTTTTACAAATTTATGGCTTTTTACTTCCCCAAATTTTCAGTCAGTTGCTTCCTGAAGTCTCACTTGAAGGCTTCTGCAAAACGACCAAGCAATCACTTGAAATATAGACAAGCATGGAGTGTAACTACAGGCTGGTAAAAAGGGAAAGGTGTCCTCTTCATTCACACAGAGCTGCCAAAGTCTATTGGAGTGCCATGGGTTTATTTTTTATTATTTTTTTTTTCTGTTAAAGGTGTATTTGCTATTCAGAAATATATGCACCACCAAATCAGCCTTTCTGTAATTACTATAGACAGGAATAGGCTACGTTCCCAATGTAGGTTTTTCGGGCTGTCATTGCCGCCAGCCGCCAAAAAGACGCCCAATATATGGCTAATGACGGTCATCTATTATAAACATGATCATTATAGACGGTCGGCATTCGCATATATCACACATTTTTTTGACAACCGTTGGCAATAGAGTGAACATAGCCATGGAGAGAGGTGGGCCATGAATCATGGCTTGTGATTCAGATCCAGACATGAATCCATGACTCCAGTCAGTAAAACAAACACATTTTTTAAGATATTGTGTATCATTTCATAAAAAAGACATATGTCAAACCATCAGTTTTTTTAGTACGCATATACTTTTAAATTTGATAGTATTAGTTTTATTTTCTAAAATATCTCAATGATAACTGGAGTGCACATAATAGAATGACATTTTCAGCTTCTACCAGCTTACTTTTCAAATTTGCTGTGTAGGCTGGTGCTGTGTCAGCAGAGTCATCTCTTCCCAGAGACTGCAGCAAGAATTAGTCAAAACAGCATTTAATTCTAGCAATTAGTTCTACACTCATAGACCCCTACTGTTAGACAGAAGACGAGTGTAAATGCATATAGCCTTTATTACTAGTTTATGCAGATTACTACAGAACTTATGTATATATAATTGTAATACATTGCTAATCCTTCCTTGTGCTTAATCTTATCAAGCAGCATATATTTCATAACCTGCCTGTCTTACTCATGTTGCTTATATAATACCTAATGTTCATCATATCAGAATTGCTATGCTATGGAAAATCTGAAAACCAGTTTTGGCTAGGGTCGATTGGAAATGGATGAATTTACACAGCACAGTTTTATGAATATTGATGAATATTTGAAATCAAAAGTATAATACCAGTATGGCATATAGCAAAGGATGAAGGATCTTATTATAGCTTAAAGAAGCAGTCAGTTTTTTTACAGCCCAAGAGGGCTGTAGGCTGGTATGTATATGTCCCAGTGATGTTGTTTTCCTGCTGATTGGCGTCATTTTGAATTAAGCAGTGCTGGTTAAATCCCGCTTACACCTGTGTGGCCTCTTCTCTGACTGGCCCGCAGCTAAGGAGGCAGAAAGTCTTCGATGCATCTCTCAGTGCTTGAACATAGATGCATTGAAGACCCTGACTTACAGTCTTCAAAAGCCCTGGAGAAAGAAGAGGGGACAGAGAAAACGTGAAATGTGACATGAGTGACAGCGAATCCAAAAAGCATCAGAGCATGGGAATGAGGTTGTGCCACAGGAAAGCGATCATCAAGAGTAGGTATACATGGTAGAGCCTGCAGCGGGTGGTAGTTTTGGTGGTGGAGGGGGCAGTAAAAATAATTTTAATCTTTACTTTAATTTCATTCTCATAATTCACACCCGAATGCCCAAATATGCCCAGTGTCTACCGGATTTTGTATATGTTACAGAAGCAAATAGTCTTTAAATGTTGTAATGAACAATTTCCTACATGACCCTTCCATTTTAAAGGCTGAGGAGTAGGTGGGACTTAGAAAAGCAGCTGGTCTCCAGTGGCAAATTAATAATTTTCCATCATTCAGGTTGTTCTGTCCAAGCTGTTGGTGAGAAGTTGGAAGCAGGGGTTAAGTAAGGGCATACACACAGTGAAAAAGCTCCAGACGGCCCACACAGACCACCAGGACCATCTCAAGTCTTGTAGCTACAGGAGTTTCTACGTTACATTGCCCAATACATACAGTATCCTGCCACTGACAGCCAACCATTGTTGCCTTTGCCTTGAAAGAGAAACCTAGACTGCAGTGAACTAGACCTTAATTGTGTTCAGTGCTGAATCCGACAACAGTCATATTTGAGTAAAGCAGCCTCAAAGTGAGTGCATCAGTCCTGTCTTCACTGTGACGCACTGCTCCAACTGCTGGCGTGATGATGTGAGGGGCCATCACAAACAATAGTGGGTCACACCTGGGTTTTCCAGTAATGTCTCCATAAAATCCCCAGATTCCCTTGGCCCCTAGATTTATTGCCAATCTAGCATTTATAGTGATCCACTTTGGCAACCCACAAGTGTGCAGGATACACAGGCCCAGCTGTAACATCGATGGACATGTGCTGCAGGATGCTATCGAGAACCTGTCTCCTTCATGCCCAACCTTATCTCATCTTGTATTTAGACTAGTGGCAGTCCATCAGGGTACTAGAGCCTTCTTTCCCTTCTACAGTGACCTTATACCTCCATTACTTACATATATCCTATTAACATTCCCAGATATTAAAGGGGTATTCCAGGATATTTTGACATTTACTCTACAGATTAGTCTTGTAGTATAATCAATTTGTCTCATTAGTTTCTATTACGAATTTTGTCTCTTTCTCGCAATTTTTACATGAGTCACGTGGTCCTGTGACGTCACCGAACCGGAAGAGTGCTGACTTGCCGACTCAGCCGGCCTCTAGTTAGTTATTCACTTAGCAGGCTTCAGAGCCTTACAAACGGCCCTCCCTGAGCACGGGACGTCACATGACGCCCTGTTCCAGAGCAAGCCTGTCAGTGTAATCACCTCAATCCCTCCCTGTGTAATGATTGCGGACCCCTCAGCCCCGCCCCCCCTCCCTGTGTAATGATTGTGCCCCCCTCTCTCTGTAAATCATTGCGGACCCCACGGCCGCGTCCCCCCCCTCTCTGTAATGATTGCGGACCCCTCCCGGCCGCGTCCCCCATCTCTGTGTAAACATTACAATATACAGATCACTCACCCCCTGGTGTAAGCCTGTTGCATCACTGGACCCGATTTCGGCGCCTTTTTCAAGCAGCTATCCTCAGCTGACAGGCGCTCTGTGTGAGGCAGGAGAGATTCCTTTCCTGCTTCGTACAGAGCGCCTGTCAGCTGAGTTGTATTGGGCGATCTATAGGCGCTCTGTACGAAGCAGGAAAGGAATCTCTCCTGCCTCACACAGAGCGCCTGTCAGCTGAGGATAGCTGCTTGAAAAAGGCGCCGAAATCGGGTCCAGCGATGCAACAGGCTTACACCAGGGGGTGAGTGATCTGTATATCGTAATGTTTACACAGGGATGGGGACGCGGCCGGGAGGGGTCCGCAATCATTACAGAGAGGGAGAGGGGGGCGCAATTATTACACAGGGTCGGGGGACGCGGCCGGGAGGGGTCCGCAATCATTACAGAGGGGGGGGGGGACGCAGCCGGGGGGTCCGCAATGATTTACAGAGAGAGGGGGGCCGGGGCTGAGGGGTCCGCAATCATTACACAGGGAGGGGGGCCGGGAGGATTGAGGTGATTACACTGACAGGCTTGCTCTGGAACAGGGCGTCATGTGACGTCCCGTGCTCAGGGAGGGCCGTTTGTAAGGCTCTGAAGCCTGCTAAGTGAATAACTAACTAGAGGCCGGCTGAGTCGGCAAGTCAGCACTATTCCGGTTCGGTGACGTCACTGGACCACGTGACTCATGTAAAAATTGCGAGAAAGAGACAAAATTCGTAATAGAAACTAATGAGACAAATTAATTTTATTACAAGACTAATCTGTAGAGTAAATGTCAAAATATCCTGGAATACCCCTTTACGTTTCACTTGATCTCAATAAGTCGTTCTTGGTTCGTTATTAATTTATTTTGTCAATGAGTATATAAAAGCATATGCACGTCTGTATTCCTGTCAGCTCGAGATTTACAATGAATAAAGTGTGAAATGATCTGGTATTGTGAGTATTTCTGACTTTCAGTTTTAGCGATGCCTTTTATCTTTCCTTTGGTTTTATCTATGACACATGGTACCACCCTACGTATGAGTAATCTCTTCATTAACTGATAGTGACTTAAAAGAAAGTTGAACTTGTGAAAGTGTAAGTTTGGCACGTGCATTCTCCTCAGTAAAGGCCATACAAGAATACATTAAACCTCAGATAAGGCTTCTGTTCTTACAGTTTATCAGACATAGAAAGGCTTACTGTAAGTTATCAGATCGCAAAGGGCAGTACCAAATACCTGAGCCCATGTCTACAACCAGAGAGGCACCACAAGCACTTGTCTCATTTCAATTAATGACTTTATTAGTGGTTCCTCCCAAATACCAACGTTAGTCGCAGAAGCAGAAATTCTTGTCGAGCACCAGTAAAAACTTAAGAGCAAAAACTTTAAACCATTCCTGATGTGGATGGGTGACAAACAATCACTCATAGGCTACAATTAACCTGCTATTAGAAAAGTATGCAGCAACAGATACATCAAACTTGACGTTAATGACGGCTCACCACCAGCATAATGCCTATGCCATGCCAAATACAGCACTTTCCTCTTGTCGTTTCCAACTCACAGATGAAAGAGAGCTGCAGTAAGTGATGTCAAATGCAAGAGTGTGCAAAACAAAGACTTAAGAAGCCCATCACATACTTGAGGGATGGCAGAATTTCTAATACTTTAATGGCCACCAGGCACATCAGTATTGATTCCAGTCCAGGAAAGTCTTAATAAATATCCACACACTGACAAGTCACCTGTTAAACAATTGCAGCTTTATAATAATCCATCAAACACCTTTATAGAATCACAAGTGGCACTATAGTCCGTTCACACTGTATATAGTTTATCCCTTTCACTGCATAGTTGTCAGCGGCTGATACCTATGAGGTCTCTTGCTTTCAAGTAATGATATGCCTCTTTGGTAGTTTTCTAGCACAGTCCATGTATTGGAGTAGAGTATATAACCAGACACAAATTTATCATGGATTTACCTAATTTACCAGTCCATGATTGGCTTAGTATTTTGGCTGCCATTGGGATACAATGGATCCCAATCCCAGCAAACTCATTTTTTAGAAACTAATGCTTACCCTTTCTTACGCTTTACTAAGTGCCACTCTTCCTTATTGTAATGAATGTAGCTTAGCTGTAATACCAGACAAAATCTTTGGCGCTGTTTCTGAAAAACGTAGACCCCCATTTTTGTTGTATTCCAGACAACCTCTCGAGTAATGGTAAGAACAGCTGATTGTGTGCTGTGTGTTACAATCAGGGCCCATTTTCAATTAAATCTATTAACTATATTTTACTAACCTCCAGTTATCAGTATGACTTTTTTTTTGCTAATAAAATTGCTACCCCCCTCCCCCCTAAACCTAACCTCCCATCCTTAATTAATCAAATCCTATCAGACCAAATTGTGATCCTTCATTTTTCATTTATGCTAAGATTAAATGAAGAACTAACAAGGCTGAAGTAATGAAATAGTAACAAGGCTGGGAACCTAATGACAGCCTGGTGGACATATGTATGGTAAGGCACTACTGACAAGACATCACAAGGCAGTCAAATTGATATTTTACTGCATAGAGCTAGTGGAAATTTAATTTACAAAAATTTTACATTTTTTTTTAACAATTCATAGGGGCTTTCCAGTTAAACATATTGGTGGCCAATTGTGAGGATAGGCTATTAATATCTTAGCAGTAATTATCAGCTTCCATGGCCAGCTCTACACTGTGAACAGAGCCAGAAGTAGATGGTTAAGATAACCGTGCAGTGGCCATGCCAGGACTCTGCAGCTTAGCTCCTGTTGAAGTTAATAGATACTGCAATAACCCAGCATTACCAATAACAAAAAAATAAGAACAGAGTCATCAGCTTCAGGTCCTGTTCACTTTGTACATCCAGCCAAGGTGGCTCTCCTGAACGGCTGATTGTTGGGAATGTCCTGAAGACAGGCCAACAGGATGTGGAACTGGAAATGCCTTTAAAGTGAATATTCACTACTGAACATTATTTCCCTATTTATTTTAATTTTTGTAGTGGTCAGAACTATATTTTCTAGACTGCTTGCAGCCACCACCAAAGAGCTAACTACATACTGTTTATTCACTGACCTAAATAATAAAGCCGTATCCAGTAGCTTCCTTGGCTCCCTCTATTGGTGGCTTCAGACAGTCAGAATGTTAAGGTATACCTCTGTGACTGTTCAAAGGATTTGGTGCTCTCCATAAGAAAAATGGAATTCTGGTAATGACAAAGGTAAACAGAATACATATCTAAATAGTGAAATTGGGAAGAAAAAACACAACAAAAAAAAGTATCACATTTTTACTGATAATGTTCAATCTAATAGTCATTTCATTGATCTTGAATAAAACATACAAATAAACCACAATTTTATTTACATTTTATTTGCCTCTTTTCTCAGCTATTTTATTGAATTGACTAAAAACTGTGACCTCTGTAAAGCAGAGGCTTCTTCTTCTGTAATCATTCAAAAAGGGACACTATAATCATTAGAAGTAACATAGAAACCATCAACAGAATTGTGGGGCACCCTATGAACAGCTTAGCATCTAGACATTCCCTTATTATCGTAGCAAAGATCTTTTAAATAGCGCCACCTTATGGTTAGTAAATTGTGCAAAATTGAAGATACATCTTTTGAAACACGGTATTGTAGTAGAGGTAACCGCTGTATGATCAGCTAGTAATACATTATTTATTTGTAGTCCAGTTACATAAGTAGTCATATATTCATAGTTTGATTTATTTCTAGCAATCGTTCTTTGTTAATTGGCATACTGTAGTTGGTATACACTGATGCCATTGTCTAATCTGGTACAGTGAAGACTATCTGATGTGACACTTGTTTGTTAAACTGCTATATTAAACAAAACATCCTTATTTTGACTCGGTTCATATTGTTATGTGTCAGAATGATGAGGAAAATAAGCCAGCAGATGAAGACTAGCGTTATAGTGGACCCACCCTACAGGAAGTCTGCACCCATCACTTAGCTATTTCTAGTGGAAACAATAACAAACACCCATGTATCTGCTGAATGAAAGCAATTACAGAAATTGGCATTCTGCTTTCCAAAAAATTATGATTTATAGTCCTTTTTATTGTCTATGATTTAATGAATTGATGGTTGCTCTCCAAGGGGTAAAGCTGGGTGTTGGCTATGCCAGCGTGGATGCTGTAAGTACGAACAGACTAGAAACCTCTTACATGCTGGAAGGTATTGGTGAACACATCAGCTGTTTCCTCTCAGGTTAGACAGTAGTATTGTCCTTACATGTTCTGCTCTATTCTATACATCTAAATAGCATTAAAGCTTTACCACAATTAAATTTGATAAGAATGGCGGTTCACAAGGACTTCTGTTTGAATGGAGTGGTAGTCGTTTATGTACCATTAAAACTGTATGGGATTCCAAAAGATAGCTGAGTGCAGCGTTGACTATCTCCAGCCATACTTTTGAGAAAAAATGCATGTTACTATTAGGTTCAATGATATGATCATAAAGGATCACTTTTGTTATACTGCAAGTTCACTCAACAGATACTCTTGGGCTACTTTTTGATCGCAATAATAGTATAGTATCAAATGGAAGTGTAACCTAATGGACCCAATTTGAGTCAATTTCATTCATCATGGTTTGCTAGGATTTGTTTCAGAATATGTCAGGACTTCACTGATTTGTGTAAGTATATGGGCACATCATGTTTTCCCTATATGTTTGTGGTATACATTGGCAACCTGTCAAAAAAGTTGCCATTGTATACTACTTTGTTCTCCCAATGGGCCCATTGAGTTTCTTAAACAAAGGTAGTCAACTTTCCATTTAGTCCGTTTTCCAAACGTTCATGTTCTGAAAAGTATGGTCTGCTGTGCTTTTGATTCCCACACAATCAATATATACATAAAGAGAATGGACTGAGCAAAGTCACTAGCTGAATATGTTGTTCCATTAAACTTCATAAACCCCTTAGGAGTATGCCATGGTATAAGTTGGCAACTTTTTTTTGACACAATACCACTGTATACTTCAAGTGTATGACGAAAACATGATGGGAATATAGCCTAAGATATCAGCACTTCATTAGCCATAATACTCTGCTAGATTAAATCCACTACTGATACCACCAGCAGAGTTTATAGCCCTTTTTGGGGATCCATCAGATTTCAGTGTGTTAAGTATTCCCAGTAAACTGGAAGACTCCAAGACGGTAACCCCACTAATCTTTGTTGTCCTGCTATGACTAGACGTAGAGGACCGGAAACAGCACAGCAGATGTGAACAAACCCTATGGATCATGGTGGATAATATGTGATTATGACTGATAATGGTGGATTTGTGATATCTGTCATGTATCTCGTAAAAATGGAAAACCATGACATTGGCATGAGCAGAGCCTAGGTGTGTCACATAAACGCATAATTGGTTGTAAGACTATAAATTATTTTGGACATGCCTGATCATTCAGTCATATTGTAATAACCAACAATGACAAGAACAAGCAATTTTTGTGGTTCATTTTCAGCTGTAATGTGTCTACAGATTATAAAGAACAAGATGGAAGACATCCCATCTAGGTTAAGGTAGCCACATATGCCCATCACAATATTTGGCAGCTACCATCTTAGGCCCTCTTGATAATGCTTGGTGCTTGAGTTGGTTTCCAGAGTTAATTCATAGGTGAACATCCTATTATAGCATCTGCTTGATGTCCTAATAGCCCCGTTCTCAGAATGTCACCGCCCAACAAGGGTGTAAACTCTCGGTCATGGCAGGTAGTTGTAATGTGCATGTCCATGTAAATGAGACCAATTTACTAAACCAAATACACTCAAGTAAAATGCAGACCAGTCAGGGAAGTCGTAATTACTCATAAATAGAAGTATAAAAAAGTTGGGTGTGTTCATAAACAAGATCTACTCCACCCTAAAATGACATATGTGACTTAATGGACTAAATTAACAGATCAGATTCCTAACTCGTGATGGCCAGTGGAGGTTGGGAAAATAATATTGCCAATGAGCATTGTCTGAGGAATTCTAACTCATTGTCCTATGTGTGCACCACCAAGGATTCATGTCACAGGCACAAGAGAGGCGTTGCCTGTAAGTGCTGTTAATAGAACTACATGAAGAGCTACTCAAATGAGTAGTTACGGTTTGTGGGATAAATACTATAGTGTATGTATGTCAAGTATAATAAGTCTGTAAATATCCTAGAAGACTTAAAAACTTAAAGGACATGTCATCAGACATGTCAATCATTATTGATCACAGCAGGTCTCATGCTCTAAACAGGAGATATAACCGGGGATAGATTGCGGCAGCGTGATCCACTCCCTGGTCAGCCACACATTCTGTCAATATTTTTTTAATGTAAGTCTATAAGTTAATATTGACAGAATGCGAGTCCAGCCAAGGGAGTGGATCGCACTGCTGAGATCTCTTCATGGCTATATCTCCTGTTCAGAGCGGGTCTCAGCATTGAGGGACAGTGCTTGATAACAGAAAAAAATATGCAATTTTTGTCTTATAAGATCTATTATAGAATTTCTGTGCATAGTTTATTGAAATGACAGTGCCTATTTAAGCTCAGGAGTAGTCAATTTTAGGATCTCTTGAGTGCCCTGCCTTTGGCTTCCTGTACACACACGCATTATGGCTACATACAGTTGTTTGTTAATGTAACAGACCTCCTAAGATAGAAGGCAAAGGCTATATGGTACCTCTACATCTTGTATTTGTATTAAAGTGCATATGGCAGCAGGTGGGTACATAAACCAACAGGATATTACAATAGTCATAGACACTAAACAATACAACAACAACTAAATATACTTACATTTTGCTTGCTATCAAAATACAGCTTACAATTTGTCAGTGCAAAACAGAAATTAATGCATGCAAATGTAGCAGATGTAAAAGATATACATTGCCAGTATGTGCCAGGATATCATGTGTAACCAGTGGTTTTCCTCAATATTACATTTAAACCAAGTGAGTTTTTCACCTCTTCATAACTATGACACAAAGTTACAAAGTCCCGTGACAAGCAATATAGACAATGGCCCAGAATCACCAAAGTGTTGGAAACTGGAGAAAACTGCCCACAGCAACCAATCACAGCTCAGCTTTCATTTTACCAACACTGAAAACAAAATCTGTGATTGTTTGTTATGAGTAGTTTATGCCAGTTTATATGATACATTTGGGTCAATATGTTTTTTAGAGACCTCTTTCTGAACCTTCCTCCCTCTATAAGGCAAAATAGAGAGCCACCTCTAGGGCTCTCACCTACCACAAGGATGGGATTCAGAACCTCCTCCACCAGCCCCCAAAGAATGGAGGCCACCATTTCACTCATTCTCCGAACATCGCCATATGGAGGGGGGTGCTATACATACAGTGGTACCATCTGTAAATGGTCCATTGTAATAATACATAGCATTGTGTCTGCTCACACTTTTATAGTCACTTTGACGTGTAGATTACACTATACCTACTTTATATTTAGTGATCAGCCAGTGCTTATCAACTGTACCAGGAGAAAAAGCACGCGCCTGTACTACGCGTACCATAATTTACTTTACCAGCCCAAACAACAAACAAACCACATAATGCTGTGTGTGCAGAGGACACACCTAGTGACACACACGTGCAGTCACACACCTCTCCTCTCACCATCTATTCTAATAGACAGTGACATCACTCCCTCAGAATTTACCAAGTAAGACTATGAAGGCCCTAAGCAGCATTGTATAAAAGACAATGATGAAATGTTTGAGAAGTGACGTGTATTTTATTGCATTTGATAATATAGTGTGCCATGGAAAGAACACACAGCAGCAGGGACACTGTCTGTATTCCTCAAAGCTCAGTTCACACCCACAGAGAATGGCTATGGTCACATGCTGTATGAGACCGGCCCTTGGGTGACACGGCCAGGTAATGGAAAGGCCGGTCTCATTAAAGATGATCTTTAGGGTCACAGAGTTCTGACGGCACTCACTCCATAGTGTGCATGGACAGGGTTTTCTGCGGCCGCTATTCAATGAATAGCGGCCGCAGAAAACTGACATTTCAGTTTTCTATGGTGCCACTGTTGATCCTGGCTGGAGAGTTTACAGAGTTATACGCTCCGGCCGGGATTCCATAGAAGGCAAGGTAATGTATATTTTTGTATTAAGCACGGCCGTTGTTGCAATCGGCAACAATGGCTGTACTTTTATGAAAATATAAGTTGTGAACATAGCCAATGAGTCCATCCACTCTAAAAGTGAGGCTGTACTCATTGCTGCTTCCACTCACTATATTTACTGGGTCAGGCTCCAATGAATGGTAACTGAGCGGTGAGCCATACAATGTATGTCTTGCTGCTCAATGTACAGGAGCAGGAAGTCTTACATTTTACCCTATGTGGTGCCCATTGTCAACAGTGTAGGACACCATGGAAAATACAAAGGTCGGAGTACCTGCTCCTGTACACCAGAGGGGAGGCATAAACCATTAACCTTATACAATTTCAGGATGAATAGTTCATATTGCCCTGGGCACAGGGACCAAAAAAAACCGTATTAGACTATGTTCACACAGTGATATTCAAGGGATGGTATTTTGAGTACCATATAACGGCCATTGTTTAACATATTTTGGTTGCCGTCATTGCAGTGATGGTCATTGGTACATTATTTAAGTTTAAAGGGGTATTCCAGGGAAAATCTATAAATTAGCAATGGAAAGGGTTAACCAAGGTTAACCCTTTCCTAATATACTTACCTGTCCGTTTTTGGCCCCCCAAGGAGATCTCCGGTCCGGTCACGTGATGGTCCGGGCTGCAACTCGCGGATCCTCTTCTTCCGGTTCGGTGACGTCACCATAGCGGGCCGGCGTCGGCTCTCCTATTAGCAGCAGAGCACTAAACCCTGACTGGCTTGGTAGCGTGTAGCCAATCAGGGTTCAGTGCTCTGTGTCCCTGCTGTACCAAGTTAGCCGGGTGCTGATGTCCCCGGCCCCCCTCCTTCATGTATTATCACCCCGATCTCTCCCCCGGCCCTCTGTATAATTACCCCGATCTCTCCCCCGGCCCCCCTCCTTCATGTATTATCACCCCGATCTCTCCCCCGGCCCTCTGTATAATTACCCCGATCTCTCCCCCGGCCCCCCTCCTTCATGTATTATCACCCCGATCTCTCCCCCGGCCCTCTGTATAATTACCCCGATCTCTCCCCCGGCCCTCTGTATAATTACCCCGATCTCTCCCCCGGCCCCCCTCCTTCCTGTGTATACAGTCCTATTCAAAGATCGCTCAGCCCCCGGTGTAACTGCTGCCTGCGCTGGCCCCGATCTCCGCACCTGTACTCAGCTGACAGGCGCTGTGTAAGTGAGTGCAGGAGAGATTTCTTCCTTGCTTCGTACACAGCGCCTGTCAGCTGAGTACAGGTGCGGAGATCGGGGCCAGCGCAGGCAGCAGTTACACCGGGGGCTGAGCGATCTTTGAATAGGACTGTATACACAGGAAGGAGGGGGGCCGGGGGAGAGATCGGGGTAATTATACAGAGGGCCGGGGGAGAGATCGGGGTAATTATACAGAGGGCCGGGGGAGAGATCGGGGTGATAATACATGAAGGAGGGGGGCCGGGGGAGAGATCGGGGTAATTATACAGAGGGCCGGGGGAGAGATCGGGGTGATAATACATGAAGGAGGGGGGCCGGGGGAGAGATCGGGGTAATTATACAGAGGGCCGGGGGAGAGATCGGGGTGATAATACATGAAGGAGGGGGGCCGGGGACATCAGCACCCGGCTAACTTGGTACAGCAGGGACACAGAGCACTGAACCCTGATTGGCTACACGCTACCAAGCCAGTCAGGGTTTAGTGCTCTGCTGCTAATAGGAGAGCCGACGCCGGCCCGCTATGGTGACGTCACCGAACCGGAAGAAGAGGATCCGCGAGTTGCAGCCCGGACCATCACGTGACCGGACCGGAGATCTCCTTGGGGGGCCAAAAACGGACAGGTAAGTATATTAGGAAAGGGTTAACCTTGGTTAACCCTTTCCATTGCTAATTTATAGATTTTCCCTGGAATACCCCTTTAAGAATGAAGGCTGCTAGAGATGAGCGAACTTTTGAAAAGTTCAGTTGGTTTGGTTAGCCGAACTTTACCACAAAGTCCAAAGTTCGTCCAAAGTCCGAAGTTTGTGGACGTTGGTAAGTCAGCAGTAAAAAAATAATGTTTTCTCCATAGACAGCAGTGGGCGTTAGTGGATGAGGAGCATAAAATTATGCTTTATCCTGGGAAAGCAGTGGACAACACCAAATTCTGGACATTACTCTTTCTTATCTGAATACAGCAGTTGAGCCTCCAAAGGTAGCGCAAGGCTTGACAGAAGTTGGTGGGCCGGTGTGAGCTGTAATAATACAAATAAAAGTGTTTAGGGATATTCTTATGCTCATGCCACTATCCTAAAACATCTTAAAGTAGAAATCCAGCAAAAACTTTTATTAAAATATTGTATTGTGCCCCAAAAGTTATACAAATCCCCAATATAGACTTATTTCGGGAATAGCAGATGAAGAGCTTTTTCCCTGCACTTACTGCTGCATCAAGGCTTCACTTCCTGGATAAAATGGTGATGTCACTTCCTGGATAACATGGTGATGTCACGACCCGACTCCCAGAGCTCTGCGGGCTGTGGCTGCTGGAGAGGATGATGGCAGGGGGATGCTCAGTGTCCCCCCAGTGCCCTGTGTCCCTCAGTGTCCCCCTGCCATCATCCTCTCCATCGGCCACAGCCCGCACAGCTGTGGGAGTCGGGTCGTGACATCACCATTTAATCCAGGAAGTGAAGCCTTGATGCGGTAGTAAGTGCAGGGAAAAAAGCACTTTATGTGCATTTCCCGTAATAAGTGTATATTGGTGATTTGTGTAACTTTTGGAGTGGTAATACAATATTTTAATAAAAAATTTTGCCGGACTTCTCCTTTAAGGCCAGTTTCACACGTAATGGATCCATTGTAGGGATGGTCCGAAGCCGCCGAGGTTCGGGTTCGGATTAACCCGAACGCTCGGCATCGGATTCCCGCTGTCTGCCCGCTACGTGCAGCGGGCGGATACAGCGGGAGGACCGCCTGGAAAAATGGGATACAGCCTATGGCTATGGCTGTATCCCATTTTTCCAGGCGGTCCTCCGCTGGATCCGCCCGCTGCACGGAGCGGGCAGACAGCGGGAGTCATTACCGAGGGTTCGAGTTCGTACGAACCCGATCTGAACTTGGTTCGGAACATCCCTAATCCCTTGTGATTTCGAAAATAAATACTCACTGATTGGCTGAGCAAAACGTCCATCCAGGAACCTCCAAAGCAAGCAGGTAATTTATGCTCCGGACGGCGGGGTTAAGGGGGCTGTCACTCACTTACATACTCGCATAGAGATGTCAATCCAGCTACGAGTATGTATTCTCATTGACAATCACAGGCAAGGGATCTGCAGTGGATTTCGCTGCGAATTTGTAGCGTGAAACCCGCTGCGGATCCGGTGTGTGTAAATCTAGCCTAAAACTTTTAAAACACCATTTTTTAAAGGTTCGATTGAACTAGGCCAAAAAATTTTGACAAAGTTCGAAATGGACCTAGGTTCAACTGTTTCGGTTCGCTCATTTCTAATGGCCACGTTCAATACCTTTTTGGGTATGGCTATTTTTAAAGGTCCACTGAATTTTGTTGAAAAGATGGTAAAAGGAAAGTCAAACAAAAAATCTGTGTGTGAACAACTTAAAATAACCGTTATTTGCTGAATAACAGCCACCTATAAATGTCCTGGACATTAATTTGACGGATGGACAATGGTTGTTATTTTATGCACTGTGTGAACTAATGGTCGTTATTTGCATAGATTTCAAAGGAAATCATTGAAGACTAAAAAATAATGGCCGTCATTTTGAGTTTCAAATAATGGCCATTATTTCCATTATTTTACTAAAAAAGACAGTGTGTGAACATGGCCTCAGGGTGATTCCATATGCATCAAAATTATCAAAATTATCAAATTATCAAAATGGACCCCCGGCCGTAAATAGTGGGGCCTTTTCGAAACTGTGTGTGGAAGGCAGATATCGTGGTGGAGGAAACAAAGGGCAAGGAAGCCACTCGTGTGCGCGGCCATCTGGAAGGATACATCCACAGAATGGACGAAAGCGGCGTTTCCGCCATCTCCGATTCTACCGCCACCCACAGCTTCGCAGAACTATAATGAAACCAATCCAAAACTCTAGTTGCCACTGCGGCCAGATAATATAAGAAAGGGTCTGGTAGAGCCAGACCACCTGCAGCTTTGGGCCTAGTCAGGGTGGATCTAGCAATCCGAGGTCGTACGCGTTTCCAGACAAATCTAGAGAAAGTCTTAGTGATGTCAGCAAAGAATCTCATAGGGACAGGGGCCGGGATTGTCTGGAACAAGTAAAGCAAACGGGGAAGCAAGTTCATTTTAAGTATATTTATCCGCCCTATCCATGAGAATTCTTTCCTGTCCCACTTTAAGAGGTCGCCCTTGAAACGCTCCAATAGGGGTGCAAAGTTAAGCGAAAACGTCTGAGACAAAGCCGCAAGTATGTGTACTCCTAGGTACTTAAATGCCGTATCCTTCCAAGAAAAGGGGAAGGAGGCCTTCCCCTTTTTAAGTTGTGCCTATTTATATTCAGATTGAGGGCAACACTTTTAGTCAGGTTGATCTTATAGATGAATAGAGGAATAGAGGAAGACGGTTCCGTGAGATACAGGAGCAAATCGTCGGCAAAAGCCGAGCATTTAATTTGGTGAGAGCCAATGCGAACCCCTTTGATATCACCTTTAGCGGGGATAAAGGGCACCCCTGGCGGGTGCCATTATTAATACCGAAAGGGTAAGAGAGAGAACCATTGATCCTAATCTTTGCCCTAGGACAAGCATACAAGGCCATTATACGCAAGAGCATAGAAGGGCCAAGACCAACGCCGGTCAGGACCCCATGCAAGAAGCCCCAATCCACTCGGTCAAAAGCCTTTTCGGCATCTAAGGATAGCAAAACAGTCGGGATATTATGGGTCTGAACATGATGTATAATCGTGAATGTCTTCAGGGTATTATCCCTGGCCTCCCGCGAGGGGACAAACCCAACCTGATTGAGATGGACTAGGGCTCCCAGGTGCGGCGCCAACCTCAGCGCTATCAGTTTCGCAAATAACTTGGCATCCGTATTAAGCAAAGAGATCGGACGGTAACTAGGGCACAGATTAGGATCCTTTCCTTCCTTGGGAATAACAGTGATATATGCCAATTGGAACGTGGAAGGAAGGGGAGAATCTGCCGAAATAGCATTAAAGACCTCAAGAAGTCTGGGGGATAATTCGGTCTGGTCCGCCGCGTGGTCAGCATTAAAGTGATGTACAGAGGATTTAAGGTTAGCCAGACATGCGACATCATGTAGTAACGACTCATTAAGCCGCCAGGTAAAGGCTCGGGGAGCATCAGCTGGAAAGACCAGGACACAGTGGACTGGAGCATGATCAGAATACACTATATTTCCAATAGACGCAGACACAACACGTGGGAAAATGTGATGACTCGTAAAGATATAATCTAAGCGACTATATACATTATGCACATGCAAATAAAATGAATAATCACGATCCCCCGGATGCAGAAGACGCCAGGCGTCAGACAACTGCATAGAATGAACGGCCCTACGAACTTTATTTAATTTATTATAGGTGATGAGTGCCCGAGGAGGTATCCAGCAGAGGATTTAAAGCGACATTAAAGTCGCCACAAAGAATGAGATGACCTTGGGCAAAGACCGTAAGCTCATCAATGATTTTTGCTAAATAAGTGTGTTGACCCTGATTAGGAAGGTATATTGTGGCCACTGTAAACAGTTGGCCCATGATAGTGCAATGAACAAACAGATACCGAGCCTTAGCATCAACTTGAGTGTCTAACACCTCACATGCAAGGGACTTGTGAAAAAAGATTGCAACCTCTTTTGTTTTCGCTAAGGTATTACTGCTATGGTACCAGGTGGGATAGTACCTGTTACGAAAAGTACGGATTTTAGAATGCAAAAAATGAGTTTCTTGTACACACAGTATCTGCGTCCTCAGCTTGTGCATAGTATACAAAATTTGGGATCTCTTTTCGGGCTTATTAAATCCCTGAACATTCAGGGATGATACTTTAACCCCTTAAGGACCGGGCCTGAAATGGCCTTGAGGACCAGAGCAAATTTTATGAATATGACCTGTGTCACTTTATTCATTAATAACTTCGGGATGCTTGTACCTATCCGGACGATTCTGAGATTGTTTTCTCGTGACATATTGTACTTCACATTTATAGTAAATTGGAGTCGATACTAATAACGAATCTTTATGAAAAAAACCCAAAATAGCGTGAAAAATTTTGAAAAAATGCATTTTTCCAACTCTAAAACTTTTCTGCTTATACAGAAAATGGTTATACCACATAAATTATATATTAAATAGCATTAGCAACATATCTACTTTATGTTGGCGGCATTTATTAAACTATCTTTCATTTTCTTTAGACAATAGAAAGCGTAAAACATTAGCAGCAAATTTCCAAACTTTCAGTAAAATTTCTAAATCAGATATTTTTAGGGACCTGATCAGGTTAATTAAAGTGTATTTGAGGGGACTGTGTGTTAGAAAGCCCCACAAAGCACCCCATTTCAGAAACTGCACCCCCAAACTCTGCAAAAGCACATCCACAAAGTTTTTTAACCCTTTAGGGGAGTCACAGAAATAAAAGCTAAGTGTGTAAGAAATTAGAAAATTTTAATTTTCTGTGCAGAGATTTTATTGTAATCCAATATTTTGTATAATTATGAACCTATTACCAGAGAAATGCACCCCAATATTTATTGCCCCGTTTCTGCAGTTTATAGAAATACCCCATATGTGGCCCTATTGCGCTATTTGACGCAACCACAAGCCTCAGATATAAGGGAGCGCCTAGTGAATTTCAATGGCTCCGTTATATTTGGTCATTTCTGACTGTACCACTTCAGGTTGGCAGAGGCTCTGGGGTGCCAAAACCTAAAAACACCCCTAAAGGGACACCATTTACAAAACTACACCCCTCAAGGAATGTAACAAGGGGTGCGGTGAGCATTTGGACCCCACAGGTGCTGCACAGATTTTCCGAACAATGTGGCGTGAAAAAAAGACAAAAGTATTTTTTACACTAAAACGTTCTAGCCTTCAATTTTTCATTTTCACAAAGGGATAAAAGGAAAAAAAAAACACATAACATGTAGCGCAGTTCCTCCCGAGTACAGAAATACCCTACATGTGGACATAAAGTGCCAAGCGGGCGCAGGACGAGCCTCCAAAGGGAAGGAGCGCCAATTGGCTTTTGGAAGCTGGATTTCACTGTAATGGATTTCAAGGGCCACGTCGCATTTACAGAGCCCTCGTGCTGCCAAAACACTGGAACCTCCCCACAAGGGACCTGGAAACTACACCCCTCAAGGAATCTAACAAGGGGTGCAATGAGGATATGGACCCCACTGGAGACGGGCACAAATGTGGAACAATGTGACGTGAAAGTGAAAAATTTCATTTTTTCACTTTCACGGCACAAATGTGCCCGTCATCAAGGGGTCCATATCCTCATTGCACCCCTTGTTAGATTCCTTGAGGGGTGTAGTTTCCAGAATAGGGTCACTTGTGGGGGGTTTCCAGTGTTTTGGCAGCACCAGGGCTCTGTAAATGCGACATGGCGTTCATCATCCATTCTAGCCAAATCCAACCTCCAAAATCCAAATCGCGCTCCTTCCCTTTGGAGGCTTGCCCTGCACCCACATGGCGCTTTATGTCCACATGTGGGGTATTTACGGATTTGGGGGAAATTGCTCTACACATTTTGTGTGTTTTTTCTCTTTTAACCTCTTGTGAAAATGAAAAATTTAAGGCTAAACCAACATTATAGTGTAAAAAATGTAATATTTCATTTTCACGCCACATTGTTCCACATTTGTGCCCGCCACCAGTGGGGTCCATATGCTCACTACACCCCTTGTTACATTCCTTGAGGGGTGTAGTTTCCATAATGGGGTCACTTGTGGGGGGTTTCAACTGTCTTGGCAACACAGGGGCCTTTTAAATGCAACATGGCCCCTCGAAATCCATTCCAGCCAAATCCAGCCTCAAAAAACCAAATGGGGCTCCTTCTCTTTGGAGACTTACCCTGCACCCGCATGGCGCTTTATGTCCACATGTCGGGTATTTCCATACTCAGGGGAAATTGCGCTACACATTTTATGTTTTTTTTTTATCTTTTAGCCCCTTGTGAAAATGAAAAAATCATGACAAGATCAATGATTTAGAGTAAAAAAATTTTAAAAAATTACACTAAATGTTGGTCTAGCCTTGATTTTTTTCCATTTACACAAGGGGTTAAAAAAGAAAATAAACGCAAAACGTGTAGGGTAATTTCCCCTGAGTACGAAAATACCCCACATGTGGACATAATGTGCCATATGGGCACAGGGCAAGCCACCAAAGGGACAGAGCGCCATTTAGAGGCTGGAATGGAGGATGGAGGCCATGTCGCAATTACAAAGCTCCTATGCTGCCAGGACAGTAGAAACCCCCCACAAGTGACCCCATTCTGGAAATTAAACCCCATAAGGAATCTAACGAGGGGTACAGTGAGCATATGGACCCCACTGGTGACGGGCACATGTGTAGAACATGTGCAGTGAAAATAAAAAATACCATTTTTTTCATTTTCACGTCCCAAATGTGGCCGTCACCAGGGGGCCATATACCCGCTGCCCCCCTTGCTAGATTCCTTATGGGGTGTAGTTTCCAGAATGGGGTCACTTGTGAGGGGTTTCTACTGTCCTGGCCGCACAGAGGCTTTGTCTGGGAGACGTGTCTGAGACGTGTCTGGGAGGCAGCGTACGCTACACTACCCCCAGATACGTCATTGGAGGATGAGGATGAGGATGAATGGAGGAACGAAGGATCCCCCCATTCATCCTCACTGGCTGTTTTGGTGTCGGAGGCAATAATAGCGTATGCGTCCGATACCGAAAACACGCCGGGGGCCACTTTTATATAGGGATTGGTATATGGGGTATGTAGTGGTGTAGTGCCAAACTTTATTCAATGTAGTGTAGTGTGGTGACATATAGTGTTTTTTACGTGTTTTTTTACAGTAAGTATATAAAAAAAAAAACCTACGCCAAAAATGGTGTTGCTGATAAATGCCGCACTTATCAGCAGACCGTGGCAGTAGGATATAGAAAAAAAACACCCTACCCCAAAAAGGAGGAGTTGCTGATTAGCAGCGCACTTTCGTGCGATGCTGATCAACACTCAGCGGCGATAGGGTGCGAAAAATAGAAAAAAAAATAATTTTGAAAAAAAAAAAAAAACTTTATCACATACTGAACATCCCTATAGTGGCTGATACGTGTATTACACTTATCAGCCGCTAGGGGGCAGCAGAGCGCAAGATCCGAAAAAAGATGACGCTGGAGCCGAAAAAAGCCGAACGGGACGTCACGGAAGGAGCCGAAAACCCGACCAGAAGACGAGGACGCCGTGAACCCGGAAGACGCCGATCAGGACCCCTGGACAGGTGTGTAATGTACAAATACCTGCTCTGGACCCCTCAGCTACCTAGCTGAGGGGTCCGGAGCAGGTATTTATAACTTTTGGGGACCACCGTGACCACCATTACTTTTTACAGTAATGGCGGTCAGTGCCGTCCTCGGACAGCACCGACTGCCATTTTTTTCCGGGTCATCGGGTCACCGATGGCCCGGAAAGGTTCCGATCGCCGCTATTGGCTGATCTGAACTGATAAGTCAATAGCGGCGATTGTCGGCATGGGGGGGGGGGGGGTAACAACCCCCCATGCCGAGAGGGAGAGATGGCCTGCAGTGTATTTCTGCAGGCCATCTCTCCTGATCGCATGCGGCCGGTCCGCGGCGCCCTCTTAAAGGACCCGCGTACCGGTACGTCATGGGTCATTAAGTGACAGTGATCCATGACGTACCGGTACGTCATGGGTCCTTAAGAGGTTAAGTGACGCCATCACGGTATCCCATGCACAAAAGGAGGGCGTCCGAAATTACAGGAAAGACCACATTGGCAGGAAGAATGAGAGGAAGAAAGGAAAAAAAAAGGGGGAAGAAAGAGAAACAGAAACAGCATCGCCAAGATAGAGGCGGCAGCCAAACTATTAATGCAATCCATGATTGCAAGAAACCAATGGTAAACAAACAACCATTACCTATTGGGGGGGTAAGGAAACATACTAACAGTAATAGAACCAACAGTAGGGGGATCCGCTAATCAGACCTTTTATCTTTTATCGGAGGGACCACCAGCCACAGTAGTCGCCCCAGGAAATGCATAGGGGTCGCACAATATGGCCTCCCATTCTGACAGTTCAATCTCGGGTAAATCCAATGCTCGCAGGAAATTAGGCAGGTCAGAAGCTTGTCGGAGAGTCACAGTCTTACCCGCCTGGGTAACAATGAGTGCAAAAGGGAAACCCCAGCGGTAGGGGATGTTTCTAGATTGCAGCATTCCCAGTAACGGCTTCAAAGAAGCACGGAGCCGCAGGGTCCGCCTGGACAGACCCGGGAACAGTTTCAATTTTGAGCCATCGAAGTCAATCTCCGGCGCAGATCTAGCCTTTTGCATGATGCTTTCCTTGATAGCATAATAATGCACAGTGCATATCATATCTCTTGGTTTAGCAGGATCAGGGCTTTGCGGGCGCAAGGCCCTATGGGCTCGATCTATTTCAATATGGGATTGTGGCGGCCTCCATAGTAGAGAGTTGAAGATATCCATCAGAGTCGGTATGAGGTCAGGGGTGCGTGTGGCCTCTGGTAGACCCCGGATTCTAATATTGTTCCTCCTATTCCTGTTTTCTAAATCATCCAGGTGAGATGACAGGTTCTGCTGCTGCAGTGTGTGGGAGGAAAGAGTGTCTTGTACATGCGACATAGTCTGTTGCATAGAAGTTTTAAATGCCTCTAACTCCTGCACCTTAGATTGTAAGGAAGCAATATCAGTTTGCACCACTCCCAAATCCTGCCTCTATGCTGCTTTGAGATCAGAGGACAACAGTTCCAAATCTGCTTTAGTGGGGAGAAAGGTGAGAAGAGGGGCCCCACAGGTGTAGGAGCGGCAGAGGATGCTGCGGCATGCACCATAGTAGGGACACAGTCAGCCTGTGAGTAAAGCAGGGGGGATAGAGCAGGAGAAGAAGTCATATATCAGGGATATCAGGCCGCGTGGCCATAGGTGGTGATGAAGAGGGCGGCAATGTCCTCACTGCAGGCGTTTGTGGAGGTGGCAGTGAGCAGGAACCCGAGTTTCCCACAGAGAAAGCAGCTGTGGGCAGCTGAGGACTCCCGGGCAGGGGCGGATTAACTTTACCATAGCTCCCGGGCTGTTCACCTAGCCTGGGCCCCCCCACCCCACTGTAACTATGGAAGCAGTAGCCTGGCGTTCATAGTACAGGACAGATAATGTCATGATGTCCTGATTTGTGCAAAATTGCCATTAAAAAAACTGTGATTTTTTGCAAATCATGGCGGAAGTGTAGCCATGAGACAGTACACCACTGAAAGTATAAGTCTTTTTGGGTGGTCATGGGCCCCCCAGGAGCTCAGGGCCCCGGGCTGCCGCCCGGAACGCCCCTATTATAATCCGCTACTGCTCCCGGGATTAGGCTCAGGATCACAGCACAGTCCCAATATGGTTATCTGTGGGGCAGCGGCAGTCACCGCACGCGTGGCGCCTCCCGCGTTCTCCCCTCTGCTCTCCTTACCCCCGCACAGCGTTCCTCGACTCGGGCGGTCCCCACCACTGCCGGGGGAAGGGGGCGCCGGATCTCCAAGTCCGTCCCGCACCTCCGTTCCGACTCCCGAGGCCTCCCGAGGATAGGCTCCAGACACCGGGCGGCACTCCTCCCCTACTTCGCCACCCGTCTCCTCACCTCCACCTGACCGGGCTGGTCCCGCTGCGGCACCGGAGTCTCCGCTCTCTCCCCACAAGCAGCCTCCAGCAGCTGCGTCGGCGTCTGGCGAGTCCGCCTTGTCACACGCTGAGGTAGTGGGAGGGAAGATGGCACCGGCGGCAATTGTTGGTCTCCTCTCTCCTCGGGGAGCCCCGAAAGCGGAGCGAAATAGTTGAAAATCGGGGTCCCCTGTGGTCTCGGTATCACAGGCGATTTGCCGGACCTCCTCGCCTTCTTTAGCCCCATATGAACCGGGCGTTTTTCCCCTCAAACGGTCGGTCCAGAGCGGAGCTCTCCTCACATGCGTCCGGCTCCCTGCATGGCTAGACCCCCCTGGAAACGGATTTTCTAATACTATACTTCTAAAAAAAAATGTTTTATTTTTTTCCCCCTATAGGGAACTTTCATAAGCAATTATTAGATTGCTAAAACTGTTCCATGCATTGTATCAGTTAGAATGGTGCTCTGCTAGTGAAGTCTGGCTAGCAGACTTCCGTTTGCAGAGATGACCGGTATCCCCCCCTTCCCCCCGCAATCCTGCAGCACCTGTCATTTGGACATTTACATGATGCTCTGGCTATTGGTAGCAGCATTTAAATGGTTAAATACCTGATACCAGTGGGATTGCTGGTGACAGTCATTATCAGGGGATGTCTGCTGTACATAGCAGCAGACACGTGCTGTTTATGGAGTGAGCTCAGCTCCTGAGTGTGCACCATACACTCCTTCCCCTTTCTAGCTTTTAATTAACGTTAATTAACTGGTCCCAAGACAGTTACATATTGCAAGTGCTGCTGCATGGAGAGCTAGCCATGTCCACTCTTATGCCTGTTAGCATTAGAATAGACATTACACTTGGGGAAGCTGTCTGTGTCACAAGCTCTGTAGCAGAATGAGACGAAATAACTGTCAATTACTGCTCACTCTGCTACAGGCTGCTAGATCTGCGGGGCTACTAACAGACAGTTTCAAGATCATTCTAATGCTAACATGCATAAGAATAGACATGGAAGAAGCTCAGTATCACATTCAGCAGCAGTGACATGTAATGCTGCCAAATTCAGGGCTTGGACATGCCTGCAGTTCCTGACACAGCCACTGGTGGCAGCAGAGGGACTGCATTTTGACATTTGAAATAGTATTGAGAAAAATGCATCTTGATTGATTTAGCATTACTTTGTAGGGTGTTTGTCAATTATCTGGGCACATTATGAATTACCGGATGTTGATAATTTATAATACAACATATAATTTACAGCAATGACCATCAAATCATTACATAATGATTGAATATAACTTAAAATCATTTTTGGGGGGGGATAATAAAGGCTTTAAAGAAAGTAACCAGATACATCTCTAGACAACAAACATTCTTAATGCAGAAAATAATGTGACGTTCGGGACTTCAAATGAATCATCTTTAATTTTCACACAATTGCGTTATTTTAAACATTCTCGATAGTTTAGGACAGACAAACCTTTAAATAAAGCACTAACCCAAGCAAAGTGTTTTAATAATGGCCCCCAAGATGAAACCCAAGAGCAAGAGACATGAATCATGATGGATACGTAATGGCTAAGGCTCCTTTATGTGAATGAGGTGAGCTGTTAATCCTTCTACTTGTTAGAGAGTGAGAATAACACATAATAAAGTAGGAAGCTAATAACATGTAATAGAGTTCAGTACTACTAAATAGTTACACTAAAAAAACGTGTTCACATATATAGTAAAAATAAAGTATTACTAGTGTTGGTAAATAATCGCACACCCTTGTATATTGTTCCAACATGATGACGGTATTGTGTATCTATGTGAAGAAACAATATACAGTATAGCCGGCTTTTACCCCTCTGTTAAATATAATCTAGGTATAGTAACATTTATTCATCTAACACCAATATGATCTTCATTTTTCCAGAATTTCACAGCAAACCATTAACAGTTTATTTGTGGGGTGAAATTGGGGGTGACGAGGTTGTTTATATGTCGTCCACCATATGATATGATTTCAACAATACTTAACTTTTATAGTTTTTGCTATGTTTCATTACTTTCAAAAAAATGAAAACTAAAAATGTAAGGCTAGTACCAAACTATGTTTTTGCCGTCTGTTTAATGTGTCCGTTTAAATAATAGTATGCAAAAATGGATTCAGTTGTATGCCATCCTGTAGCATCAGTTTTCCATTGACTTCCATTATTTAAAAAAACTGATAGAAATGCTGTGCGCCGGGGTGCTGTAAGGTGTTTGTACAGCAAGGGGCGGCTTGGGTACACTTGGGTACTTGTCACAGTGGCCAGGAGTGGTGTTAGTACCCACCCCCCGGACACATGTGCATTGCGCTTGAAAAAGAGGTAGCCCAAGCGTAAGGTGTAGGTGCAGCAATACAAAAATAGGACAGGACTTAACCACAATGAGTTTTACTTGAAAGGTTTCAGTGCAATACAAAGTAGAAGTAAGAACTAAGAAAGCTTATGGTAGCTTAGTGGAGGTGTAGGGACCGTCTTGATGGCCTTGTCCAGGTAGTAGCGTACACTGCCGAGATATTGTGGTAGAAAAGAGTGTAGAGAAGAATACTCTTACTCACATTTAGATAGTTTCTATATGACCACCTTCTGCCTACACAATTTTGGAGACGTGTTGTGAGGTAGAATGAGCCCCAACTGGGCGCAGGACACTTCCCTAGAACTCCCAGGAGAGCCGTGCCTTCTTCAGTAAGATACTTCAGCTAACTTGTTTTTTGTCTTCCTGGGGAACAGTCCCTAAGAATACTTGGAGAAGGATCCCTGGCATAGACAAGGTGTACTGTAGAGGACGGTGAACCCTCCTGAGGGTTTAGCAATGCATACTAGAGTAAATCTCTCAGTAGTAGAAGCTCTCTTTCTTGGCTATCATAAGGCCCTATTCCACGGGCCGACTGTGAGGAGCTCCTTGTTCCCCGCTCGCTGCCACCACTATTACGGCCGATATCGGCCTAGTATGGCCGATAATTGTTCCGTGGAATAGGGCCTTAAGTTGCTCTACCACCAACTAAATGAAGACCTCCCACCAGGAAATAACCACCCTTTAATAGAGGAAACTAGGACTAACCATGTATGGTGGGGAAAGGAGAGCGATGAAGTGTAATAGGTAGAAACAATGTTAGGTACCTGCACCTGTGATTGGACAACAGTATAAACCAACAAAACAGAAGTTAAGTTAACCCATTACCTTCAGATGTGCTCATATAAGTAAAGACATAGAAACAGTGCGACACCTAGTGGGAAGATACAAATAAGCACCTTCATCCCCTTTGTGTGATACCTGACAGAGATACTTTACCTAGGTGGAATTTTATATTTAGGGAGTTTGGGCATAAATGGGTTAAACGGGTATGCCAGGATTCAAAACTTTTCTATATTCTGCTGGTGCTGCTTAAAAAAAGGGGGAAAAGGTTATACTTAACTACCATGTTCAGCTATAGCCCCTGTTGGGGAACCTTCTGTACCTCTGCTGCTCGGCTCCGCTCCCTGTTTCTAAGATGACGTGTCAGGGAAGAAACTACCTGCTCAGCCATCAGAATAGATTAGCAGCGGGGGCCTAGAGGGAGCCCCAACAGGGGCCATAGGGGTTCAGGGTAGGTAAGTATTTGTCCCCCTTTTTTTCAGCAGCACTAGCAGAATGTAGAAAATAATTGCCCCTGCTGTTCATCTATTCTTAGTCAATTACTGGCTGAGACAGGACACCACTGCGGCTAGTGAATGGCTGAGCAGGCAGGCTCTGTCCTGAAACATCGTCTCAGAAACAGGGAGAAGACAAGAGCAGCAGAAGTCCAGAAGGAGCCAAAACAAGAGTCCCCGTGAGGGACCAGTGTAGGTAAGTAAGACTTTTTCCCCCCTCTACAGCAGAATATAAAAAAAAAATCAGGAACCCTAGAATACCCCTTTAACAGACTGCACATCTGGTATCGGATTATTTGTTCAGTCTCAGCATGGTGGTAATATCCAGTCTTTGTAAGGTGGTGATATTCACTTTTTATACGGTCTTGTGGTTATTTTGTTTTTCCTGAAATGCTTTTAGAACAATCTGACCAAGGCACGTTATGGTGGTATTGTTAAATAATGGTGTAGCTTTGTTGTTTATTCACTGCACATGCATACACATTTTATTAGTCATGTCTCCAATAACAATTACTTTTGCAACATTACAGTAACAAATAGTAGTTTTATCTTTAATTCTCTGCTTTGTTAAAAGAGTAACTAAAAGAGAAACTATCCTTCCAGTACCTCAGCGATTAGCTGTTGTACGTCCTGCAGGAACTGGTGTATTCCTTTCAGTCTGATGCAGTGCTCCCTGCTGCCACCTCTGTCCCTGACAGGAACTGTGAGGATCAAGAGAGTTTTCTGTTTCAACCTCCTTTTTGTTAGAATTTTATCAAAAAAATATTTTTATAACAGTGTACAAACCTATACATTTTCTATGTGGATTTGCTATTACTTTCTACAGTTCCTGTCCCGGGCAGAGGTGGCAGCAGAGAGCACAGTGTCGGACTGAAAAGAATACACCACTTCCTGCAGGACATACAGCAGCTGATAAGTACTGGAAGGCTTAAGATTTTAAATTGCTCAGACCATGATGATAATCAGCAACTGTAAATGGACCCTAATGCATATTCAGGTTAAATGCCTAGGACAGCTTTAGTATTTTTTTTTTTAGGTGTAGACCCTTTTCATATTTGTAGACATTTAATTTTTTAATCATTCCTATGCAGTTTTTTCTTCATTTCTAGGGTTCTCTTATATGAAATACAAAGTCACCTAAAAATCACATTTCTCTTGCATACAGCAGCAGGATTTCCCTGTATTTTATTGCCTTTATTTTTAAATTCTTTGTTTCATTCGTTTGTGTTCATTATTCATTGCTTCTTTATAGGACATTCTCATTTGCAGTGAATAGGATGAGAATAGGTTTCTTTCTGCACAAGCCAAAAGCAATGAATGTTTTATTCTCCAATCATTTTAGGTTATGACATCTAATATCTGGAAATATATATATATATATATATATATATATATATATATATATATATATGCTGAACTTAATTTTTTACTATTTATTAACCAATATACAGGCATGCACCAGTCAATATACAACGTGTCCTTATTTTTATATTGTAAAAAGTGTAAATTGACAAGTTTATGTGCTATCGGTAAGATCATATAACAGAAGACGTTGCCTGGTAATTCCATTAGAATGAATTTCAGCCTAATGTAACTGTGCTGAGGTGTTTTACAGATGTCCTTTCACTTTACATTGGTGTTACATAGAAGATGAGGTAGTAAAGAAATAATAAAATAGATTTTTACTGAGGAACACAATGCTTTGTACTGTGCCTGGCATGAAGAAGATGGTTACATAATGTACCAGAAGGAACAAGTTCATTTTTTTTATTGTGAATGAAAGAGACATCCAAGTAAAATAAAATATATTACATGAAATAACATAATGCAGTTAAATGGAATAGCAGACCTGAACTTTCTGGAATAGTGGAAGAAAACATTAAAATCTATTCTGCAATTCTGAATATTGTATTTATAAGGGGTAAGTTACAGATAGCGCTGCGGAAACTGTTAGCACTATACAAATATATATTAATTTTATTATTAATTTGTCGCATTCAGATATAGCAGAACTTATCTTTGGTCTTAAAGGGAAACTAACAGCAGGTCATAAGACTTATGTACCCATAGGAGCGGGTCCTCCAGATAACCCATCTTAAGGCCCTATTACACAAAACGATTATCGGCTGGGGTTGGCCGATATCAGCCGTTACAGCCTATAATCGTCTGGTGTAATAGAAGACATAAACAATGTCGGCTGATCGGCTGATCGTTGTCTGTCATTGTCTTTTAACATGTTAAAAGACAAACGATGACTAAGATAGCAACGTTCTGCTGCCATCGCTCCGGGGAACAGAAGCGGCGGCAGCAGACCACCACTATCTTCTATGGGCTGCCTGGGCGATCCAGCAATCACCCTGGCAGCCCGTTTGCAGTTTCTCGCGGCCCCCCTGGCTCTTACCCGCTCACTGCCAATGCATGTAATAGCGCCGGCAGCAAGCGGAGAACAAGGAGCAAACAAATGTTGACAGTATTCCAATGGTTGTTCCAAATTATACATTTTTCTTTACGAATTTCATTGACAAATGCACCTGCTATATCTATAAGTTCCTGTTCAAGTTTCCCGCTTTCATTGTTTGTACTGAAGTAGTCTCCTGATCTGCTTACAACTGAAGTATGACATTGGCTTTATATGACCATTAGACAAGTTAGAGGCTGCAAACCTACAATGAAAATCATTCATTACTGTAATTACTGATGATTTTAACTAAAATAATTACCCCTGCAATAGAGGTGGAAGGTTTCCCACACCCTCCTAGGGCTCAACAACTCAGGAATGGCGCTATTACGGACAATGATGCTGCTGTGCTGAAAGTGAGTAACCACTCAAGGTTTGTGCTGAGTTGTATGTGTCTATTAGTCTGAAATATTTAATGATAAAGCATCTTATTGGCGCCATGATGCAAAAAAACTCTACCTTGTAATTTAGCTATTCTGACTACAACAGTTGCATATATGTGAGGATACACACCAGACTTGTATTATGTGTAAGAATTTGTATATTTCTGTTTACTTTTTAAGTGTTGCTATACTTGTGTTCTTTCCTCGTTATGTCAATGTCTATCTAATGTATATTGTACCCAATGTGTTCTACTGATGTCTGATGGTTGCTCTGTGACATGAGTAACTTGCACTAGACACTCATATATGTTTAGAAGGTTCTAGAAGGTGGGAGATCCCTGCTCAGCCACCAATCCTTTCTCTAGTTGAAAGGAGGATTTCTTGTCTAGAGAGGAGGAGCTCAGACATATTGTGGAGTTTAGTGTAGGGTAGTGTGGTGTGAATTGTGGAGTATACAGAAAGTCTGGGTCACAGGGGCACACCCCCACAATAACCAGGGGTTACTAGACCTGTATTCTTTAAGTATAGTGGTATTCAATAGGGGAATATAGAGTGCCACAGTTGGGTATTGTAAGGTATCTGTGGAGCTACATGGAACAGTAGGATCATCACAAGTTGACCATGTGTTATCTGACCACTTCTGCCCAATTGTAACAGACCTGCTATAGCCTCCTTGGAACAGGGATTATCTGTCAGAATTCCTCTTGCAAGTGATCTGTGACAATGCTGTGGCACCACATTGCCCTGTCTGCCCAAGGTATTCCATTCTACCATCTAGTAGTGTCCTATTAGGGCTGTCTAGCTAGGTTGTCTTGCAATGCATAGACCATGAGTCTCCAAACAACTCTTGCAAAACCACAATTTCCATCACGCCCGGACAGCTAAAGCTCTGGATTTGGCTGTCCAGGCATGATGGGAAATGTAGTGTTGCTGGAGGGCCGCAGTTTGGAGACCGATGGCATAGAGACTTGATCAGCTGACAGCTATCTCTCCCGATACCCCCATACATACAGTATATATGCTTGGTTGAGTTAAGTTAGCTGCTGTTAGACTTCTCTGGTGGTAACTTACTTTTCTTCAGAACAAAAAGAACCTGCCATCGGGAGAGAGTTGTAAGGCCAGACACACATTACAATTTTTAGCTGCTCCTGCAAGAATTAACTGGTTTAGCCAACTTTTCCTAGATGTTGTAGGGACAAACAAGCACCAAGTTCTACATTGTCAGTGCAAACTAGCTCCAAAGTGGGACTCCATTACAATAACTACAAGACTGCTTCACGCTATGTATTGTAATGGCATATGGTTGTGTCCATTATGTCCTACCTGTTGCAGGTCGCCCTGTCCTGTCGTCATCTGTACATTCTCCTATTCTGAGCTGGTCTCCTGGAGGATTGGGCTCCCTCTAGGGGCAGGCATGCAGCTGTTCACCTGTATTCATAGCTCAGCCCACAGGTTCTAGAGAATTCTAGCCTCTGTGCTCAGTTGTTGGTGTGTTTCAGGCAGCAAACCACATCTGTGCATCCTTCTAGCCATTTGGATCCATTTCTGATTTTCAGCTGAGCTCCAGTCTAAACAGTGCCTTCTCATCATATTTTGAAGCGTGATCACAGAAGAAGAGCATCTAGTTCAAGGCTTCTGTACTCCTTCACTACCATCAATTGGTGGTCACCGAGGACCTTCCCTGTGGGTAGCAACCTGGGAGTTTACCTCAGCAAAGCCCATACCACCTTGTAGCGGGCTCTGGAGAAAATCGGGGACTCCTTAGACTCTGCTCCTTGAAGAAGGTACGTCGGCCCTCCTCCCTGATTCAGGGGATCTACCTCCTCGTGCCAAGTCCATCCATTACATGTATGCTTTTGGCAGCATATTTATTTCCCCTATGTATATAGCCAGGGCAGGACAGACAAGCTTTTTTAACACTCAGCTACTGTTAAACCACTCTGGTTATTGACTGCAGCACCTGCAAGGGTAGATTTGCAAAATGAAAGTATGTCACATCTTGACTGTTGCAATAGTATGGTGGCTATATCAATGGGTCAATGCCATCACTGCACCATGTTAGGATAGTTTGGAGAATTTAGTATAAACTGCAGCCAATTATTATGGAACAGAATGGGAAAGATTAACTAATATGCAATAACTCTTAACATAAGAACAGTGTATGGGGAAATAAAATAATCTTTGGTCAAAAAGCAACAAAGTATAAAATATTTAAAAACTGTTGTTGATATAGCAAAATATCTCGTAGACGCCACCTCTCTAAGACCACCCCTGACATAGACAGAGTCTAGTTGATCATCTCAAAGAGTCAATTTGATAATCTCAAAGAGGCTTTATTGTCTCTTCAAATAAATAAAGCCAGAGGCATGGAGTTTGAGGGGCCTCTTAGCAGAAAACAAAGGTGTCCTTCCGTCTGGGTGCAGGCATTTCTTTCTTTACAGTATTGCATTATAAGGAAATAAATCCTGGATGGAGAGATTTCCCCAGCAGACTTTTTTCATAGACGATTATGTAAACAGTTGAGCGTTAAAGAGGTAGTGAGTGAATAACGTAAGAGGAATTAAAATACCGAGAGCCAAGACATATGTGTCCAACTAGACCAAGATAGTGAGTGTCTGAAGACTGATGAAGTGGCATGACATAAAGGATATGCTGTGCTCTCTATCTTATGCTGTCAGTATTTTATAAAAATACATCAGGCAGAAAGCATATAGCAAAGGTCCCCTGCTGTCTGCTAACAGAAGCTTCTTTTATACTCAAGATTTCTGCCATTTTTCCTTATATCCTGGAGGATATAATACTATATTTTGACTACAGCCTGACAGCATAGCCCATCATTGCATATTCTTCATGAAACTTTTCAATGTGAGGTTCTCCTAGGTAACTCCATTGACTTTCTTTCCCAGGAAGAGAATTGCTGGCAGCCTAAACAAGTCAACCATTGACGGGAGCAGCTCAGTCCCTCAGCTGCGGAGGATGTCTGTGTCTAGTTGTAATCTATTTTAAGGAACTTCATCCTGCACTTCATGTGAATCACATTATTTGGAGACAAAATAAAATAAACCTTTTTTTTTTTTTGCAAAAATAAAATTTCGGATATACATGATATAAGTTACAGTCATTGTGTGAGTTTAGTCACTGAATAGTATATCTAGATAAAATACAGTATAGAGTGCCCAAAATGGGACATCAAAATAGGACACACTTCGAATAAATAAAAAGCAACACCATCCAGGGAGAAGATCCTTCCCTGAACTAAGGACAAAAGGAGGAAAAAGCAGGCAGACGGAATACGAACAATCAGGCTGGCGTAAAGGGTTTACTCACATTCTGACCATGAAATACCTCTTTGATTAGCTGCTATACCTTTCTTGGCTGTACTGGCCTCTTGCGGGGGTTTCGGCTGCCAGTATAAGGTGTGCGGGGCTCTACTGTACTGAACAGTAATGGACAGATGATGTTGGTGGAGACAGGGTTCGAGCGTTAAGGAAAATCACTGCCCAATCCCTTTGTTCTGGGAGATATAAGCTGCAACCAGAGCTCTCTCCCTGCAACTAACCCCCCCCCCCCTTAGAGAAAACAGGAACTTTCAATCATTCTGAACATTCCTGTGTATGAGGAGGAAAAGCAGAGGACTGAAGAGATAACGGTGTATAACCACCTTAAGGATTTGTGAAGTTTCCTTGTGCAAGAACAAGTGCTCCTTAGAAATGGCGTTCTAAGCATCCTTATCGTATCATGTAGATCAATACGGGTCTTTTCCTTTGGTGTAATTTTTAGTTAGGCTGGGCTCACACTACGTTTTTCTTATCCGTTCAACATATCTATTGTTTATTTAGTTACTTTTAACGGACAGAAAAAATAGTCAACACAATTTTTGCATACATTAACCCCTTAACGACATCGGGCGTAAACTTACGCCCTCGCGCCCTGGTACTTAGCGCATCAGGGCGTAAATTTACGCCCGATGTTTCCCCGATCGCTGCGTGTTCACACACAGCGGTCGGGGAAGATGGCCTGCTATAAATCATAGCAGGCCATCATAGCTTCACGGCACGGGGGGTGGTTAACACCCCCCGTGCTTACGATCGCCGCTATTGGCTAATCAATTCAGATCAGCCAATAGTGGCGATCGGAACCTTTCCGGGTCATCGGTGACCCGATGACCCGGAAAAAAATGGCGGTCGGTGCTGTCCGAGGACGGCGCCGACCGCCATTACTGTAAAAAGTAATGTTGATCGCCGTGCCACCGGCCCGATCGCCGTGAACGGCCGGCCGGCCGTTCACGGCGATCGGGCCGGTGGCACGGCGATCAGAGTCCCACAAAATAATAAATACCTGCCCTGGACCCCTCAGCTAGGTAGCGGAGGGGTCCTGAGCAGGTATTTGTACATTACTCACCTGTCCCGGGCTCCTGATCGGCGTCTTCCGGGTTCGCGGCGTCCTCCGTCATTACGTTCGGTCTTCGGGTCTTTCCGGCGGTCCCCGTCGTCTTCTCTCGGCTATTTTCGGCTCCAGCCTCGTCAATTTCCGGATTTTGCGCTCTGCTGCCCCCTAGCGGCTGATATGTGTAATACACTTATCAGCAGCTACAGGGATATTCAGAATATAGAAAAAGTTTTTTTTTTTTTTCCAAATTATTTTTTTTCTATTTTCCGCACCCTATCGCCGCTGAGTGTTGATCAGCATCGCACGAAAGTGCGCTGCTAATCAGCAACTCCTCCTTTTTGGCGTAGGGTGTTTTTTTTCTGTATTCTACTGCCACGGTCTGCTTATAAGTGTCGCGCATAAGTGCGGCATTTATCAGCAACGCCTTTGTTGGCGTAGGTTTTTTTTTATACTTACTGTAAAAAAAACACGTAAAAAACACTACATTACATTGAATAAAGTTTGACACTACACCACTACATACCCCATATACTAGTCCCCATATAAAGATGGCCCCCAGGGTGTTTTCGGTATCGGACGCATACGCTATTGTTGCCTCCGACACCGAAACAGCCAGTGAGGATGAATGGGGGGATCCTTCTTTCCTCCATTCATCCTCATCATCCAGTGACGTGTCTGGGGGTAGCGTAGCGTACGCTGCCCCCCAGACACGTCTTTTCCGCCAGTACCGTCCCAATAAGAGATGGCGGTATGGAGTGAAATTCTACTAACTCTGTGAGAGTACCTCAGGGTACACTTACAGATTTGGGGTACGTGCACACTGCGGAATGGCGAAGGATAACCCTTTGTGCATTCCGCAGCTGGCACCCGCCGGCGGACTGATGCGGGCGCGCGTCTCCACCCGTGTCAAAGACTCCATGTTATGCATGGGCGGATTCCGTTGTCCGTCCAAAGAATGAACACGTTGGACGGAGAGCGGAATCCGCCCGTGCATAGAATGGAGTCTATGACACGGACGGAGACGCGCGCCTGCATCACTCCGCCGGCAGGTGCCAACTGTGGAATGCACGAAGGGTTATCTGTCGCGATTCCGCAGTGTGCACATACCCTTAGAGTGTATGAAGGGACACCCGAATCCAGCCCCAGATGCCCCCCTCCCCCCCCCCCCCCCCCATCCTCGGAACAAGTGGAAAGATCGTCCGGGAACTGATCTTCCCACTGCTGGATAAAGGTCACCACCTGTACGGGGATAACTTTTATACCAGCGCCCCCTCTTCCGATCCCTCGCTGCCCTGTAGCTTGCGGCACGATCCGAACATATCAGAAGTAGTAATAGCGCCCTAATATTTAGCAGCCATGGAGCCGACCCAGCGCTTCTGGATATGTGGGACCCCGTATCGCACCAGGACAACATTTTCCAGGTGACGTCCCCCACACTGGAGAAAGGGAGACCCCAGAAGAAGTGCAGAGTGTGGGGTAACAGGGGGATCAGGAAGGACAACATTTACCAGTGTGCCACCTGTCCTGATCCCCCGGCCTCTGCATACCGGATCGCTCCAAGGCGCACCACACGTCACTGGAGTTCTACATTATCTAAATTCTGTCCCTTATTCCTATTTCAGGGGTCACGTTGGTCCAGGGATTATTCTGATCGCCATTATGGAGTCGGGAAGGAATTTTTCCCAGTGATGAGGCTACTGTCGTCTGCCTTACGAGGGTTTTTGCCTTCCTCTAGATCAACACAGGTTGAATTTGATGGACACCTGTCATTTCCAACCTTATAAACTAATAATTTGCCTAATACCCCCAAATAAATTAGAATTGTCCCTTTTCCCCAGCTAAATAGGTATGGCCGCCATTCCCATTAGAGGATGCCATGATGCAATTACAAAGCCTCTGTGCTGCCAGGACAGTAGAAACCCCCCACAAGTGACCCCATTCTGGAAACTACACCCCATAAGGAATCTAACAAGGGGGGCAGCGGGGATATGGCCCCCTGGTGACGGCCACATTTGGGACGTGAAAATGAAAAAAATGGTATTTTTTATTTTCTCGGCACATGTTTTACGTAAGTGCCTGTCACCAGTGGGGTCCATATGCTCACTGCACCCCTTGTTAGATTCCTTATGGGGTGTAGTTTCCAGAATGGGGTCACTTGTCGGGGGTTTCTACTGACCTGGCAGCACAGGAGCTTTGTAATTGCGACATGGCCTCCATCCTCCATTCCAGCCTCTAAATGGCGCTCTGTCCCTTTGGTGGCTTGCCCTGTGCCCATATGGCACATTATGTCCACATGTGGGGTATTTTCGTACTCAGGGGACACTACCCTACACGTTTTGTGTTCATTTTCTTTTTTAACCCCTTGTGGAAATGGAAAAAATCAAGGCTAGACCAACATTTAGTGTAATTTTTGTAAAATTTTTACTCTAAATCATTAATCTTGTCATGATTTTTTCATTTTCACAAGGGGCTAAAAGATAAAAAAAAACACTAAATGTGTAGAGCAATTTCCCCTGAGTACGGAAATACCCCACATGTGGACATAAAGCGCCATGTGGGCGCAGGGTAAGCCTCCGAAGGGAAGGAGCGCCATTTGGTTTTTGAAGGCTGGATTTGGATGGAATGGATTTTAAGGGGCCATGTTGCATTCAAAAGGCCTCTGTGTTGCCAAGACAGTTGAACCCCCCCACAAGTGACCCCATTATGGAAACTACACCCCTCAAGGAATGTAACAAGGGGTGTAGTGAGCATATGGACCCCACTGGTGACGGGCACAAATGTGGAACAATGTGGCGTGAAAATGAAATATTACATTTTTTACACTATAATGTTGGTTTAGCCTTGAATTTATCATTTTCACAAGGGGTTAAAAGAGAAAAAAACACACAATATGTGTAGAGCAATTTCCCCCGAGTCCGTAAATACCCCACATGTGGACATAAAGCGCCATGTGGGCGCAGGGCAAGCCTCCGAAGGGAAGGAGCGCCATTTCGTTTTTGAAGGCTGGATTTGGATGGAATGGATTTTGAGGGGCCATGTTGCATTCAAAAGGCCTCTGTGTTGCCAAGACAGTTGAAACCCCCCACAAGTGACCCCATTATGGAAACTGCACCCCTCAAGGAATGTAACAAGGGGTGTAGTGAGCATATGGACCCCACTGGTGACGGACACAAATGTGGAACAATGTGGCGTGAAAATGAAATATTACATTTTTTACACTATAATGTTGGTTTAGCCTTGAATTTATCATTTTCACAAGGGGTTAAAAGAGAAAAAAACACACAATATGTGTAGAGCAATTTCCCCCGAGTCCGTAAATACCCCACATGTGGACATAAAGCGCCATGTGGGCGCAGGGCAAGCCTCCGAAGGGAAGGAGCGCCATTTGGATTTTGGAGGTTGGATTTGGCTAGAATGGATGATGAACGCCATGTCGCATTTACAGAGCCCTCGTGCTGCCAAAACACTGGAAACCCCCCACAAGTGACCCCATTCTGGAAACTACACCCCTCAGGGAATCTAACAAGGGGTGCAGTGAGGATATGAACCCCTTGATGACGGGCACATTTGTGCCATGAAAGTGAAAAAATGAAATTTTTCCCTTTCACGTCACATTGTTCCACATTTGTGCCCGTCACCAGTGGGGTCCATATGCTCACTGAACCCCTTGTTAGATTCCTTGAGGGGTGTAGTTTCCAGAATGGAATCACTTGTGGGGGGTTTCCAGTGTCTTGGCAGCACGAGGGCTCTGTAAATGCGACATGGCCCTTGAAATCCTTTCCAGTGAAATTCAGCTTCCAAAAGCCAATTGGTGCTCCTTCCCTTTGGAGGCTCGTCCTGCGCCCCCTTGGCACTTTATCGCCACATGTGGGGTATTTCCGTACTCGGGAGAAACTGCGCTACACATTTTGTGTCTTTTTTTTCCTCTTATCCCTTTAAGAAAATGAAAAATTGAAGGCTAGAACAACGGTTTAGTGTAAAAAATAAATTTTTCTTTTTTCACGCCATATTGTTCGGAAAATCTGTGAAGCACCTGTGGGGTCCAAATGCTCACCGCACCCCTTGTTACATTCCTTGAGGGGTCTAGTTTTCTAAATGGTGTCCCTTTAGGGGTGTTTTTTAGGTTTTGGCACCCCAGAGCCTCTGCCAACCTGAAGTGGTACAGTCAGAAATGACCAAATATAACAGAGCCATTGAAATTCACTAGGCGCTCCTTTGTATCTGAGGCTTGTGGTTGCGTCAAATAGCGCAATAGGGCCACATATGGGGTATTTCTGTAAACTGCAGAAACGGGGCAATAATTATTAGGGTGCATTTCTCTGGTAATAGGTTTATAATTATGAAAAATATTGGATTACAATAAAATCTCTGCACAGAAAATTAAAATTTTCAAATTTCTTACACACTTAGCTTTTATTTCTGTGACTCCCCTAAAGGGTTAAAACACTTTCTGGATATGCTTTTGCAGAGTGTGGGGGGTGCAGTTTCTGAAATGGGGTGCTTTGTGGGGCTTTCTAACATACAGGCCCCTCAAATACACTTTGAACCTGAACAGGTCCCTAAAAATATCTGATTTTGAAATTTTACTGAAAATTTGGAAATTTGCTGCTAATGTTTTAAGCTTCCTATTGTCTAAAAAAAATTAAAGATCGTTTAATAAATGCCGCCAACATAAAGTAGACATGTTGCTAATGCTATTTAATATATAATTTATGTGGTATAACCACTTTCTGTATACGCAAAAAAGTTTCAAAGTTGGAAAAATGCAGTTTTTCACATTTTTTCACATTATTTGGGTTTTTTTCATAAAGATTTGTTATGATTATCGACTCCAATTTACCAGAAATGTAAAGTACAATATGTCACGAGAAAACAATCTCAGAATCAGCCGGATAGGTAAAAGCATCCCGAAGTTATTAATGAATAAAGTGACACTGGTCATATTCATAAAATTTGTCTCTGTCATTAAGGCCATTTCAGGCTCTGTCCTTAAGGGGTTAAAAATACACATTTGTTTCGATCAGTTTTTTTTTTTTTTTTTTATAATGGAAGTCAATGGACAAACGGATACAAAAGGATGGCATACAATTGCATCCGGTTTTTTTTGCATCCGTTTTTTTCCCCATAAAACGTATGCGTTAAAGGGATAGGAAAAATGTAGTGTGGACCCAGCCTTAGAAAGTCCTGTACTTTATATTTTATGTCTTTTTTTATTTACATATACATCTTTACAATGTGTTTTCAGGTAAAGGGGTTATCCAACGCTACAAAAACATGGCCACTTTCTTCCAGAGACAGCACCACTCTTGTCTCCAGCTTGGACAGGGTTTTGCTGCTCAGTTGTATTGAAGTGAATGGAGCTTAATAGCAAACCGCACCTGAACTGGAGACAAGAGTCGTATTGTCTCTGGAAGCTAAAACATTAACTGCAAAAAATTCATGGTGTGTATCAATCTAAAACATAACTTTTACTACTTATATTAAAATACATGGACATACATAACAACATAGATTTAAGAAACTCTGCCACATTACATACAATGACCACAGACTTTTGATAATGCAGAGTAGGGATAGGGACAGTATAACTTACGGTTCTGAAGTTTTCAAGGTCAGCCGACCCCAAACTTACTGATGGTCTGGGAAACAAACAAATGCCACAGTGAGTCACATTGATTACTGTACCTCAAAAATTAAAAGAACCTTGATAGCTGGGAAGATGCCCTAGTCAACCCTCAATATAGACCAGGCTCTCCCTAGTCTGTCCCTGTCCCAAAACACAAGGCCATTGAAAAAACAGTCCTAATAGGGCTACAATGGATGGGGATCACATCACTATATGTAGATAAACTGTGACCTCATTCAGAGCCCGTCTTATACCTCTACGCGTTTCCCTCCCCAGCAATTATATCTCAGGGAGTTCATCAGGAGGCTAATCAGAAATATAGGATACACGTCCCCGGGTGCAGATACGGATAGCAATCCACACCGGAACCTGGCACCATGGATGGAAGGCAGCACCAGACTGAGTGAAGGAGTCTACCATTTATAGCAGTCTATATAGTTTGCTCCACCTCCTCACCTGAATTACCGATGTGTACAATATACATAATTAGCATAAGACAGTCCATAATCAACTACTCACATCAATACAGTAGCGGCTACGATGGTATCTCCCGCTGTTTAACACGTGCAAATAGTGCACGCTGAGTTTGTGTTCATTCAGAGCGCCATCCGTGTCACTTCTGGTAAGTGACACGCATAGCTCGTGTCACATCCGGTACCTGGAACGCACAGCGCGCCTGGAACGCACGGCACCCATATTATTACGTATGATGGAACGCATCAGATATTATGCGGTGTGTCTGATATCTACAAGATTCAATACACTATACAGGATCATCGCTTTGCGTTCATATTATTAGTTAGTTTAAAACACATACATGTTTAAGCGACTTACAGCATAGTTAATTTCTAGATCCAACAGATTTCATACATGATAATTATCAATCAAAATTAATCCATGATCGTAATAGTCACTCATTTACATAGTAATGTCATCGAAACTATACTGATATAAAATCTATAACCGGCAATCCATGATCAAACCCAAGTTAGGAGGTGTGCTCAAAAATAAAATAAAATAAAATAAATTAATACCTATGAAAAAGGCACACTATACAAGGTTCTACAATGTTAATTTATCAAAGATATATATATATATATATATATATATTTATCAAAGATATATATATATATATATATATATATATATATATATATATATATATATATATATATATATATATATATATGTAATGTCATTTTCTGATTAAACATTCCTATTTAGGCCAAGACTCCAATGTGGACTACTGGCTGGTCCAGATAGAAAAAAAAAGAGATAAATATACCAATCCTTTGTTTATGTATTTATTAAAACAAATGATATCCCCTAGAAATGATCCTAAGTGTTATGGGTTATATTACCTACGAGATGAAAGAATCAGAATGGGACTTAGAACATAATATTAAGCTTGACCAGCATCTCCAAGGAACTGACCTCTAATTTGTCTTACTGACAATATCCACCATGGTCCTTAGGATTATATCAATTACATAGGTAATAGGCTTAGGTAATGCTGGGCTGGTCCATACACACATAAATACATCTCTAGGAATGACCCCGGCTATTGCACTTGTCTCAGCTTTTAGCAGCATATACACGTGTAATAGAGAAGACTTCTGTGTTAGGTGAAATGTTGCTAGAAGGGACATGAACATTTATGACGTCCAGTATGTTAAGCTGACCCCTTCAAAAACAATGGATTGTATATGCAGATATAACAGGTTCATGCACCATAGTCTTTGAAGTCAACACACCTAGGTTAGGCCACACTGCTGTCCGCACTGTAGTTCTAAAGGAGACATGCGGTTTCTCAGATGAAATGTGCCCTCCAGCGCTTGGCCAGAACATATTTGAAAGTTTACGTGCCTCAAACTATCCTAAAAGAACATGAACTTTTTGTTGTTGTAAAAAAAAAACTGAAATGACCTGTGTGATAGATACGCGAAAACCCGATTCCTGCACAGTTCATATTTAACGTAGCTAATCCTTACAGAGAGGTAAAAGTTTCTTGCAGTAAAAGGTTGCACCTTGGCTTAGGTTAAGTGAGTAATGTATGTCATCTCATGTTAAATCTCTGGCCCAACTAAAGCCCCTATTCCACGGGCCGACTGGAGGAGCAAACGAGCGCTGATCGTTGCCTTCTATTCCACGGGACAATTATCTGCTGTAACGGACAAATACGGCCGATAATCATTCCATGGAATAGGGCCTTCAGTACAATGTCACAGACTTATTCTCAATGATCTGCACCCGCTTTCAGTGCTGCATCGGCCCATGTAAAAGAGACCTAAAGCCTGCAACTAACACTGGTTGATGTTAATGAGCTTAAAGGGAATGTGTCATCAAAAATGACTTATTGTTTTAAATAATGTTTTATGTTAAACATTTTTAGGAATTTTTGTTGACCTTTTTTTTAACTTGCCATTTTTATATCTATATTATAAAATAATCCTGATATCTTGCAGTTTTCATTCTCACCACTGGGGCTAAAACTAAGCTGAGACTTCCTGTTGTGTCTGTAGTGATAAGAGCAGTCTGCAGTAAAGTGATCTGTTCAGCATTGTAGCATCATGTGACACCAGGACATAGAGGAGACAATAGCAGCTCCCTGTGAAATGAGGTTCTTAAGGGACACAGAGCACACTTAGTCATGTTTCACATTCATCTCAAGGGGACAGAGTCTGTCTATTGTTGTCTACGTCCATGAGGCTTGCTGTAAAGCATGTCACTGAATGCTGTTAAGTACAGCCCAGGCAAGATGGCAGCCCCCAGAATGATGAACAAAAAGTAAAACAAAAAAATCTTAGTCAGAAAATAGAAACAGATTAGAATAATAAAACAACTTTTTGTATCTGAGTCTAATCAGTACAAGAAAATGTAGGTGACACATTCCCCTTAAAGAGGGACCTATGATCAGTAGTGAATGAAGAATATATCCCTGTGGATCCTAGTGCAACAGCAGTATATTCCCTTATTCTCTGACTGCATATCTAATACAAATAAATATCACCCACCAGGAGTCTTGCAACTCATTTGCACAATTCTATGCATACATTCTAATAGACAGGAGACAATGGTGCTCTGTTGATAAGGTAGTAGTGGGCCACTTAGAGTAGTAGTATTGGGCCTACATAGCTGCTCTGTGTCTCCACTGGTTGTATATTTGGCATGTCCACCCATAGCTTCAGGTTGTGCAGATAGATAGTAACAGGTCCTAGTTGTCTCATCTAGACAATCCTTAGTATAGTATAGATCCCTCTGGCCATTAAAGACAGTGGGGCTGCTCTGTATCAGTGTCCCCTTTCATGTACAAGAAAATTGTACCCCATCATTTTATCTCCTACAGGTAACAAACGATAAACTAATACAAATATATAAATATGCTGTAAAACTTTTAATGAAATTCATACAACGTGTAACTTTAGTTTTTAGTCACCTTAGCATCAGGGCTAGACGTGCAGAGAAGAACACCTCGCTGCCTCACACACCTTCTGCCTGGAGCAATCTCAGTGTTAAATAAATGATGTGTCACTTTACACAAAGACATGAAAACTTGATCTTATCTCATCAGTCCTCTTGAAGCGAGAAGCGTGTTGTGTACGAACCAGAAATAACATGCAAATTCATTGTCATTTCTCTTATGATCTTCTGTAATCGGCTCAAAAATGATACTATAAGTCTTTCTAGCTATAGATGCGTTTTACATCCTCCAGGTATATTTTACTGGAGAATAAAGCTAAAGTATAAGTTCATGTAACTGTATTCCACTCCTAAATGTTATTACACCTTGATAGTTATTAGTGATACTGGTCATGGAGGTTCTCTATAATGAGTTACATATCATGGCTTATGGGGGCCCTTGCAGGGATCAAGTACAGTTCCTGTTGGTTCCACCAAGAGTTAAACTGACACACAGAGTACTAGAAGGTCCTCTGTTGGGGGCAAAACTCTGACACAATAATGTACCCCTAATATGGGACCCCAGAGGTCTAACAGAAGACAACCTAATTTTAAATGGACTAAATGGGGCTTAGCGTCCTTTGAGCCCCTGTTTCCCTGACTCGGTCCAGTGCTATTGTCCATACTCCTCTTATGATGAGGCAGGGAGAGAGGATTTTAATGGACGCTAGGCCCCATCTTAGTGACATTGTCTGTAACTGATGGTGCCAATAACAGCACACAGGGTGACAGTAGGCTAAAGTAGGGAGGGAACCCTAAATTATTTCCTCTGGTTTGCCCCTGGAACTCTGATAATGGCCCTATCCCCTATGTTATTGGGTTGAAGGAACATGTTTTGCACTCTTCACTCCAGAGGAATGATATTGCTTGCAAACAGGGTGTGAAGGTTTAACTAAAGGCTGATAGGACAAGGGTATGGAGGGACTTATCATACGGGGGGCCAAATCCAACACCATAACAGAAGCCTATTTTAAAATTTTTCTATGGGCTCTCATCTTTTCTTAGTTTGTCACTGCTCAGGGGTGTAGCTATAGGGCATGCAAAAGGTGCAGTTGCACCTGAGCCCAGGAGCCTGAGAGGGCCCATAAAATCTATGTTTCCTATATGAGAAAGCTAGTACTATTATTGAAGCATTATAGTTAAGGGGCAACGTGACAGAGTTTGCACTGGGGCCCACCAGCTTCAAGTTAGTCCACTGTCGCTGCCATGTTTGCTAAGTTAAAGCCCCTATTCCACGGGCCATCTAGAGGAGCAAACAAGCGCTCTCAGCGCTCGTTTGCTTCTCGTTTCCTGCTCGCTGCCACCGCTATTCAACGCGGCAGCAGCGAGCGGGTGAGTGTGGGAGGGGCGGTGGGGAGCTGCGGGGGGGGGGGGGGGGGGGGGGATTGCCCGGGTGATCGCTGATCGTCCAGGCAGCCCATAGGATACAGCAGCGTCTGCTGCCGATGCTCCTATTCAATGGAGTGACGGCAGCAGATCGTTGCTGTATCAGTCACTTGTTTTTCAACAAGAAAAGCGACTGCAACGATCAGCCGACATGAACGATGTCGGCTGATCGTTGCACTCTATTCCACGGGACGATTATCGTCCGTAGCGGCCGATATCGGCCGAATACGGACGATAAGTGTTCCGTGGAATAGGGCCTTTAGACTTTCACCTGTCCAATCCTTTGTTTCCCCTGACATAAGTAGGGCTAAATGGAAGTCCTGAACAGAAGCTGATAGTTCAACAACAGCTCTGTTTTATAATGACCAGCTTAACAATAGGCTTACAATAAGTGATCACTATGTCTAGGGTCAAAGTCACTTTCTTGCACGCACTTGTTCTTATATATGACGTTAGTCAACCAAATGAAACTTTATCTAATGTTTTATAAAGGTGTGGAAATACGAGTATAGCAGAGCTGAGTTTGTTTTTAAACCAATGTAAAGCGACTGAGGGACATTTATCCTTTGCCCACCTGGTGTACATCGGCAAAAAGTTCCAGAAAAAATTCTGTGCCTTTTTGCCCATTTATGTGCCGTATGCCGGGGTAGTATGGGCGGTGTTGTGGCTGCTATGTGGGTATAGGGTCACTTGGGCACTTGTCGCGGTGGTCAGGATGGTGTTGTAATCCAACCCAGGACAAACGGGCACTGTGTTCAAGGTTTGGATAGCCCAAGTGTGAACTGGTGTGTAGGTGCAGGTGCAAAATGATAGACCAGAGTCCAATAGCTTAAACAGGATAACTTACTTTTACTTAGAATCTTCAGTGTAATACACGGCAAAAATAACACTTTGAAATGTAGGTGCAGGCAGAAGGTAGCAAGAGAAGTTGTGACAGCAAGGTAGAGCAGAGGAACGTCTTGAGGGCCCTGTCCATTGAAGCCGTGTACTCTGCCAGGATAGCGTAGTTTAAGATAGAAGTAACAGAAGAAGAAAATACTCATACTCATTTATAGATATGTTTGATCTGACCTCCTTATGCCCTATAGTGTTGGGTGACCTGTCCTGCTAGGGTAGTACGAGATCCCAGGTCCCTGCACTGGGACGAGCAGACTTTCTAAAATGTCCTAAAATAGCTGTGCGTTACAGTAAGATACGTAGGCTTACCGGATGCTTTGTCCTACTGGGATCAGTACCAAACTCCAGGTATACTGCCCTGTGTGTTGCAGAAGGTATCACTCATTACCGCATCTAGTACCAGGCGCCCCCGCCATCTACACGACGTTCACCGATGTGAATACACCACAGAATAAAGAAAGGAATTAACTCACGGTGAGTGCTCTCTTTTACTACATACTGTATGCTCTGTTCGCTTGATGTGCAGGTAGGTGATGGGGGCACGCATACCATACCCGGCGTGTAAAGCGACCCCGACTTCTGAGAAGATTTTTCGGAGTTAAAAAGACATCTTATAAGCTGGAAAATATGATATATGACCAGCACTGCAATGTATCCATACTTACTCTTGAGGAAGCTATGGGGACATAGCAGATTTAGGTGTATATGCACCAGGTTGGGTCTGCACATAACGGCTATTCATTGGTATTATCTACTGTATGTGGTCTGGTATATTTATATTTTCCTAAAGCAAATAGACTATATTATATATTCAGGTATGGTATTCTTGATATATACATGATAAGGAATTTGTACAACCCCTGTCCTTAGTTGTCATGTCACAGGTAGGAGACAAAATTTTTTAAAATCTGTATTCTTGGTTTGGGCAGCTTTTTCTGCACAGGGACCGAGTATATAACGGGCTGAGAATACTGTGCCAGGGTTTGTCAGGAGAGCTTCTTGTTTGTTCCAAGGGTCATGTTATAGCGCTATTGGATTTAATATATGAGTGTCATTACGTTTGTTTGATTACCACACCTAGCAACAAGTCATGGAAAAGTATATGTGAGCAGATGTACAGTGCGAGACAAAGGACGAATGGGCTTGGCAAGTTTAAATGGATCTGTTAGACACACATTAACACTTGTGACAATGCACGGGAACAATCGTTTTGCAGCACATGAAGACTGTGTGTAAGGCTGTACTGCTTGACTAAAGGGTGGGTAAAGCACGCCAGCTTTTGTGTCCAACTTTTTCCTCAAACAGCTATTCTCTCTGTGGTTTGTGAACTAATCAGCAGGTTTGGGGTTGGCTTAGGATTTAGCTTTAGAAATCTGGTAAACAAATACTATGATGTAAGTAAGCTGCAGATATCACAGAAAATATTCAACGTCACAATGAAAATAAATCTGCAAATGCCTTAACACACATTATACCATGTGTATAAATGTATACACACTACAGGTCATTGACGATACTAGTTGTTGACTGAGACACTGACTTTGAACCATGGCCAGTCTTAGGTTAGATAGTGACTGGCACTTTCTGTTGGTGCTCACTAGAGATGAGCGAACCGGGTTCGGGTTTGAGTCCATCCGAACCCGAACGAACGGCATATGATTAGTGGTGGCTGCTGAACTTGGATAAAGCTCAAAGGTTGTCTGGAAAACATGGATACAGCCAATGACTATATCCATGATTTCCACATAGCCTTAGGGCTTTATCCAAGTTCAGCAGCCCCCGCTAATCAAATGCCGAAAGTTCGGGTTCGGATGAACTCGAGCATGCTCGAGGTTCGCTCATCTCTAATGCTCACTTATATATGTTGAGCTGTCATACATGGTACCAAAAACAATACCATTCAGAGCCAGATAATCAGCCGTGGGCCATGTCATATGTTGTTCAGTGAAAAATATTGTACAGTGTACGTAGCTGTACCCATCATTACTAATAGTGATATACTATCATACAGTGAACAAGTTACCATCCCAAACAGCATCTAAATTTAACTGCTATATAAGTTCACAAATTTCAGTGTCATAAATCGTCAAAAAGGGGGTGACATACACTAGTACCAAACATTGGCCAAATACCACTACAAGACCACACAATGCTGCAAATCTAATACACTTAACAGTGCCTAAGTGGCATTGTAATGTAGAGCCATGTAAATGTATGTGTCCTATAAAACCCGCCATAACCGACATATTTATTACACAAATGGTCATTTTTTTTTTTCACCACTAGATGTCTGTATTTTATATTTCTATGTATTGCACAGCTGAACAGCTAAGGAAGGTAATGGGTTACTGATTTATATGTACCATGTGTTGTTGTGGACCAATAGGAGGTGTTCTCTACTCCTAACGAATCTCTTTCCTTCTTTCTTTTTTACACATTCATCCCCACCACTCACAGAGAGGCATACAGAGGCCCCTGAAGGAAGTTAGTTACTTGGTGAAGGAAGTGCAGTTCAGTCAGATTCTTGTAGAGGACAGGCGCAAAAAAGACAGTCCCTGCTGAAGCTAAGCCAGGGCCTTAGAGACACCAAAGTGTACAGATGCAGCTAGAGATAACCAGTTCTTTTACTACTACTTCTACTATAACTACTATGCAGTGCTAAACACTAAAAGGGAGAAGAGTCCAGGAACAACCTAACCCACATGAGAACACATCTAAAAGGTAAATGCAGTATCCTGAACACAAGAGGAACTAGCCTGGATAGGATAAAGCTACCGAACGAGGTCTATCCTATCTCACAATGCAGGTAACCAGGAAGGCTCAGAAGCTTAGCTACACCCAGATAACCACGACTGGGGCTTGTATCACCCTATCAGGATGAGTAACTCGACACCGTAGGGCACAAGGTGGCCAGTCTGTAAATGGGTACAAGTAAACTTCTCACTCAACGGTATCTCTTCAAAGATACACTACACTGGGTTGGGGCTCCTTCGACCAACTCTTCTCCTCTCCTCTACTCTCAATACTTCAAGCATGTCTAAAATGACCTCTCTTCTATTCTACTTTTCCAAGCACCTCCTCAAGCACAAACGAGGTAAGCACTGAAGTCTATGTAAAGATTTATATATTCTACTGAAGAGTATTGTATTACTAAAAGACTTCACAGTAAAGCTGTTTTATTTTTGATATCACTGGGACTCTGTCATCCTTCATACGTACCAGCACCCATACACACACCAACCGTACACCTTGGGTTATTTTTCCCCTTTCTGTGGGTGAGGGTACCGATAGTCCAGGTGGGTCAGTTGCCACTCAGGATTACCGTGACAAGAGCCCAAGAGACCTATACTAACCCGGCAGGTCACCGACCATTGGGGAACATAGCAGCCCCATAAACAAAGCAGGTACTAACATCACACCTGTATGCTGGGCAAGCACTGTTGTCAGCAGAATAACATCTTTGGCTGAGCTGACACAACCACCAGTAATAACATCGCCCGGTAGGTCACCACATTACCATTCTAAAAATCCGCCATTTCTAGTGTGGTGAGATGGTCAGCTTTATGTTTTGTCAAGTAAAAAAAAGACCACCAGATGTACTAAGGGCAAAAAAAAACACATTATTAAAGTCAGTTTGGAAAACTATAACCCTGAGGTGTAGAGTTTGCAAAAAAACAGACAATTTTAGTAAATCAGCCATGTGACCAAAAAACAGCTCTATACATGTTTAGGTCACAAGTCTTGATTGTCAGGTTATTGATTGCATCCCTTTCATCAGGCCTATGTCCCATGCTGTAACTGGTGTGTAATGGGTTTACCACAGGTAAATTTGGAGCCATTACTGTAGAAGCCCTTTTGGCAGCCTTTGGTTGCCCTGACACCTCATGTTTAGGAGGCTCATCATAATTGAATATTTGTCAACCTACACTGAACTTAAAGGGGATGTTGCCAAATGTAATAAACAAAAATATCAGTGATGAAACTATCATTTATCATTAAGATAATTGTTAAGCTATGTTCACCCAGTGGATTATTCGATGAAAACATTTGCCACCAGATCAGTGGATTAATCAACATGTTTAATAAAGCTCCATTTTTTTCTGCAATGTGGATATCAAATCAGCATTAAGAAAAATCCATGACGTGTAGACCAATGGGAAACTGATTCCTTATGGCTTTCACATGGATTATGAATTCTACATGGATTCCACATGGATTTCTTAATCCATAATTCATAATATTAAATCACCCACGTTTTATCTGTGACTGTGATGTAATAAAGTAGCATATCCCAAAATTTCCAGGGGAGCACGATTATGCGCCTGTAAGTCTTAACATTTCTTTTTGCCACTCTCCTCAAAAAGAAATATTACCCTTCCAGTCTTAGGGTACTATTACACGGAACGATAATCGGCCGAATCGGCCCGATTTGGCCGATTATCGTTCCGTGTACTAAAGACAACGATCAGCCGATGATCGTTGTCATCAGCTGATCGTTGATATAAGTTCAGACCTATAATCGTCGGGCGCCGACCATGCACCGCTACGTGTAATAGCGGTGCGCGGCAAAGAAGAATACATACCTAATCCATGGTCCAGGGTTCCTCTTCCTCAGAGCTTCTTACCGGGTCCCGTGCGCTCCGGCTTCCGCCGCAGCCAGTGATTGGCCGAGTGGCCTGTCAGCAGAGACAAGCCGCTGTGAAGCTGAAGTGCGCGGACCCGGGGAGAAGTTAAGAAGAAGAGGAACCCTGGACCATGGATTAGGTATGTATACAGTTTAAACAAAGGCTGCAAGGACATCGGTAACGATGTCCCTGCAGCCCTTGTTTAACGATTATCGGGCCGTGTAATAGGCCAAGTAAACAAGCAACGATCTAGCAGATCTCTGCTCGTTTACAGGTATTATCGGGCCCCCATCGGCCCGTGTAATACCACCCTTAGCCTCTTAAGGACTGAGCCAATTTTTGTTTTTGTCTTTTCGTTTTTTCCTCTTTGTGTTTAAAAGGCCATAGCACTTGCATTTTTTATTCTAGAAACCCACATGAGCCTTTTTTTTTTGCCTCACTAATTGTACTAATTAATTGTACTAACTAATTAATTTTTGCATAAAATATGCTGCGAAACCAGGAAAAATTTATATGTTCAGTGAAAAGAAATTCTTTTTCTTTTAGGGGGTTTCGTTTCTGCGCTGTTCATCCTATGTAAAAACTGACATGTTATATATGTTCCTCAAGTTGGTATGGTTAAAACAATATGCAACTTGCATAACTTTTATATTATTTGATGGATTTAAAAAAAAAACAAGGGGGCGTGGCCTGGCTATGGAGGAGAGAGCAGGCACCTTCTGTGAGCTCCGGGGACAGGACACCAGACAACATTCCTTTACACCCTAAAACGGACAGACTGCACCCCAAATGGTTCGGGTTCGTCGGAGGAACAAGCCAGGCACAAGAACATCTGAACCCCAGCCCGTCCAGGGAAGCTTGGGCCGCTTTTTCCTTCCCGCAAGTTGCGGCCTACCTGTACAGCCTGCGGCCTCCGAGACTTCCGGCTCCCGCGTGACTAGAGCACAGGCTGCCGCCGCAGCAGCAGCAACGACCGCACACCTGCCCGCGGCGCCGCCGCAATCACTGGCCTCCTCCAGCTTTTGCCTCCCGGGCCCAATGGTCACTGCGGTAAGAACCCCGGCTCCGGCCTTGTCCGCATCTGGTTCCCCGGGGTCCGGCATCCGTGAGTGCACGGACGCAGCTTGGCCCTCCCATCAGCCCCCTGAAGCTGCGCCCGTGGCTGACCGGCACCCGATTAAGCCGCCTGCCGCTGGGGAGACGGAGCTCCCTAGTCTCTGCATCCAGGACACAGTGTCCCCCAGCTCTCACCCCAAGTTAGCGGGATCCCCTGGAGATCACCCCGGGGCAGCAATACCCCCTAATCCTCACCTCCGGGCTGCAGCATTACCCAGCCCCCATCCTGGGGCGGCAGTATCCTCTGGTCCTCAGTCCAGGGCAGCGGTGGCCTTTGCTCTCAGCCCCAGCACAGCACTACCACCCAGTCCCAGCCAGAGGGACACAGAGACAATCATAAACTGTGCTCCCTGCAGTGAAACAGTCTGTCTCCCAGCCTCAGACTTATTGTTAGCTGCCAGCATGTCTTCTCTGTCCCCTGCTGCACTCCCCTTCTCCACCACTAGGGGCAGTGATCTGACCCGCACCAGCTCTGCTGCATCTGTTAACCCTATGCATGATGGCTCAGAATGGGACTGGAAAGAATACATGAAATTGCTGCCTACGCTCTCAGATGTGGAAAAGTTTGTGGAGCGCTTGGAAACCTCATACAAACAAGAACTTACTTCTCTCAAATCTGATGTGCATACCCTGGAGGCGAAGGTTACTGATATTGCTGCTGAACAAGACTCCTTAGCTACCACGGTGGATGATGTCCAGGCTGCGCTTGCTACTCAAGAAAGGCAAATTCGTCATCTCTACAGGCTTCATGATGACGCAGAAAACCACATTAGACGGAACAATATCCGTATCAGAGGACTTCCTGAAGCGACCAGAGCGGCTGACCTTATTCCATCCCTTCAGGATCTGTTTGCTTCCATTCTCCACCGGCCACCAGGGGCGGAGTTTGAGATTGACAGGGCTCATCGTACTCTAGGACCAGTCTCGACCGATGTAAACCGGCCTAGGGACGTCATCTGTAGGCTTCACCACTACCGTACCAAGGACGACATCATGAAGGCGGTGCGCAACATGGATTTTGTCGATTTTGACGGAGCCCAGCTGATTTTTCTTCAGGACCTCTCCAGAACTACCCTTTCTCAACGACGGGCTCTCAAACCCCTGTTGGTTCTGTTAAGGGAGCGTGACATCCAGTATTCCTGGGGCTTTCCTTTTCAGTTGGTGGTCCGGAGGGGCGGCAAAAGACTGGAGCTGCATACGCCAGAAGACCTGCCTGCCTTCTTGTCCGCGTTGGATTTACCTCCGATGACCTTACCGGACTGGGATCCGGTTCCACCGATGACTCTGAGCAGATCCTCTCACCCCCCTGGACCAGTGGCCTCAGGGGACTGAGGACATTCCGGTCGGTGAAAGCCATGCTGTCCTGCCCTACGGTGCCGTAACTTAATAGGCTGTATCTTTTCAGTCCATGTCTGTTTTCCATATGCCTTTTTCTGTTTATGGGGTATATACCCAAGGTCACTAGGTTACAGCGGCCTAGTTCAACGATTATGCTGGTTTCTGTGTTCACGGAGGAGGGGGGAGGGGGGGGACTTTTTGTGTGTCAGTTTGGCTAGTTCTTTAAGGGGTGCTTTCTAATCTTTATTTTAGAATGTTGCATATGCTTATAGGGTGTACTTATGTTACATAATTAGTTTTTATTCTGGTGTCCTGTCACGGATTTACAGACCTTCATCCGTTAGTCCGTCCCTCGTTAGAATAGACGCTTAGAGCGTTCTTGTACCCATTTGGGTCTCTCCTGGTAGTATAGAACTACCCGGATGCGGGGGTTATCTCTCTTGGTAGCCCTCTTTTTCTGACTGCAGGTCCAGTCTTTCTTCCCCCCCCCCCCTTTTTTTTTTTTCCTCGTTCTCTTCCTATACCCTCCTCCTTCCCTCTGCTTTTCCTCCCTTTCTGCATTCGTGGCGGGTGGGAGAGGGGCCGACATGGCGGGGGCCGACATCAAGCTTGCCTCTATTAATGCTAGGGGACTGAATGTCCCACAAAAACGGTCTCAGATTCTCTACTCCATGCATAGACAGAGGGTGCACATCTTATTGCTACAAGAAACACATTTTCAGACTGCTCATGCGCCTCGCATGCGGCTTAACTACTACAATGTAAGGACACATAGTACCAATCCTGACGCCAAATCAAAGGGGGTCTCCATAGCATTACACAAGTCATTGCCGCACAATTTGCTTGATTCCTTGATTTGTCCTAAGGGGAGATACGTTTTCCTCAAGTTAGACATCCAGTCCCGGATCTATACTATTGGCAACATCTATCTCCCTAATTCCCGTCAGGGCAGCTCCCTGAGGGCCATACTCAGAGTGGCCTCTACGTTTATAGAGGGCGTGTTGATTCTGGGGGGGGACTTTAACTTGGTCATGGACCCTTCCCTGGATACCTCCTCTGGCAAAACAGCTGTGCCGCGTTCTGAATATGCAATGGCGTGCTCTGTCCTTGGTCTCCACGGTCTGGTGGATGTCTGGCGCATCCTTCACCCCAAGGACAGGGACTTTACCCACTATTCGGATACACACCGCACCTATGGCAGACTGGATATGTTTTTCATCGCCCAGTACGCTTTAACATTCACTCCCTCGGCCACGATAGGTAATGCCTTGTGGTCTAATCACTCTCCTATTTTCCTATCATTGACTCTGCCGGGGTTGGTACCCAGGGAATGGACATGGCGCCTGAACGAATCACTTCTCAAAGACGTAGCGTGTAAAGCGGCTGTTACTCAAACGATCACTAACTTCATTACTGACCACGCTAACGATGACACGGCCCTTCCTATGCAGTGGGAGGCACTGAAATCTGTTGTCAGGGGGACCCTAATTCAGCAGGGGTCTAGGATCAAAAAAGACAGGAGCGCTAAAATTGTCCAGCTGGCAGATAACGTTGAAGCTCTTTCTAAGACGCATAAACAGAATCCCACTGACGAGGCTCTGGCCGCGTTGACACTAGCTAGGGAACAGCTAAAAGACCTTCTTAATAAGTCATCCTCTTCCCAACAGGAGCGGTACCGCAGCTACCTTTATGAGCATGCTAATAAGTGTGGCAGAACATTAGCTAGACTGATCCACCCGAGAACACAGGCCACGCATATTCCTAGCCTCCTCGACCATGCTGGCGACGCCATACACAATCCCAGAGAGATCTCTGATCTCTTTCGTTCTTATTTCTCATCTATGTACAACATTAAGGGCCGCTACTCGGAGATGCCGGCACAGGCCTTGGAATCTAGAATATCTGCATACCTGTCCGATACGGAGCTGCCTAAAGTACCTGCGGACTCTGTTGAGGGTTTAGACTCCCCTTTTACTGAAAACGAGCTTAAGGGTGCTATTGTTGACGCTAAGGGGGGTAAAAGCCCAGGGCCAGATGGTTTCACTGCATGCTTTTTCAAGACCTTCAAAGATCTTTTACTGCCAATTATGACTAAATGCTTCAATAGTATCTCAGAGACGTGCCCTTTCCCTCACCAGTCACTGGAGGCACATGTGGTGGTCTTGCCCAAACCTGGACGAGATCCTAAATATTGCAAGAATTACCGTCCTATCTCGCTCATTAATTGTGATCTCAAGCTCTATTCCAAAATGCTGGCTACGCGCCTGAACTGTCATATCCCCCAACTCATTCACGCTGACCAGGTGGGATTCGTCCCCGGCAGGGAGGCAAGGGACAACACGCTGAGGACTCTCACCCTGATGTCGTGGGCTAGCCGTTCGGGATCCCCTTTGTGCCTTCTTTCCATCGATGCGGAGAAAGCTTTCGATCGAGTGCATTGGGGGTTCCTGCGGATGGTCCTACGGGGAGTGGGACTTGGCCCGCTTATAGTGGATAGAATAATGGCCTTGTACTCTTGTCCCTCGGCACGTGTGCGAGTCAATGGGCTGTTGTCTAGCTCTTTTGAGATTCATAACGGTACGCGCCAGGGCTGTCCCTTGTCTCCCATGCTTTATATTCTAACCATGGAACACCTGGCGGTTGCTCTTAGACATAACCCTGCCATCCGGGGTGTCGTGTTTGGACGGGACCACCACAAGCTAGCATTATATGCAGATGATCTCCTGCTCTACATCTCATCCCCCACCACCGCGCTTCCCTCTGTCTTGCAGGAGTTTCAGCAGTTTGGTGACCTCAGTAATTTTAAGGTCAACCTGACAAAAACCGAGGGGCTTAATATTTCGATCCCACAGGCTGTGTTCGACGCGGTCAGGGCTTCCTTTCCCTTCCAGTGGCAAACGGACTTCATAGTTTATCTGGGGTTAAAGCTCCCGCCTGCGCTAAGCTCTCTTTTTGATCTGAATTATACCCCCATGCTGAACAGGGTTCTCGCAGACATGACCTCTTATTTTCTGAAACCGACCTCATGGTTTGGTAGAATGGCCATTGTAAAGATGGACATTCTTCCTAAACTATTATACATTTTCCAAACAATTCCCATTGTGGTCCCCGTTGCCTTTTTCAGGACTCTACGCAGGGCTATCTCAAAATTCATCTGGGGAAACTGCAAGCCCAGGATCGCATATTCCACCCTGACTCAATGGGTATGGGGCTCCCTGATCTGCGTCTCTATCATGAGGCGGCTGTCCTGCGTGGAGTTCTGGACAGGGTACACTGTCGGGGCTCTAAGAGGTGGGTGGATCTGGAGTTTTCGTTAAGCACCCTCTCTCTTGCCATGGATCTCTCCTGAAATACGCCACTCTCTGTCTGGTCTTCCCTTCTTTGTCCCACATACGCTATGCGTATGGGATAGGAGCGTTGCTAAATACAAGTTATCTGTGGTATCGGGACCGCTTTCCCCGATACTCCAGAACCCATCATTCCCGCCTGGCCTGCAGATTTCTTCTGTGGGAACGGTCTGACTGCCCTAGGGTTAGGGACTGCATGACGGGTGACGCCATCTCATCTGTGGTGACACTTCAGGCTCAGTCCCCGGACCGTCGGTTGTCCTGGCTGGAATATGGGCAGTTAGCTTCATTCTTACGAACTCTCTTCCCGAGGGGCACGTACGTTGCTGCACTCACAGATTTTGACAACCTAGTCGTTTCCACCTCAGCTATCCCACATTGCATATCTGTACTATACCAGATTCTGGTTGGTATTGAAAACCCTGACAGACCTTCCTTCTTTGACAAGTGGGAACGCGATTTGAATGTGTCTCTTGATGGTCAGTCCCTCCAGAAAATTTGCGAATTCACTCATGGTGCTTCTATGGCCGTTAAGGCAAAGGAGAAAAATTACAAGATCCTTTCGCGGTGGTATTTTTGCCCAGTCTCCTTGCATGCAATGTTCCCTGAGGTCTCTGACCGCTGCTGGAGATGCCTCACGGAAGCTGGTGACATGTTACATATTTGGTGGGCATGTCCGAGCATTCGAGAGTTTTGGGATAAGATCTTGACCATCTATACCGCATATTCTGGAAGGACCATCGTCAACTCCCCGCAGCTGACCCTTCTGTCACAGATCCCGGGTTCCCTTGCTACCATTAAGAAAGGGATGTTGCGACATTTTTTGACTGCGCATGGTTATCCCCCGACACTGGAAAACACCCAGGGTGCCTACACTAATGGAGTGGCTTAGTGAACTCAGGGAACTGGGTAGAATGGAAGAGCTGATTGCGGAGGCTCATGGGCAGTCTACTAAATTTGATACGGTGTGGCTCCCCTGGCGCCTGTTCATGGACTCAGAGGCTTTCCTTGCCTTCACCTGTTAGGTAGGGGTGCTTCATGCTCTTATAGCGCTGTACTTGTTGTGGCGCTTGGCTCAGTGGTCTGCCCCCTGCCCGCCTTCTCTCCCCTCTCCTTGAGTTTCCGTTTCCTTCCTCAGCCTCCTTTTCTTCCCCCCCCCCCTTTTTTTTTTCTTTTTTTTTTTTTTCTTTTCCTTCTCTCCCCTGCAACCTGCAGGACTTTTATTATGCTTGCGGTTTGCATTGTAGTGCACTGCCGTGTTGGTAGTGCTGATGTTTGAAAATGTTGACATTGCACTGCTCTTTTTCTTGCTCTTTAAATAGTTTAAAATGTGACACCAGGCGACTTGCAGGTCGCTATGTACTGAGATTGCATTGATTTTGTATATGCTGTTTTGCGTTTGGTTGTCAATAAAATCAGATTACACATAAAAAAAAAAACAACAACCTTTTTTACAGAAAAAAAGTTCCTTAAAATTGCTCTATTCCCATGCTTATAACGCTTTTATCCTTTGGTCTATGGGGCTGATTGAGGTGTCATTTTTTGCGCCATGATGTGTTCTTTCTATCGGTGCCTTGATTGCATATATGCCAGTTATTGATCGCTTTTTATTACAATTTTTATTACAAAAATGCACAATTTTTGCGCTTTAGCAGGTTTTTGCGCTTACGACATTTACCGAGCCAGATCAGGAATGTGATAAATGAATAGTTCACGAGATTATGCATGTGGCAATACCAAACATGTTTTGTTTGTTAGTTTATTTATTTTTATTTAGAAAATGGGAAAAGGGGGGTGATTCATACTTTTATTAGGGGAGGGGGGTTTATATTTATAAAAACCTTTTTTTTTTCAACTGACACAGTAATTAGAAGCCCCCCTGGGGGACTTCTAATACAACTACACTGATCTCCCATAGAGATCAGTGTAGTTGTATTATACAGACCAATGCAATAGAATACCGAGCTGGGATCAGTGTCATTCTGATGCTGAGTCCTGGGGTGGTAAGATAAAGGGATCCCCCCTCCACAATCACATCGTGGGGGGGGAGATCCCATCTTTAGACCCAAGGCAATGCCACATATAAGACAGTTAGATGCAGCTGTCATGTTTGACAGCTGCATTTACCAGTCTTAATTAGCGAGAACGGTGATTGTCCGCTCCCGCTAATGGCCGCAGTTCCATGCTGCAGATAGCAGTCGGGATCGCAGCAGTTCAGAGCAGGGTTGCGGCGTGCCCCCTCTGAACTCCCCGAGCGTCCTTAAGAGGTTAAAGGAGAAGTCTGGTGGATTATAAAATGCTGCAGCCGGCAGGGACAGACAGGGTATTGATTACAAGTACTAACTTACTTCTCCCTGTGCCCACGGTGAGCGACTGGGGTGTGACGCCGCTCCAGTCACTGATTGGCTAAGTGGCCAGTCCATGAGCCAGGAGAGGCCTTTTCCCGGTCTTGCCGCTCATCGCGGGCACCGTGAGAGGTAAGTTATTGCTTGTAATTAATTTCCCCCCTGCCCGTGCCAGCTGCAGGATTTTATATGCCATGAATATGGGGCTTGACCCTGAAACGCGTCGGCGTGTTGATTTTAACCTGTCTGTTTTTAATATGCTTTGGAAATAAAGAATTTCTGATATTTTTTCTGCTTTTGCTGGAGCTGTGATTCTTTTCTTATTTTGGAGCAGGATTTTATAATCTGTCAGACTTGTCCTTTAAGGGCATGTTAACAAGGTATTTTTAGGTGAAAATACAGCCGCATTTTCGCCTTAGAAAACTTTGTGTGAACAATAATATTTTAACATTATATGGGGTTTTAGAAATTAATGTCACTTTTACTGGTAACTTTAGTGTTTAGAAGGACATGAGAGAAGAACATTACAAGTTTAGCCATTGTGGGTGTACATGGGTGTGAGTCTGGAGGCAACATAGAGGTTGTTTTGTCAAACCACTGCATACCTCTAATGGTCATCATACAAAAATGTGAGAAATGACATCTTCTCTGGTCAGAAAACTCCTGGCGACACCGAACTTCAGAAATTGCTTTTATCTTTAAAGAAAGTCCATCTTTTAGAGACCTGTAGCTCCTTGTCACAATGTTAGCAAAACATCAATTACTATCCAGGTCACAGCCATTTTTTTGTTCTCATGACTTCAATTTCGTTGGGCTATCCACCCAAACCACACCTGTGGAATATGTGCTCAGAATTTACTTTCCTTAGCTTACTCATAGGATCCAGAGGCCGCCGCTCGACATTCCTGAGGATCATTTATTACAAGACGCTCGCTCCCTGGTAAAGAGGATGATAAAGTGCTGAATATTAACCTAATTTATGAAAAAGGCTGAAAATTACAGTGTGACTAGACAATAAAACTACAATTGGAGATGTCTATAGCATGCCACACCTGCTCAAGACAAAACAAAATTCTGTTATCAGATACGCCTGTCAAAACGTGACTGGGCATTCTGTAACTTGCGTAGATATGTACAGTAAAAGAACACAAAGGACTTGTATAGTGCAGGTGTGTAATGTGACCAGGCATGCCTCATAACGCATGAGGCTGTAGAAAAATGTATACTACAGGTCCGACCTGCAAGAGAGTCTTGCTAAGAATATTTGATAAGTATCTATTATACAGCGCTATAAAAAAAGTATTTAATCCCTTCCAGGTGCCGTCTATCGCTGTCTATTTGTCACGCTGAGGGGTTTCTTATCTCTTAGCTGCACCGCTTAGGCATCATATAGTATGGTAGCACACAGGGCCCCTATAGCTCCCTTCTATGGAGCCATGCAATCTGTACGCTCCTCCAATATCTCCATACTACTTTTGCTTTTCATATATTTAGAGAAAAGATATGAAAAGTAGCTCTCTACTAGAAAGGAGACACATGAAACCCCTTTTAATGTATGTTCACATGGGCACAAAACGTGCAAAGAAAATGCTCCGATTTCCATGTCCAAAATGACACATTTTCTAAACAAGACAATCAGACACCACAGCTGATCGGTGTCCCGCAGCGCAGCTTCGTTCTGGCCCTGCGGTGCCGTTCAAATTCGACGCATGCTGACATTTGCCTCTGCTGTGACTCCTCTTCTCTGTCCTGTCATTATACACCGGATCTCACAGGCTTCCATGCATTCTCTATGAAAGGGCGTGACTTCCGGCGTTCAATTGCAAGGCAGAGAAGAGGAGTCACTGCAGAGGAGGATGTGAGTGGGTGCCGGATTTGAACGGCGCAGTGGGACCGGAACGAAGCCGCACCGCGTGACACCGATCAGTTGTGCTGAGCATACGTGCCAGCGGCTACCCGGGGGGGGGGGGGGGGGGGGCGGCAATAGAAGTTTTTTGTGAACTGCTTCTTTAACTTTAGGCCATCTCATCTATACATCTGGGTGCATCTGTAGATCAGCATCATTCACTTGGATGTTTTAGCCTTGGAAAAGAAGATACTATAGGTTGTTCAGGCATCCAGTGAAAAGTTTATATTTTCCTGCAACCCACAAGTCGAGAGTTACATACTCGATCTTGTTAACCGATAAGAAATAGACACCACCAGAAAATGATTGGCTATAAATCTGGTGGATCTAAAGTCTACACCCATCAGAGCAATTTCTGGTACTTTGTTGGACGTTCCATCATTGGTGAATATGCTAATAAGTACATCCATTTTGATATCCACATCTGTATTTAATTTTAGCCAAAGTTTCAGAGAGATTCCAATAAGATTCAAAGCTTCAGGTGCTTCTATTCGTGTAACCTCCTTTAGCATCAAGCGTTTCTCTTCTTGACCACCCCTTGTGATCTCTTCTAACTTCATCACATTTACAAATATTTTTCTCGGCTTCGTTGCTGGAATGTTGTGTTTTTGTTATAGAACATCAAAGCATTTCTAAATTGTGATAAAAGTTCCTACTTTGCCTCTTCTACAGAACATTCCTGTAACAGCGCTCTGGATCACCAAGACTGTCTGTGACAAATTTAGGTCAATGATTAAATCACTTGAAGAACACTGTCTTCTTCCTTGGTTATGTCCCATGCACACCAGTCTTATCAATGTTTTTCTTGGACTAATTGGCGTAGATTTATTTACATAGGACTGTGTGTTTCTGCTTACATTATGACATCATAATCTCTTGGATCCATTTTTGGTGAACCATCATGATATTATTTTTTCCCCATTTTTGAACTGTATTTACATTTGAGAAGAAAACATCTAAAAATTTAGAACAACTTGTACAGAACAAACTGTGAAGGGACCAAGTGGAATAATCTTATAGTTTGTTGTTTTCGTTTCCCCGTTATCAACGTCTTAAGAACTGCAACATGTAATTTACGAAAGCTTTTGTAGATTCCATTTACTTTTATTAAGAAGTTACAAAATACTTTGTCGTTAAACTGAAAAAGATGCTAAAGCCTTTTATTTAATGGATGGAAAAGTCTCTTAGGCATGGTTTACACATCCATATTGCTGTCCATGGCATGGTTTACACATCCATATTGCTGTCCATGGCTGTGGACCTGCAGCTGCGGACAGTACTATGGATGTGCATCTGTAGCTGTCCGCCTTCACTTATGACCCATTCATAATAGAAGTGTGTACTGTGGCTGGCTAGCATTTTTTTGCGGCAGAATAACAGCCCCGGCAGGGACCTGTAACACCTACAGACTTGTAAACGGGTCCATATAAATGAATGCGTCAGTAATCTCTGTCAAAGGTTTTAGTTGGGGGCTGGATGGTCAGATTCTGACTGACTGCTAAACCGCACCAAAAGAAATGCACGCTAAGGTTGGGTTCACACTACGTATATTTCAGTCAGTATTGTGGTCCTCATATTGCAACCAAAACCAGGAGTGGATTAAAAACACAAAAAGGCTCTGTTTATTCAATGTTGAAATTGAGTGGATGGCCGCCATTTAACAGTAAATAACTGCCATTATTTCAATATAACAGCCGTTGTTTTAAAATAACAGCAAATATTTGCCAATAAATGGCGGCCATCCACTCAATTTCATCATTGTGTGAACAGATCCTTTCTGTGTATTCAATCCACTCCTGGTTTTGGTTGCAATATGAGGACCACAATACTGACTGAAATATACGTAGTGTGAACCCAGCCTTAGAGTCTTCTCTTAGCTTAGTGCTCCATATAGTAGCCAATAGTGCCCTATTTAGTAGCTAGCCACCCAATAGTGTCCCACATAGTAGTTAGCCTCCCAGTAGGGCTTTATATAGTAGTCAGTCCCCAAAAAGTGTTGCATATAGTAGCCAGTCCACCCAATAGTGGCCAATTTAGTAGTCAGCCCTCCAATTGTGCCCCATATAGTAATTACCCCCAATAGTGTCCCACATAGTAGCCAGCTCTCCTAATTATTTCCCACATAGTAGCCATTCCTCACAATAGTGTCCCACATAGCAGCCAGCCCTCCCAATAGTGCACCACACAGTGGCCAGCCCCCACAAAAGTGCACTACAGCCCTATTAGTGCCCCCACTGGGAGACTGGCCTGGAGTTACCTTTTTTGGCTCCCGTGCTGGGTCTCAGGGTGCAGTACGTGTGTCTTGATATCACCATGCTGCCTGCGCCGTGACACAACACACTTCCAGGCCGCAGGCATAAAACTGCCTGGAGGATTATAACATGGGTGGTGCAAGCAGCTATTTGGACATTCCATATTATAATCCACTGCGATGTCGGGCCAGCTCTAGGAAATCAATTGATTTAAGTTTGACATGCCTCATCTGCAGGTACAGGTTACAGGTTATACTTTTTACAGGTAGTTACAGGTTACAGGTATACTTTTAGTAGTTAGTAACTACTACTTACCAGGAATACCCCCCAAGAACTGCCAATTTGGAGATGCTTTGACGCAGTTATCCAGCCAATACAATTTAACCTTTGTCAAATGTGCTTAGTTTCTCATACTTTTCCTACTTAAAAAACATCAACTGACTAACCATTCTCTGCCTACTACACCCCACACCTTGACAGGAACTGTTATCACAAGGTAACATCATCTCATAGGTTTCATCATATTCCAACAAATAGTTTTCAGGGGTGATCATGGTTACCATCTGCACCGTAGTACTCCAGGAATTAAGGCCTACTTCAATGTAATCTTTAAAGTTAGATATAAAAATAGCACTTTTACTGACACAATCATGTCTGATTCAGAGAGACACTGACAAAGCAACACCTCAGTAAATCCTGGAATGCTCACACCCTACAACTTTGATGGCTATCATATGCTAATACTATAATAAAAGTAAAAAGTGTGCAGTGAAACTTTTCTTTCTTTGGTCTTATGAAGGAGGTGATCGGGTTCAGCCCCAGGTGCTCTATCTGGCGGGATAGTAAAATCCCATAAACATTTTATGTGATGTCTTTGACAGTAACCAGGCAGAATATCCAAAGGGAAAGCTGGCCATGAAACAATTTAGAATGTGTTAAAGCAACATGGTCAGACTCATAGGGAAGAATGGGAAAACTGTACTCACCACACATAAAAAAGCAAAAGACACAATTATCTTCATGAAAAGAATATAAAAGACGCACATGTAGATAAGCTGAAAAACTGCCTGGCAAGTCATACATATCAAGTGGTTAGAGGCTGTGGGTAAACAATGATCCCATACAGTATGCAGATATAGCAGAGCTGTATTCAGAAAGTAATTCTTTCATTTGTACATGTGATGACTCATGACTGACAACAGTAGGTTCACTGCCGTCTCATGGAAAATCACCGTAACATTTATTTATAGGTCGCCCTGATATATGATAAAAACTAAGATCTACTATATTTGTTACAATTATATGAAAAGACTGAAAGGTAATAACTAGAGATGAGCAAACTTCGAGTACATTCAGGCTCGTCAGGATGCAGCCCTAGGGAGTACTGGGAGACATGGATACAGCCATGGCCACGGGGATGCACCCAACTTCTTTAACCACCGGTAATCAAATGGTGAGAGTTCAGGTTCAGATGAACCCGAGCATACTCGAAGCTTACTTATCTCTACTAATACCATAAGGGTGCGTTTACACTTACAGGATTAGCAGCAGATTTGATGGCGCAGATTTGAAGCTGCAGACTTGCTTTGAATCTACAGCTTCAAATCTGCGCCATCAAATCTGCTGCAGATCCTGTATGTGTGAACGCACCCTTAGGCTATGTTCACACTACGTAAAAGTACGGCCATTGTTGTCATCGGCAACAACAGCTGTACTTTGTACGGGATGGAACAGTGCCTATTCTTGTATGGGACCCTGGCCGGAGCGTATACACATAGGGGGAGATTTATCAAAGGGTGTAAATTTTAGACTAGTGCAAACTACCCACAGCAACCAATCACAGCTCAGCTTTAGGCAGTGCTGAAAGGAAAGCTGAGCTGTGATTGGTTGCTGTGGGCAGTTTGCACCAGTCTAAATTTTACACCCTTTGATAAATCTCCCCCATAGTATACGCTCCGGCCGGGATCCCATGTGGTGCTGCAAAGAACTGACATGTCAATTTACTGTGGCCGCATTTCAGTGAATTGCGGGCGCAGAAAGACCAGTTAGTTCACACAATGAAGCGAGCGGCTCCAGCCGCAAGCTTCATTGTGTGCTGTGTGAAGTTCTGATGCGGGTGCGTGCTGATGCGCCCGCATTAGAACACTGCGGCCGGAGTGATCTTTGCAGAGACCAGCCGTTCTGTGACCCGGCCAGGTCACGGAACGGCCGGTCTCTCACGTAGTGTGCATATAGCCTAAAACATTAAAGTACAGATTAAGGCTATGTTCACACTATGTAAAAGTACGGTTGTACTTTGTGCGGAGTGGAACAATGCCTCTACTTCAATAGGATCCCGGCCGGAGCGTATACACATCGTATACGCTCCGGCTGGGATCCCGTGTGGCGCCGCAAATAACTGACATGTCAGTTTTTTGCGGCTGCAATTCAATGAATTGCGGCCGTAGAAAACCCTGTCAGTGCACACTATGGAGCAAGCGGCTCTGGCTGCCTGCTTCATTGTGTGTTGTGGGAGGTTCTGATCCGCGCGTGCGCTGATGCCGGGTACCGGCCAGGATGATCCGTGCACACGTTGTGTGAACATAGCCTAAAGGAGTTAAAAAATGTTTCCATGACTACAACAAAGAAGAAGTTATACTAGTTTGATTCTTGCCATCTCCAGTACTGGTCTTCCTTGCCAGGCTCTGTTCACATAGTGTGTCATGCAAGCCATAGGAGCATAATTTTGAGTTACATTTTTTGAGGCTGGCTAGTTGACCTTTCAACAGCAATTTTGGCTTTGTTTTTTTTTTTTCATGATAAATGGGAAGATTTATTTGATTTCTTTTTACTTTTATTTTTGTTTATTTATTATTAATGAATGGACATTTTTAGGAACTTGTAGTTCCTTGTACACTACACTGCGCTCTTATTGTTATCTTATTACACATTGCCTCCGACCAACAGGTTGTATGACAATTCAACGGCATCCCGCTATCGCATCATGAGAATGGGGGGCAATCCAGCCTACCTCCCTCTAACTGCTGCTGCAGTTTTTGTGCCAAAACCAGAAGTGGATTCATATGGGATGGAAACTACAAAAGGAGGACTTGTACTTCTCTTTTCCAAAAAACTTCCATGTCTGATTTCAGCATTAGTAGTTAAAGTCCTAGGATCTGAATTGAAAACTCTAAATTGTAAACTGTGGGCACAACCAAGCAGCAGCAGCCAGTTAAAAAACCTACTTTAGTATGGATGCACAATTATTCATTATTCAAAAATTTCATTGGTCTGGGTCTGATCTATACCAATCGGGAGAACGAGCAGGAGTGTGTCCTCTCCCCGCTCTGTGTAAGAAAGAAAGAGTTAGACTTACAGAATTTTTCCTAACACAGAGCGGAAGTGGACAGCACTGCAGCACGTCCTCTCTCCCTCACTCTCCTGATCGGTACAGGTCTAAACACTCAGACCTGGACCGATCAAAACTTCTGACATGTCTCTATCACATGTCAAAATTCTTAACAAACAACAAGTACACTTTAAAGGGTGCCATCATACAAAATTGTTCAAAAATTTATGATCCCTATTAATTTGTCCATTTTTAACTCATCAACACATATGGCCCTCTAAATGACTATTTGTATCTGATCTCCCACAGACAGAGCTCTAAACATAGGCATCATTTTTGTATGGTTTATGAGTCTCCTACCAGCTATGTGATTTTGTACTAAATTGCTCATGTACCACTCAGAATTACCAATTTTATGGTCTTCTGCAATGACCAACAGTTACTCAACAATCGCACTTGAACACAAAATAATGAAAACCTAAGCAGTGATGAGACTGTTGGGCAACTTATCCCATTCACAAATGTGGCAACAGGGACATTATGCAATATGACCCCTGTGAGCCGCCTCTATAGAAGTCTTTGTCTAGTCCAGGCCAACAATGTACTATAAGAAAATCACATAGGTGTCTGACTAATGACCTATTCGGATGGCTGCAAGAATGGAAAATCTGATTTCTTCAGACTTACAGTAATCCAGAAGTGTTAATAACAATGCATTGTGATCATATCGATTACCCAGTAATAATGAAGAAGATGAATGATACACAGCCATCTTCATCAATGACAAAGGAGAACTGAATCAGTTTGTGATCTTAATATTGTAAAACTTTACTGATCCATCGATTGTAGACATTGTTATTTACCCTGAGGCGTTCTGCTTGGCATACAGCTTTAGGATCACTAACTATGAGTTTACTGCTAACTCCCCTTAGTTGTTCTGTACTGTATTGGTGAGTATGAGATAACTGGCGTCAAAAAGCTATACGGATTTGTAAAAAAAAAATTCTATTTAAAAGAAAAGTATTCCAGTACTTATCAGCTGCTGTATTTCCTACAGGAAGTGGTGTATTCTTTCCAGTCTGGCATGGTTCTCTCTGCTGCCACCTCTGTCCATGGCAGGAACTGTCCAGAGCAGTAGATGTTTTTTATGGGGATTTGCTACTACCTATCCTTTATTAATTTGAGCGGCAACACCAGACACTGCCCATGGTCAAGAGTATTTTGTTTTTATGGAGAAAAGTAGATCCTGCTTTCTAATTCAGGCCTTATATTCCTGAAAATGTACTTATAATAGTCTAGTATATGTTGGGTTGGAAGTGGTAATATAATTTTTTTTTACAATACTGCATGTTATCTTGATCATATAAATCAGACTGCAAGAACATTCTTGGTCATAGAATTCCTAGGTATGGTTTTCTCAAGGGAAATTGTCAAATCTACTTTGCTTGGGTGAGTATTTACACAGAACATGCTACTGTCCCCTTTGGCTAGAAAACAGAAAATGACACATTTGACTGTGACATCATCGCCTTCTGCCTTCATGATATTGCTGTACACATTAAAGGTATTTACCTAAGGGCGACTCTTATAATAAGGTCAGAAATGTCTCTGCCGAAACATCTTTAAATAATGAACCCAGTTTTTTTTAGGTTGCGTGTTGTCTCCCAAGGACTATAGTTATCAGGTAAAAACACATTTCCATGCAATCAATACAACAAAAATTCACATATCTGCACTTTGTTGAGTAATTTTGGATGACAGCAGAAAAGATGAATCACAGAAATATTGTTACATTCTCCAGAAGTCCATGTGTTGTATCTCCATTTAGCAGTAAATAACCTAGGTAAGTCTATGCTATCTGTAAAATTTTTTTTTAGAACAAAATGATGGATGTCAATAGGTCATTGAAAACCAAAATAAATCAACAATCGAAGGCTGGATTCCAAATCACACTGAATCATGTGCTGAAAGTTCCTGTGTTCTGGGAAGATGGGGGCAGGCCTGTTGTTGGAAGCCAAATAACAGCTGTTATTGTACAAATGGTGGTCATTATTTGGCCTCAAATGGCCAAAAAAAGGTCTTGTGGGAACAGGGGCTTGATGTGACTCGGTAGTTTGTGTGGCCCACATGTGCTTGTGAGTGTTCTCAACAATGTGTAGGCATGCTCCCAATGGGACAACAGATGGTATCATGGAGGATTTCTTCCAAAAAATAAACCAGGCTATCAGTGAGCTTCTGAACAGTCTCTGATACTACTTGGAGGCATTGAATGCACTGAAACATAAATTGTCATATAATGGCATATATAATATATAATGGCATATAATGGTATTGGCACAACAGTTGAAGAGGAGGAAGATCTACTCAGCATGGAAGCAGGTGAGTTCATTTATTTTCTCCCCCGTAAAAGTCACTTGTTAATCTGCATGATGGGGGCACTTATCTACCCAGAGAGGGGTACCTGTCTACCTATAATGGCCACTTATCTAGCCACATAGGGTAACCTGTCTCCCCTCATAGGTACATTAATCTACCTATGGGGGGGCATTTATCTATCCACAGAGGGGCATCTGTCTACCTACAAGGGATACACCCGTGTAAGCCTAACAATGAAGATGTCTTAGCAGCAGTCTCCTTAAAGTTTTTCCTTCCACACAGTTCCATTCACTTAATTCTACAGGGCCAGTGGGTTCCTGGCATTTTGCCGCTTACTATTCATAAATTCATGCCATATCCTTAGGTTATACGCCTTCACTTTCTATGATTGGAAATCCCTGTCAAAAAGACGAAATATCCATTCAGTGCGTATAACTGTAACCAGATCGCAGGAAGAGTTATCCAGCTTTTACTGTCAATAAAGTTAGCAATGACGTGGCAATGTAGATTTAAGGGATTTACAGAACGCCTATGACAAGCCAACAAGAGCAGTAATAAATAGCCCGCAGAAGGATAGCTCTTGTGTGTTAATGATTATAAAAATGGAGAGATACATTTCCCAATCTTTTCAGTAAGGTTTATTTCCCATTTCGTAGCCATCTGAGGTACGTAATACAGAGTGAACTCAGATTTTCCATTTGAAATCCAGGGAGATTGTCTGCGTTATTTAGCTCTTGGACTCCCTACAAATTCCTACTATTAAACATCATTTAGGCAGAAGCCAAGAGAATGACACAACTCCCTACAATGATGAAGTCACTACATTTCTTGCTTATTTGTTTTGCATTGTCATAAGGAATATTTTGCTACTTAAAGTTAATACTTGTGATTTAGTGGATACGTTATGTCCTGGCCAGTGCTTATTTCCTAGAATATTGACAATGTTTCCATCTACTTATTTAAAAGACGTCTACAGATTTTGGAGCTGACAAGAAATGCTACTGTTAGAAGGCTCGTGCTCCAACTACCTATGATGCTTGTAACATGATACATTAAGAGAGGTAAAGCTATCAAATAGGCAAAACCTGGTAGTCGCATTTTATAACTATCTAGTCTTTTTCAGAATTCATGATTTTCTTTCAAATCAACTGGTTTCAAAAAGTTACTGTATATAGATTTGTAATTAACTTCTATTTAAAAATTTCAAATCTTCCCCTACATATAAGCTGCTGTATGTCCTGCAGGAAATGTTGTTTTTTTTTTCAGTCTCTCACAGTGCTCTCTGCTGACATCCCTGTCCGAGACAGGGACTGTGCAGAGCAGAAGCAAAACCCCATAGAAAACCTTTCCTGCTCTGGACAGTTCCCAAGAAATGTTAGCAGCGAGCACTGTGTCAGACTGAAAAGAATACACCACTTCATGCTGGGCATACAGCAGATGATGAGTATGGGAAGACTTTAGATTTTTAGATAGAAGTTATTTACAAATCTATATAACTTTCTGAAACCAGTTGATTTGAATTAAAAAGATTTTCGCTGGACTACCGTTTTAAATTCAAGGTGAATTTGATTGAAGCATATACTGCTCTGATATATGAACATAATGGATTTGTGCTTGGGACCGGAACCAAATGTAATAACTAAATGGACACAGATCTCTGTAGAGAGCTCAAATAGCTTCTCTGAGTTTCCACAACACAAAGCTTATGGTAAAGCACAACTGGGATCTGTTGTCGTAATTATATCAGATAAAACTACAGATTGAACGTGTCGGTATAAGTTACTGAAGTTTAGACAATCTTCTAGGCTGAACTTAAATGGGCACAGTCACAAAGAAAAAATTTTGATATGTCACAGGAACGTATCAAAAGTTATTTTCATCAGATTGTGATCGATTTGGAAAATCAGCCAGCAGAGGTCCGCTTGGCGTGCTCTCTGCTGGCTCTGTGTCATGTGACTGAGATAGCAGCATAATGTAAGTTTATGGAGCCCTTTCCCCATAGAGAAGAAGAAGAGCTATAAGGTACTGTGCACTTCTCCCTGCTTATTATCCAGATCGGTTCAGATGATTTGAATACTCTGACCGATAAAAACCTTTGACATGTCTCGGTGACATGGCAACTTTTCGTTTTGGTGACAGGTACACTTTAAAGGGATTGTGACAAACATTGCTTTCTAGTTGCCTAACAGGACACTATTGCAGCCTGTGATTGGCTAAGCAGGCAAGTCATCGGAAGCAGGAAATAGTTATCAGCTTAAACACATTAGAACCAATATGTGGATCAAATCTGTGGTCTGTATGCCTCAGTTTAAAGGTAATTGCAAATATGTGTAAGGAATCACTTAAGCAGATGGAAAGAATAGTGACCAGGATGTGAGCAACCCTTCAGTTTCCAATACAACTTTTAAATGTAGATAAAAAATTGTACAGTAAAAAAAGTAATATTACAAAATTCTATAACTTTAAATAAAAAAAAAACATAAAAAAAACATAAAAATTGGGAGCAGTACTGTTCAGCATCTTTACACTTTAAAGCAACTCTGTACACACAACCTGCCCCCCCCCCCCCCCCCCCCCAAACCACTTGTACCTTCAGATAGCTGCTTCTAATCCAAGATGTGTCCTGGAGTCCGTTCGGCAGGTGTTGCAGTTATTGTCCTAAAAAACAACTTTTAAACTTGCAACCGTGTGTCAAATTGGCGTGGCCTACAGTGTCTGTGCATTAGATTTGCCTCTCCGTCCCTTCTCCCCACTCTCTTCACCATTAGGAATGCCCCTGGTAGCATTTTTCCTATTCATCACCTGTGTGAACACTGCACATGACCTGGATCGTTAAGGCACCTGTGCAGTGTTCTGACAAAGGATGAATAGAAAAATTCTGCCTGGAGCATTCCTAATGATGAAGAGGGCGGGCAGGATGGACGGAGAGGCGGTGCAAGTCTAATTCATAGACACTCTAGGCCACGCCAATTTGACACAGGGCTGCAACTTTTAAAAAAATTTCTAGTACAATAACTGCATCACCTGCCGAACGGCCCTCAGGACAGATCTTGAACATTTTTCTTAGTTTATCACCTGAATTACAGCAAACCATTCAAATAATCAAATAAACAAGCAGCCCTGTTTCTTAATCTGAGAATGGCTTGTGCAGCAAATGATGACATCTCTCAAAACTGACTTCACAACATTACCTCCCAGTTCATTTTGAGGAGCCTCACTGGTAAAGAAGAATTGGTATAGCTAGTACTCGAGAGAGAAAAAAATATTAGGATCTCAAATTATAAAGATGAATGCTTATGACAAAGACACAGAGCTTCCATGGTTCCATGAACATATTAGTCACTTAATCTCAGGTAATTCATTATATTACAGAGCCTTCTTCATAAATCTCCATAGCATCTTCCACAAGGACCATCCTCCAGAGCATTACGGAATGTAAAGAGTTTCCGTACTATCCCGTTCTGTCATTCTGTTTCTCATTTTATTTATATATCTATTTCCACAATTAATCAAAAATATTAACTACACCAAACCCAGAAATAAATAGGAGGCATTATGGAATAAACCATTTGCCTGGTAGAATGCACTGTCTATGTGTAAGAAAATATTGTCGTCTTTAATGTGTTTTTCAGAATTTCCAGGAATGCGAAGACAAGATCAATGAGTCAGATGAATGTTAATGCTCCTTTATATTCAAGATGCAAAAGCTCAACACATATTTCTGCAATCCTAGAGGGAGAATGGACCATCTGGTTGTGATAATAGCACTGTTCTCACTTTGATTTAATATCTAGTCAAATGTATTCCCAAATCTCCTCCACTTTACCCAAGGCTCTGTGCCACTTCTCATCAAGTTCTTAAGGTAGAGACAGAGTTCAGATAATAGTAATAGTTTATTCTGTTATTCTAGGAGTCCTTCTTTTATTCCCATTTGGTAAATATTAAAATAAATGAATTGTAGTTGTAACTTGACAGAACAGAAACTACAACAGTCTCACCAAAACTATTTTTGTAAGCCCAAGGGTGGAATAAAGGGGTTGTCCAGGCTTAGAAAAACATGGCCACTGACTTCAAGAAACAGCACCACTCTTGTCTCCAGTTTAGGTGTGGTTTTAGGTGGAGTTCCACTTAAGTGAATGGAGCTTAATTTCACAACTCCTTCCAAACTGGAGACAAAGTTGTCCTATTTCTAAAAGGAAGTGGCTATGTTTTTCTAATTGTGGATAAACCCTTTAACCCCTTCAGAACCATTTCAGAAAGTGTCTTAAGGACCAGAGTTCTTAAATTTGACCTGTCTCCCTTTATGTAGTTATAGCTCCATTACGCTTCAACTCATCTTAGCGATTCTGAGATTGACTTTTCATAATACATTGTACTTTAGGTTAGTGGTAATAAATATTTGTACAATTTTCTTATGAAAAATTCCCACATTTCATGGGAAAATTACAGTACAGATGTACAGTTACACCCTAGGTCAGGAACAGGTTAAAGTCATGGATCCACTGAACCGCCGCTAGGGATGGCATAGGCCACACCAGGGCGCGGAGTCTAACAGGGCTCTGGCATAAGCCGCACCAGGGTCCTCCGGAAGGTGGATCAAATTTGCTGCGGCAGGCAACCCCCAGGTCGCTACCCCTGGCTTGGGTTGCTAGTGGTGGCGGGCGAGCCTGCAGAGGCTCAAACAGGGGAGAACTGGACATGTGAAGCATTTATAGGGAGGGTGCTTGGTGCATAACCAATAATAATCATGAGCGTACTGCCCCCTAGAAGGTGCTTTACCTATGCTATGAATAAAAATAGTTACCAGCTTAAATGCATTAGAGCCAATTTGTGGATTAAATCTGTGGTCTGTATGCCTCAGTTTAAAGGCAATCGCAAATATGTGTATGGGGTCACTTAAGCTGATGGAAGGAATGGGGACCAGGACATAAGCAGCCTTCCAGTTCCCAACACAACGTTTAAATGTAGATAAAAACTGGTACATTAAAAAAAGTAACATCCCAAAATTATAACTTTTTTTTAAACAACACATAAAAATACCTACAAATTGGGAGCGGTACTGTTCAGCACCCCCATGACCAAATATAGATGTGTGAATTAGAACTAACAAATTCACCGCTCCCAAACAGTTCACACCCCAGGCCCAGTTTGCTGCTAGCCTTTCTGGCTTCCATGAAATGATCCACCAGTCAAGAAATATTAAGGCCCAGGCTGCAAGGGCATAAATGTATGCCTGTGGTCGTTAAAGGGTTAAGGGGCATTCATGTGGCACTGTTTTTGGAGTGTACTGTATATGCCACTTTATTTACATAATTACATAATTTAGGAACACAACTTGTGGCATTATTTTCAGGATGTACACCATAAGATTCTATTTTTATTTGCCCTTTTTATTTGACCATTTTTGTTTGGCAAAATCCACCATTTTCTGCAGGACATACAGCGGCTGATAAGTACTGGAAGACTTGTTATTTTTTAACTGAAGTAAATAACAAATGTCTGTCACTTTCTGGCGTGAGTTGATTTCAAAGAAAAACAATTTTTTTAAACAACCCCTTCATAGAAAGACGCATGGAAGATATGCTGTATACTGGGGTTTGTCCACAGTTAAACTTTGCATGCGCAGAATCCCCTCCAATCATGTGATGTGCTCGTCATAGACCATGACATATCTAAAGACCATTGGTGACATAGGCCAGAACTTTGATACTCTCCGATCACATGTTGAAACTAAACCTAGGTAATTGTATCGATACATTATTACTGACATGGACAGAGTTGGCAGCAAAGAGCACTGTATTTCACTAGAAAGAATACACCATTTCCTGCAGGGCATACAGCAGCTGATAAGTACATTCAAAAGTCTAAGTACTGCATTACCTTTTTAATAGAAGTAATTTACAAAACTGTATATCTTTCTGATACTAGTTGACTTAAAAAACATTTCCTTTCCTTTAACCCTTTAACCCTTTAATACCCGTCATGCGGCCACTAAGGGCGATCGGAGATGGCTCCCGGCGTGAGCCCTCTCTGCAGCCCCCGGTCACCGGTTGCTATGTGTAGCCAGGGACCGCGGGTATTAGCCGCCATGGCGAAACGCCGAGGTTGGCTAATAAACTATTTAAAAGCACAAAACCCAGCCAAAGTGCAAAATTGCGCAATTTTGTCTACATTAAATCCAGAAAAAATGTAATAAAAAGTGATCAAAAAGTTGCATATACGCAAACAAGGTACCAAAAGAAAAAACATATTGTGGCGCAAAAAATGACACCTTACACAGCCCTATAGACCAAACAATAAAAGCATTATAAGGATGGGAATAGAGCGATTTTAAACACATTTAGTTTTTTTTAAAGGTTTAAATTTTTTAAAAGCCATCAAATAATATAAAAGTTATAAAAGTTACATATCGTTGTAATCGTACTGACTTGAGGAATATGGATAACATGTCATTTTTAACATGCGATGAACGGTGTAAATACCCCTCGAAATAAAAGGAATTGTACCTTTTTTTCAAATTTCACTGCACATATAATTTTTTCCTGTTTTTTCAGCATATTTTATAGAAAAATTAAGTCTGTATTTGCAAAGTATAATTGGCGTCGCAAAAAATTAGGGCTCATGTGGATCTGTAGGGGGAAATATGCAAACGCAGTGGCCTTTTAAACATGAGGAGGAAAAAACGAAAGCGCAAAAATGAAAACTGGCTCCGTCCTTAAAGGGTTAAGTACCCCTTAAACTCCCTATTTTCCATAATTTGTAGTTATGGCCTATGATAAGCTAGTTTTAACAGTTTAAATAAAGATGTATATATGTACTTAATATTAATGCTCTACAAGACAAGGAAATTTCCACTGTTTTTCATCAATAATAAACAACACATAAGAGTTCCTTTGACACTGGGGATTTCGTGAAATCCAATTCCTTCATATTTCCCTACTATCCAAAAGACCAGAAGCTGCACAGAACACAATACCAGATGTGAACCATCATGATTCTCAACACAAACTTTTAAACTTCATATTATTTTCCAGTTTGGCTTGAGGAAGAATGCACTAGCAAGTTGGATTTTTATTTTTTTTCGTGGATGGGAGGAGAAAAACCTGCCTGTAAATAATTCCAAATACATATCACATGGTTTAACCATCTGCTTCACATTTCCAGAAAAGATTTAGGACAGGTAAGAAGAAAAATGATCGATGTGTTAAACAGATCCGCCTTACTAGAGAGTCAGACCATGGAGGCCGCAGAGTTCTCAGTAAACCCTAGTAGCTGATGGAAAATAAAGATAATTTGGCCTACCTAATCTATTTTCCCATACTTCAATAAATCTTTTTTCATGAAATCAATGTTATTGCTAGATTTATTACACCCTGCTGTGTATCCAGGCCAGCTGTGAATCGCATGTAAAGTATTAACCTAAAGCACAGCTCCAGGGGAATCTGCCTTTCTACTTACTATTCCTGTCTCACACACTTCCATCTTTACATCTTACATCATACATGACATTTAAGATCCCATTCCCAATGCTCTTTTTCTCTTTCAAACCTATATTCTTGTATTCTTTCAATTGTTGCTTTAATCGCAATACTCAATATTTTTCATAGTTGGGATTTATATGACTATAGTAATTGGAAACTAATTGTAATAAAGTAAGGTAAATCAATCAGGGCAACCAGGCAACCAGTCCCACTCCGACCAGTATCAAAAATCCATATTTCCTATTCCAAACACACTAGGGCCAACATCATAGGGAGGTGAGTAGCCTATCAATAAGTATGTGGAGTGTCGGAGGAAACTAGAGGAAATCCACGCAAACACAATAGAACAAACTCCATGTAATGTTGTCCACGTTGGGGGATGATTTACGGTATAATACTAAAGATGGCATGTGGAGTGGAGAGAAGAGGGTTACTGATGCACTGGGTCTGCACGGGGCAGTGTGAGCAAATGGGAAAGAAATATCAGCAGAACCATAATCATACTGATAATATTGATGACTAAACAGCAGTAGAAAAGATCACTGCCACAGACGAGTACTAGTCAGTGAGATCGGTGCTTGTTTGCAGTGCCTTTACACAGCACAGCATAAATTGAAGGGCCCGGGCTGCACTAACATTCCATGTATCGTTTGTACAGCCCGGAAAACTGACAGCCCAGTTATGCATATATTGGATTCTGGGATATGTATATATCTGTACTGTCAGTTTCCAGTTCACTAGCAGTGTATACTTACCATCCATGCTGCTTGTGATCTGGTATGTTTCTCCAATGTTCTGGCCGCCAGCTGCATCTCCAGAATGCTTGACAGCCAGATGAAGCAGGGCCTGAAAATAAATCCAGGACTGGAGAGACATGGAGAGAGTTTCCCTTTATTGCTAACGGCCACACATTACCCTGTTTACACAGGAAGATGTACAGCTGATGATGATAAACTTTAAACCAGGCTCAAAAGACATGATCAGTCGGAGATGGGGCATTTGCCAGGTCCTCAGCTGATCTCCGTCACTTTACATGGGCCAATTATGGGCCGCAGGAGCATTTTTAGCAATGCTTCTGCTTGCAATGCTTAGACTATGCTAAGTGTATTAAAGTGAATGGGCCTTTCAGGGTATATGTTTGGCAAGTCTGACAAGGTCTGTGACAGATCTGTCCAACATTTTCTATAGAGTGATTTGCTACCGCTCTGGACAGTTCCTGTCATGGACAGAGGTGGCAGCAGAGAGCACTATGTCAGACTAGAAAGAATACACCACTTCCTGCAGGGCATACAGCAGATGACAAGTACTAGAAGACTGGAGATTTTTAAATGGAAGTAATTTAAAAATCTGTATAACTTTCTGACACCAGTAAATTTGAAAGCAATTTTGTTTCTCCAAAATACCCCTTTAAATGAATGAACACATACAAAGCTTCGAAAACCCAGAGGAACCAAGTATGAAATACTATTGCAACGTGATGTATTTACCGAGCATTAAACATATCTGAATGCATATTTTTTATGAATTGAAGATTTATATATTATTTTTAGCTTTGGGCAAACGTTTATTCATTTTTTGGCCCTAACTGACTGACAAACCCATTTATAGCAATAGTGTGATAGCTATCTATTTCATCATTTCAGCGTGACACATGAAAAGTTATGAACTCTATAGGTGGAGTGTTATTACAGGATAATTAAAGGAGTTTTATGAGAATAAGATGAACTATAAATTTCATGAATTAAAATGAAGGTATATATTTTTTTTATTCTTCAGGAAAAATTGTCTAAAGAAGCTTAATGCATTCTTCCAGTGCAACTGAATGTTTGAAGTTTACAGGCTTATATGGTTGTGAGGTTCTAAATACCTATTTCCAAATACCCTAATAGAGTGTGCTAAGTTAAAAGAAGTCCTCATTAAAGAGGTTATCCAAGATGAGAAAAATCACAGGTACTTTTTTGGAAAAACAGCGCTGCCCTGTCCTCAGGTTGTGTGTGGAATTGCAATTCAGTTCTAATAACTTCAAAGGAAATAGGCTGCAAAACCACACCTAAACCAAATTAAACTGAGGACTGTTTCTGTTTTACTTACAAAAATGAGGGGTTAAACCAAACTCACTCAGGTGCATAACTTTTGTTTTAGAGAATGGTACTTATCAAATGACATTACTTTAATTGCCTTTTTTGCTGTTTTTGTACTGTTTCTGCTTTTTGTAAATGAAGTATAAAATCTTTATTCTTATGCATGCAGAATACCTTGTTTTCCCGAAAATAAGACATCCCTTGAAAATAAGACTTGTAGCTGAGGTTTTGCTGAATTGCTAAATATAAGCATGCCCGCCAAACAGAACACCAGGGCATATAGCTGGGATTCTTTTTAGCCCACCACCATTGTCCCCAACCTTCACCGTCCGTTACAGAGCAGCTGCATGCAGGACATGAAGACTGTTGCCTGCCGCCATCCCCGTTGTCTCCTACCACCAGATGTAGAGTCGGCCATTATTCCGTCGCCTGCCACCATACCATATGCTGTCCCTGCTGTGCTGTACGAGTGTGCTGTGCTGAGCTCCCCCTGGTGGCTGGAAGCCGCCATACCATACGCTCTGTCCCTGCTGTTCATGTGACGTGAATTCTTCTTCATAGAAAAATAATACATAGTGCATCTTTGCAAGCAAAAATTTGAATAAGATGCTATCCCATTTTAGGGAAAACAGATGTAGTACAGAGTATATAAGCAGATGCAGTGCCAGGAGGGACCCACAAGCCAATCTGACCTGGTGACAGATGAAAGTTTCGGGATTATAAATGGCACATGGTAGGTAGTGGCCCTGTGATAGATCGAGCAGTGGAGTCCAGGAGTTTCAGGTTACACCTCTGCATGCAGTGAGCACATGTATCAATGTGTTACCTGACATAAAAAGACATAAATACTCTGTAAATGTGGAGAGAACTACATTATTTCCGGAGACTTTCACCAACACCTCTGTCACTTTTCTTTTTTGTAGTTAGAAATGTGGTTACAAAATAACATGACGTGCTACCTATGGATTACAGTGATATACAGTGTCGGGCTGGGGTCCACCAGAGGAAATGATCCCGGGGCCCACCAATGAAGAATTAGTGAAAAAAGACATGCCAGCAGGTTCTAAAGATGGGGGCCCACCCAAGGATCCTCCGCTCCTCTACTGGGCCAGTCTGACACTGGTGATATGCCATGGATAACAGACTAGACCTAATAGAGTGGCTCCAACTGATGCAAAAATACAACTCCCAGAATTCCCAGACAATCGAAGTTGTAGGTTTGTATCAGTTTGAGAGCTGTTCAAAGAAGACGTATGACAAACAGATAAATACGATTATGCAAACATAGCTGCCACATGTGTCCTCAGGTGGTGTGTGGTATTACAACTCAGCTCTATTCACTTTATTTGCACTAAGCTGCAATACTACAACCAAACTGAGGACTGGTGTGGCGCTGTTTCTGGAAGACATCAGCTATGTTTTTCTAATCCAGGATAAGCCCTTAGGGTACAAACACACACACCGTATACGCAGCAGATACGCAGCAGATTTGATGGTGCAGATTTGATGCTGTGTTCAGTTATTTAGATCTAATCTGCTGCGTATCTGCTGCGTATTTGATGCGTATCGCAGCAGTATATACGCAGCGTATATGCCGTGTGTGTTTGTACCCTTAAAGTGTTTTCCCCACAATAGTAGCAGATATGGTAGCTGTGTTGGTCCAGTTATAAATCTGATAATCATAATCCCAACTAATTACTGCTTGTCAGACTGATGCATTGCTATGTAATGAATGACTAAACTTTCCATAACTTTTTTAGGGCTTGAAACAGGAATGCATTCCAGTGAGTTGTTAAATATGTAGTAATGAAATTGTAGGTGGAGACCTCACCTACAAAAGGATATTGATAAAATAGAATAGGTCCAAAGACGAGTTACAAGAATGGTGGATGGTCTGAAGCATAAAATCAGAAAAGACTGATGGTAACTTGCAGAGTTAAAAAATTGTATGTTTCCTTAGAAGCTGAAGTGCCACAGAAGTGATGCTGAGCCACAGCATGCATGCATGCATGCATTTATAATGTTTTTTATTTTTTCTTCTAATTTTCTATTATACTACCTATATTTAATGCTCACCACTAGGCTTTATTCCTGAGCTGAAATTCCTGTTCTGTACAGATGATTTCCCAGTGGCGCCCTTCTTAATAACACAGACAGGAGTACAGAGAGAGGTGGCACCAGTATATAGACAATATCCACAATACAGCACCCTCTCCATGTAGAAAAACCTCTATAAATGTCACTGAGCACACTCAGAAGCCTTTTTTATTTCTCTAATATCCTTTCCATTGTGCCTATGGTCCATGGGGCTTGTTATAAAGTATATAGTAATGAGTCTGACTTTTTTTCTTACACAGAGCGGGGATAGGATGCGTTGCACCACGCTCCTCTTACCTCTTCTTCTCCCAATAGGTATGAGTCTGAACACCTGGAACGATCAAAATTTTTGACACTATAACATGTCAAACGTTTTTCAAATGACAGTAACACTTTAAAGGGTAACTGACAGCACAGATATGCATATCGCAGGAGCAGCGCAAACATACTTTTGGCGATGCTGTGTGATCCGGCATTTTTATTAAAAAATGTTCTTTATTCTGGGCTGCCTTTAGGCCGCTGCCTGCCTCCTCTGGTTGTTAATCATTTTAGAGGAAGCAGGAAAACAGCCTGAAGACACAGCAGTAGCCAGAGAATTGTCCAAAAAGTAACAGCATCAACAGCCAATGGGCCGAATAACACAATAGAAAAATGCACGCCCCACCAGACTGGGCTCAAAATCCAGACCATCCAAGTATATAACACAAGAAGGCAGCACTTTGGAAGATTAAAAAAATCTGTGATTTATTCACACCTTTGCGACGTTTCAGCTAAACACACTAGCCTTTCTCAATCAATTGGGGGATGGAATTGGGGCTGACAATGTGGCAGACCCACCTCTGTGAAGCTGTCAGCCCGGATTAAATTATGTTTTTACTCAAGATGCCAGATCACACAGCATCGTTAAAGGTATGTATGCAATGCTCCTGAGGTATATCCATAACTGTGCTGTCAGTTTCCCTTTAAATTTTGTTAAAACAGCTTAGGCAATATGGCAACCCCCATAATAAGGTAAAAAAAATTAAATAAACAAAATTACAATCAGAAAATATAAACAGATTAGAATAAAAGAACATGTTTCAATATCTGGCCCTGATCAATAATAAATAATCAAGGTGAAAATGTATTATTATTTTTTTTAATTTGACAGTGGGTGCCTAAAAATAATAAATAAGTGATACTTACCTACCCTAATCTCCCACAGCTGCCATTCCCCCCATCTTCTAATCTCTGCTTGTCATTGCTGCTTCCTGGTTCCCATGACATGTTGACCCCTTAGGATCTCTCTGTTCATGGGCAATGGCTGAATGGACAATTCACCAAGTTTACTGATAGGAACCTTATCAGCTTAGGGCCCTATTCCACCGGACGACTATCGTTCGCATAATCGTTAACGATTAACGATCTCAAACGACCGCTATTGCGAAAGACCTGAAAATGTTCACTCATTTCCATGGAACGATTATCGTTACTTATTATCATATTTGCGATCGTTTTTTCTTCGCTATTTCTTCGTTATTGCGTTTGTATCTACTGCGAACGACCAAACGACGTCTTATTCAATGCGAACGATTTGCGAACGTTTTGCGAACAAGCAACGATAAAAATAGGTCCAGGTCTTATAAAGCGATCAACGATTTCTCGTTTGGTCGTTATTGGTTAACTGCATTTCAACCGAACAATTATCGTTTAGATTCGAACGATTTAACGATAATCTGAACGATAATCGTCCAGTGGAATAGGGTCCTTAGTCATGAAGCGGCAGTCACCAACGCTATGCCAACTCTCTCACTGGCACATCTGCATGATGGCATCTAGGAGGCAGCACCCAACCACAGGCCCCAAAGTTATCCCAATGGGACACTGCAAATATGCTAATACTGAAATAATGATAATAATAAAATATTTTCTTTAATAATAAAAGAAAATAATAAAATCTTTCTTTTGTGAGAGCTTTCTTGGTAACTAAAAACCTTTGCATTCCATCGTATATGTATATATAATGTGTGTTCTGATGTTTCTATTCATTTTTTATTTTATTTATACTAAATGTTTAGCACCAGAGAACTCTCCTTATGTAGCTTGTATGGTTTCGGAGATGTTTGCTGTTCCAGCTGTCATATTCAGGGAAAATTCTAACCCGACACATTTGTAGAAGTTCTCAGAGGTGAGACTGACCTTGTAGAATCATATCCCCAAGACTTTAATTGGGTTAAAACCTGGTAATCTCTTTGACATCTTCCCTGTTTATTCACCTTTCTAGTTCATTGTTTCTTGCACTCTATACAAATATTTTATTTTGCTATCACTAAAGCAGCGTCATACCATTACATTTCCTTCATTATGAAGAGACTGGTCTAGCATCTTTTCATTTTCTCTGTGCCTCACATCTGCCAGTCCAGTCCAGAAAGTAGTGATAGAAAGGCTGGTGGCAGATAGCAGACAAAAGCAGATAGTACATTTTAGTGACATGCATGGACTGGCATGATATTTCAGCAGTACTGTAGATGCAGCTGGTGAGATGTCAGGCAAACAGCAACATCAGTACTCTAGACTGGCATGCATGAACTGGCAATATATCATCTGCCTCATATAGTCAGGACAGATGTTAAAGAATATGGTAGCCAACAGCAGCTGGCACTCTAGACTGACATGCATGGACTGGTGAGGTGTATCATCTGGACCATATACAGTAGCAGCTGAAACTCTAGGCTGGCATGCACAGACTGGTAAGGCATATCATCTAAAGCACATACTGTAGCTGTTGCAGAGTTTGGCAGCTTACAGCTGCTGGAACCCTATGGATTGGCAAGGAACCATACTAACAGCAGGACCAGAAGCTTGGTCAGTAACAGGGAATCTATCAGAGAAATACCAAAAACACAACCCCACAGAGATTGTAGAACCAAGCAAGGAATACTGGAAAGACTATGGTTCCCTTGGGTTCTAGGTTCCTGATAGGGTCAAATATGGCTTCCCATGGTCAAGCATAGAGATGTGTGCAACTCCAGCGTGCGTGAGTCCGATCATTCAACATTTAATATAACTTATCTATGGCTGTGTCCATACTTCCCAGACAGCCCTAGGGCTACATCCAACTTCTTCAGCCATCAGTATTCATATGCTGAACGACTGGACTGGAGCATGCTCGAGTTGCACTCATCTCTTGTCAGATGGCAATGGATCAAAGACATATAAGTATAATGCTGGTAAATGTTTCATAACCTACATGTTACGAACTTACCTTCCAGCGCTCCAGCGACGTCCTCTTCTTCTTAATTTCCCATCCACTAGGAGCACACTCTGGTAGCCGCATGTGAGTGCTGTAGGATCACGCTCCAGACCTCGCTCCAGGGCCATGTGATGTCACAAATACCTGGCAGCATCCTTAGTAACCAGGGACGCCACGGCCTCTGTCTCTGACAAGAGATTTGAATCTCCCTGGGGAAATCTGTGACTGGCAGGTCTCCCTGCCAGTCAGTGTACAACTATTTCAGGTGTCTATGGATGGAGATCTCTAGACTGGTCCAATCATGTTCTGGACCTGACCTGTGACCTCCTATAAAACATCCCCAGTCTATTAAACCCTTGCTGGTTATTAAGTCTAGGTTTCCTAGCATGATCAGTGCTTTTCTTGCTATCTTGCTTTCTGGTTTATCTGACCCCTTGCTACCCATATCCTAAGTATCCTGGTTTTCCGCCTACCCTGACCTCTGTACCTCTGCTGCCCGCTTGTTGTGACCTCAGACAGTTGACCTTCCTCTATTGTGTGTATTTGTCTTGTCAGCATTTTTGTGTGCCATGGAAGTTAATGACTCTGGGCCTGTTGTCCGCAGTCGCCCCCTTGGCTGATTGTAGCAAGTAGGCAGGGACAGTGGACGGGAACAAGTGCAGGAACAGTCCACTATCTGTGTTTTCCCCCTCTCTTTCCTGAACAATTAGTTCCATTGTCCATAACACTGCAGTATACTTGTCTTCTTCTGCAGTTGTTGATTCTCATCTGACACTTCAGATGCAGTTTGTCCTCCATAGTAGGCAGTGGTGGACATCGCAGTATGTATTTTTAGTTTCTAGCCAATCTAACAAATTACATGGCAAAACTATAAAACCACAGCCCCTAAAATAGGGGTGTCCACTCCCAGGTCCAAGTTGAGCACATAATAACTTTCCCAAAGGATGTCCTTTTGCATGCATTGCCCAATTTAGTAAAAAAAAAAGTTGTATGTAAAGAACATAAAATTATACAGTATGATGATAATAAACCATGAGACATATTATATGATCCATACGTCTTGTTTACTTTGGTGGAACATAGAAAATTGTGGTACACTTTTACGATATACATTGCATTTCGAGGCTCACCCAAGATCCTTGTTCAAACTTTAACAGCTCTATTGTCTTACACATTTAACAGTTATTTGTGTGCTCAAATTTGTGGACGTGCTTGTGGCTGCAAACAATATAAACCAGAAGTGCCATGCGATTGCAACATTTGGCTGCGATGCCAGACTCTGATTACTATCTACCTGATAAGGTGGAGTTTCATCAAAGAACTAGAAATTTAATGCTTAGGAGGACGCTGTAAACAGGTATTTAATACTCATCTTTCATCGCAAGCTTCTTAAGGGAAAGTGGCTGGAAGATTAGCCACATCCTAGGGTGGTATTATACAGAGGTAAAATGATTAACCTCAGGGCAATGGAAACCTCATGTCAACTAGGGACATATGAAGATTTTTATAACATTAATATCCCTTATGATTTACAAAAAGTGCATTCATGTATATAATTCCCATTGAATCTGTGACTTTCACGTCCACTTACCTACCCAGGGTCATCTAAATGATAGGCTAAAATCAGTTTTTATTGCGGCTGCCATGTCTGATATCTACAGTACTAATCTGGATGAAGACCCCCTGTATCCATGTCACTATATCCATATGATGTGCAAGACTGGTTTCATATGAAAAGCATTCTTTCTTGTCCTCCATGGCCATGCACATTAGATAGCTGACACCAGCCTACTTTTCCTACCTTTTGTTTTGCAAGGCGATAGTCTGCTGCTAGAACGATCTAGTAATTGCTTAAAAGTGGTCATACACTTTCAATAACTGTCAGCTGAACAGTCATCTCTCCCATCCTCCCCATACACATAAATGTTAGTCATGGCTAAATGTTCCAGACTGTTCTGATGGGGCCTTATCTCTCCAAGAACAAAGGAGTCTGGCAGTGAAATTCCATCATGTTTGACCTCTATCTCCACTGACATCATCTGTTGGTAGAGTCTCTAGAGATGCTATACACTTTATACTGATGGTCGACATGTTAAAAGTGGGGCCATTATAGAAGGGCCAATGGTTGCACAATCCTGTTGATTATTGCCCGTTTATTGAGTCTTAACTTGCTAAATTATTTTGCAAGCTGGGCTGGTCACACAATCCCTTTAATTTCACCACTGTTGGCTGCAAATGCCATTTCCGCAGGGCTATGTGCAGTCGGTAACAATGATTTGAATGTTTTGGGAAGAAAATCTGATCACCTGACAAACAAGCATTTTCTTGTTGATTGTCTGCTGGATGGCCCTTTGTGCAGACCTACAAACACTCATTCAGCCAATTACCAGCTTGTGTTAAAGGGCCTTTACTGTTCCTCTCTCTCATTCTCTCTCTGAAAGCATACATGTGTTTTTAGCGGACAACAAAAGGGTATAGGTCCTTTTAGACCTAAAGATTACATATGGGAAACTGACAGCACAGGTATTCATATATCCTGTTTCCTGATCACAGCAGCAATTGATACTTACCATCTGTTCTTCTTGTGTGATCGGGCATCTTCACCTTTTTTTCAGACAATGTCAAAGACGTGTCCTGCTCATTGAGCGTCTCTGTATTTCCTGCCCGACTCCTGCAGCTTTCAATCACTCTGGAGTTAAAGGGGCAGTTTGAATCTACCGCGGAGGCCGGAGACTGGGGCGGGAGCAGGACGCTCAGAAAGAAGTTGAAGATGCTTTATTACACAGCAGCGCTGATGGTAAGTATGCACTGCTGTGTGCTAGGCATCTGGACTAGCAGCACATATATATATATATATGTATCTGTGCTGTCAGTTTCTCTTTGCTATTGGCCTCAAATCTTCACACGAAGATGTGCGGCCAATAGTGTTAAATCGTAAAGCCTGTTTTAGGGATAGGATCATCTGAGGATTGGGTGTTCTCCTGAACCTCGACTGATCGCTGTCACTTTTACACAGATTAATTATCAGCAGCAGGAGCATTTCTGGGAATGCTCATTGTCCAAAATCGGCCCATATAAAAAAAAACTCTTAAGCCATTGCCAGGATTGGTCAGTTGAGTCACAATTGCCTGATCCTTATATCCTCTGACATAATCATAGATGGTAGACCATCCTGCTGAAGTCTGTGGCTTCGGCCACCAGTTATATTATATGTATGGTCAGTTCAGTCTAACCTACTCATAAAATGAAATCAGCCGGTTACAGGGTTTCTTTAAAGAACATCAAGATTCTGAAAAAAATGATCTAGGTGCCAAAGTATTAAAATCTAGAAAGTTTATATATTCAGCTCTTATTAAAAATGTGCTTGTGTCAAGTTTATACACGATACTTTTCTTAAAATATACAAATTCTAATAAAAGAGCTGTATAAGGAAACTTCAAGAAGTTATAACCCCTAGTGCAAGAACTTGTCCTGTCAAATCTGAGAAATCTTCCTGTAAGAGGTTCTTTAAGGTATTTGATTGCTGTGACCTAAGTATAACCCCGGTGTATTAGAATCGTCATATAATGTTGCAAAAGCATTGGGTGTGTATGTGTTTGGATTCACATCTTCCCCTCCTTTTCCCTGGAGGCCATAGGTGGAGTTGTGTATTGATGCAAGGAGGAGACAGGCTACTCCTTCAGGAACTTTGTGTGTACCTGTTCATTATTTATATCCGTGCTTAACCCTTATATCAAATGACACAGAGGTGTCATAACAATTAGCTGGAGCTACATATTTCAGCACATTTTTATCTAGGAGAACGCCCTTTCTTCTTATTCACTATTGAAACAGAGAACAAATGATTGACGTCTTAATAAGTCAAAGGGCACAAGTCAACGGGCATCAGAACAGTTATATATTTACTCCAAAAGAGTAAAAATAAAAAAGAAATAAAAAATGTTGACATTATCAGTGACAACTGCCCTGTTTATTGTCTTGAGCCCCATGTGGCTTTATGAGTGATCGCCATCCAAGTCTTAATATAAAAAACCAATAATAGTGAAAATGCACTGGCTAGAGCAGTATATAAATCCCTTAAGACTGGTTTATACAAGTGCACTCTCTAGCAGCCATATTTATAGAGGAACTTTCCAATAGGCACCCTACGGCAGGCACTGTCACTGGCACTGTGAATAAAAGTACTGTAGTGGGTGTATGGCAGGACTGCCTTTGTCTTTAAGGGTACAAACCCACACACAGTATACGCAGCTTATTTACTGCTGCGATACGCAGCAAATACGCAGCAAATACGCAGCAAATACGCAGCAAATAGGCAGCAGATTAGATCTAAATAACTGAACACAGCATCAAATCTGCACCAGCAAATCTGCTTCAAATCTGCTGCGTATTTGCTGCGTATCTGCTGCGTATACGGTGTGTGGGTTTGTACCCTAAGGCTATGTTCACACTACATAAGTTTCCGGCCGTAGCGCGTTCCGTGAATAAGCGGCCGGAGATTTACGTAGTTTGCGTACAATGGAAAGTATACGATCTATGGCGGCACAGTTCACACTACGTAAGAACTTACGCCAGGATCGTATGCGGCGCTGTAAAAAATTAACCAGACCATTGTTTGAGGACAAAAATGCTGTAACTTAGGCCCGTAGCGTAACATGCGGTCCCGTATGTAGTGGTGATTTCTTCATTTTTGCACTTTTCTTTGCCGATCCAAAAGGTTCTTTGGGGTGTCCGGGGCTAGCCGAAGATTTCCAAGTAAAAGACCGCTACGTAGGGCGCTCGGGAAGCGTAAGTAGACTACGGGCGTAAGTTCGCGGACCGTACGTAGCCGGCCGCAACTTACGTAAATCCCCAGCCGGAGTTTAACACGTATATGTCCGGCTGGACATATACGTAGTGTGAACATAGCCTCAAGGTGTATTCCAGCTCCCAAGACTTATCCCTTAGCCACAAGAGATGTAGCCGGAGATAGCCAAATGCAGAACTTGGCTATCTCCAGCATCCCCATAGACAGGGAGTGGAGTGCATGTCTATGTTAGTCTCATGGCTCCATTTAACTAGGAAAGTCATGGACTTGTTTGGGAGTTTGTGGGGGATCCCAGCAGTCGGACACCGTGCAGTCAGACATTTTCCCCTTTCCTGTATATAGGAGACAAATTATTGGGTGCTGTAATACCCCATTATTTCCTTGGGGTTGCCTTCTTGTACATGTGGCTGATTCTTAGTTATGATAGTGTACTATGTTAACCTGCAGTAAAGAACAGATTTGTAAACTCCGGAGCCCCAATGCAAAGTCTGTACCAGGGTGCCTCCCATCTGCCATGTACTATTATAATTCTGTGGAGGACTGACCCCTCAGGCGGCTGAAGGGACTGTGTAGAACTGCTACCTTTGCACCCCCTTAGCGACTCTCCTGAACAGGTTATCCATTGTTTCAGCATAATGATTTTTGCCAAATGACAATCTAGGCACTGCTACATCTCAGAAGTATTCCAGCTATGCTAGCCCACAGTAAAATGATTGTGAATTACACCTCAGCATTCTGTTATGACATGGTGCAGCTAGCTGATGCTCCCGAGGGTGGAACAATCCAAACACTGTGGTAGTGTTGCAAGGAGCTGCTGCTATGAGAGCAGTGCTACTAGATAATACTAGGAAGACAATTATAGCTATGTTACTCAGTAGTTTTATTCACATGCCAAGCTCTAATAGACTAGCAGAATATAACATGCCAATAAGCAGACACATGGGTTAGTTATATACATACAGTATATCTATTGTGTATAAATTGTGCAAGATAGTTATTATGTGAACTAGTCCAGGTCAGGAAACTGGAGGAAGGCTCCTAAGGTCATGGACTACATCCTAACAGCACGGGCTGGAATTCTGCCAGTAGTGCACCACATTCACATGATCTGGGAAAAAAACTCCATGGAATATTTGGTATACAGGGGACTTTAAGTTACATAGTATATTCTGATCTTTCATGAAAGGTGTAAGATGGAGTGGAGGCTGGCAGGCTTTGTCGGACTATTGGATGGTAGCCTGGTTTCATGAGATACAAGATACTTCTAGGGTGTATATATATATATATATATATATATATATATATATATATGGGGTGATCTTTGGCAGAATGTCGGGGAGGGGGAGGATGAAAGAAGTAGCATGCTCTCAAGAACTCCCACACGCCACTGCTGGTGCCGGTATCCTGGTCACCTGGTCCCCAGCTGCTCCCTGTTAAGAGAGGGGACCTGGGACTTGATAAGTCAGGCCCGCTCAGCCAGTCAACCATAACAGGGTCCAGTCTCGGTCGCTGACTGGCTGAGCGGGCCAGAAGCGGCCAGGACTGGGACATCAGAGATGCAGGATATTGGCATCAGTGCTGGAGCCGGGTAAAGGAAAGCATGTTACTTCTTTTATCCTCCCCCTCCCTGGCACTCTGCCCCTCTGCCTCACCCCAGCCCTTAATTCTTCTTTTTTAATTTAATTATTTGTAATATAACTTTATAAAGGAAAATGTGAATACACACACATATTATTTTTTACATAATAATGGGTGGCATGACCCTTCTGCTGCTACCAATACTGTAGATGTGTGAGGAGCTGCAGGCCTGCGCAAGTATGTTACCACTAGAATATACTCTAGACACAAAGCAGTCTAAATCACTTGCTGACAAAGACAGCTTTTCCAAGTTTACTTCTGTATCTATGCTGATTAGAGATCATCCGAACCCGAACTTTCGGCATTTGCGGTGGCTGCTGAACTTGGATAAAGCCCTAAGGCTATGTGGAAAACATGGATATAGTCATTGGCTGTATCCATGTTTTCCAGACAACCTTAGAGCTTTATCCAAGTTCAGCAGCCCCAGCTAATCAAATGCCCATCGTTCGGGTTCGGATCGACTCGAACCCGAACCCGGTTCGCTCATCTCTAATGCTAATGCTAACATGCAAATAGGCATCAGGGGAGGCTCAGTATCACTACCGCTGCATGCACCAGAGCTACTGATATGTAACTATGTCAGAACCTGGATTTGTGCAGCCCTACCGCAATTTTTATTCACCAGAATACTCCTTTAAGTGTGGTCCCCAGCAGTAAATAATCATGCCTGACACATCTGGACAAGAGTGCAACAAATCAGGGTAGACTCCATTTGGACAGTGCAGCACAGTCTTGGCTGGTACAAAGTTCCAACAATTAGCTGTAAATGGCTGAAGCAAAGGGAATGTGCAGAATTGAAAAATGGGTTTCCCAGTGTCCTCTTCTCTAGCCTCTTGAAGTATGTCTATCCCAGCAAGTCTCCCTACTCACAGGCAAGGAACTGCAGTGACCACGGCAGCCTGCTGCAGGGTTTAGGGTTAGGTGAATAAGTTGCAATGAGGCCCTGGGGTTTATTACTTACTTCATAGGAGTCTTTATATCTCCAAAGTTTCCGAGGCAGAGGATTTATGATGATGATGATCCTCCTTTTATGTGAATGCCATTGGTCCCCTGGTATAGGAGCCACAAAGATGCTGTATTCTTGGTGTAGAGGTTACAATGATGCTGGTCTCCTCCTGTATAGAGAATTCTTAAAGGGGTTATCCAGCTAAAATATTCTTCTTTCAAGTCAACTGATGTCAGAAAGTTATATGGATTTGTAATTTACTTCTATTAAAAAATCTCAAGGCTTCTCATACTTTATATGGGAATCCCCATAGAAAACCTCTCCTGCTCTGGACAGTTCCTGTCTCGGCCAGAGATGTCAGCAGGGAGCACTGCGTCAGACTGAAAATAAAACAACATTTCATGCAGGACATACAGCAGCTGATAAGTATGTGAATTAAGTTTTTTTTTTTTTTATAGAAGTAAATTACAAATTTATATAACTTTCTGACACCAGTTGATTTAAAAGAACAAGATTTTCGATGGACAACCCCTTTAATGCTAACTCCACAGAGAGAGAGGAGATTAGAAACATTTATAGGGCAATATAACCTAATGGACTTGATTGCTTGCTCACAGCTGATACATGTTGATCATACACTTCAAACAAATGTTGGGTTGACCTAGCGGTGGCTGTTTATTTAGACAACAACTATGTCTCTTAATCCCTCTACACAATTGAACGTAGCTTGGCTGAGCTGAGAGGAGGGGTATGCCACTGCTAGGCTTCTCTGGCAGTAATATATCCTGCTGAAAATCATCGAGTTAGGACAACTTTTTTCTAATGTGTATGGGGCCTTTAGGTTTTTCGCTATTAACCCTGGACTAGCAGGGATATAGGTCAACCTTAAAGAACTCAGGGGCAAAAGAAACATTAGTTATTGCATCCTAAACATTTTAAGGCACCACAGGCTTTAGGTATCAACCCATAAACTACCACAGAAATCACTGCCTTAGTTACTCTAGACAACCAGAGATAGTAAAACGAAAACTCTGTTTTCTAACATTAGAATTATCACCTGTAATCCTACTAGGCTTTCATTTGTGATGAATGGGGATAACACCAAACTGGTTCATTGCACCTATGCTACAGTGGTGTACTGACAAAGACTTTTCGTTGTTCTATCATTACAGTTGAAGGACCCTACATTGTCTGCCTCCATCCCTTATGATGAATCCCTATATAAAGAGACCCACAGTCTGTTGTTCCTTTTACCTTCATGCCTAAATCATGATTGTGATCAAAAACAGGAATATTTGAATATTTGGCAGCTAAGACTTTTTGACTTGTTCACTTGTACACTCAAGGCAGTAGTACGATTCATTGCTTCCTACAAAACAAATAGTACTTGTGAGGAAGAAAGATGATATTTGCTATAATTATATGCATCAGGTCACACAGCTAGATATCATTTTTAGCTCTAGGTGTTGGTTCATTTAAAAATACTGTATATCTTTATCGGACTTAAAGGAGAAGTCCAGCCTCCCTGTTTTGTTTTGCCTTTTTTTTATGCAACACGGGAATAGCCAGATATCCCTCCAGGGGAGGGAAGCCTATTGTCAAGGGGGTGCCTCCCAGTGAAGAGTACACCAAACCACCCTGATACGTAGCCCCTTAAGTCCCACTCGGTTGCAAGTATTGGAATATAAATAGGGAAATACCAGGGTGGCCCCTTTTACGTCAAAGTCTCACTCTGTGGCGGGTATTGCGGCATGACAAGGGTTTACCAAGGTAGACATCCATCCACAGACAATCATTTCAGAGCAGTTGCCCTTCATCAGTGTGGAGTAGGATTCTGGCTAACAGGGGCAATGAAAAATAGACCAACAAAACACAGCAATCGCTGAACTCAGGGAGACCAGCGACAAAAAAAATCATCAATTGGAGTACTCACTGAAGAGTCTCCACTGATGCATTGCCCCCTATAAATTTAAATATGCAAAAGAAGGGTCCGTGGAGTCTCAGTTACGAGTTTCAAAACACGGGAATAGCCAGATATCCTTCCAGGGGAGGGAAGCCTATTGCCAAGGGGGTGCCTCCCAGTGGGGAGTACACCAAACCACCCTGATACGTAGCCCCTTAAGTCCCACTCTGTTGCGAGTATTGTCCCACTCATGTCGCAATACTCGCCACAGAGTTAAACTTTGACGTAAAAGGGGCCACCCTGGTATTTCCCTATTTATGTTCCAATACTCGCAACCAAGTGGGACTTAAGGGGCTATGTATAAGGGTGGTTTGGTGTACTCCCCACTGGGAGGCACCCCCTTGGCAATAGGCTTCCCTCCCCTTGAGGGATATCTGGCTATTTCCGTGTCTTGAGACTCATAACTGAGACTCCACGGACCCTTCTTTTGCATATTAAATTTTATAGGGGGCAATGTATCAGTGGAGGCTCTTCAGTGAGTACTCCAATTGATGATTTTTTTTATTGCTGGTCTCCCTGAGTTCAGCGATTGCTGTGTTTTGTTGGTCTATTTTTCATTGCCCCTGTTAGCCAGAATCCTACTTCACACTGATGAGGGGCAACTAACCCAAAATGATTGTCTGAGGATGGATGCCTGCCTTGGTTAACCCTTGTCATGTCGCAATACTTGCCACAGAGTTAGACTTTGACATAAAATGGGCCACCCTGGTAATTCCCTATTTATGTTCCAATAATCGCAACCGAGTGGGACTTAAGGGGCTACGTATCAGGGTGGTTTGGTGTACTCCAGACTGGGAGGCACTCCCTTGGCAATAGGCTTCCCTCCCCTGGAGTGATATCTGGCTATTCCCATGTTTTGAGACTTGTAACTGAAACTCCACGGACCCTTCTTTTGCATATTTCGATTTATAGGGGGCAATGCATCACTGGAGACTCTTCAGTGAGTACTCCAATTGATGATTTTTTTGTCGCTGGTCTCCCTGAGTTCAGCGATTGCTGTATTTTGTTGGTCTATTTTTCATTGCCCCTGTTAGCCAGAATCCTACTCCACACTGACAAGGGGCAACTACCCCAAAAAAATTGTCTGTGAATGGATGCCTGCCTTGGTAAACCCTTGTCACGTCGCAATACTCGCCACAGAGTTAGACTTTGACGTAAAAGGGGCCATCCTGGTATTTCCCTATTTATGTTCCAATACTCGCAACCGAGTGGGACTTAAGGGGCTACGTATCAGGGTGGTTTGGTGTACTCCCCACGGGGAGGCACCCCCTTGGCAATAGGCTTCCCTCCCCTGGAGGGATACCTGGCTATTCCCGTGTTTTGAGACTCGTAACTGAGACTCCATGGACCCTTCTTTTGCATATTTACATTTATAGGGGGCAATGCATCACTGGAGATTCTTCAGTGAGTACTCCCATTGATGATTTTTTTGTCGCTGGTCTCCCTGAGTTCAGCGATTGTTGTGTTTTGTTAGTCTATTTTTCATTGCCCCTGTTAGCCAGAATCCTACTCCACACTGACGAGGGGCAACTACCCCGAAACGATTGTCAGTGGATGGATGCCTGCCTTGGTAAACCCTTGTCATGTCGCAATACTCCCCATTTATAGGGGGCAATGCATCAGTGGAGACTCTTCAGTGAGTACTCCAGTTGATGATTTTTTTGTCGCTGGTCTCCCTGAGTTCAGCGATTGCTATGTTTTGTTGTTTTTTTTAAAGGCAGGGGCACAGGGGAAAGTAACAAAGAGTATTAAATCACCTGTTCCCATGCCTCTTCAGCCCTGGATCGCCACTCACGACCCCCATCGGGCATGTCACGACCCAGCTGATGGACTGGCCAATCGTTGCTCGCTTGCACTGCCTAAATCCCGCGCCCAGGCCTCACAAACAATGGCAGTATAGTTTATACTACCATTAACATTCATTGTTATTGGCTGCACATCCACTGTTTATAGACCAATAACTATAAATTTTATTGCCTGCACAAAGGTCCAATCAGCCAATGAGTGGGCATTTTTTTATTTGTCAGCTGATTGCTGTCACTTTTACACAATACGATTATCAGCCTAATTAGCATTTCTAGGAATGCTTTTTGACGACAGTCGACCCCTGAGTCTCCTGTTTGAATAGGGGGCAGTAACTGCACTGCTGCTTGGAATCTCTAGCATTCCTAAAGGCAATGAATGGAGAGGCAAAATTGTCACTTTACTCAAAAAACACAATTTTCTGGTGACTGGGTCCCAGCTGTGGATCCACAGTGACCTTGCATTTGTCCCATAATATGTGGATTAGTCCTATTCTGCATTCTGCCCATCCTTATGGTTCCTAGTCACAGCTGAACTGCTTTCACATTAATAAACAGGAGGTGCCTTCATAGCCAATTAACCCCTTAACGACATCGGGCATACGTATACGCCCCCGCAGGGTGGGCTTTAACGCAAACGAGCGTATACGTACGCCCGATGTTTCCCCGATCGCTGCGTGTTCGCACACAGCGATCGGGGAAGATGGCCTGCTATAAATCATAGCAGGCCATCTTAGCTTCACGGCACGGGGGGTGGTTAACACCCCCCCCGTGCTTACGATCGCCACTATAGGCTGATCAATTCAGATCAGCCAATAGCGGCGATCGGAACCTTTCCGGGTCATCGGTGACCCGATGACCTGGAAACAAATGGCGGTCGGTACCTGCCCTGGACCCCTCAGCTAGGTAGCCGAGGGGTCCAGAGCAGGTATTTGTACATTACTCACCTGTCCCGGGCTCCTGATCGGCGTCTTCCGGGTTCGCGGCATCCTCGTGTTCGTTCGGGTCTTCCTCCGTGACGTTACGTTCGACTTCTCTCGGCTATTTTCGGCTCCAGCGTCGGCTTTTTCCGTATTTTGTGCTCTGCTGCCCTCTAGCGGCTGATATGTGTAATACACTTATCAGCAGCTACAGGGATGTTCAGAATGTAGAAAAAGTTTTGTTTTTTTTTTTCAAAATTTTTTTTTCTATTTTCCGCACCCTATCGCCGCTGAGTGTTGATCAGCATCGCACGAAAGTGCGCTGCTAATCAGCAACTCCTCCTTTTTGGCGTAGGGTGTTTTTTTTTTAATATTCTACTGCCACGGTCTGCTTATAAGTGCCGCACATAAGTGCGGCATTTATCAGCAACGCCTTTGTTGGCGTAGGTTTTTTTTTATACTTACTGTAAAAAAACACGTAAAAAACACTACATTACACCACACTACATTGAATAAAGTTTGACACTACACCACTACATACCCCATATACCAATCCCCGTATAAAGATGGCCCCCAGGGTGTTTTCGGCGTCAGAGGGGTACGTTATTGCCTCCGACACCGAAACAGCCAGTGAGGATGAATGGGAGGGATCCTTCTTTCCTCCATTCATCCTCATCATCCTCATCATCCAGTGACGTGTCTGGGGGTAGCATAGCGTCCGCTGCCCCCCAGACACGTCTTTTCCGCCAGTACCGTCCCAATAAGAGATGACGGTATGGAGTGAAATTCTACAAACTCTGTGAGAGTACCTCAGGGTACACTTACAGATTTAGGGTACGTGCACACTGCGGAATGGCGAAGGATAACCCTTTGTGCATTCCGCAGCTGGCACCCACCGGCGGACTGATGCGGGCGTGCGTCTCCGCCCGTGTCATAGACTCCATGTTATGCATGGGCGGACTCCATCGTCCGTCCAAACAATGAACACATTGGACTGAGAGCGGAATCCGCCCGTGCATAGAATGGAGTCTATGACACGTGTGGAGACGTGCGCCTGCATCAGTCCGCCCGCGGGTGCCAACTGCGGAATGCACGAAGGGTTATCTGTCGCGATTCCGCAGTGTGCACGTACCCTTAGAGTGTATGAAGGAAGGGACACCCGAATCCAGCCCCAGATGCCCCCAGATGAACCCACTCCCCCCCTCCCGTCCTCAGAGTTAGTGGGAAGATCGTCCGGGAACTGATCTTCCCACTGCTGGATAAAGGTTACCACCTGTACGGGGATAACTTTTATACCAGCACCCCCTCTTCTGGTCCCTCGCTGCCTGAGCTACTGTAGCTTGCGGCACGATCCGAACATGTCAGAAGTAGTAATAGAGCCCTAATATTTAGCAGCCATGGAGCGGACCCAGCGCTTCTGGATATGAGGGACCCCGTATCGCACCAGGGAAACATTTTCCAGGTGACGTCCCCCACACTGGAAAACAGGAGACCCCAGAAGAAGTGCAGAGTGTAGCGTAACAGGGGGATCAGGAAGGACACCATTTACCAGTGTGCCACCTGTCCTGATCCCCCCCGGCCTCTGCATACTGGATCGCTCCAAGGCGTACCACACGTCACTGGGGTTCTACATTTTCTAAATTCTGTCCCTTATTCCTATTTCAGTGGTCACGTTGATCCCGGGATTATTCTGATCGCCATTATGGAGTCGGGAAGGAATTTTTCCCCTGTGATGAGGCTACTGTCGTCTGCCTCACGAGGGTTTTTTGCCTTCCTCTGGATCAACACAGGTTGAGTTTGATGGACACCTGTCATTTTCAACCTTATAAACTAATAATTGGCCTAATACCCCCAAATAAATTAGAATTGTCCCTTTTCCCCAGCTAAGTAGGTATGGCCACCATTCCCATTAGAGGATGCCATGATGCAATTACAAAGCCTCTGTGCGGCCAGGACAGTAGAAACCCCCCACAAGTGACCCCATTCTGGAAACTACACCCGATAAGGAATCTAACAAGGGGGGCAGCGGGGATATGGCCCCCTGGTGACGGCCACATTTGGGACGTGAAAATAAAAAAAAAATTATTTTTTATTTTCTCAGCACATGTTCTACGTAAGTGCCCGTCACCAGTGGGGTCCATATCCTCACCGCACCCCTTGTTAGATTCCTTATGGGGTGTAGTTTCCAGAATGGGGTCACTTGTCGGGGGTTTCTTTTGTCCTGGCAGCACATTAGCTTTGTAATTGCGACATGGCCTCCATCCTCCATTCCAGCCTCTAAATGGCGCTCTGTCCCTTTGGTGGCGTGCCCTGTGCCCATATGGCACATTATGCCCACATGTGGGGTATTTTTGTACTCAGGGGAAACTACCCTACACGTTTTGTGTTCATTTTCTTTTTTAACCCCTTGTGGAAATGGAAAAAAATCAAGGCTAGACCAACATTTAGTGTAATTTTTGTAAAATTTTTACTCTAAATCATTAATCTTGTCATGATTTTTTCATTTTCACAAGGGGTTAAAAGATAAAAAAAAAACATTTAATGTGTAGCGCAATTTCCCCTGAGTACAGAAATACCCCACATGTGTACATAAAGCGCCATTCGGGTGCAGGGTAAGCCTCCGAAGGGACGGAGCGCCATTTGGTTTTTGAAGGCTGAATTTGGATGGAATGGATTTCGAGGGGCCATGTTGCATTCAAAAGGCCCCTGTGTTGCCAAGACAGTTGAAACCCCCCAAAAGTGACCCCATTATGGAAACTGCACCCCTCAGGGAATGTAACAAGGGGTGTAGTGAGCATATGGACCCCACTGGTGACGGGCACAAATGTGGAACAATGTGGCGTGAAAATGAAATATTACATTTTTTACACTATAATGTTGGTTTAGCCTTGAATTTATCATTTTCACAAGGGGTTAAAAGAGGGGAAAAAAACTAAATGTGTAGAGCAATTTCCCCCCGAGCCCGTAAATAACCCACATGTGGACATAAAGCGCCATGTGGGCGCAGGGCAAGCCTCCCAAGGGAAGGAGCGCCATTTGGATTTTGGAGGTTGGATTTGGCTAAAATGGATGATGAACGCCATGTCGCATTTACAGAGCCCTCGTGCTGCCAAAACACTGGAAACCCCCCACAAGTGACCCCATTCTGGAAACTGCAGCCCTCAGGGAATCTAACAAGGCGTGCAGTGAGGATATGGACCCCTTGATGACGGGCACATTTGTGCCATGAAAGTGAAAAAATTTAATTTTTTACTTTTACGTCACATTGTTCCACATTTGTGCCCGTCACCAGTGGGGTCCATATGCTCACTGCCCCCCTTGTTAGATTCCTTGAGGGGTGTAGTTTCCAGAATGGGGTCCCTTGTGGGGGGTTTCCAGTGTTTTGGCAGCACGAGGGCTCTGTAGATGCAACATGGCCCTTGAAATCCTTTTCAGTAAAATTCAGCTTCCAAAAGCCAATTGGCGCTCCTTCCCTTTGGAGGCTCATCCTGCGCCCCCTTGGCACTTTATCGCCACATGTGGGGTATTTCCGTACTCGGGAGAAACTGCGCTACACATTTTGTGTCTTTTTTTGCCTCTTATGCCTTTAAGAAAATGAAAAATTGAAGGCTAGAACAACGTTTTAGTGTAAAAAATAAATTTTTCTTTTTTCACGCCATATTGTTCGGAAAATCTGTGAAGCACCTATGGGGTCCAGATGCTCACCGCACCCCTTGTTACATTCCTTGAGGGGTGTAGTTTTCTAAATGGTGTCCCTTTAGGGGTGTTTTTTAGGTTTTGGCACCCCAGAGCCTCTGCCAACCTGAAGTGGTACAGTCAAAAATGACCAAATATAACGGAGGCGTTGAAATTCACTAGGCGCTCCTTTATATCTGAGGCTTGTGGTTGCGTCAAATAGCGCAATAGGGTCACATATGGGGTATTTCTATAAACTGCAGAAACGGGACAATAATTATTGGGGTGCATTTCTCTGGTAATAGGTTTATAATTATGAAAAATATTGGATTACAATAAAATCTCTGCACAGAAAATTAAAATTTTCAAATTCCTTACACACTTAGCTTTTATTTCTGTGACTCCCTTAAAGGGTTAAAACACTTTCTGGATATGCTTTTGCAGAGTTTGGGGGGTGCAGTTTCTGAAATGGGGTGCTTTGTGGGGCTTTCTAACATACAGGCCCCTCAAATACACTTTAAACCTGAACAGGTCCCTAAAAATATCTGATTTTGAAATTTTACAGAAAATTTGGAAATTTGCTGCTAATGTTTTAAGCTTCCTATCGTCTAAAAAAAATGAAAGATAGTTTAATAAATGCCGCCAACATAAAGTAGACATGTTGCTAATGCTATTTAATATATAATTTATGTGGTATAACCACTTTCTGTATACGCAAAAAAGTTTCAAAGTTGGAAAAATGCATTTTTTCACATTTTTTCACATTATTTGGTTTTTTTTCATAAAGATTTGTTATGAATATCGACTCCAATTTACCAGAAATGTAAAGTACAGTATGTCACGAGAAAATAATCTCAGAATCAGCCGGATAGGTAAAAGCATCCCGAAGTTATTAATGAATAAAGTGACACTGGTCATATTCATAAAATTTGTCTCTGTCATTAAGGCCATTTCAGGCTCTGTCCTTAAGGGGTTAATGATGTTTATTTTGGTTTATTGTAAACAAATGCATATATTTATAGCTGCTGTCCCCAATAAGTTTTACAAAAGACAATCCTAGGAACCTTTGAAAACTGCCAGGTTATCACCATTGTGATTCTAGACAGGCTGTCTACATGACACTCTATGGCCCTGGTGACAACACCTAAAAGGGACCCACCCTGCCAGGTGCAGGAAGAGGTTAAATCCTTGGCCATTTTCTTCTATTATACAAGTACAGGTTGACTTTTGTGGAACAGCCTTGTCTAACTTGTTTACAATCTGTTTTTACAATCTGTTTTCCATTTTTGTCATGATGGTGGCTTGTTGCTGAGTGTCGAGATTTCTGGTAAGAACAATGAGATACTTAGACGCACCCATTTTCTTGCAAACATTCCACAATTCTGCATGCTCAACGCAGACTTTACTGTAGCCAAGGATGCAACTGTTACGTCCTATGTATGTGTACCTTAGCTCTTTCGGTTCATACATCAGCAATAGTTTTGTTCATCTGTGTTCCATCAGTTCTGTTTCTACATCTGTCAGCTCTACAAATATAAGCCAGTAATCTGTGTTTTATAATCTTTAGTATAATGTGATCAGTATCTGGCATAAAGAACATTATACTCTCATTTTCACATTTTCCTTTCTTTGATACCATTCAATCTGTTGGTATCTCATTTAGTTGTGTTTAACTGGGCCAGGCTGGTCTAAAAAAAAATGCTGTACTCACCTGCTCAATCCCCCATAGCTCACCAAATTACCTCCAATAAACACTTGGTGGTTCCATCTTGGCAGAAAGAAATGCTGATTATAATCATTGGCTAAGATGGGTTAGTGATTGGCTTTGTGTCAAGAAGAAACCAGAAGGTGGGAATCAGCAATGACTAGTTTAGCATCAGAACAACAGCCATGGGGTGTAGGAAAGGTGAGTACAGTATTATTACTTTTTAACTCAATATGGCCCATAAGCAGTGAAGAGCCTCAATCTTTTTTAAAGGCTGTGTCAGGAATTGCAGCTCATTTTCCTTTCTGTACATGCGATGTCAGCTACAATACCAGGCACAATTGCTTGACAAGTATAGGGACATTTCTTCAAAGCAAAACTAAAGATGTATTTTTTCTAACTATGAATAAGCCCTTTAAAGCGATACTCTCCCCCCCATACATACTCTATGCTCAGTTCTCCACACAATACACAAGGTTAGATGCTGCACATCCAATATATACTTGTATGAAAACTTGTCTGTGTCTTCTTTCTGCTCTAAAATTATTTATTTTATTGGTTGACAGTGTCACCTAGGTGGGGCTTCATGACAGTTGGGCCCCCTCTCCCCAGCAGGGAGATACGGCCCATTTGCCATGAAGCCCCACCTAGGTGACATGGTCCACCAATAAAATGAAGTGAGAATAGAGAGGGTGACAGTAGGTGAGGATGGGGTGGTGGTGAAGATTTCAGTATTTAAATAATCAGTTGATTCAGTTGACTTTCACTCAGCTTTATCAAACTGTGTAAAATAGAATGTGGTGTAAACTGCCCATATCAACCAATCACAGCTCAGCTTTAATTTTAGTTGAGCTGTGATTGGTTGCTATGGGCAGTTTAGACCAGTTTCTATTTTACTATTTTACTATTTCATACACATACATTTTATTTTGTCACCATTAAAGACCAAATCAAATAGTTTGTTTGGTGTACATTCTTGCCAAATGTAAAAATCCTGGGTGGGCAGTGGCTGGGGAGAACATAAAGAAGTAATACTTACTCATCCCCGTGCAACTGCAACACAGCGTCACTGCTGACATTAACCCACGACCTCCGGTTCAGCGATGTCATGTCCAGGTCAGAAATGTTCGCTCAGCCAGTCAGTGACTGGGGCAGGACACCGCTGCCAATACCAAATTCCACACAAGGCGCCATCTACCCTAGGGCCGTCCCTGCAAGTAAAATGGTTCTCTAACATTTATTATGAAAAAATATATATATATATATATATTCTTCAGCACATTGAAAGTTCATGTTTTATTCATTTTCTTTATTGTTCTACCCTAAACATCATGTCTAGATGCCAGAGTCCAGGAGAGTAGCTTCTCACAAGAGCCTTATTGTCCCATGTACATTGCAGGGATAGAGGCCATTGTTAGGCCCCTGCTGCCATGGCAACTCATCGGAAGGAACAGGATTAGAGAGGGAGACACTCTTTCTGTCTAACCAGCACTGGCAATGGGATGTAAGGGGTTAAATGACTGGGACTGGAAGTAACTGCAATTCCAGCCATTGCAATAAGGTCTTTGCTCCAAAAGGTGTAAGCACAGTTCCTGAGCCTACTCTATCTCTGTGCTGTAATAGTAGTGTAGGGGAACTACCTCCTCTGTTATAGTGTTCAAAATTGCTTTATTCTAGAATATAGATGGCTACTAAATTAAACTCTCTAAACATTCATTAAACATGACTTGGATCATACGCCAAAGCAGTTCTGTTCACACACCACCCATCAGTGTAAAGTAGGATTTTAGTCGGCCATTTTTGATGCCAGTATCCAATACATGGTAGACACCAATAGGTGGCACATCAGAGATTTTTTTTTCCCCCTTGTAGAGATGGTCTGTTTTGTAGAATCCCTATGAGCCAGATCTTTATAATGAAAATCTGTACCTTCCAAGAGAAGTATTGTGCATGGAGAACAGCATAGGAAGCCATTGTAAATCTTGAGAAGATGCACTGTATAACAGGTTGCTGCATGCTTATTAGCAATTGTAAACTGAGATACGATTTGAGATAGTTCCAGTAGATCTATCCTTTAAATTAATCTCGTTATCGGTCCTCACCAGAACATTGCTAGACTCGTACACGTGTAATATGCTCCCATTGTAGTTCATTGGCAAGCCACTAAACTAAAAGAAAGTCAGAGCAAGTCTACTGTAATTAAGTCAACAGTGACTACATTGTTGACTCGGGGGACAGTTCCAAGCCAAGCTGGGGATTTAAAGCCCACGGGCAAAAGGAAACAGGTCTTGATGGGAAAATTAGCCTTTCCATCTAATGTGTGGGTGCCAATAGGAGACCACACCTATTAAACTTTCCTGATGGTTTATAGACAAGGAAGAAATTCTCCACTGTAAAAAAAAAAAAAAAATCATTGCCTTAACTACCATCAGTCAACACTTATTATAAAATGCTTACAGCCTTCCTCACTTTCAAAGGAAAAATCTTAATAGCTGCGCTTTCCTGTGGGTGTTGTCTTTGCCCCAATTAAAATGTTATTTAAGGTACAATCCTATGATTCTGAAAAGCAAGTATCCACGAAGACGACTCAGCATAATGAGGTCTAATAAAGTACGCAAAATCTAATATTTCTGTTAAACTTGATTAAAGTATTTTTACTTGGTTGAAAACTATTGGGCGGGTATAAAGCTGGTCATGCATATTATACTGTTTTGTACCGATTTTGTTGGCAATGAGCTGACCATCTAATGTACTGTATATAGGGCCTTCCAACTTTCCCCAGTGGCAGATGTTAAGGTCCTTTTACAAGGCCATGCACATATGCAAACATGCAGCGATCAGTGAGATCAGCGTTCGCTTCCAGTGCCCTTACATGTCACAATCAATCAATTAGCCATTTACATTCATTGTCATCGGCCACAAATCTCCTGTTTACATAGAGACTTGTGTGGCCAATAATGATGAATTTTACTGCCTCACAATAGATCCAAACAGCCAACAAGACAGCGTTTTCCCACCCATCAGCTGATCGCTGGCAGCGATAATTGGCTAGTGTATAAGGTCCCTTAGAGGAGAGAAGAATAAGGAATTTAGATTTTAAGTATTGGTTCCTTTTGTTCTCATGGAGCAGTGGCTTACTTCTTTTGTCCATTCAGAACACATTCATGTGTTATGGTGCCCCTAAACCCCCTTCATGGTGCACAGCTAGTTCTTATTCTCTCTGATTCAGTGGGCAGGAGCAAAGATGGGTTTGCCAACAGAACTTACATAGATGCCTTACTTCTCTGGCGAAATTACTCTGCTATGCCATAACACAGTGCTAATACTAACATGCAGTAGTCTGTACAGACTGGCACTGGTCTGGGGGATGATATGGGGGGGGAGAATGGTTATTGATGCACCTGGTTTCCAAGATGTTATATAAGCATACAGAAAAGAAACAGCAGTAGCACAGCAAGGAGGAGTTACACTAAGCACTAAACTGCAGCTGACAATGATGACAAGGCTGCAGAATAAAGTGAGAGGAGAGGAGGAGGGGAGAATTACATTACATTTAGGAATCGGCACTTTGTACATACAGTATTGACCATTGTATTAGCCAGTATGCAGACTCTGGCTTCTGAAGTTACTTAGAGTAATGAGGCCTTTGTACAGTATGTACGGTAGATATTCCTTATATACCTTTGTTTTGTTTTCTCTCAGAACATCTAGACAACATCAAGAGTGCATTAATATTTATTCATAGTACAGTCCATGACCCATGGGACAGAGGCCATGTTACACAGCTGTAATACAGATGCATTTTATTATGTGGATTAGTGACAACACATGGACTCCCTCTATGGAAGTGAACCTTTTCACCGCATGACCCTATAGTCATCTAAGTTTGATTAAATAGAACACAGTTAATAAAATAAAAGCTAAAAATCATAATAAAGCTGTACTATTACATCCCATTATAAATAATGGGAAATACATGTATATATGTAATAACTTCACATATATACATATAAACTCACAGCTTTTGGCATTTGTAGTCTTTTATAACTTTTAGACTAGACGTCCAGGATGATCGTATCATAGAGTGTTTATAGAACTGGTAATAGCAATCCATGCATAGCAATAACCTGAAGCTCCATCTCAATCAGCAACTAAAACAAATGTATATAAATGAACATTGCAAGAAATGTAAATCTGTAATGAAATTCTGAAGGAAAATGTCTCCATGTCTGGAGTTGTTTTCATTAGCCTAGAAGCAGGGTTTTCTTCTGTTTGCAGACTCATTGGACTACAGAGTTTGTCCTTAATCCACCTTCATCAAGTCATAGTCAATAAGCAGAAGGATAGATCTGGGCTTGCCGCCTATTCAAAAGCTGTAAGCTACAAGACGTATGTGAAAAGAAGCTTTGTTACTTATTTATAATGAGAACACCTCTGGCTATATACAATTTAGTATCCCTAGCTATAAAATGTACAACATAATTTTACCTTGGAACATCCAGATATGATCTATGTAAAAAGTTGAGCAACTCTTATAGTCCAGAACAGAACTTTACATAATGCCTTTTGTATTAATCCTCAGTTTTCGAATGGACAAGCACCTTATCTACAACCTACAATACAATCCTGTGTACTGTGTTTCATTCTACAGCAATTATTACATTATATTATACAGTAACAGTAATAAAAAAACAACAGGGAATACTTTGTGCAGACAGTGAACCAGCAGGAGATGCTTGGGGGATGTGAAATTATATCAGGCAATCATCCAAACCACCCCACTACCCCAGCTTCAGCATAGAGACAGATTCTTAAGTATAGTGGCAGCAACCCAGAGGGGGTGCAGATGTTACTGGAGGTAGACGCTTGTGGAAAGCTGAAAGCTGTGGTTCCGAAACCGGTCATGGTTCTCTCACTAAGGCACAAGGGCATCCACAAGGTCATCCTGCAATCCATAGAAGTGAAGAAGGGCTGCAACACAAGTGTAGGTGTTAGTGATTTTCCCTCAGAACACACTCTGTTCAGTGCTTGCCTGATGGCATATGGGGTGCCCAGGTGCCCTTGATAGTGAGGTGCAAGTAGAAGACAGACAACAAAGAGTGCTATAATGATTACTTATATAACAACGCCTTCATACAATGGGGACACAGTTCTTAGCGCAGTGCTAAGTTCAGTGTGAGCAGAGGGGTTACCCATGTGGTAGGGGTGTTTGTATTGGGATATCTGTGGTTTTTAACTTCCTATTCCTCTCTGGTTTCTTCAATAAGTACAGTGTTAGCACTTCAGTAGCAAAAATCAGGATGAGTACAGAGGCAGGAGGGTCTATTATGTATGTCCTAGCAGCATCCATCTCTGTGGTTCTCCTGAGGGGCATGGACACTCGTTGCTTTACTCAATGGTTCCATAATTGCCTATCTGTAGGGTTCAAATCTGCAGTTTTCATGCTGTAAAATCCATGTTGCACTAGGCCAGGCATGGGGTCCTTAAAGGGAATCTGTCACTGGGTTTATGGTGCTTTAAATGAGGGCAGCATAAACTAGTAATATAAATGCTGAACAGATTGGTTTATTACCTACATCATTTGATTCAGCCGTTCTCCTAATATGCAGTAGAATAGCATTCTTGCCACCCCCCTCCACACACACACACACACACACCCTAAAGCTGCTGATTGACAGTTGACTACATATACACAGCATGGATAGATAACTGCCAATCAGCAGCTGGTGGGCGGAGTTTTCGGCTTCTCCTGAAAATCCAGGACTACTGGGCTCATGCACATAATGGAGAGGACTACTTTTTGTCTATGTTATTCAGGAGGATATCTCTGAATCAGCTGAACAGAACAATGTAAGTGACACATCATTCTGTTCAGCTTCTCTGTCACTACTTTATGCTACCCTTAGCTAGGGCAGCATAAACCTACTGTCAGATCCTAGTATACTGCTATGGGGCCTTTTTACATCTTCTCCTCTAAACTGGACTAGAGTAAGCACCAGTCCAGGACATTATTAGAGTGAGGTGTTTGAGAAAATGCATCCTCCTTAATTTTGATCCCAATATAAACTCAGCTTGTCAAAACAGTTATGTTCCGAATGATTTAGATTTGATATATTATAGCAATATAGTAATTACTTCTACATTAATTTCAGATTTGCTGCTCTATTGTAATGTAGGATTCTATTTATTGGGTTTCAATTATGTGTAATTGTTTTTAATTATTTACTTTTTCTTCTCTAAGGTGATCCTCATTATATTATTGATTTTCATTAATATTTTGGCCTTGGAATACTCTACAATTTATCAGGGTGTAGCTGCCTTCTGTATACAGGTCAGGTGTGTTAAATAATATGTTTACTCAATGATAGCGGAGAGCTGGAGAGAACATATAGTAATTTAGGATGGCATCGTTATGTAAGGGGATCTAATATATGCATTATCTTGTTCTTGTCCAAAGATCTATATTGTCCAGACAACCCAGGAAATGAAAACGCGGATCCAAAAACATATCTCGACAATATCGTTAGCGGAACGTCCCGTTGTATTTACCAACTAAATTCTAAGACTCCATGTGGCTTGAATGAGGAGCTTCTTTTTACGGGCTTTTATAAAAAATAAATATAAGTAACACATTTAGGTTGCAGGAGGAATTGGAGATTACTACTTTTTTTTTGGGGGGGGGGGGAGTGAGCGTTGGAGTTGGGAGGGAGGGAGGAAGTGGTTGGTGTTAGTTGGGTGACACAATTAAGGTAGGTATTCATCTTTCTATATATGTATACACTTAGTTTATATTCACTAATTGTATTTATAATTATTCAGTATATATTATATTAGTAGTAGTCGATTCCATAATTATAACACACAAGTTAATTTTGCTCTGTGTTCCTGTTCTTGTGCTTATGTCTATATGATTATCTTTAGATTGTTCACCACTGGCCATTTGGGGATCTGATGAGGATATAACAGTTTGGATGAAGTATTAAAAGCGGGATACTCCTCTGAGAGACATCTTTCTGGATTTTTGTGGAACTCTTGTGGAACAGTCAGTACCTCATGGGCTGATTAAGAATCATGAGAGCATTAATGGACTCTCGATGGACTAAGAATCATGTGCATATTAACTGACTCTGGATTGCCACTTATGTGGGACTTACCTTTCCAGAGGGTTTTGGAAAATATTTTAAAGTTGCTTTGTGGCGGCCTCACAAGTGGTTATCGCGCAGTTATTTCCCGGGTTTTATGTGAGATGGCCGACAGGAATATGGAATCGTTTTTGTATATAGAGAATTGTGAGTAGTGCATCCTTGTTTTGAACGCCACTTTTTCCTTGTTTTGAACCCCTGATAAAGTCCATGTCCCAAAACACATGGGGTTAATCTGCCTGGTCCAACCGTCAGATAGCAATTGTGATTTCTTTATTATTACTGCTTTATTTCTTTTTTTGCACTTACTTATTTTTATCTTATTTTTCTTATTTTTTTTTTAGGACATTGTTCTAATGTTTCATATTATAGGCACTTGTACTTTGTGGCACTTGCTGACAGGGTCAGATAGTTTACATACATTTTGCACTTCACACTATTTTTACATATCTTGATTTCTGCTATCTCCATATTATTATGTGGGTTGCACCAGTTTTTCACTGTGCCTCATTTCGTCCAGTGACAGGAACATTTGTGTTTTCACATGGTTTTTTAACTTTTTGTGTCTTTGATTTGATTAAAAAACCTTGTTTTTTTTCCAGACCATTTTCTTTGTTGTGTTACATGTAAAGCATTTTGTTTGTGTCAATGACATGTGGCTGCCCGCACAGCTCTGGGAGTCGGGTCGTGACATCACCATGTTATCCAGGAAGTGAAGCTTTGATGCAGTAGTAAGTGCAGGGAAAAATCACTTTATAAGCATTTCCCGTAAAAAGTGTATATTGGTGATTTGTATAACTTTTGGGGGGAAATACAATACTTTAATAAAAATTTTGCTGGACTTCTCCGATCACAGTGTAGACTATAATGTAATGTGTAGGTGTGGTTTCATTGACTGTCACTTTTTTTTAGAAACTTGATTATGTACTGAAAACCAAGACTAGTATACAATAACAGCAGGCTATGTACAGTTTTAGAATTGAAGCTACAAGGTCATAAGACAGAGACCCTCCCATTTAACATCTGTTTTATTTCCTGTACTTGTTCTTGATATTGAAAAAATGTTCTTGGAGGCTCAATGCAATTTTAATGATGATCCATCACATACTGAGAGGGTCCCACCCAAGTTCTTATTACATATTGCTATTCGTAATGGGGTCAAGGTTATCTTATAGGCCACACCTTGCCGTACAGTATATTGTTGGATTCATAAAGGGTTAAATAACATGACATATTTGTAACCTACACACGTCCTAATGCTTTGTAGGGCTTAGTAATATTTTATAAAGAAAATAGACAATAAGTTATTTCATAAGTAATATTTCCTGAAATTAGACAAAACTATAATTACAGAGCCCGAGGCAAAGTTTCTTACCACTAAGTGTCTCTAGGATGGAATTCTGCCAAATTTCACATGATGGAGGTGAAGAATGCTGGTGTTGCAAGCTTGATCTGACTCTTGATAATTTGGGAGGAGAATAAATACTGTGAGGTCTCAGGGTTGACTTTTATACATGCAAAGGATATGTTCAGGCCAGCATAGCAGGGATCAGTATCATGTGGGTCCTTCACTAGGACCAAACACAATATACCATGGCTACATATGGATCATGCAGGAAGTCATAATGGTGCATTGTATGACTTGGCTTAGCTGTGGTTCTTTAGATCGACAGTTTTGAAAACTATAAAATTAGAAGTAACAAATGTCTGATGTAATACATACAGCACATAAATCTCAGCTTGAAAAATCACTTCAAATACTTCTAAACTCTTGACAAGATGAGATTAGGATGAATTCTATTTTGCTTTTATAAGGCTAATACTAAAGCTTACCTGTGTTGTATTTACCTCACCAGGCTCCCGCGCTGTCGATCATGTCCGCCGCTCCTCGTTCCCTCCGGCATGTCAGTTTCGGCACTGCTGATTAACCAGAGTGTGGAGATACAAACACAATCAGAATACAATTCTCTAGCAGCCCAGTCCAGCCCAGTGGCAGATGCCTGTGATTGCTTATTCTGCTGACTTACATAAGTAAACTACACTGCAGTTGGCCAAATCTGTGGGGTCCTCTACCAGTACTACTATACAACAGTAGCGTAATTTAGGGGGGCAGAGGGGGCGGCCACTCCAGGGCCCACACAGGCAGGGCGCCCACTGAAGATTTTGCACACAGACTTAACAAATGTCTATTGGCTGTAGGAGGCCCCTGGCCAGCAACCAGTACTCCTGGGGGGTCCACACGGCTACTGAATGTTGTGTCCGAACAATTAGTTGTATGCGCTTGTATGCGAGGAGAACATACAGTTGAATGCAGCAGGGTGATTGACAAGGCGAGAGCATTGGCTCCCCACCCTGCCAATCACTATTGTGGCCACAAGAGGCCGTTCCCTCTCTTAGAGCTGTGGTACATGAGTGATGTCAGTTGTGCAGGGAGAGAGTTGACATGAGAAGTTTACAGTACTGCAACTACACAGCAGGTAAGTATGGCTTTTTTTCTCAGTTATAGAGGAGGAGACCTATGTGGGTGGGGCTAACTCCTGGGAAGGATGTTATCTATTATGGTTGGGGTATAGGATGTGCTGGCTAACTGAAAAGGGGGTACTTAATTTGGAGATACAGTCTACAGTGGTGGTGGGGTTGGTGGTGGGGTTGTCTAACCACCAGGATTACCAGGGATATTACTGCGGGGGGAGGGGGTGGCTGCATGGGGAATACTTACTAAATAATTACTATATTGGGGCACAGAAGGCCTAGCTGCCATATGGATGCACAGAGAAGCTGAATTTCAACATGAAGGTACAGAGGGGCCTGACTACTATATGGGGGTGCACAGGGAGGGTCTACCTTCTAAATACTACATAGAGGCATAATTTGTCTGTTTTCATATGCCCTGTACCCCATGATTATCGGGACTGTCTTCTCCTACATTTTCCATGTATTGTCATGTATTGTTTCTATGGATTAATAAAGTAATTATTCCATTTAGTTATGTTGCAGTAGTCTGGCTTTTTTGTATATAGATTATTTAGTATAGTTGCCTTAGACTGTATGGGACTATTTATTGTTATTACCCAGCATTTGTACTATACATTTACTCTATTTGTACTGCCGGTATAACTTTCGGATGTTGCTAATTTGGTCATTGACCATCAGCTATGGTGCAGATATTAGACAGATAGATATGAAATAAACAGATAGAAGGATGGATGGATGGAAGGATGGCTAATTAGAAAACAAACACTTCCTCTATGTTTTTTGTGGTATTACAACTTGCTTGCATTCTCTTTTAGTGGAACTGAGCTGCACTACCACATCCAAGCTTTGGAGGAGAGTGGCGCTGTTTCTGGAAAAAGGCAGCTATGTTTTTGTAATGCTGGATAACCCCTTTAATTTATACATGGTTATATCTGTGAAATGTAGAAAGTCTTTTCCACTGTTCTCAGTCCCTGCTCACTATGAATAATGTAGTGGGAAATACCCTTTATTATTCGGAAAGCATTGTCATCTACTGAGGTTCCCTATGGGTAACAATCGGTTGGGGGCCCACTGAGACTCACTCGCCCCCCCTAGACTGAACCCCTAGCTACGCCCCTGCTATATACCTCTATAAAATAGCCATACAGTTACAAAATACCTCTATACAATGACCAACTCTGTTATCTGTATTACCATCATACTGTTACTGAACAAATCCAGTATACCAAGAACAACATTATATGAAGGCCAAATAATACAGTCACACCATGACCACATATTACCAGAATATATTGACTAGTACAGATTACCACCATACATAAAACCCACATTATCAATATATCCCTTATACACTATTCACTATAAAACGGCTAAATAATTTGGCTATGCAATCACCACATATTACCATTACTTAATGAATGAATACCACCAAAACTGCATTAGTTCCCCTACACAGTAGTTAGTCCCCAGTAGTGCCCCACACAGTAGTTAACCTGCTCCAATATTGTACTCTCATTTTGGCACTTGTAGTTTGAGCCCATTAGGCCCCTCTCCACAAATTGGCTAATTTTCCTAATAGTGCTAGAGCTTCAGCCCCCACACAGTAATTAGTCCCCAAAAGTGGCTCTATACAGTAGTTTTCCCCATTAGTGGCCCCCTCACAGTATTAACCCATATTAATTACCCACACACACTAGTTACCCCTATTAATGCCCCCCACACAGTAGTAACCTGCCAATAGTGCCCCTTCACAGTAGTTGTCGCCTCAATTTTAACCCTTCATGGTAGGTAGTCCCCTAATCATGCTCAATACAAACCCATTCCATCCCCCCAAAGCCAAATAAAAGAACAAGGGGTTAAAAAAATTACCTTTCCTAACTCCTATGCTGCCCTGCGCTAGGTGCACTACTCTGCCTGCGCTAGGTGCACTACTCTGCCTGCGCTAGGTGCACTACTCTGCCTGCGCTAGGTGCAATGTCTTCAGCTGCAGTTTTCCCTGCAAGGTCACAAGCATAACACTGAAGGAGCATTACGCTGGTGCCTATTCACTGCTTTACCAGAAACCGGACCTTACACAGGAATACAGGGCAAATGGGCTGCCTGAACTGTCCCTATCAGAATCTGCCAAACATCCATTTAAAGTACCATACCTACTGTGCTGTCTGAAAAGTCATTGCCTGGATTTCTGCACAAAGACTTTAGATAAAGTTTACCCGTTTGCAAGTTAGATCTCGTCTAGACTGTTCAATCACAGGGACATCACCATATACCAGTGTACCCTGGGGTATACGACTCTAACCCAGGGCCGCTTTAACCAGGGGGCACGTGGTGCACGTGCACCGGGCCCCCTGGTTCAGATCACGTGACAGGGGCCCCCGCAGAGTGGCCACTAGTTTTTACCCCCAACCATCTAATAAGCCGCCTGCGGCCTCTAGCGATCTTGCTGGCATAGCGCGAGTGCACCACCGCCCCCCTGCAGCGCCAGGACGCCTTACTGGTTGTGACATCACCCTGCCCGGAACCTGATTGGATGCGCAGCGCGGGCATCACAAGGCCAGCCGCAGCGGCACCACCCTACATTCTCACCTCCCCTGACATTTGGTCTGCTCTGAGTGAGGAGGAGGGGGAGCTGATGGACTTTCTATACAGTGCGGCCATCCATCTAAGAATTGGTTGGTTTTGACAGCAGCAGGGGCCAGGCGGCAGCGGACATGTGATGAGGGACGGACGGAGACAGACTACGAGGAGCAGCAGAGAGAGAAGGACATGTGAGGTTTCTCCTCATGCAGCAGGGACAGAGTGGAGGAGGGGGGAGGGGCAGGGGACTCACCACACAGCAGAGGAGACCGCTGATCCCTGCTACAGCAGGAAATCTCTCCTCACTGTGCTGATAAACAGCATGAAGGACGCAGCACCTCCCCCAACCCGGCCTGCAGAGAGCTGTCACAGGAAATGAAGGACGCAGCACCTCCCCCGACCCGGCCTGCAGAGAGCTGTCACAGGAAATGAAGGACGCAGCACCTCCCCCGACCCGGCCTGCAGAGAGCTGTCACAGGAAATGAAGGACGCAGCACCTCCCCCAACCCGGCCTGCAGAGAGCTGTCACAGGAAATGAAGGACGCAGCACCTCCCCCGACCCGGCCTGCAGAGAGCTGTCACAGGAAATGAAGGACGCAGCACCTCCCCCGACCCGGCCTGCAGAGAGCTGTCATTGGTAATCTCTCTGCTCACAGGGGTCTCCAGTGTCTGCACTTTAGTTGTGGCCAGTACAGAGTCTGAGATGATTCCTTGATGAGTCTTCCCTGATATTCCCTTTCTCTTCCGTCCTTAGGTGCCACCGTCCTACTATACTGTGCAACCCTGCCCAAATGATCTATGCCACTGTCCCCCTAGTTATTTACCATCATGCCCAAATGATCTACGCCACTGTCCCCTCTAATGTACTGGGCTATTGTCTGCAAATCATTGTTTTCCAATCTCCCCACCAGCTGTTTCAAAAATTACAACTTAATGACAACTTCAGTCAGCACAACATGATGGGGGTTGTATTTCTGTCAGCTAAATAGCCTCCTGTTGCAAAACTACAACCCCCATCACAAACTGTCAGCATGGCATGATGGGGGCTGTAGTTCTGCAACCTAAAGAGCCACAAATCCCTCCCCCCCCCCCCCCCTTCAGTATACACAGTGTCCAATATATGCCAGCATCTGCAAAAAACAAGCCAGGGAGTTCAGAGCTGTGACACATGACGCCATGCAGGGAAACAGTTCAGGACAGGCATTCACCATCTAGGACATCTGTGATTCACGGAGTGAATATGGAATGTGTGAATGCAGCCTAAAAGAACTAGGCAGTGGTCACACATAGTATTTCCGTCAGTATTTTTTCAACCAAAACCAGGAGTTGTTTGAAAACACAGAAACTGGGCAGATTTTTCCATTATAATTTTGTCAGTTCCTTTCCTGGTTTTGGCTACAAATACTAATCAAAATACCATGTGTAAACATAGCCCTAGAGTGAGGCTTGGATCCACTTTATGGTTGTGTTCACAAAATGACTTTTCTTGGACGTATTTTGTCCACCGTTTTGGACAGCTGTCATTGTGAAGCAAAGAGAGTGAGTCAGTCCTCCTAGTGTGTAAGCTCTTGTGTCACCCATCAGTCCTGCTCCTACTTTGACACAAGAGCTTAAAGCGACTCTGTACCCACAATCTGACCCCCCCCCCCCCCCCCCCCCAAACCACTTGTACCTTCGGATAGCTGCTTTTACTCCAAGATCCGTCCTGGGGTCCGTTTGGCAGATGATGCAGTTATTGTCCTAAAAAACAATAGCAGCTCTGTGCCCAACGGCCGTAGCTTAGGGTCCATTTACACAGAAAGATTATCAGACAGATTATCTGCCAAAGATTTGAAGCCAAAGCCAGGAACAGACTATAAACAGAGAACAGGTCATAAAGGAAAGCCTGAGATTTCTCCTCTTTTCAAATCCATTCCTGGCTTTGGCTTCAAATCTTTGGCAGATAATCTGTGAGATAATCTTTCTGTGTAAATGGACCCTACGATTGCATATGCATTAGGCTGGCACAACCTCTCTGTCCCTCCCCCCACCCTCTTCATCATTAGGAATGCTCCAGGCAGATTCTTTCCTATTCATCACCTGTGTCAGCACGGCACATGGGCTGGATCGTTAAGGCACCTGTGCAATGTTCAGACAGGAGAAAATGTTCCAGTGGCATTCCTAATGATGAAGAGGGTGGGGAGGAGGGACGGAGGGGTGGTGCAAAGTTAGGGCACAGACACTCTAGGCCCGGCCATTTGGCACAGGGCTGCAAGTTTAAAAGTTGTTTTTTAGGACAATAGCTGCATCACCTGCCGAACGGACCCCAGGACAGATCTTGGATTAAAATCAGCTATCTGAAGGTACAAGTGGTTTGGGGGGGGGGGGGCAGATTGTGGGTACAGAGTCACTTTAAACACTAGGAGGACTGAGCGGTGACACTAGAGCTTACACAATAGGAGGACTGACTCAGTCCTCCTAGTCTAGAGGCACTTCAGCCTATATCTTGGAAATGTCAGTGAATGTCCATTATAGAACAAATTGCATATGTGTCGGGGCACTTTCAGGGCATTATACTGAGTGTGGAGCTTCGATTCTGATCTGATAAAGCGTGGGGTCGCCAAAAAGGGAAGGGGGGGCCCACTCTTGAGGCCTTTGCACCGGGCCCACCAGGGTATTAAAACGGCCCTGCTCTAACCCCATGCAGACCCCTATTGCAGCCTGCCCCAGTCACATAGGACAACCCTAATGGGCTTTGCTTGAAGGATTGCTACCCTCAGCTGCCCTGACTACTCTTCCTATCATCCCCTGGTTACCACAATAAGACAATGAGATGCATACATCCAAAATGAATTAAAAAGCTTTGTACACATTGACCTCATGCATGTTTTACTGGGTTTAGGCACATCTGCTACTGATATATTTATTTCCATAGAAACAGAAATAATTACAAGCAAGCACATCATCTTTGATGAACATTATTCTCCATAATTTGTTATTTCAGCTAAGGCTTGGTGTAAATCTGTCAGTGGGTGCGGCCTTTTCAATATGCGTCTCTATTTATTGAAAGATAAGTGCAGGAGACAGACTTTTGAACTCCCCTAAAGCCAAACTGGTAAATTACATTTTACATGGTCACCACCTCGAATTACCCAATATTTTCCATACAGCAATACAATTACTATGTAAATAAGTATATTAGGAACCAGTCAATTCAAGGTCAGCAGTATTGTGTGTATTCCCAATTCTGCGTGTTACCACTTGAATCAATCATCAGTTTGTCAGTAGACACATACACCTTACAGCTTAGGACATGTTCACATGATGTATATGCTCGCCATGGCACAGATACATCAGGAAATTATTAAAATAAAATGCCAATGTATCTCTGCACAGACAAGCATGGGTCCTACTGATTTCACTGGGCCATGCATAGTAACTTTGTTCTAGTCATTTTTTCCAAAGTTTAAGCATTTTACTCATATTTCAAGGGGTTGTCCAGTGAAAATCTTTTTCTTTCAAATCAACTGGTTTCAGAAAGTTATATTGATTTGTAATTTACTTTTATTTAAAAATCTCAAGTCTTTCCATACTTATCAGCTGCTGTATGCCCTGCAGGAAGTGGTATTTTCTTTCCAGTCTGACACAGTGCTCTCTGCTGACATCTCTGTCTGAGACATGAACTGTCCAGAGCAGTGGCAAATTCCCCTAGAAAACCTCTCCTGCTTTATAGTTCCTGTCTCATACATAGAGGGTAGCAGAGGACACTGTGTAGGACTCAAAAGAAAACATTGTCTGCAATACATACATTTCCTGCAGTACATACAGCGCTGATAAGTATGAGAAGATTTGAGATTTTTAAATAGAAGTAAATTACAAATCTATATAACTTTCTGAAACCATTTGATTTGAAAGAAAAAGATTTGCACTGGATAACCCCTTTAAAGTTACTCTGTACCCACAATCTGTCCCCCCCAAACCGCTTGTACCTTCAGATAGCTGCTTTTAATCCAAGATCTATCCTGGGGTCCGTTCGGCGGGTGATGCAGTTTTTGTCCTAAAAAAACCCCTAAACTTGCAGCCCTGTGCCAAACAGCCATGGCCTATAGTGTCTGTGCATTAGGCTGGCACAACCTCTCTGTCCCTCCTCTCCGCCCTCTTCATCATTAGGAATGCTCTAAGCAGATTGTCTCCTATTCATCACCTGTGTCAGCACGGCACATGGGCTGGATCGTTAAGGCACCTGTGCACCTGTGCAAAGTGAGGAATAGGAGAATACCTGGCTAGAGCATTCCTAATGATGAAGATGGCAGGGAGGAGGGACAGAGAGGTTGTGCCAGCCTAATGCACAGACACTCTAGGCCACGGCCGTTGGGCATGGGGCTGCTAGTTTAAAAGTTGTTTTTCAGGACAGTAATTGCATCACTTGCTGAACAGACCACAGGACAGATCATGGATTAAAACAGCTATCTAAAGGTACAAGCGGTTTGGGGTGGGCAGATTGTGGGTACAGAGTCGCCTTAATAGTGTTCAGAAAGTGACCCGAACCTGGTGAGTAGCTATGTTTGGTCCCTTGAAAATCATGGTATGTCTTTGCATGGATATGTTGGCATTCTACTTTGACATTTTGCAGAACTATGCGCACCATGTTTTTTTTTTTCCAGATAAAATAGAGGGGGAAAATTATAGAATGACCATTGAAAAAAATCCCATTTATTACTTTGTGCTTTCTGCTGCCACCTCTGTGCATGGCAGGAACTGTCCAGAGCAGGAGAGGTTTTCTATGGGGATTTGATACTGCTCTGGACAGTTCCTGTCTGGGACAGAAGTGGCACAGAGAGCACCATATCAGACTGAAAAAAAGACACCACTTTCTGCAGGACATACAGCAGCTGATGAGTATGCAGTGTCCCAGAACATGCAGACTACTTCTCCTATTATGCTCATTTCTATTGCTATGTCAATGCCTGTTCTGGTAAGTGTTTGCACTGCAACTGCTGCTAGTATTCCCCTGGTATTCTCTGGTTATGTGTATTCTCATGCATATTCTTATATATTCCTGTGTATTATTACATTGTACAGTGGTATGCAAGGCTGCTGATCACGTGACCGTGCCAGTGCCCTGTAACCATGGTTCCTCCAATGGCCGACTAGCTCTGGCCAGGGGCAACCATGTGACCTCCCACTTCCTGCTAACAAGTTAGTCTTCCCCCTGCTTCCAAGCAAGGAGGGTGTGTGTCATCTCTCTCCTACCTCAGAGGAGTTGGACATATCGCAGCTCCCACTTCACCACTAGAAGTGTGGATCAGGTGCTCTGCTGTATTCAAGTATTCGGCTGTATATGCCTGCTCAAGTGTCCGGAGTATTCTCTCTCATCTGGGTGTCATTCCGTTATCTCTCATCATCGCTGCAAGGATTCACAGCAAGTATTACTCTCAAGCTAATCCACCCAGCAACGCTACTTTCTCTCATACTCCCACTCCCATCATCGTATTCTCACGTATTCTCACAGCCTATGCAGCATCACTCCTGCCTTGTTTGTCAGAGCCTGCTATATACCCGGTTGCATCCGGACAGAACTGTTGTTACTAGTTACCTCATCTATAATAAAACCGCTGTTACTGAACCCCAGCATTGGTGTCCACTAACTGGTGCCCTGACAAGGTGCAGCGAAGAATCGCATGCCCATCATCACCCGCAGATTCCACAGACCGGCCCTACAGCTGTGCCCCCTCAGGCCTATACCGTGACAAGTATAACCCCTGCAGCTGCCCCGGTTATTGCCCGCTCATAACAACAGCACTGCGGAAGTGGCCCCCAGGGGCCAGGGCATCGCAAGTACTTAAAGGCTTAAGATTTTTTAATAGAACTTATTTAGTACAAGTAGTAATGGAAGTATGCCAGCAATAATATTAAGTAGTAGTAACAAAACATGATGAATAATTGCTCAGCACGAAACACGCCTTTTTCATGGGCACAGTCAATACTCAATGTTAGGGTACTTTCCTAACTATAAAGTGGTGATATCACTAAATTGTAATGTAACTCAGTCAGTACAGCAAGTGCAGGTTAATCAGTAGCTCAATTCTCTATTCAAGATAATGACCTTAATTGTTATTTTTCACTTGTTATACTGTACACATCACAAATCCTGTGCACTTAGCTCCCTTAACTATTACACTAGGTTGACAAACTATTTTGGAATATGACAGTGCGGTGTATTTGCTGCTAACTTTTGTTTTGTTTTTTACACTCTTAAGTTTTTCTTAAAGCGCCTTTTCTGTCAAAATCTATTCATAACCAACCGTCAGGATAGAAAGACAAATTTAGTCAGCTCTCCTAGAACACTATTCACACTAGGCTGCCTCTGCTTGGTTGTGCACTCCACCCATTCCAACTAGGTGTGTAATTACTTTTGCCAGTATAAGATGCAGGGCCGTTTATTGCACCGGGCGGGCCGGGAGACAGCACAGGGGCGTTGGTGGCACCCCCAGGACCTCACACAGCCTGGGTTGAATAGCTCACCACGCGCCCCCAGACCGTCACCTGGCCGCCAGCCCCCCCCATCTGCGCTCATCTGAGCGCATCCGCCCTGCCCACCACGACCGCGCTCATATGAGCGCCCAAGACTTGCCCCGGCCACCCCTCTGCCTGACCTACTGCCCGTCCAATCCAATCAGTGCTGAGCGGGAAAGTGTGGACACGTTGATTGGCTGCGTGCACCACGGCCGGCCACAGCGGCTCCACGTTCCCGCCCTGCGTTGATTCGATTGGAAGAACACGTTGAAATGTCAAGCGGGCAGTAGGTGAGGCTGCTGCTACTACCGCTGCAGCACTCATCTCACAGGTCGAGGTGAGAAGGCAGCCAGTGTACGATCAAGTGGGGAAGTGTGTATGTATGTGTGTGTGCGTTTGGGGGGGAGAGGTGGGGTAGTGTGTATTTGTGTGGAGGAGGGGGGGGTCAGGGGGGATAGTGTAAAGGGGGGGTCAGGGTGATAGTGTGTGTAGGGGGGGTCAGGGGGGATAGTATAAAGGGGGTCAGGGGGGATAGTGTGTGGAGGGGGGGTCGGGGGGATAGTGTAAAGGGGGGGTCAGAGGGGATAGTGTGTGGAGGGGGGGTCAGGGGGAATAATGTATGGAGGGGGCTTTAGGGGGGATAGTGTAAAGGGGGGTCAGAGGGGATAGTGTGTGGGGGGGTCAAGGGGATAGTGTGTGGGGGGGGATCAGGGGGGATAGTGTGGGGGGGGGTCAGGGGGGATAGTGTAAAGGGGGGGTCAGGGGGGATAGTGTGTGGAGAAGGGGTCAGGGGGATAGTGTAAAGGGGGGTTCAGGGGGGATAGTGTGAAGGGGGTCAGGGGGGATAGTGTGTGAAGGAGGGATAGTGTAAGGGGGGGTCAGGGGGGATAGTGTGTGGAGGGGGGTCAGGGGGATAGTGTAAAGGGGGGTCAGGGGGGATAGTGTGTGGAGGGGGGTCAGGGGGGATAGTGTGTGGAGGGGGAATAGTATAAAGGGGGGGCAGGGTGGAATAGTGTGTGGAGGGGGGTCAGGGGGGATAGTGTGTGGAGGGGGGGTCAGGGGGGATAGTGTGTGGAGGGGGTCAGGGGGAATAGTATGTGGTGGGGGGGTCAGTGGGGAAAGTATGTGGAGGGGGGTCAGGGGGAATAGTGTGTGGAGGGGGGATAGTGTAAAGGGGGGTCTGGGGGGGTAGTGTGTGGAGGGGGGATAGTATAAAGGGGGGTCAAAATTACCTAGAAACTGCCCTGATAAGATGCATCCTGCTTGCCCAAAGCATAAGCTTATTATGGAGAGGCTAGTGTAAGTCCTTCCCGGCATGAGGCCACCTTATCGTTGGTGGAATGGTTTACACTATTTTAAAATGGCAACCAAGAGCCTCATTATTTTTATTGAGACTTTTTTTTGCAGTTGGGGGGTCAGGGGGGATAGTGTGTGGAGGGAGGGGGGGGGGTCAGGGGGGATAGTGTGTGGAGGGGGGTTATGAGGAATAGTGTGTGGAGGGGGGGGTCAGGGGGGATAGTGTGTGGAGGGGGGTTATGAGGAATAGTGTGTGGAGGGGGGGTCAGGGGGATAGATAAATTATTATTATATATTTTTTTATTATTATTTTTATTCATTTATATCTGGCTAATCTTCTATGGTTCTAATATGTCAAAAAACTGCCATATGTACAAGGGTTATCTTTATGAAACAGCTGTAAACATATGGTTTTTGTTGTTGTTTTTTTAACAATTATCAATTCAATATTTTCAGGTCTGATTAAATAGTCACTGGCACTTTAAAAAACGACTGACAAGTTGTAGAGACATATAACAACAGAAGGTCCAACACCGTCCAGGATTGTTAAAATCTTCCAAATTAGATATACAAATACCTGTGTGCTATGTTTCAACCAAGCAGGCTTTTTGTCGACTATACCCAAACATTGCCAAAGACCCTGCAGGGTTGAAATGTAGCTTACATCCTGGATGCTGTTGGACCCATTTTCTTTATACAGTATCCCAAAAAAGCATGCATCCAATCACTCCATTACTACATAGACTCTATATTGGTGCTGTTGGTGTTATGTCGGAGAGATATGTCAAATCAGTCAGTTTCTGGGTGATCAGACTCTGATGAATCTCTGGAACAATCCTGGAGAAGCTCTGTGCCAAGTGACAAGACAGACTCCTAGTGTCTATGGGACTGTGTTGGTCACACTGACTAAGTCTTGTACTTGTCTTCCTGCTCATTGTAGCAAGTGTTCAGTCATTTAGGGTAAATTAATTGATCATCATTGAAAAGCTGATCGCTGCTGTTCATCACTTATATTTTAAACCTGACGTTTAATCAATAGTTTATTCTAACCCCTCCTCACACAAATATCATTGTTGGTTGGCCAGGCACCCTCTGCTTACATGGGGACAAGTGCTACTAACATAATTATAATAAATTTGGTGGAACTTTTGTTTTCCAGTTTATCATTGTTCCATGTGAAAAGGCCTTCCGATTTGCATTCTCGGCCACCCTCAATCATTATATATAGAGCTCTGTTTATATCCTGCTCATCATAATACTTGCAAGTGCGAGTCACTAGGGTCAAACACACCCATAAGTGCTCCGCAACAATAAACTGCATTTACTGTACATCTATTACTTGTTACTGCCACAATTACCTTCTAATGACAAGAAGTATTAAATTGTTTTTTAGAGCTTTTTAATTGTTCAGGTGATTAATTTAACTATGCAGTGACACTGCCGAGCATGACACTGCACTTTTATAGTACAGAACTTGTTGCTATGTGCTGAACAAATTGGTTTTAAGTTGACAAATAAAGTGCTGTAAAAAATGTCACCTCTTTCTGATATATTTCATTACTGTACTTTATCCAGGCTTAGAAAAACATGGCCACTTTCTTCCAGACACAGCAGGACTCTCATCTTCAGTTTGGGTGAAGTTTTGCATTTAAGCTTCGTTCACTTCAATGGAACTGAGTTGTTAAACTCTGCCTAAACTGAAGACAAGAGTGATACTGTTTCGGGAAGAAAGCAGCCATGTTTTACTTAGCTTAAATAATCCCTGTAAGATATCAGAATCAAATATGAGCAAATATTTGTGCCCAATTCAAATTCAAAATTCTACAACTTACCATTAGAAATTTGAGGGGTTGGTATCAACATAGTTTGTCTAGAGGAACAGAGTAGAGGCAAAGCAGTATACCCTACCAGACCATTACACAGTTAGGCTGGGTTCACATTGCTTTTTTTTCATGTTTTTTTTTTTTTTCTTTAAAAAGCGGATGCATTTGTGTGCATCCGTTTTGATCCATTGTTCCATTGACTTCCATTATTACAAAAAAAAAAAGAAAACGGATTTGTTGTTCTTAACGTACACAGAAATAAGGTCGACTACATTTTTGTGTACGTTGTAATGGAAGTCAATGGGAAAACAGATTAAAACGGATGCACACAAATGCATTCGCTTTTTGCAAAAAACGGACGAAAAAAGACGGAATGCAAAAAGGTAGTGTGAACCAAGCCTGAATCTAACTTTATTGGGTACTACAGCCCACTTTAATACTGCCCGTCTCCCTCCACTCAAACGTCAGTAGCTACACACATGGCCTCCCTCTGCCGTTTTATCACTTTGGTTGCCCACCCATTGGAAGGAGAAATAAAAATTTGCATCCTCCCGGTCATGTGAACACCCCACTGACTCCAGACAATCATAGGTTTTGCCAACAACTTAGGCTACGTTCACATCAGCATTTGACCACCCGTGCCATTCCGTCTACCTTTTCCGTTTTGGAGTAAGCAAAACTGAAACTGGCGGATCCGTTAAAATCCCCATAGATTCCCATGCTATTTTAGTGTGCTCCGTTTGTCCTAATTGTGCTCCGTTTGCATCCAAACTGTTCAAGATCCGTTTTTTTTAATGGAGAAAAAAATAGTGTTTGCAGTATTTTTCTTTCCGTTTAAAAAAAACGGATAACGAACGGAAAGTGCACTTACGTTTTTTTTTTTACATTGTAGTCAATGAGGACGGATCTAAACGGAAGGTATTTCCGTTCACATTTGTTTGTTTTCATCCGTTTTTGCACTGAGCATGCGCAGAAGCAGCAAGAAACCAAAGAAGAAAAATAAACTGATAGAAAAACGGATGCTGACTGATGCAAACTGATGTACAAAAGTCAGTTTTTTTAAGCCAAAATACAAACGGACCGTTAAAAAAGATGAACATTTTGCAATCAGTTTGCATCAGTCTGCTCATCAGTTTATGCTCATCCGTTAAATGAACATGGACGGATCCGTTAGAAAAAAATAAAAATGCTAGAGTGGCGGAGCCCTTACAAAACACAAAGAACAGTTTGGTATCAACCCCTTGGCATAACCAATAAATATGAGCACCCAGTATGCATACATATGTACAATGATAAAAGTCATAAAACATTTGGTTAGAAACCAATAAGAAAGTCCACTGCACACTCTCCAACCTGCAAATAGTTCAGAACCACATCGTAGTATATTATGGTGTGTTACTATTTCAAAGATCTTGTAGCTCCTTAAGATGAGGGAAATTTTGTATTTCCAGGTTTGTCTGAACACCCTCTGCACTTGAATTCTGATGGTTAAGGAAGTTGGATGCAGCTCTAGGCAGCCCTGGAAACATGGATACAGCCTATTTAAGGCTGCATCCAACTTCTTCAACCACTGGTAATCAACTGCCAAGAGTTTGGGTTCAGATGAACACTAACATACTCGAAGTTCGCTCATCTCTAGTCACTACATGAATTGCTCATCCCTACTGGTAAGGACATATCTGGTTCAGCATGTCATCTCTTTATAAGAACACCAATAGAATTGTAAATGCAACTGTGGACTATAATAAACCTTGTACACCTAGTTTTTTTTTATATTATTTTTATGTGTGAACGTATGATGGTGTTTAAAGCTAAACATACGCTTTAATCTTTCTAATATCTCATGTGTGCCAGGTCATCATTAGCATATTTCCTGTAATGATGTCATAATGAGTTTTTTCCCGAAATCCTCTGAATAGCACGTATCTTAGCATTTTTTTATTTTTTTTTTTACATATTTTGGATTTCCTTATTATTCCGGTAGGATTTTTGATGTCCTTAAATTATAATGATTAATTCGGTGATTGTTTCAGTACACTTGTTTTTTTTTTCATTCTACTATATTTGGAGTTGTTATATACTGTTCTCTTCCCACTATTTGGATATTAGTTAATCTGGGTTTTATCCATCCAAAGAATCTTGATTCAGAACTAGGGTTGCTGTACCAATAAATATAATATTCACTATATAGATAATAAAAAATGAAGCAAGTGAATGGCTAGTACTTACATTGCAAAGCACCACCTGGTGTTCAATGTGTATCACTGCACTTCCGCCTAATGAGCTGACTTCTGGTGGACACACATGCCCAGTCACTCTCCCACAGCCAGGTCTCTGCATTGCGATCCTATGTTCACTACCAAAACAAATAGCTTTCTTCTTCTCGGTTTGTCTGACATAGGCCAGGCTCTTTGCATTGGCATAGACATAAAACTAAAAAGACTTCTGCAGGGGAAGTAAGAACCAAAAAGGACACATAGAAGGAAAATATTATGCTAGAAACTATGCTGGTAATTGCTGTAAAAAGATATTAACAGCCTTGACAGGATACTGTCAAGTCTCTTCAGACCTACAGTATATCCCTCCCTTCCATTTTCCCCTGAATGAGACACAGAGACCATGAGACGAATTGATTGGCCAAATCAGCCAAACCTTTATTAACCAAAATAATATAACAATTATCCAAAATGTCTTAATGACACCCAACCTCCCACCATAAACTATGTATCAACAAAATCCATTAACAATTACATTCCTGAGCAATATTGTGGGGTTTGTCCGCAAAGCCACTAATACTGGTGGTTCACCAATTTAACACTAACATAGCCTGGTTTACCTTCAGCTTATATTGCTTAAGTCCATTGGCACCATCTTCCACCACCCGCATAACCCATTTATTATGTTGGGGCATACAACCCCCCTTTTCCACTGGACAGACATACCACACCAGTACAAATAAACCACCCGAAGGGGGTCCAGAACCCATTCTATTAGGTCCCCCCCTTCACCTACAACAGTAGTGCATTTTCCGTCCAACTTCAAGGACACCCCCACCGCCACCCAACTGCCATGACAAAAGAAGAAACTACTCATTGCCATTTGCTGTCCATACAGAATCACCCAATGGTGTGCCACATTATTTTTCTAGCCCTACATTGTCTAATGTTTTTTCCTGAAAAAACAGGAAAAGGCTATGTTCACACAAAGTCAAAAATAGAGGAAAGACATCCGATTTTGATGTTTAAAAAAACATCTGTTTTGCCGCGATTTAACTGACTGCAATGGCAATGCATTATAGTCAAAGGGAAGATCGACGTCCAATGCACACAATGCATTGAATAACGGACGTTGTTACCGCGGACGTCACAATAATGAACATGATCATTATTTTCGGACGTCTTTTACAAACAGCAGACTTTTTTTATTAGTTGTTCACACAAAGTTTTTCTTTTTCCACCGTTCTTTCTCCGTTTTTACTATTAAATTCAATGGACTTTTCAATTAAGCTGCATATAAAGTCTAATTGGTAACCCCAAACTAGAATAATGTACAAACACCAGTCAGTGCACTAAGGGAAGGCTAGACAGCTAAATTGCGTCCGTCTTTTTAGGCTTTAAACGGAGCTCAAAAGACGTTGTGTGAACATAGCCAATCCCTTTAAGAACATGTGTGTAAGACTGACATAGTCCCATTACCAAATCTTCCCTAATGTCTTGTAATAGCACACCACTTGCCAGAAGATGATACTTTTATTTTTATTTTGAAAAGCTTTAGATCTTTATATTAGAAAGTCAAATCAAACTTGCTTAGGGTTTTAGCACAAAGAATGCTATTACTTACAGAATAGGACTTTAACATTAAGTTAAAGAATTGGACAAAAAAGGTCTTAAAATGATTTTAGTAATAAAACAAGCCGTGATCCTCATATTCTTATTGTATCCAGTAGGACAATGTCACCGGTGATGGACACCTGCAGATCTGCGATTATTACAGTAGTGTTTGCTCTGCTCCCTGGCGTCCAAGATACACAAGACTGTGATAATGCAGTATAAGCAGTGTGTAAAATACTAGATAAGGAGCTTTCTGTTGTTTTTGTACATAATAATTTATATCAAACCAGGAAAGGACTCACCAAGTTAGCTTTTATAATGTGAACAGGTGTAAATATCTAGGAGATCATTCCTGGTTGGCATGAGCCCCTAGAAAACTAGAGCCAGTGCCAGGACCAAAAAGAAAGGTAGACAGAGGACCCCATATAATTTATTGTAAAAGGAAAATTATGTAGGAATAAGGGGGCACCTTTACTAATACTGTCTAATATTTAGACAGTCTAATGGCCCTGTTACCGACATGCTAAATAAGCAGCAATCTAGTAAATTAGCACTTATTTAGGAAGCTTATTATATGGCTTCATGTTCTGTCCTCGGGAATGCTTCTACCATTCAGAAGCAGCGCATCCCCTATTATATATGATGATTGCTGTATAATAAGGTACTGGATTTATCATAGTGGCTTGTACCATTGAATAAATTTGGCATAGCTTTACATTGTCCAGCCTAAAATTAGACCACCTATTCGTTACCTATATCTTTTGCCAAAATGTTGGTGTAATTATTTGTGCATGATGTTTTAACCAAACCATGATACCTTTTCTGCTAGACCAAGCCATACCCCACAAGGAGTGTTGTCTTTTGCAGCGAAATGCACCAGAAACAGGTGTATTTCAAAAGAAAATCTGCCCCAACGAGGCCTATTTACCATCAGATTGTACCATTTTTGTCCCCAAACATTAAAACACCCAAACCAACTGCAATATGCAAAATACAGGATAGCAAGAATAAACAAAATGCAACCCCACTCCCCACTGGGCAGGAAGCTCCAGGAGGAGTTCTGTTACATAATGGACACCAATAGATCTTATTACCTTTAATGAGGTCTGTTGGGTTTCCGTCTGGTGGCTGTTTATTTAGTATGCTTGCCGACTAATACAACTTATTCTTAGATATTGTATAAGAAACCAACAATATGGTGTTTCTAGGGCAGATGTGAACCCTGGACCCTAGTGGTGCAAGGCAAAAGCACTAACTCCGGAGCCACCATGATGTATCCAACACTTCCTTGAAGAATGGTAATATCAGCTTTTTAACACGCCTCTTCTGAATTCTCTTTTTGAGGGTCTATAAAACATAAAATGCTGTGATAGATATTAGATTTCATCAGATCCACCAACACTTTTCTATTAATGTCTATAGAGACTACTAGGCCCTAAGCCAAAGACAGCTGCTTAGGAGAAACCAGAATCAGACATGAAGGAGTTTTCTTGTCCGGTCCTTTAAACTCCTTTAATTCTCTTTAAGGCCGGTTATATGCAGCTGTTGGCTGAACTCAACATGAGAGATGCTGTACGATTGTGCTTTAACCTGACAGCTAAATCAGCTTCAGCCTTTTTTTTCTTCAGTATGTGGAGGGTTTGGACCAGACTGTCAGCCCTCCCTAAGTACACGATCTATCATTTTCATTGTGCTTAAAAAGTTTATGTCTTAGTTTATCAAGGTGACTCATCCTATGTGCACTGGAGCCATTCCGAATTCATTACGGATCAGAAATTGTTGTGTGGTGCATCATCCAGACCCGAGAGAACCACAGAAGCCACGGCAATTCATAAACCAATAATAACCTGCAACTATTGTTCTACTGATTTCTACAGTTACCGGAGGAACCTGTGGTGGACCTACAGCCAACAGGATTATTAAGACTGTACTATACAACTTTGTGTATTACAATTCAAGTCCTGCATGGTTAACTCCTTCCTATCATTTGACATACATTTTGGATGGGGAGAATAGATAGCTTGTTCCATACATGGTGGGTGTCAGGTATGCTATCCAGCCAACCCCAACCAGCAGTGGCCGGGATCAGAGATAACTGAGATTGCAAGTGATTAACCATTCAGTTGTTTTGCTCCATCAATCTAAAGGCCCGATTACACAGAACAGCTGATATTGGCCGTTACGGCTGATAATCATCCCATGTAATCGACGGCAACGATCAGCCGACATGAACGTTTTCGACTGATGGTTGCCTTCGTTTGTCTTTCAACATGTTGAAAAACAAACAACTGTCATAGCAGCGATCTGCTGGCGTCGCTCCGTGGAATGGGAGTGGCGGCAGCAGACCGCCGCTATCCTCCGTGGACTGCCCGGACGATCTAGCGAGCACCTTAGACTGCTACCATCTCTGCTTAGTACACCAGATACGTAGTACTTTTATATCAGTATAAGATATCTATTACATGTACGGGCTGAGCCTGACTGCAGTCTAAACCAGTCTGATTATTCCTCTGTGATCTTGAATGACTTCTTAGGTTGGCCAGATATACCAATGTAATATAACCGATACACCCAATAACAAGTGTACATAGAGATAGTACAGTGTATGAGTCAGTAGTAACAAAACATTGCTTCCAAAAGAAAGATACATAGTGTAACAAACAAAATGCCAGACCCCAAAATGGGTGTGGTAGTCTATATCATACAGGAAAAAAATATTTGCCCCACTTCTAGAGGCTGCCCTGGGTGTTTTCCTTTGTACAGAAGGTAATAAAAGCAGAAAGGGAATGGAACATACAGTATCTAATTATACATGAGCACATTATAATCACAGTCTGCCACAAGTCATTGACCTACATCATACTAAATAAAGAACTCTTCTTTTGTGTTACTTATGCAAAGTAGCTCGCCTCCCAGAGGAAGAGAGATTGCTCTCTGGCGCCACCTATCTGAGGTAGCATCCAAAAAGTGGCACTAGAGAGCACACCATCTTCTCAATGGAGCTATGCATGGCCCATGCATCATGCACCATGCACCATGACAGCAGGAATTAGCCAATAGAAGTCTATGGGATCTGTGTTTTTCAAATCTGTGACATTTGTGATAAACGCAGGTCATATCAAAGCAAACTAGTCAATTTTTTGCAGACTGGAAAAAACATTGAGGGGGAGATTTATGAAAGGGTGTAAATATACACCTGGTGTAAACTGCCAACAGCAACCAATCACAGCTCCTCTTATATTTTACTAGAGCTAAAAGCTGAGCTGTGATTGGTTACTGTGGGCAGTTTACACCTGGTGTATATTTACACCCTTTTATAAATCTCCCCCTTAATGTGTGAATAAGGCCTAAGAGTAGTTTCACACCTGTGTAGCAGATTCCACTGGAATAACTGGAAAAAAACATTGTCAAAGCTATCTTGTGTCTGGTTAAGTTTAAGTAAAATTATCACTGTCCAAAAACCTGATGGACCCCATTAAAGTCAATGGGATCCCTTAGTCTTCATTGGTGTCCCATCATGCAGTGGACTGAGGCAGATGTGAACCCAGCCTTAAAGCTGTATACTGCTTATTTTAAACTTTTAATGATTCACTGGCCACGGCGCTGTCCGGTCTTAGTCAGTGATTGGCTGAGCAGGCTGTCACTGCCGGGACGGGTCCATCTCTGAAGTGGAGGCAGTAACATATTAAAAAATTCAAATGAGCAGAATACCCCCTTAAAGAGGTTATTAACACCTTGATGGCTTAACCACACAGGATAGATCATTAATATTAGTTTAGTGGGGGTCCGATTCCTGGCATCTGTTTGAAGAGACTATGAAACACGTGTGAGAACTGCTTCTCCAGACTAAACTTGCAAATACCATACTATTTATAGCAATGATGCAAGGTACGGGAACATTGTCCCATTGAAGTGACTGGTCTAATGCAATACTAGCACCGCCACTGCTATTAGTATGGCATTTTTACTGGTGTAAACATTAAAGAGGCCGCATTGCTTAAATGAGCTTCACAGACTCTTCAAACAGATGCCGGGAGTTACATAGTTACATAGTTAATACGGTTGAAAAAAGACACATGTCCATCAAGTTCAACCAAGGAGGGGATGGATACAGGGAAGGGGGAGGGGTGATAGGTTCTATACATATGCATTTATATTATTTTGCTCTAAGAACTTGTCTAGGCTGGTTTTGAAGCCCTCTACTGTTTTTGCTGTGACCAGATCCTGTGGTAGACTGTTCCACAGATTCACAGTTCTCATGGTAAAGAAGGCTTGTCGCCTCCGGAGATTGAACCTTTTTTTCTCCAGGCGGAGGCAGTGCCCTCTTGTCCTTTGAGGGGGTTTTACCTGGAACATCTTTTCCCCATATCTCTTGTAGGGGCCATTTATATATTTAAATAAGTTAATCATATCTCCCCTTAAACGTCTCTTCTCCAGACTAAACAAATGTAATTCTTTTAATCTCTCCTCATAACTAAGATGCTCCATTCCCCTTATTAGTTTAGTTGCCCGTCTTTGTACCCTCTCCAGCTCTAGAACATCCTTTTTATGAATCGGGTTCCAAAACTGGACGGCATACTCCAGATGAGGCCGCACCAAAGCTTTATAAAGCGGTAATATTATATCCCTGTCCCGAGAGTCCATGCCTGTTTTAATGCATGACAATATCCTGCTGGCCTTAGAAGCAGCTGACTGACATTGTGTACTGTTCTGTAGTCTATTATCTACAAGTACACCCAGATCCTTCTCCATCAGCGACTCTCCCAGAGTAACTCCCCCCAGGACATATGATGCATGTGGGTTATTAGTACCCAGGTGCATAACTTTACATTTATCCACATTGAACCTCATTTGCCAAGTGGACGCCCAAACACTCAGTGTGTCTAAGTCATCCTGTAACATCTGCACATCCTCCATAGACTGTACTGTACTACAAAGCTTGGTGTCATCTGCAAAGATAGAAACATTGCTGTTAATTCCATTCTCAATATCATTAATAAACAAGTTAAACAGAAGAGGGCCCAGTACTGACCCTTGGGGTACACCACTTATTACCGGGGACCATTCGGAGTAGGAATCATTGACCACCACTCTCTGGGTACGATTATTAAGCCAGTTTTCAATCCAGTTACACATTAAATTTTCCAAACCAATAGACTTTAACTAACCCATCAGACGTCCATGAGGAACTGTGTCAAACGCTTTTGCAAAATCCAGGTACACGATATCCACAGCCGCGCCGCCATCCAGGCTTCTACTTACCTCTTCATAGAAACATATTAGGTTGGTTTGACAGCTTCTGTCCTTAGTAAAACCATGCTGGTTATCACTTATAATACTATTAGCCACTACATATTCCTGGATGTAGTCCCTTATAAGCCCCTCAAATAGTTTCCCCACAATGGACGTTAAGCTTACGGGTCTATAGTTACCTGGGGAAGTTCGAGAGCCCTTTTTGAAGATCGGCACTACATTTGCCTTACGCCAGTCCCTCGGCACAATACCAGTAAGCAAAGAATCACGGAATATTTCATACAAGGGTAGTGAAATTACAGAACTGAGTTCCCTAAGAACTCTGGGGTGCAATCCATCAGGCCCTGGAGCTTTGGTTACATTGAGTTTGTTTAATTTATCTTGGACCATATCTATAGTAAACCAGTTCAGTACATTACATGTGTTAGCAGCACTGGCCCCACCCACCTCAGTACTGGCCCCACCCACCACAGCTCCATCCTCTTTTGTATATACAGAACTGAAGAACCCATTAAGTAACTCAGCTTTCTCCTGATCCCCAGTTATTAATTCCCCGTCGCCATTATTTAGGGGTCCTACATGCTCTGACCTTGGTTTTTTTGCATTAATATATTTGAAGAATTTTTTGGGGTTTCTTTTGCTTTCTATAGCTACCTGTCTCTCATTGTGAATTTTTGCTGCTTTTATTACATTTTTACAGGTTTTGTTGACTTCTTTGTAATGTTTAAATGCTACAGCTGACCCCTCTGATTTATATTTTTTGAATGCCCCTTTTTTCTCATTTATAGCCCTTCTAACCTCGGTTGTAAGCCATGTGGGATTGGATTTTAACCGTTTATATTTGTTACCCATAGGAATATATTTGGCAGTACAGTTATTTAATGTGGATTTGAAGATTTCCCATTTATTAGCTGTATCCGTATGTGACAGCAGCCGCTCCCAGTCTATGCCCTGAAGTTCTGCCCTTAACCCAGGAAAATTGGCCCTTTTAAAATTAAGAGTTTTTGCCCTCCCAACATGCTTTTCTTTTCTACACTTTAAGCTAAAAGTCACTATATTGTGGTCACTATTACCCAGGTGTTCATGGACAGTGACATCCCCAACCAGCTCAGCGTTGTTAGAAATAACCAGATCCAACAAGGCATCACTTCTAGTTGGCTCCTCCACAAACTGGCCCAGAAAATTATCCTGCAGGAGGTTAAGAAATTCCCTCCCCTTTGTGGTTTTAGCTGAACCGTGACCCCAATCTATATCTGGGTAGTTGAGGTCCCCCATTACCACTACTGTCCCCTCCCGGGCAACCTGCTCTATTTGTCTATTCAACTGACCATCTATCCCCTCAGTAATGTTGGGGGGTCTATAGATTACACCAAGAATAATTTTTTCACTCTTTACCTCCTTCTGTAGTTCTACCCATAATGCTTCCACATCATCACAGTCATCTCCCACTATTGCATCTTTTACACTCACTTTAATATCATTTCTGACATACAGACATACTCCTCCTCCCCTTCTGCCCACCCGGTCCCTTCTGAACAACGTAAATCCCTGAATATTGACAGCCCAGTCATGTGAGGAGTCCAGCCATGTCTCAGTCACACCAACCACATCAATGGACTCCTCCAGAACCAAGGCCTACAGCTCCCCCATCTTGCTGGCTAGACTTCTGGCATTAGTAACCATACACTTTATATTACCATCGAGTTTAACCGCTTCATTATAAGAAATGGGATTTATTACAGTGCTGTGGCTACAATCATCCTCACTGTTCATCCGCAACATATGAATCTCCCTATCCACTGGTCTTATCCTCCCCCCACAGGACCCTTCTCCTCCCTCCTCATTGTTCTGTCCCCTCTCTAACCTATCTGCCACTACATTACATACTTCATTGTCCTCCCTCCACATCCCTAGTTTAAAAACCCCTCCACCCCTTCTAGGATTCTCTCCCCCAGCACAGCGGACCCCCTTCCATTAAGGTGCAAATTATCTGCGGAAAACAGATTGTACCCCAATGAAAAGTCAGCCCAGTGCTCTAAAAACCCAAACCCTTCTCCTCTACACCATGACTTGAGCCATGCATTTAACTCCCTAAGCTCCCGCTGTCTTTCCTGCGATGCGCATGGCACAGGCAGTATTCCAGAGAATACCACCTTGGAGGTCCTTCCCTTCAACTTAGCACCTAGTTCTCTAAAATTATTTTTAATAGACCTCCACCTACCTTGTATCCTGTCATTGGTTCCCACATGGACCACGACAGCTGGGTCATCCCCAGCCCCCCCAAGTAATTTATCCACCCTTTCCACCACATGCCGAACCCTGGCACCAGGGAGACAGCAAACCATTCGGTTGAGGCGGTCTTGGCGACAAATTATTCTATCCGTCTTCCTGATTATAGAATCCCCTACAACCACTAGCTGTCTAGGCCTACCTACAATACCATCCCGCCCACTACTAGTTGGACTGTTCCCCCGGCTGTTAGGGAGAACAGGTTCCACTAGAGCTGCCATTTCTGACACGGATGCCCTCGCATCATCACCTAACTTGGCGATTTTGCTTGGGCATATAGTAGGAGAAGTGGCCTTCCTTTTCTTGGATCCCTTACTGGTCCCTCTAACTACATTAACCCAGCTACTTACTTGGGCCTCCTGATCTATATCACCACCCTCCATCTCTAACCCACTAACTTCCTGCTCAGTGAGCCGAAGTTCCCTCTCAAGGTGGCCAAGTTCCCTCAGTGTTGCAATATGCTTCTCCAGATCTCTAACTCGAGCTTCTAGATGGGCAACATGCTCGCATCTGTCACAGTGGTACTCACCCTGGAACACCTGCTCCAGTTGTGCGTACATGCGGCAGACTGCACACTGAATGAATCCTTCCATCCTGCTAGCCATCATCCTCAGTGCAACAAAAACAGTGAAAAAGAAAGAGATCAGCACTTACCAGAACTTGTAACTCCTTCTTTCAACTCCTTTTTTTAAACTCCACTTATTTTCAACCACTTGTCAGCAAGCACAGTGAGCAAGCACACACAGTGAGTGCTGAGCCTTGATTTAAGCACCTGAGATCAATTAACCCCACCCCCAGGTGCAGAGCAGACCAGAGAAAAAAAAAACTGTTTGGACCTGTTTAACTAAGCAACTATGGCACTAGCTATCTATGCACTGCAGCAATGCACACCACACAATTGCACAAAAACAACAATATATCAGTCACTCCAAACCCACAGAATCACCAACAACTCCTTTTTTAAACTCCACTTATTTTCAACCACTTGTCAGCAAGCACAGTGAGCAAGCACTACTGTATTAATATCAGTTTTTACAGGCTGGATAACCCTTTCCTCACCCTGTAAGAAAGTATAGTGACTGACTATTCGCTTTCCTATAATTTACAGGAAACCGCCTCATAAAAGACTATAGTTTCCTCCTACTGTATCCAAAGGAAATGAACATTGACATTTTGGGCTCCTGATGAGTTTCCTCCATTCCTCCGATCCTTAACTTCTTTTCACACTCTCTAGATGGAAAGAGCGTGATATCTTTTCCTGCCGTGTTTTCCAGCCATTCATTGGAGGTACAGAAAGAAAATCACACAAAATGAAGTGGAGATATTTACACTGGCTGAAGGAAGAAATAATGTCTTTCCTATGCTTAGACTCATCTTTTTAATAGCTGGTATTGATCCTGGAGATTCATTGTCTTGGTTTCTTTCTAGCTCTGTATATTTTATGTATCTATCCAGGATATGAACCTAGCACCACCTAGTGCATTAAATAGGAGACAAGGAGAAGCAGGTACAGGGCATCTTTTGGGGTTTTACTTTTCTTGTTTTCTTCAGATGTCAGCTGAACACATTTTTAGCCAACAGCTATCGCTCCTGATTTCCACATATTATACACATGATTCTACATATGTTTTAAATAGGTAGAGGGTAATAGGCTAATGCCAGGCACCTCTAGGGGTGGCTTACCTCCCCACAAAATAAGCATCAGGTGTGATGAAATCAAACATAGACCAACATTTGTCTCCCAATCACCAGCTGTTGGGGGAGAGTTGGGGGTGGCATACACAAAAATAGTAGATTCGGCCGTCTTAAGTAGTTTGGGAAGGACAGACAATATTCTATTTAAAAATCTATTGCTAATAAAATATCCAAAATAATGAATTTACCCCAGTAGCTTGGGGTCACCCACTAATTGACCTCATGCTGTGACTAGATCATGACATTATCCTGCCAAAGAAACAGCCAGTTGCCCCTGTAAAACTATATACCGCATGCTGGGACAGGAGGTTAAAGGATGGGTAAAAGCTGGTCACATTAGATAAATTTACGTCAAACCCAACTATTTTTTAGTGGATTAGCCATACATTGAAGTATATTGGGGAGGCAAGACTATTCTGACATGTGGTGTGTGATGATGGAGGCCAGCGAGAGGGATAGAGGAATCAATGATAAGGGTAGCAATTCCTCTAGTAGTTCCTCAGTTATCAAAGTCTGGTCCCAGTAGGGCTCAGGGTGGTCACAATGATTTGGATCTCTCCAGCAGACCTCCCACACTCTTTCAGCTAGTACAGTGAATAGATGGTTGCACTTGTGCACCATGGTCTTAATAGAGCTCCGAAGCAATCTCTTTTGGGTGTTGTTTGGAGTGGCCTTAATGTGTCAATAAGTACGCAAAGAAAGGAAAATTAAAACTAGTAAGTTTCAGTCCTCTTTTTTGGGCAAACAGATGAACACTACAAGATGGATCCGCAGTCTATAACACAGTCAAAGGCAGTCTTGGCCGAGGTTGGAATAAGTTTCCTAATTAATCCAAACCTGTTTAGTTTCCAAGCGGTCTCTTTTCCTAGCCCTCTGTAGTCAGACATTCTCAGATGCGGGTAGACAATAGTTTGGCTAACAATTCCATTTCAGTCTTCAGCTGAGTGGTGCACAAACCTATGTACTGCAATTCCCATCTGCAGGGTGCAGGTCTACTGTACTGGATACAGAATGTGTGGGCCATGGGCGTGGGAGAGATATCTGTAAGTTGAACAATCGTTCTTTCAATTTCTTGTGTATATGCTATCAGGAGAAAATTGCCTTGATGGAATCTAAGTGGATATTTTTTAAGTATTACCACTTCAAAGCTAGAAGCTTAACAAATCAGTATAGAAAGAGACATCTTCAATGACACAGATGACTGAAATTGCTGACTCCACACCCAATGTCTATTTGTTTCATCACAGTGTGAACTCTTTTATTAATATGTCACTGAAGTATTGCCACATGACACATTACATGAGTGTTGGCAAGAACCTCCCCAACATGTTAACATATATACTTAAGTTACTTGGTAGTTAGAAAATAACTTATGTAACAAATTCCTGGGCACTAGAAGCAATGCTAAACATGGTCAAAAATCAAGAGTCAGATACCGTCATAGTAATGTGGAAATCAGTGAAGACTGGTCATGTGTTCATTCACTGACTACTGACCTCTAAAGCTTTAACATTTCAGTTTTTTCCCCCAATTAACAAAGAATCAGGAAAGACTGAACAACTTTCCATTCACTGTTACATTTATTTTGTAATGTGTCTAACCTAGAAGAACATCAAATGACCTGACAAAGGAACCTCACGATCACTGTCACCCGAATACTAGCATATTATACATGGAAACAAAGATAAATATAGAATAAGGGTATGTCTAGATGCGGCATCAAATCTGCAGATTTTCTATAGAGGAAAGTCCACCATCCAGGCCAGGATGCTGCTCAAGAGGACCAAACGCAGCAGTCTGTCCATAGTCATTTCTTACATGGAGATGATAATACTCATTACATTTACCCAATGCACAGTGAGTTGTGATGCATACAATACTGTTTGCATTGCCACTCAGTATTGTACGAAAGGCTGCTGTACGTACAGAAAAGTTGAAAAAGGAAAGTATTTCAAATCTGCAGTTGTGGGCCTTGAAAGGAGAGGAGCTGAGGGGAAATAGTGACATATTGAGACATACAAGTTTATGCTTTCTAATAAGTTTATTTGGGGGCACAGAAAGATCCACAAAAAAGATCCACAAAAAGGACACTATTTGAAGGCATAGCAGTGACTCAAAACAATATTGAGGCACAAAGAGGGGCCTAATACTATACGGGAGCAAGGGAGGGGGGCTAACTACTATATGTGGGCACTAACAGGGATTACTATATGGGCCTAATTTTGTGTGGGGTGATACAGATTGCGGGTTTGTATAGAGGTAAGCAGGGTGCTGGAACAAGGAGCCTAAAATGTGTCATGCCCCTTGGGAGTCACTGAATGTAATTGCACTGTAATCACTTTTTTTTAGGTGTGGGGCATTAATAGATTAAAAGGGTCCCAATCAAAGAGGGACTCTTTGCAGTCTGTGTCGGCTCTTGTCGCTACCCCTGGCAAAAGTGATTTCTTTATAGGAGTACTGGGAAAGGGATCCTGGGCAATACATTTTAAAAGGGTTTGTCTCAGATTTGTAATATTATGACAGAGCACCTATAAACCTGTCTCTATGCTCTGTTTGTTTATACAGATCGATCAAACATTATATTTACATTTAATGCATAAAATACCATTGAGATAATATGGTTACGTAATACAATAAATATCAGAGTATGCTATATATGTTCTTTAAAAAAATGACTGAATTATTGCTGATGCCTTTCTAACAATATCTACAGACTGTCAGATCTTTCCTTATAATTATATATAATAACAGATCAACATGAATTTGCTGTAACCCAGTCGTCATGCTCTTATGTTTGCTTTACCATCTTGATATTTGTAACATACAGCCAACTTCCCTTCCCATCGTTCACATCTCTGGCTCAGTGATATGTATACAAGATACAAAATCTGCTTAATCTTTTTAAAACATGTTTTCTTTGTCTTCCTGTCTGCTTGTTTCTTGTCCAGCGATTGCAGAGTTTGACATGAATAAAACCATATGCTATTTACATAGTGTTAAAATGCCTGAGTACATTGAAAAAGATACAAAACAACAAAGGGCAGGTTTTTGTATAACTTTTTTATGGCTCACAGTCAATTCTGATTGAAAATTTGCCATCGGATTAGTAGCACCACACTCACAATGTTTGCAAGTTGCATTATATAATTATTCAAAAAAAATTTTTTATATCCATCGAGTTTGTTGAGGGAATAGAAAAAGAGTAATCAATAACCCTAGTTCATCTATAGAAGACAGGAACTCCTAAAAGAACATGAGAATTTTCCCTAAAATGTGTAGTTGTGTTTTAAAAGTTTCAATGTCACTTAGAAAACTTTTGATATGTCTTAGAGACCTGTCGAACATTTTGAGAAGTCGGGCTCTTGGTGTTCTTTCCCTGCCTTGCTGCTAGTTGCGTAAGATGGGCTCCATATACTTTCTATACAGTCTGTATCCTTTAGTGATTAGTGAATCAGGAAGAGAAGCACTTAGCTGGGCACCTCTTCTTGCTTGTTCTAGCGACAGTGGGGGTCTGAACACCCAGTACCCCATTGATTAAAACTTATTAGATGTCAAAATGAACACATCTAAAATTCATTTTACTTCTTGGCTCCTTCTACAAAAAGTAAGTCTATAATATTAAAGGAGACGTCCAATGAAATAAAAAAGCAGAAAAGCAGGGGAGTGGGGGAACACAATAAAAAAAACATACTTACCTATTCTTGTGCCTCCATATCGCCACTCCGGGTCTAGCTGACAGCCCTCGGTTTTCTGCAGCTCTTCCAGCTGCAATAATTGCCCGCTCAGCCTATTAGTGACTGGGCTGTGACATTGCAGCTGAAAGTATGTTACGTACCCGGATTACAGCCAAAAAATGACAGCAAATGGCTTTCAGCGAGACCTGGGGGCGGCTATATGGAGTTACGAGTAGGAATGAGTGAACCGGCTGAGGACCGCCTGAAAACCTCAGCCGGTTCGCTCATCCCTAGTTACGAGGACTGGTAAGTATACTTTGTTTTTTAAGTTCCGGCACCTCCTGCCTGCCTTGCTTTTTTTACTTTCATAGGACTTCCTTTTTTTTTTAAAAAAAAAAGGTTATAATAGGAGACCTCAGTCATTCACTAGTCATTACACTAAGTTGAATTACTGATAGAGGAATGTGAAGAAAGTAGTTGACTCATAGAAGACATGGAAAAGACATGGACAAGTACATAGAAAAGCTAAAGAATGAGTGGTCTGGAGTGGGAGAATGTTTAGTCTATAGCAGAGTGACATAAGAGGGCTGGAAATGGAGTGGACTGGTGCTCACTGAATAGTAATCAGCGTTTTCCAGGAAGGATAATATCCATAAGGAAAGACTGGTTGATTTGCTGAATGAAGGTACTTCAGCAGGTGCTTTCATCAATTAATTTTTACCTGGATACTGCTCCACACTTATGGTTTTGGCTGTGCTTGGTATTGCAGCTCACTGATAGTTCTTCATTCAGCTAGCCTAAAAAGTGTTTAAAACTCATAATAAATATAGTCTATCTCATCTACAGTAAGTTGGCATTTGGTGCTAATTACACCAGAATTCTAGTGCTTAAGCAATTGCAAAGTCTGTCAAAATGTCTCCCTGCTGTAGCAACAAACTAGAGAATGAAAAAAAAGCAAAAAGGGGGGGGGGGGGGGGTGTTAGTCTTTCAAACTCAAGAGTCTATTATAAGATGTATGTACTATGCAGAATTAACAGGCCCTCAGAGAGGTGGTCCAGTCTTGGATGTTATCACTTCCTTTAAATTAGACTCACTAAAAATGAACAAGACTCCTCATTAGAGAAAGGGAGTTGTCACCATACAGTGGGCTAAGGAGTCAGGCCAAGTGTCAAAGGAAGGGTTTCGAGCGAAAAACAAACAATAGGTTCTGGAACCATAGCGGGAGGAGGCAAGTTGTCTTAAAGGGGTACTCCAGCGTGGGGGCACTTTTGCGCTGGGACCGGGGAGAGGTGGCCGAGGGAAAAGACGTCCACTCACCTCCCCGGTTCCAGCGGCGGGTCCCGCATCGCGGCACTCCGGTGCCTGGTTCCCGGACACCTCCAGGTGTCTGACGCGGGCCCGAGACGTGACGTCTCAGGTCCGCTCAGCCAGTCAGTGAAGAAGGCGGAGTCACTGAGTGGCTGAGCGGACCTGAGACATCACGTCTCAGGCCCGCGTCAGACACCCGGAAGTGGCCGGGAACCAGGCACCGGAGCGACGCGATGCGGGACCCGCCGCTGGGACCAGGGAGGTGAGTGGACGTCTTTTCCCTCGGCCACCTCGTCCCCAGTCCCAGCGCAAAAGTTCCCCCCTGGAGTACCCCTTTAAGAGTCCCTCCTCTTCTGTGTATAGCACCCACTATCTTGGTATTGGATGCAGAGAGCTACTTTATATGGGAATAAATAATAAAATGTTACTGGCTGGTTATGTCTTTTCTTCACATAAAAGAGACAGAGCCTTATTCTTTTTCTCAGTCATTCACTGAAAATAGTATTCCCTGTCTTGTTTGTTTCATTTCTGACCCAGCCCATTTTCCAGAAGCTAAGCATGAATGCACATAGAGAAAAAGAATCTCACATAAATAACAGTTAGACAGAAGATTGCTAAACCCCCAGGAGAGTATTTCTGTAAACATATCCTATTGCGGCTCCACCCTGCTCACCACCGCATCACAAACACAAGATTCACTATGTTCTTTACAGCCCGGACTTAGAAATGACTGTTATAGGTGTGCACAGATTCCTAGCTGAAAAGAAGTTTTTCATTCTAAAAATAACTCATGGCACTTGTCCCAGTTTTCATGACATCATTTTCTCGCCTTTACGAGACTCTTCATATCAATAAAATATAAAAAGTTACTTTGTGCTGACACCACATAAAATCTACTAATGTCTACAAATATACTGTATATATATATATATATATATATATATATATATATATATATATATATATATATATATATATATTGTAGACTAGACTAAGGGTCATATTACACCAACAGATTATCTGACAGATTTTTTTGAGCCAAAGCCAGAAATGGACTATAAACAGAAAACAGGTCATAAGGGAAAGACTGAGATTTCTCCTCTTTTCAAATCCATTCCTGATAATCTGTTGATGTAATAGGGCCCTTACCTGGATGTATAATATAAAGGACATGTTTAACTTCCTGGTTTTATTTAAATTGATTATTCCCCACCTGTTTCATTCTAGATGCCATGAAAAAACGTTTACTCCGATGGAGATGGCAGTGTGAAAAAAAAAAAACCTTGTGAGACATTAGTATGTCAGGGGTCAGTTTGGGGCAGTTGTTATGCCATTCCCTTACAGCTGTGTGGTTCATCTGATTTGTTGCTCAGCTCAGGCTAATTTGCAGTTTCTAGTTTGCTAGTCTCTCTTTAAATATCCCTGACTTTTGCTTTGTGGTGCGGATTACATATTCTTACCTTGTTTTGTTCCTTGGCCCAGTTAGTTCTTGGTTCCTTCTTGTGTAGTTTCTGTGTCTTGTAGTTTTTTAGTAGTTCGATAACTAGATAACCCCTTTAAGAACTATCTGCAGCATAAAAAAGAACAAGGAGTCCTGGAAGGGGTGATATGGCCTTCAAAAAGCCCTCAAAATCATCAAGTCTCTCTGGGATTACATAAGGAGACAGAAGGATCAGAGCAAATCTACATCCAATGATCTTCTGTTAGTTCTCCAAGATGTTTGGTACAACCTCCCTGCTGAGTTCCTTCAAAACTGAGTTATCAAGTTACCTTAAAGAATACTAGTACTTTGCAGTACTTTATGTCTGGTTTGGTAAAGGAAATTGTAGTGACATGTTAGAGAGAAAACCTGTTCATCAAACCTAACATGGCTACTTATGGTACATGTCTCCGCTTTTGACTCTTCACCCCAAGACCCCCCTCATTTTGTAAATAGGATAGTGCAAGTGAAGGTGGATTGTAGTGCTGGAGTGAAGGGGAGCCGTGATAACGGTAGACAGAGATAAGGGAGGAGATGTAGGAAGGTGAAGCATTGTGAAAAGCTTTGTGGGGAGCAAAGATAGTTTATATTGTATTCTTGGGAGCCAGTAACTCGCATGGGGGGGGAGGGGGGTCATTGGTGTAGTGGTTGGACAGGGAAATAAGCCTGAGTGCTGCATTAAAGAGGGACTAGAGAGTTTAGAGAAGGGAAGGCCGATTAGTAAAGAGTTACAGAAATGAATGAATAAATAAAAGCAAAAATAAGAGTTTTTGCTAATTCAACAATGAGGAAAAGACATTTTCGAGAATTTTTTTTTAAATGCAGGTGACAAGAGTGGAAAAGGGACAAAATATCGGGAGTGAAAGATAGATCAGAATCTACTTTAATCCTGAGACAGTGAGCTTGCTCCCTAGGGGTTATGGTTGCACCACAAACAGAGATAGAAATGTCAGGTTTAGGTCAGTTAGTAGAAGGAGGAAGTATAAGAAGTTCAGTTTTAGTAAAATGTAATTTTAGATATAGGGAGCACATGAGATCCCCCAAAATGCCTCCAAATCAGAGACAGACTATAACAAAAAATAAGTGACGTGTAAATAAAATAAAGCTGTATCCCATGGCTGCCCAGTGGCTGTTCTGATATGATTTAGAATCACCCGAGGAAAATATGTACACTCACAAATCACGACTTATAACTCTTCTCCATATGACAAGAGAAGACTATTGTCTACATTAACCTCTCACAGAGGTGACATGTCAATTTGCTAAAATGTGGAGTTTATGACAAGCTCATAATTATACCAAGCTGTATGAAGGATTCCAGAGTGTTCAGTATGTTACTATGAGAAAGCAAGACCTGTCGTTCAACAAGCCATTGGGGCCCCTCCTCATCGTGACCCAGCCTTGTATCAGTTGTTATAAGAACAATGCCCACGGCTACAGTTTCAGCACTGATCAAAGGTGTACTTCTTGGTCTGTGTTTCTCACTGTATTCTTAGAAGTTAGAAGAACTTTGTATTATGTCCTCTGCATTCTTCCAGGAAAAGTGTTCTCTAATGACCATTTAAGCTCATTTTAGGTGTAGTAAACGTGTGGTATTTTTCTTGTTCACAAACAAAATAGTTTCTAACACCACTTCATCACGTTGACTACAACATATGTACAAAATATTCTATGTATAACAATAGGTAGAACTGCAAAAATAAAACCCTCCATTAGCTATTTCTACTCGTAAATATTCTAAAAAATTTAACATATGTCCCAAAGAACAAAGGCATTACCCTAAATCTTTTAAGCCTCAATAAAAAAAAATGCTTTATATGGATGCTGAGTGCCAAGGGGACGTAACCAAGTCACCCTTACTTGGCAAGGAACACAAAGTATAACTCTTTTTCAATTGGAAAATTGAAAGTAAATGCCCCTGTGCCAACTAATCCCTTATATGTGCTCAATGAGGGGTGAGGAAAAAGGGGCTTCTAGTGTGCTGGTTCCTGTTAGCTGAGCTGTGCAGCAGGAATCACTCCAGTTTCCATGTACAACAGGATTTACAAAGTGGAACTCAGCTACTGAGCATGTGTGACCACCACCAATGCTCACATTATAAGGACATTCTGAAAGGGAACAATAATAACAGCAGCATTACTTAAAGGGGTTGTCTAGCATTGCATTGATTGCTGTATGTTCTATATACACTTTTATTTTTTATTTAGAGCACTTATTGTGTTCTCAGGCTCAGTCACATGACCACTCTGCCTGTTTTTTCTCTATTTCCTGTGATGTCATGCTCCCTGTCTGTTTCCTGTTACTTCCAGCGAATTATCGGGTAGGTGGGTGGGGTTATGCATCCACATTGATTTAGCCCCAACCCTGTACGAGGAGCCAACATCTGAGCCCAGTAGAAACTGAGGTTAGTCATGTTGTGGGGGGCACAGAGGTCAGCCATGTTGTGGGGGGAAAGATGTTAGCCATGTTGTGGGGGGCACAGAGGTTAGTCATGTTGTGGGGGGGCACAGAGGTTAGCCATGTTGGGGGGGCACAGAGGTTAGCCATGTTGGGGGCACAGAGGTTAGCCATGCTGTGGGGGGCACAGAGGTTAGCCATGTTGTGGGGGGCACAGAGGATAGCCATGTTGTGGGGGGGGCGGCACAGAGGTTAGCCATGTTGTGGGGGGCACAGGGGATAGCCATGCTGTGGGGGGCACAGAGGTTAGCCATGTTGTGGGGGGCACAGAGGATAGCCATGTTGTGGGGGGGCGGCACAGAGGTTAGCCATGTTGTGGGGGGCACAGGGGATAGCCATGTTGTGGGGGGCACAGAGGTTAGCCATGTGGGGGGGCACAGAGGTTAGCCATGTTGTGGGGGGCACAGAGGATAGCCATGTTGTGGGGGGCACAGAGGTTAGCCATGTTGTGGGGGGCACAGGGGATAGCCATGTTGTGGGGGGCACAGAGGTTAGCCATGTGGGGGGGCACAGGGGATAGCCATGTTGTGGGGGGCACAGAGGTTAGCCATGTGGGGGGGCACAGAGGTTAGCCATGTTGTGGGGGGCACAGAGGATAGTCATGTTGTGGGGGGCACAGAGGTTAGCCATGTTGTGGGGGGCACAGGGGATAGCCATGTTGTGGGGGGCACAGAGGTTAGCCATGTGGGGGGGCACAGAGGTTAGCCATGTTGTGGGGGGCACAGAGGATAGCCATGTTGTGGGGGGCACAGAGGTTAGCCATGTTGTGGGGGGCACTGAAGATAGCCATGTTGCTTTGTAGTGTTGGGGTCCTGGGATAACTGCTGCATGTCCCCAATGTCTGCATGGATTTTCTCACACACGCCAAAACCTTGTGAGCTCCATTGGGGACAGGGACCAAGTTGAGTGACTACAAAGTTGAAGCTATATAAATAAACCAACAATATGGTTATAATTGTATAGAATAGAATAGAGAGGCTTCTTCACCTCATGGCAGTCTCCATTCTATCTATTTATTGCTGAGGTAAACTTGCAACAGAATCCTAACTTACGTAAGCCCCGCCCACTGAATCCCCACCCACCAACCAGAATTGTAAAATGTAATTCTATGGGATTCTAAGGAAAGCAAGAGATGAATATGTCAAAGCTCCCTGTGTTTTAGAGTCTATCTGGACAAAATATTGGACCGATAACAAAATCATGTTCATAGCTGGAGCTGCACTTTAGATATCTATGTAAATGTCTGCTTTTTGCATGCAGTACTAATGAAAAACATGAGTGCCCCGTCGCCTGCTTGCTCCTATGCAATTGATACGTCTATCCTATATTCTTCCCCATACCACAGACAAACTTCTATGTATGTAGGTATTTGAGGAAAAAACTATGTACAGTTAGGGGTCTGATTTACAGCTATCCCCAGAGAGTGCATATTTCAACATCATACAGGTACTAAAGTTGACCTGTCATATTTAACTACAGGTAAAAAAAAAAAACATGTCCAAACATGTACTGAAAAAAGGGGCAGGTGTTTTCTCTGTCTTCTATGAAAATATGAGAGCATACACTAAACTAGATGTCTCCTGTAGCTGCATAACTGGAAGCTCAGGTGTGCAATTCAATATCTGCCATATTGTATGAAGTGTATAGAAAGTACACACCCATGTATAGTGAGTGTGAATATACAGTACATCTGACCATACTATATCAGAAAGAAAGCATTGGTTGGGACACTACCATAGTGACTCATGGCGATTTTGGTCAGATACTTCCAAACAAGACAGGAGGTCTGTAGGTTAAAAAAAAAAAAAAGAAGCGTCCATTGCTTGGTATTATGACAAAAGTGTCTGCGGTCCTTTTAGGCTCAGAAGCATGTGAATACTGTGGGTGATAGAAGCAAGCCTCCTGGGCAGCTTCATTCTCTTAAAAGTTTCTATTGGACAATCCCTTTAAGAGGCCCGATTTTGTTAACTTCTGTCAATACTTCAGTATGAAGGTGCCTAAAGCACTGAAAAATCCGAGTAAGCACATTTTAAAGGTTTTCTCTACTTTTTAAATATTGTTCTATAACAGCTAGAACTGACAGGAGATCCCTTTAGTAAGTTTGTGTGTAGGAAACCAACTAATGCCAAAGAGGGGCCAACACCCATTTAACAGACACCGCAGAGTTATTCCGATCAGGGCCAGCTATGAAATAATTATTTCAGTGACTTATTAGGACTTACAGGAATCCTCGCTCCCAGCAAAAGGGGGGAGCCCCTGGTTAAGAAATCCCAGAATGCCTTTTTGTGAACCGTGAAATTGTTTGCAATGTTCCAATTGCTGTAATCATGTTGTGATCAAGTCTTTAGGGGTGTACATTAATATATTGCATGCAGAATGGTGACAACCATCTTAGTGAGCAGTGTTTAAAGCCCCGGGTATTAAATAAACAGACAAGAACATGGGAAAATAAAATAGCAATATGAAAGGCACACATCAATATAGATAATGCTGCTTGCTTATGCAGAAGGAAATGAGTAACATAAATATCTTCTCTGTTTGCTCTGTATCTTAAGGCAAAGTGCATAATACAAACACAGCAAGGAAACGTCGCAGGCAATAGGGAATGCCATTACTGAGTTACAAGACTTACAATTTGAGTAAAAAGGATGTCTAAGGGCCCTATTCCACGGAACGATAGTCGTCAGAATTGGCCCAATTCGGCCCGAATATCGCTGAATATGATTGTGTCATCGGCTGAGTGTTCATTTAGGTTCAAACCTAAAATCATCCGGATTTGGAATAGCGGTGTGCAGTGGGTGACCGGCGATTTTATAAGCATCATACATTACCTAAACATGTTGCATGTCTTCTCCTGCGCTCCTTCTTCCACCCAGTCCCATGCGCAGGAGCAGCTTCAGTGCGGCCTGTTAGCTGACAGACCCAGTGGCTTAACTACCAGGGTCGCAGCGGTCGCCGCTGCGACCCAACCCGCCATGAGAGGGGGCCCGTGGGGCCCCGCGAGGCCCCCCCCATCAATCACTCTTGTGACCGCAAGCATTGTTTTGCCGTCCTATCCCGCGCGCGCGCATCAGAGAGCTCCCCCTGCGCCTGTGGGTGTGACTTCCGGCGCACGGGGAGCTCTGTGATGCGCGCGCTGCCGGGGATAGGACGTGACACCCCCGGCAGCCGCACATCAGCCGGAGGTTGCAGAAGGAGAGAGTCTCGATGGGGGAACGCGGGGTAGGTGAATTGTATGTTTGTTTTTTTTTTTTAAATCTGCCTGCACGAAGGGGAGAGGGGGGAGGCATCTATAGGGGAGGGGGGGCATCTATAAGAGAGGGCGGGCATCTATAAGGGAGGGGGGCCATCTATAAGCGAGGGAGGCCATCTATAAGAGAGGGGGCATCTATAAGGGAGAGGGGGGCCATCTATAGGGGAGGGGGAGGGGAGAGGCATCTATAAGTGAGGGGGGGCATCTATAAGAGAGGGGGCATCTATAAGAGAGTGGGGCCATCTATAAGAGAGGGGGAGCATCTATACGCGAGGGGGGCCATCTATAAGCGAGGGAGGCCATCTATAAGAGGGGGGGGCATCTATAAGGGAGAGGGAGGAGAGGCATCTGTAAGGGAGAGGGGGGCCATCTATAAGGGAGATGGGGGGCAATCTATAGGGGAGAGGGGGGGAGGCATCTATAAGGGAGAGGGGGGCATCTATAAGGGAGGGGGCCATCTATAAGGGGTGGTAATCCCCACCACCACCACCATCATTCTCCTCACCCTATCTATAAGGGGGGAGAGGGGGGCCATCTATAAGGGGTTGTGGTCATCTCCACCACCACCATCATCATCCTCCTCACCACCATCAGCCTCCTCACTACCACCACCACCACCACCATCCTCCTCCTCACCCTATCTATAAGGGAGGGAAAGGGGGCTATCTATAAGGGTGGGGGGCAACATAGGGGGAGAGGGGGCCATCTATAAGGGGACAACATAGGGGGAGAGGGGGCCATCTAAAAGGGGACAACATAGGGGGAGAGGGGGCCATCTATAATGGCGACAACATAGGGGGAGAGGGGGCCATCTATAAGGGCGACAACATAGGGGGAGAGGGGGCCATCTATAAGGGCGACAACATAGAGGGGGGCATATATTATTAGGAAGTCACAGAGATCAGCCTACCCACTAAATGAGGGTGTAAAGGGGCCAATACAGATGTGCAGTTTGTAGAGAGATGAAAATGGTGCCAGAGTGAGGAGCCTAATATGTTTGTCTGGCAGATTCTGTGGATTCGTGGCTCGGAGAAGTTGATGAAGATGAAAAGGGAAGAACTCCAATCAGAGAAGATGTCCCCTGTGAGTGACTGGATGAGGTGATAGTGATCTGTATACAGTGGATGTTATTCAGTAGCGGCGGTGGTGTTAGTCAGTATGTGGTGGTGTTAGTCAGTATGTGGTGATGTTAGTCAGTATGTGGTGGTGTTATACAGTAGCGGTGGTGGTGTTAGTATGTGGTGGTGTAAGTCAGTATGTGGTGGTATTAGCCAGTATGTGGTGGTGGTATTAGTTAGTATGTGGTGGTATTAGTCAGTATGTGGTGGTGTTAGTCAGTATGTGGTGGTGTTAGTCAGTATGTGGCGTTGTTAGTCAATATGTAGTGCTATTAGTCAGTATGTGGTGGTATTATTTCTTACTTGTTATCTGGCACTGTGTTTTATTGGTCTTCGTATACTCGATTTGGTCAGTAACAATATGGTGGTGATGGTTGTGGTGTGGCGGTAATATTTCCTTCCTATATACTGGTATTACAGGTAATATTGGTCTCACTATACTGGATTTGGTCAGTAACAGTATGGTGGTAATATTTATGGTGATAGTATTTTCTCCCTATATGCTGGTGTTATTGGTAATAAATGTCCTGGTGTGTGTATGTATATATATATATATATATATATATATAGATATAGATATAGATAGATAGATATAGATATAGATATAGATATTAGAGATGAGCGAACCTCGAGAATGCTTGAGTCCTTCCGAACCCGAACTTTCGGCATTTGATTAGCGGTGGCTGCTGAACTTGGATAAAGCCCTAAGGCTATGTGGAAAACATGGATATAGTCATTGGCTGTATCCATGTTTTCCAGACAAAGATTTGGGTTCGGATCGACTAGAACCCGAACCCGGTTCGCTCATCTCTAATAGATATAAATAAATATATATATATATACATACATACATACACCAATAGCATCACTTGGTCGTGAAAGGAGGGGGGGGGGGGGCCAAGTTGACCTCTTGCACCAGGGCCCAGGAACTACAAAACAAAAGGAGAGATCGAGGCGCTTTCTAGTGTAGTATCCAAGCACAGGTTAGTAGAGGCTACAAAAGGTGAACAGCAATATGCTCACCTGGGTGAGTTGTGCTAAGCATAAGCACAACTCTATTGTAGGCTTAGAGAAGCTCACCGCTGCCAGCTCTAGGTGTCTCGAGGTAAAACCAGGAGATGCAGGATAATGGAGAGGTTTCCCAGCAGTAGCCGTCTGGGACAGGAAGACCTTGGATGAGACTGGCGCAGGTGACATGCACAGTGGTAGCAAATGCTGCTTAGTATATAACCATAGGCGGTATATTACAGTGAAGATTTATTACAAGAAACATGATGACTGAGGAAGGCTCTGCCTTATTATAGAGCCGAAACGCGTTGCTTGTAATAAATCTTCACTGTAATATACCGCCTATGGTTATATACTAAGAGGCATTTGCTACCACTGTGCATGCCACCTGCGCCGGACTCATCCAAGGTCTTCCTGTCCCAGACGGCTACTGCTGGGAAACCTCTCCATTTACCAGGGCCCAGGAGTCATTAGCTACGCCCCTGGACAGACCGTTTAGCCAATCACTGGTCAGGATCGCCACGGCCAGTGATTGGCTGAGCAGTCTGTCAGCTCAGACAGACCGCTCTGAAACTGCTGCTGCGCGCGGAACCGGGAGGAAGAAGGAGCGCCGGAGAAGACCTGCAACATGTTTAGGTAATATATGGTGTGAGCAAGGGCTGCAAGGACATCAGTTACGATGTCCCTGCAGCCCTCGCTAAACAATTATCAGGCCGTGGAATAGGCCCAGTAAACGAGCGTCGATCTAGCAGATCGCGCTCATTTACATTATTGATCGGGCCCCAGTAGGTCCATGAAATAGGACCCTAAGAGTCAGAACTTTTCTTTGCAGCACAAATAGTGCCCCTTTTGTCTATAGGCTGTTGTTGGTTTTGCAGCTCCACCTCATATGAATATTCATAGGTAAGGGTGCAGTTATTTCTGGGGAAAAACAGGCTAAATTATTTTACTTCACCCAAATGACTGCTTTATCTTTGCCGTTGTCCAGTATTTATGGCCACATGGCTTTATTACAGATCTTTAGACTGTATCACCATGGCAATTTCATTAGCCATAGTGCTACATTCGCTCAAACATAACCTTTGCTATGTTGCTACCTATGGTGAGATTAACCACTCCTTCCATACTCTATTTAGTCTTCTTCCCCAAGTTCTGAGCTGCTGATTTCTGCTGAAGACACAAAAATTTGTTTGAGTTTTTCTCTCTGTCTCCCACTCCTCCCTCCTCTGATATAAAGTCCCTGGCAGGATTTATCTGCAACTTTGTAGCTTCCTTTTAATGCTGGGAGGAATAGTCACAGTGAGTTCATCAGCAACTTGACCTCAGAATGACTCTCCCAGCATTACAAAAAAGCTATACTGTTGGAGATACAGCCTGCCAGAGACTTGTTTACATCAGCCGTCTCAGAAGGGAGAGGAGAAGGGGGAGACAGAGAGAAAAGCTCATACACAGATTTGTGTGTCTTCATAACAAATATGGAATGAAATATTAGTCTCACCATGGGCAGCAACATATTAAAAGTTATGTTTAGTGGAATACCCCTTTAACTTTACAACTGTAATCCTTTATTTGGTAATTTTTATCCCCTTAAAATAGTTTTTTTGTCCATAATTTGGGTAAAAATGGGATGGGATAAAGGTATTTTTTAGGCTATAGCTTTTGCTTAGGCTGACTTCACATTGCCTCACAGTAAAAACACCAATAAAAATCATGGCGTGGCGTTTTTTTCTACCATAGACTTCAATAAAATTGTTCTGGTTGTCTCAAAAATGCCATTGCTGTGCATATGGCATTTTTTTTCTGGTGTTTTTGTCACTTTCTGTGGTCCAGCAACTAGGTCATGTGATGGCAGAGGGAAAAAAACGCAAGAAAAAATTACAGAAAAAAAAAACATATTGGCAGTTTTTCCTGGTGTTTATTTTCAGGGCCTGTAAAACAGCAGACAAAAAGTTTGTGTAAGGGCACAAGAAAACTGTATAACTACATGAGGCACTTTCGAGATTTCAAGATGTTAAGAAATCAACAGAGCTTGTGATCACAAGCAGTTTTGCAATATACTTTTCCATTTTTATATTTTCTATAGTTAAATCAATGTTAAAGACATGTCTACTAGGTGTCTCCTTTTACTACACATGTGTACAGCTGCTGCGTGTCCACATTCAGTAGCAGAGAATCCTGGGGCTGCTTGCATTGTATTGTCAGCTCTCCTGTGACACAGCACCAAAACCTCTGTAACATTATACTGACTGAATTGATGCATAAGAAAGAGCATTGTCTCCTGATGAGCTGCATAGTTCATATTATAATTAGCAATAGTTAATAATATAATTAGCCTTACTTAATTGCCCTTAATTGATATACTGGGACTTCCTTTGTATGGTCTCTTTTTGAACAGAGATAAGACCAAATATCAACATGAACCATAGTTTGGTTATATGTAAAACATTGACACAAGGGCTCTATGACACAGCCCATTTAGCAAGTCTATGACAAGGCTGAACTATCTTGCGAGCAAAGCTGAATGAGCTATCGCTCTTTGCTGCCATCATTTGTTAGCCACACATCCCCTATTACAAAGGGTGGCTGATGAAAGATTTATTAGTAGTAAGTAAGGTTTGTTAGTAAGTCAGAAGGAAGTGATCAGATGACATACAAGTTTTTTCACATTCATTCGATGTTCACTGGTTCTATTCAATAGGATATTGGCATATTCAGCTGATTATCATCGGGCCCATAGTATGGCAGATCATATAGTATATTCTTGGTTAACTTGTGATAATATGAAAGTGAAATGTTGTGCCTACCCCTACAAGTCACCTCTCCAACAAACCTAAACCAAAATCTCCAAGTGTAGACTACCCTGTTGGATCAATGCTGTGATGCCACATTTTGCCTCCATTATCTCAGTCTTACCATGTCAATACTGAGGCCTCTGAATTTTACATCCATTACTGTACGCTGTGGAGTTCATACACATTGAATATAGAAAACCTTATTTTCTTAAACCTTTTAACATCTGTGCTCCAGATTGAGGTAATGCTCTGCAGCCTATACTCTCAGAGGGACGTTTAATCATCTCTGCTCCGATGACTGTGCAATAAAGCCTGAAGCTCCATCCTTTGAGGCTTCTCAAAATATGTATCATATTTATAATTAGATAATCTCCATCATTTGAAACATTCTTGATACTTAAGATTATAATCATCTCTCTATTGTATCTATACATCTTGTGCATGGGCAATAAGAACAGACTAGACTTGCCTTACTAGGAATCAAGGGGGCCTAGCGGCTACCAACCCCAATAACTTGGTTAATGCCAAAGTCCTCCTTGGAAGCCATTTCCCCATTCATAAAGAAAACTAGAGCATGTCATCTTTCTACCCTGCCCTCTATGATGATGACGGCAGGAATAGGAAGTTGATAGCAATCAGCCCAATAGAGGCAGAACATATAAGTCCATGTGCCAGCAGGAAATGCTGAAACCTGGAGAAGTGATTAAACCAAGACATCAGATAGAAATGAATAGATCTGCATAGCAGCTGTAGATACAGACCACTACTTGGAACAATATATGGTTGTGGACATTGTGAAGATATTTAAAATGTTATGATCTACATGTCTATTGCAACTAGAATAATGGAGCTAGAGCTTAGATCTAAGGGCCCTATTACCCAGAGGGATTGTCGGACATACAGACCTACTGTGTAATAGGGCCAGCAATCAGCCCACCAGTGTCACTGAAATACCCAAGGGGGGGCCACTGATGATATGCTGTAGGCTAGCTGGGTGTTGTAGTTCCACTGTTAAGTCACTTGGCAGGGTGGTGTCAACCCAATGTCCAATGTCAGTGTAGTTGTCACAGTGGTGCAAGGCGTAGAATGGTGACCTCTGAACACTAGGATTCCTTGAACCAACTTTAACACTTTACTAGCAGTCTTTGCATAACAATTAAGGCAAAATCTGCTGAAATAACACAGGCTGTAAAGCAGTGTCGGACTGGGGTACCTTGGGCTCACCAGGGAATTTTATTCTAGGGGCCCACCCTCCAAATACCAGATATAACCAGCTTCAAACCTTTTACATTACTATAGTGACTTTGCAGAGAGCTGTGTATGTGACCAGCGATGCTGGCTCACTGCTTGTAACTCTTCAGTCACTCTATGCAAACAGCATAATGTGCCACCTAATATTCTTGAAAGTAGAAGTGTCATGAAACGAACAAATCTCAGGCAGGCAGGGGGGGTGCGGGAACATAATAATGAACGCATACTTACCTGTCCCCGTGCCCTCGTAGTGCTTCCTTATAGATATCTGACAGACGCCGACCTCCTGCAGTTCCTCTAGCTGCAATGTCACATACTCAGCTGTTGGATCACCCACTCAGCCAATCAGTGACTGGGATGGGCGAAAAGGACTTCTGGCGGCTGTGAGAGAGACCTGAGGGCTGCGCTATGGGGCACAGTGACTGGTAAGTATACTGTACTTTCTTTATTATCTTCACCTGCCTGTCATTTGTTAGTTTCACAAGACTTCTTCTTTAGAGAATCTGTCAGCTGTAATTCAGGTTTCAAACTGCTGACACTGTTAGATGCTGTTAGGTCAGGAAGACCTTTAATATGCATGTCTGTGCTTCCATAGCATAGAAAATGCTTTTATTCTCTTACTGATATGCATACATAGTACACACACATGCACAAAATATACATCAAATCCCTGAATTTATCATTTCCCTGCAACATATATATGATGTATATTTATAGTGGTGTCCATGTTGCTGTGATATGCTATGATGGGTGTGACCTTTTGACAGACCTTGCAGATGTAGGTATAAACTTTGCGATGCATGTTTTTTGTTCAAGACTGTCCCATTAATTCAGGGACATGCTCATACATGCAGGAGTTCTATTAGCCGCTACTACATCCTACTTGTGCTCATTGTGCAGGTGATGGATCTGTGTAGCAGGCAGATGTCCAGCTTTATGACTCTGCAATATGTAATAAACACCCAACTCCCAAGCATAATGTTACACCAAAGAACGCAAAATAAAGACACAACACATTGTAATCAGGTGTCACAAGGTGCCAATGTTATTTAAAATTACATGACACTGAAAATGGCCCCCCGACTCACGAAGAGTCACCCTCCAGCACTCAGGCAAGGAAAAACCCCCTGTGGGGGAAACCTCAAGGGAGCCATGGCTGGAGAGTTGCCCCTCCCCTGGGCTTAGAGGGTAATACCATACTATAAATATAATAACCTGGATGTGAGAGAGATCTGGCTGCAATATCTTTCACCTTATTGATGGCTAGGCGGATGTATCTCTTCTCTATAACAGATGAGGGTCCACTCCTCAAGAAGGTGGAGACTTGATGAAGGGGTAGTCTAAAGCAGACCACTCCTTCTTCCCTGCTAGAACCTCCAAATTACATCAAGGGTAGGGGGGCAGTACAGTAGTGAAGCTCAAGGTCCTCTGGCGCACCCAAGATGGCACTGATCAGGGTGCGGTGCATTGCTTTATGGAACCTCCTTTATGACATAAGCGCTTGTCATCACAGTGCACGGTTGCCATGGTTACTGCAGGTAAACACATCTGAAGCATTAACCCATTAATGACTGGCGATGCACTTTACTGCAGAGGTCACTAAACACACCTGTAACCAAGCAAACAGCTTATGGTTAGGCCACACTAAGAACACTAAATAATATGGTTTGATGTGGCCCATAGCAACCAATCACTGCTCAGCTTTTATTTCTCAAATTACTCTGGTAAAATAAAAGCTGAACTGTGATTGGTTGCCATGCACAACTCAGTCTAACGTGCCCATAGCAACCAATCAAAGCTCAGCTTTATAACAGCTTGTTAAGATATGAAAGGTGAGCTGTGATTGGTTGCTATGGGTGATTCAGACTGTGCTTGTCTCCGGCAGAATGATAAAGCTGCTCCATTGCTGTAAAGCTTATGGTGATGATGATGATGACTGAAAACACAAGACCTCAAGCTTCCCCATAATGCTTTGCAGTCAGCCCTTCCTCCATATTTCCCAACTTTTTGGGGGAAACACTTGTGGTTCACAGACATTTCTATACACTACAATTCCAAGCATTTCCGGTCACTCAGTTTAGAATCCACTGGTACATGGTTATATACAGCGGATTTAGGAGACTGCTGACAATCTGATTTAACTGTATGTTGAAAGGGCTGCCAAAGAGTATTATTAACCCCTAGACGACTAAGGACGCAGCGGTACACCTAAGGACTGAAGCGGCACCTCACCGTTATTGACAGGCTGCCGCGATCGCGCTGCAGCGTGTCATTAACTCCTTAAATGCCGCGGGTGAGGCCGCGGTGTTTAAGTGTAAGTGACAGGGGCAGTCCCCTGTCACTTACCGATTGGGACCCCCACAGTGGGACTATGGGGGTCCCGATCGTTTCAATGGACCGCCAGAGGTCTCTCACCTTTCTCCGTGCGGTCCGATTGGCACTCTGAGGATTAAGTCTGCCACAGGCAGGCTTAATCAGCAGAGCTCCTATCACACTAATCAATGCTATGGCTATGGCATAGCAATGATCAGTGTGAATAATCAAAGTAGCGTATGTATAAGTCCCCCAAGGGGGCTTAAAATGTGTAAAAAAAAATGTCTTTATAAATACCTCAAAGCCCCTCCCCCCAAAAAAGTTTAAATCACCCCCCTTTCCCATTATATAAATAAAACATATAAAAAGAAATAAATAAACATATATTACATAACGTAGCATGCGTAATTGTCCGATCTTTTAAAATATAAGCGTCATCACAAACGACGAATGGCGTAGACGAAAGAGGGAAAAAAGTGCCAGGATTACAGATTTGCGCGGTCCACTGGTTTATTTTGGGCTTGGTCCTCAAAGGGTTAATAAAGCTGTTGAATTGAATAGACAAGGAGGATGTCCCTACCTGGATATTTATGATGCCATTTGGTTAGTGAACTCCTAGGTCTCTCAATAATTTCACCATTCAAAATGCATGGTAAAAACACAACCGATATTCGCATTGTGTGAACACAGCCTTCTCCCAGAAAAAGCTCCACTCCTGTCTACAGGGTAGCTCTTCCTTAATGATATCCAATAGCTGCCGGTCTCTTGCAGCTCCTCCAGCTGCAATGTCACATACTCGGCTGATGGATGGCCTGTTCAGCCAATCACTGACTGGGGATGGACACCGCTGTAGTCATTAACTGGCTGAGCAGGCAATCCGTCAGATAAAGGAGCTGGGGCAGTGACATACACAGAGACCCGGTCGAAAATGACTAAAAATGACTTCCAGCGGCTATGGGAGAGAGAACGGCGCAGCGGCACGGAGACTGGTGAGTATAGTCTCTTTATTATTTTCCCGCATCCCTCTGCCTGCCCGTCATTTGTTAGTTTCACAAGACTTCTCCTTTAGGGAATCTGTCAGCTGTAATTTGTGTTCCCAACTGCTGACACTGTTAGATGCTGTTAGGTGAAGAAGACACATGGTACCTTTATATATATATATATATTTGTCTGTGCTCCCCACTGTCCTGACTGCCAGCAGCAGCACATAGAGCAGATGGAGGCAGCCTGAGAGGAGAAGGTGGCAGAGGGTCCCAGGGGAGAGGAGACGGGCTACGCTAAATCTGCACACTGCATGCTGCTGCTTGTCACCCCACTCCCTCCTCTATATAATATGATAAATCACCAGGTTACTAGATAAAAGCAGTAAGTGACCGGGTAAAAGGCATGTGCAGCAATGTTAGGGGATTAAATGTCATGCTGGAGCTGCTAGACAGGGAGGCTTACCTCCTGTTTAGGGGACCACCAAAGGGTAGGGCCCATCGTGGGATTACCCTGCTGTAGGTGGACAGTAAAGATATGGTAAATGTTTCTGCTAGCAATTGCTCTTTAATTAGTTTTACTGGAATACAGTCCGGGAATGCTTTGGAAAACTTAAAAGCGTACTGTACCTGTCATTAGAAAAAAACTTTTGACAAGTCACGGTGACATGTCAAAAGTTTTGATCAGCGGGGGTCTGAGTGTTCAGACCATGAGCAATCAGGAAAACGAACGGGGAGAAGTCTGTGCTGCTGTGTGTTCTTCTCCCCACTCTGTGTCTGTCTGATCTAAATAGACTTACATTATGTGGCCATCCAGGTCACATAGCACAGAGCCGAGAGTAAATGTGCTACACATGGACTATTCCTGGCTCATTATCCTGATCAGTTGCGGTCTGAACACTCAGACCACAATCGATCAAAACGTTAACATGTCTCTAAGTTTTTTCTTATTGCCATGGCCAGGGGCACTGGATACTGGTATTGTATCAGCCAGTGGGCTCTGGTGTTTTGGGATGACTTGTCACGGTGGCTCGGAGTGGTGATACCCACCCCCAGGCTCACGGACACGGGACCTTTGGTAGAACTGGTGTGAGGTGCAAGGTGCGGTGACACTTCAACAATGATTGAACTTTACTTGAATCAACTTCAGTGCAATACAAAAAATACATAAGATCAATACTGCTCACAAGTGCTAGTGCAATATATAACACAATACATCTTAGACAAACTTTAGTGGCAGGAGGTAGAAGAAGAAGAAAGTTGTTTGTCAGAGTAGTGTAGGGGCCGGATAGGAGCCCTTGCCTAATTAGTGCAGTACTCTGCCGGGATATGTGTAGAAAGTGTACTGTATGTTGAAGAAATCCTCGTACTCACATTTATATAAATCTGTGCTATCTGACCACCTTCTGTCTGCACAGTCTTGGTGACCGCCCTGTGAGGTAGTGCGAGTCTCAGGCCTCTGTCTCTGGGTGAAGCTAACCAGTGAAAGTTTTCCCACATAGTTGAGCATTGTCAGTAGAGAGCGGCTAACTGGCAATCTGTACTCTACTAGGGATCAGTCCCTCTGCCTAGGGGGTGACTGTCCTGAAGTTAGGATCCTTGGCGAAGGCAACGGTGTTTCCTATATCTCCGGTTACCCCTGGTGTAAGTCTATCAGTACATAACTGCTGTAGTGTCTCTCTCTGAAACTAGACTGAACTCAACTCCTGGCTGGACTGAACTAGAACTCCTCACACCCAACACTGAACTAACCAGGAAGTCCCTAACTTTTATAGGGCCGTGTGACAGGAAGTGTAGGTGAAAGAGTGTAGAAGTGTACAGAGTGTAGACACAGTTAAAGGGGTTATCCACCGCTACAAAAACATGGCCACTACTGTTGTCTCCAGTTCAGGAGTGGTCTGCAATTCAGCTCCATTTACTTCAATGGAACTGAGTTTTTAAACCCCACCCAATCTGGAGACAACAGTAGGGGGAAAGTGGACATGTTTTTGTAGCGCTGTATAACCCCTTTAAGCAAACAGAGAAAACTTAGCTAAACCTTTTACACATACACTGCAGCTGTGCACAGGGGGAGTGAGACACCTACAGGCTGGAATGGAAATCACAGCTTACAGTACTTGCTGTGACACATGAGAGAGTTCCTTTACCTGTGTGTAAAGGCAAGAAGAACTGCCCGTAGTGGGACACTACATAATGACAGGTACTCTTTCAGTGTTGCTGTTATAGTATGCAGAGTAGTGTTGTTATCAGTAATATTGCTTTGCAGACACAGTCCAGTTAGCTCAGACTCTGCAAGAGGATTCCCTTAGATTTGTCAAAACCTCCTTACTCCACATGATGATGTCATTACTGTGCATGCAGTCCTGATCTGTCCTTAGCTAAGGTAGAAACTGGAACAGAATATAAGATAACAGCAGATTCAAATGCGGAAGATCCGGCAAGGTCCGAGTTCGATAGAAGATTTTCCGCTGTTCGATCATCTCTAGTAATGATCGTTGGAAAGATTGTAACTAAGGACTATCGTTCTGAGTAATATGGTGGACAATTTCAAGTTAACGTTAATCTCGTTTGTGATCGTTTATCGCTAATCATTTAAAATAACTTCATCTAATAGGACCCTTAGGCGATTTTTATTGATTAACGATAAACAGTTGCAAATGAGATTGTGTAACCCTTAGAGGACCCGGCCAATTTCAATTTTTGCATTTTTGCGTCACTAATTGTACTTTGCAATGACCGGCTGAATTTTTGCATAAAGTACACTGCGAAACCAGAAAAAAATTCAAAGTGTGGTGAAATTGAAAAAAAAAAACGCATTTCTTTTATTTGGGGGGATTGTGTTTTTACGCCGTTCGCCCTGGGGTAAAACTGACTTGTTATGCATGTTCCTCAAGTCGTTACGATTAAAACGATATGTAACATGTATAACTTTTCTTTTATCAGATGGCCTATAAAAAGTTCAAACCATTGTTAACAAATATATGTCACTTAAAATCGCTCCATTCCCAGGCTTATAGTGCTTTTATCCTTTGGTCTATGGGGCTGTTTCAGGTGTCATTTTTTGCGCAATGATGTTTACTTTCTATCGGTACCTTGATTGCGCATATACGACTTTTTGATCGCTTTTTATTACAATTTTTCTGGATTTGATAAGACCAAAAATGCGCAATTTTGCACTTTGGGATTTTCTTGCGCTTACGCCGTTTACCGTGCGAGATCAGGAATGTGATTAATTAATAGTTCGGGCGATTACGGATGCGGCGATAGCAAACATGTTTATTTTTTGTTTATTTTCATTTATAACATGGGAAAAGGGGGGTGATTCTGACTTTTATTAGGGGAGGGGGCTTTTTACTTATAACATCACTTTTATTTTTACTTTTACCCATATACTAGAAGCCCGACCTTTCTAGTATATGCACTCAGATCTCTCATTGAGATCTTTGCTGTATAGTTATAAAGCAAAGATCAATGAGATCGGCACTCGTTTGCTTTTGGCTGCTGCAGCCGAAAACAAGCGAGTGCCGAGCCGAGGACGGCGCCATCTTGGAGCGGTCCCCGGCCGGCAGCAGGTACAGAGATCTCCCCACTATACCACCACCGATCATCTGCAGCCGGTAATCGGAGGCAGCTGTCATCTTTGACAGCTGCCTCCGATTACCTGATTAGCGGGCACGGCGATCACACGGCTACATGCGGCACCCGGGATTGCAGCGGTTCAGAGCGCGGCCCCGCTCTGAACGCGGGGAGGCGGCCCTGGACATACGGGTATGTCCAGGGTCGCCTAAGGGTTAATTTTAGGGTCCATTTATACAGAAAGATTATCTGACAGATTATTTGCCAAAGATTTGAAGCCAAAGCCAGAAACAGACTATAAACAGAGATCAAGAGATTTCGCCTCTTTTCAGATCCATTCCTGGCTTTGGCTTCAAATCTTTGGCAGATAATCTGTCAGATAATCTTTCTGTGTAAATGGACTCAACCTGAATCATTCACCATATTACACAGAATTATAGATATAATGCTGCATTTACACGAAACGATAATTGGCCCGATCGCACGATTAACAATGTCAGAGTAACGATTTTTTTAACATATCGGTCAGCGTTTAGACGGTACGATATATCGTATGGAAATTGGTTTTGCGTTCGTTTTGCGATCGCTTAAGCCTATCTCCCACATTGGTTAAATCGGCGAACGACTGTTTATACTGAACAATTTCTCGTTCGTCGTTTGATCGTTCGCAGCGTTTACACGTACGATTATCGCTCGAATTCGATCGATATCGTGCGAATTTGCACGATAATCGTTCCGTGTAAACACAGCATTAGTTACGATCGTTTACTCACAACTGGGAGTGCTGCAGTTTGCATGGCAGCATGCATCTAACACTTGGCATTGTGCTTGTTGGTTCAAGACTTGCAAGCAGCTGCTTGGCCTTGGAATCCCATGCTATGAAGCTTTCGGCACCTAATTTTAATGCCAGTTGGTGTTTGGACACAGTCACTGCTTCAACAGTGTGTTGGCAACTTTTATGTGTTTTGCGTCTTACTACTCGGCATCACAGATTAGTGACTTTACCAGGTAACTACTTTATGGCTAAGATGCTGTGGTTCCTACTCAATAATGCAATCTAGGAAGGAAGAAATGACTTGTTGGGACAGTGGCATCCTCTTACAGTAAAATGCTGGAATCCAGTAAGATCAACAGTCTATTCTTTTTTTTTATCAAAGTAATTTTTATTAGGCTTTTTTTCATAAGAGAAAGAAAAGCTACGGGGATGGACAACACACAGGTCCAATCCTCGTGAACACAACAAAAAAGAACAGTAAACAGAACATAAACCATATTGGCAATATCCAGCTTGTTACGTAAAGAGTCCAGCAAATGGGGAGAGTATAATGCAATAAAAACCATTATTGGGAAAATAATCTCTGTGTCCTCTGTGGCGACCATAAATCCAGACACTTAACAAAAAAGTCAGTTAACCCCAGAGTCCACTACCCTAACATCCTGCGTATGTTTATGATTGGGCCACCTCGGAGGGAGCGGTCCTGCCCCTTGTAAGTGATGAAGGTGCCAGGTCTGGAGTATCCAGCCAGCGAGCCCATATCTTTTCAAATTTTTTCATTGCCTCCCGCTTCTCATAAGCGTATCTATCATTAGCTATGAGCCAATTAACTTTGGCTTTCAGGGCCGTAAGTGTCGGGGGTTCCTGGTCGAGCCAGGTCTGAGCTATCAATTTCCTTGCCATGAACAATAAATGGGCAACGGCAAGTTTTTCAGGGTTGGGCAGTTCTAGGTCCTCCACGTAACCCAGAATGCAAACTAGGGGAGATTGTTCCAACTGAATGGAGTAAACATTTTGAACAGTGGAGGCAACACTCTGCCAATATCTCGTCAATTTTGGGCAGCACCAGAACATGTGCAGGACCCCTCCCTCGTCTCTCTGGCATCTGGGAATCAACAGTCTATTCTTAGACAAATGTTTGTAAAGACCGACTGCATTTGTAGAAGCTGGATTTTATATACCTGTGGAAACACCTAATTCAACGATGAAGAGGTGTGTTCCAATACTTCTAGTATAGGTGAAAATGTAGCCACTGCAGGAGTAATATAATAATATAATTAATAAAGTACCAACCTAATATATGGAGGGTCCAGGGGTTCCTTTGCTGTAACTTCCATGGAATATATTGAAAGGAATTGTCATCATGACACAAACCCCTTTATTATATTCTTTTTATTACTTACAGTTAGTTCTAATAAGCCACATTCATACTGTATTCTGTAAAACATCAACAGATGGATAAAGAAGAAGCCGATTTCAACCGTGTCTAAACCCCACTTGAATTTACCATCTTTGGGGAAGGCAGTAATAGGTTAAAAGTCTATCATACCATTTGACATCCGCAGAAATGAAGAATCATTAATGGAAAAACAAACACAGCAATCCGCTTTAATTATTGAAGATCCCAAGTCATCCAGATGAGTTCTTCTATACAGTCATTGCGTAAATTGTTTAGCAAATTTATTGTCTTTGCCGTTATTGTCACGGCCGAGGCGGCGGTCTGTGTCCTGAGCCGCCGCCACTCTCCCCGCCGGCCCTGCCTGGCGGATGCTGGAGCCCACTTGCAGGGGCCCAGTGCCGCCATCTCTTTAGCCACTACAGGCACCTCACCTGCTCTATGCTCCCTCTCTCTCCTCCGCTTCCAACATGTGCGCCCCCGCCCCTGGGGTGCACGCGCACCAGTTTAGTTAAATTTAAAGGTGCAGTCCCTAATTGGTTAGTCACATCAATCACCTCCACTTTAAATTTTACACTTGTGCTGACATTTTCTGTTGGAGCTTCTGCATTCTTCCATTCCATTCCTGCCCGTGATTCCCACCCATGATTCCTGCCTGAGATTCCTCCCCTCTGTGGTTCCTGCCTGTGACTGCTATCCCAGTTCCAGCCATGAGCACTGCTGTGTTCCTGCCTACCTACCAAGTCTCCAGCTGCCCCTTGACCGCCGCCACTAACAAGCCAAGCCAGGGGTAGGGACCTGGGGTTTGCCTGCCGTAGCAAGTCCATCCCGCCTTGCGGTGGGCACTGGTTTAAGAACAGCGGACCCCTAGACTCCGCTCCCTGGTGCGGCTTATGCCAAAGCTAGCACCGGTACAGCTGTACAATTATGGTCCATTATCCTGGTGACATCCCTTCCCCAGCCACATCAATGATCCTTGGGCAACCATGATCCTATAGTCAGTTATCCACTTGCTCTTACTTGGACCACCATTGGTGGGACTAAGCACTACATACTGAGAATAACCCACAATATCTGACCAACTCTTCTAGCTACCACAATTTGGACTTTGTCAGAGTCACAAGGATACTTACACTTGCGCATTTTATCTCTTTCCAACTTCAAGAACTGTCTGTTTATTTGATATCTCATATACCTCCCTACATTTTTAATAGAAATAGTATATCCTATCATTATTACTAGAGATGAGCGAACCGGGTTCGGGTTTGAGTCGATCCAAACCCGAACGTTCGGTATTTGATTAGCTGGGGCTGCTGAACTTGGATAAAGCTCTAAGGTTGTCTGGAAAAGATGGATACAGCCAATGACTATATCCATGTTTTCCACATAGCCTTAGGGCTTTATCCAAGTTCAGCAGCCACCGCTAATCAATGCCGAAGGTTTGGGTCCGGATGGACTCGAGTATGCTCGAGGTTCGCTCATCTCTAATTATTACCTATCCACAGAATAAGCATACCTTCCAACCATCCCAGATCCAACTGGACAGCTGCCGTGTGCTGACAGGGGCCCTTTTAATGTGTGCACTCTTGATGAGCACTCACAGTGACACAGACAGGCCAGGTCTTTCTGCAGCCCCCCTGCCCTTGGACACTAAAGGGCCGCGGCCCCGGCATTACAAATGCAGAGGCTTCTGGGCCAGGCTTCCTGCATCGCAAGTTCACTGTTCCAGCCCTGCGGCGCCAGCACTCCTCCCATGTTTGGCCCAAATGTGATTTCATGTCCGGAGCCAAAAAGGAGAGAACAGTGCAGGCACTGCAGGGCTGGAACAGTGAACTTCTGATGCATGAAGCCTGCCCCAGAAGTCTCTGTACTTGGAAATAGCAGCTCCAGGAGAGACTGCTGGGGAGCAATGTGAGAGATGAGCATTCTTCTTTTTTTTTCTTTACATGGAAGCTACTACACAGTGGGCCTATACTATGTGGGGGCTACCTGGGGGGCCTTTACTATGTTGGAGCTACATGGGTGGCTAAACAAGAGGGCTATACTATGTGGGGGCTACATAGGGGAGGCTATATTATATGGGGGCTACACAGGAGAGGGTTATACTATGTGGAGGCTACAAGGGGGGCTATACTTTGTTGGGGCTGCTTCACAGAAGGGCCTGTACTATTTGGGGGCTCCGGTACAGGGTTGGGGCCTATACTATGTGGGAGCTTCTACATGGGGGGCTATATTATATTTGGAATGCTGCACAGGGGGACCTATGCTATATGGGGGCTGCCACATTGGACAGCCTATACAATATAGGGACATGTAAACAAATATGGCCTATACAATATAGGGACCGGTAAACAAATATGGCCTACACTCTATGGGGACTGCTAAACTATATGGAGGCATGGGTGGGGGCTACTACTATGTGGGGAGAGGGCGAGGAGGCCTGTGGTAGCACAAAGAAGGGCAAATGGGGACCAGATGATGCCAAACTACTATATAGGGCCCAAAGAGGCCTGATTACTATACTGCATAGAATAGTGGCCTAATATGATATGGGAACACAGCACATAGAGGGCCTAATACCATATGAGGGCACAAAGTGGCCTGACTACTACCACCGCTGTTAAGTGGCGCTACAAGCACCCAGTGGTGCTTGCTGTCCTTATGTTTACCTGGCCCGGTGCAGTTCCCCAGCTTTCATGCTCCCAGTTCTCTGGCGCATTAGTGACATCATGATCTGGGAGAATGAACGAAGAGGGTCTACGCCAGACAGGGTGAGGATGTGTGTGTTTGTGGGAAAGGGGGGGGGGGGGAAAGGGCAGGGGCTTATACACTGGTATACACTGTGTCAGCAGCACTCTGAACATTATGTTTTAGGGCCACATGAATCCTGTTAGGTATAAATGTAATGTCCAGAGTGCTGCTGACAATCTGAGCTTATAATTGTTTCAGCATCACAGACACTCTGACGTGGGCTGGTCAGCACCAGATGTGGGCTGCGGGTCGTACATTGCCCAGGTGTGGTCTAACCTTATGATCTTATATGGAAGTGTCCCTACTAATATATACTGTCCTCTCTATAAAGCTTCTGTCAGTATACTTCATGGTGGCTGTGCAGCTTTTAGCAGCCTAGAATGACCAGAGGCATTTTGGATTGAAGGACTCTTCGAAGAGCCTAACATTCAGCAAGATTGTCAGGGTGTGTACAGGAGTGGCTAGCGGAGTAGAAGCAAGCGACCCCAGGTGAGGAGCGACTGACAGATAAAGTGTATGACCTTGTGCATATACGTCACGGCCATGCACTAACCTGCTGGGCTCCACCCTGCTGAACGTGATCCAGCTGATCTGGTTCATCAGGCCAAAAAGAAGTTTTGTGTTAAGCCTCACCCCTGTGTCTCACCTGCTGTTCAGGCATGGAACATTCTTTACTATTGCCAGCACTGGAACACACCATGTACCTGTATAGAATATTATTCCACAGTAAATAAGAAATACGTCTTTGATGTTATTATGATGTTAACTATTGAACAATATATCGCATGTAGAGAATTGCTGACAGGGCAACTATGTGCTTGCAATAACATTTCTATTCTATTATATTATATAATCGTATCTATCTATATCTGTTTTAACACAATGGAGAATGCTATACATCACAGGGCATTATTAAAGGGAACCAGGGGCGTAACTAGAAATGGCTGGGCCCCATAGCAAACTTTTGATTGGGGCCCCCCTTCCCAAATCAACCGTCAAGTTTAGTCATAACTGCAAGGGCTTGTCAGTGGTGCTTGCAGTTAAAAGGGACACTTGCAGAACCTGGGAGGCCCACTTGGCCACCTGATGCTGAAAATGATGACAGCTCAGGGGGACCAGTGCATTGCAGGAATAGGAAACAGGGCCCCCTGATGCGGTGGGCCCCTTAGCAGCTGCTATGGCTGCTACAGTGGTAGTTATGTCCCTCAAGGGAACCTGACTCTGGGGACGTGGGCACAGAGCCCGCCCGACCCCCCGGTGCAGCCCCCGGATACTTACCCTCTCCGGCGAGTCCCGTTCCTGATATCTTCGTCCCAGGACTGGTTCCAGGAACGGGACTCGTCGGAAAGGGTAAGTATCCAGTGGCTGCACCGGGGGGTTGGGAGGGTTCTGTGCCCGAGTCCCCAGTGACAGGTTCCCTTTACAATAAGGCCTTAGGACCGGACTGAAAAGTGCAATTTTAAAATGTCCAGTAGAGAAGAAAATGGAAAATTAGAAAAATTCCTAAAGGGAATGTACCATCAGACCTGACCAGAAGCACTAGAGGCGGGCCGACCCACCCCCAGTGGGAGGAAACCCCCATCCCTCTATGATGCAGCTTCATTGATTCTAATGGAGCTGGGTCATAGAGCGGCGGGGGTTTCCACCCACTGGGAGTGGGTCAGCCCGATCCAGTGCTTTAGCCCAGGCTTGATGGTACATTCCCTTTAACAAATACACACATTTAAAGATGATGTACCACCAGGTACATCCTCTTTAACCTGAAGCCACAGATTGAACAGCGCCGTCACGGGGAAGCCGGTGCCGCGGTCCATTTTCCGGACCGAGGCCCGGTTCCCGTGCACGGCGTCGTTCTATGCACCAGAACCGGCCGGTGCTCAAGCACTGGAGGTATGCCGGCCCGCCTCCAGTGGGAGGGAATTCCCTTCCCTCTATGACGCGGCTCCATTCATTCTAAGGGGGCCGCGTCATTTGTTCAGAAATGGAGTTGTTTCTGATGTTTTTCTCTGACATGGATTTAAATAAAGAATAAAAAAAAAAAAAAAGAAACCAAATCCATATAAGAGAAAGACAGGGCACTACTAGAAACGGTATATCAAATTGGTAGTTTGGGGTGCTCAATCCAATATGACATAGAAAAACCTGAAACACTCCAAAAGAAAAAGGTATGTCATATACACATGGGTGGCACATCCAAGAATAAAAGACTATATCCTCACCAATGTATGCAATAAATCTTTATTCATGTAATAAAGTGCAAGACAAACATGTCAAAATCATAAAAAAAAAACACAAAGAAAACACTCACTGGCCCGTGTCTGATAACCACTGTACCAGTAACCCCCGACAGGTACCAATGTAACACCCCCTTCTATTGGCCCAAACAATGTATATCAATGAAATGCATATGAGTGAATGAGTATACAGATATATGCATGGACCTATACTCTGATGGACACACAACCAGAAGTGACTCAAGATAACTGAAAAATAAGAATCAAAACAAGAGGGAAGTAAGGAGAAATATCACCATAGCAGGGAGTCTATGTCAGGGTCCTAGAAACCCCACGCGTTGCGTCTCTGCCACAAGACTTTCTCAATTGTACTAGTATACTGAAGTACTGAACATACAGGGGCGCCGCAATGATGAGGCGACCTGAATCGTCTGCCTCAGGCGGCGCCACCAGCTATCTTCATGGGGGCGGCATTCAGTGGCAGATTATAATATGAGCGGTTCGGGCGGCCGCCCACATTATAATCCGCCACTGACTGTACCCAGGGCCGCTTTAACCAGAGGGCACATGGTGCACGTGCACCGGGCCCACTGGTTAAAGGGGCCCCCCCGAGCAGGCCGGCCGTTGCTATGTGCGACCAGTGCGGTCGCACAGGGCTCCGGCCACCAGCCTGTCAGGGGGGAGCGCCATGGATGGGTAATCTACTTACCCCTCCATGGCGCCCCCTGCAGGGCCCCCCCCGTCCGCCGCTGCCCCCGTCCGCTGCTGCTGCGGCGCTTCAGCGCTGCAGCAGCAGCGACACTGACAGAGAGAGAGCCATTGGCTCCCTCCCTGTCAGTCACTCTTGTGGCCGCACTTCCTGCAGTCACAAGAGGCCGCACTCTCCCTCTAGCGCCCGACGTCACTGGAGCGTCGGCGCGAGGGTAAGGGGAGTGCAGCCTCTTGTGACTGCAGGAAGTGCGGCCACAAGAGGGAAGAGAAGAGGAACGCGTGGACCCAGGTGAGTAACAGTGTTTGTTTTTTTCAATGTTATATGGGAGGGGGAGCTATATACTATTGGGGAGCACAGGGGGCTATATACTATGGGGGAGAACAGGGGGCTATATACTATGGGGGAGAACGGGGGCTATATACTATTGGGGAGCACAGGGGGGCTATATACTATGGGGGAGAACGGGGGCTATATACTATTGGGGAGCACAGGGGGGCTATATACTATGGGGGAGAACGGGGGCTATATACTATTGGGGAGCACAGGGGGCTATATACTATGGGGGAGAACGGGGGCTATATACTATTGGGGAGCACAGGGGGCTATATACTATGGGGGAGCACAGGGGGCTATATACTATGGGGGAGCACAGGTGGCTATATACTATGGGGGAGCACAGGGGGCTATATACTATGGGGGAGCACAGGGGGCTATATACTATGGGGGAGCACAGGGGGCTATATACTATTGGGGAGCACAGGGGGCTATATACTATGGGGGAGCACAGGGGGCTATATACTATGGGGGAGCACAGGTGGCTATATACTATGGGGGAGCACAGGGGGCTATATACTATTGGGGAGCACAGGGGAGCTATATACTATGGGGGAGCACAGGGGGCTATATACTATGGGGAAGAACGGGGGCTATATACTATTGGGGAGCATAGGGGGCTATATACTATGGGGGAGCACAGGGGGCTATATACTATGGGGGAGCACAGGGGAGCTATATACTATGGGGGAGCACAGGGGGCTATACACTATGGGGGAGCACAGGGGAGCTATATACTATTGGGGAGCACAGGGGGCTATATACTATGGGGGAGAACGGGGGCTATATACTATGGGGGAGCACAGGGGAGCTATATACTATGGGGGAGCACAGGGGAGCTATATACTATGGGGGAGCACAGGGGGCTATACACTATGGGGGAGCACAGGGGAGCTATATACTATTGGGGAGCACAGGGGAGCTATATACTATTGGGAAGCACAGGGGGCTATATACTATGGGGGAGCACAGGGGGCTATATACTATGGGGGAGCACAGGGGGCTATATACTATGGGGGAGCACAGGGGAGCTATATACTATGGGGGAGCACAGGGGGCTATACACTATGGGGGAGAACGGGGGCTATATACTATTGGGGAGCACAGGGGGCTATATACTATGGGGGAGCACAGGGGGCTATATACTATGGGGGAGCACAGGGGGCTATATACTATGGGGGAGCACAGGGGAGCTATATACTATGGGGGAGCACAGGGGGCTATACACTATGGGGGAGCACAGGGGAGCTATATACTATTGGGGAGCACAGGGGAGCTATATACTATTGGGAAGCACAGGGGGCTATATACTATTGGGGAGCACAGGGGAGCTATATACTATGGGGGAGCACAGGGGAGCTATATACTTTGGGGGAGCACAGGGGGCTATATACTATGGGGGAGCACAGGGGAGCTATATACTATGGGGGAGCACAGGGGAGCTATATACTATGGGGAGCACAGGGGGCTATATACTACTGGGGAGCACAGGGGGCTATATACTACTGGGGAGCACAGGGGGCTATATACTATGGGGGAGCACAGGGGGCTATATACTATGGGGGAGCACAGGGGGTTATATACTATTGGGAAGCACAGGTTAGCTATATACTATTGGGGAGCACAGGGGCTATATACTATTGGGGAGCACAGGGGAGCTATATACTATTGGGGAGCACAGGGGTCTATATACTATGGGGGAGAGCACAGGGGGCTATATATTATGGAGAGCACAGGGGGGCTATATACTATTGAGGGGGAGCACAGGGGGGCTATATACTATTGGGGGAGAGCACAGGGGGGCTATATACTATTGTGGGAGAGCACAGGGGGGCTATATACTATTGGGGGAGAGCACAGTGGGCTATATACTATTGTGGGAGTGCACAGGGGGGCTATATACTATTGTGGGAGAGCACAGGGGGGCTATATACTATTGTGGGAGAGCATAGGGGGGCTATATACTATTTGGGGAGAGCACAGGGGGGCTATATACTATTGTGGGTGAGCACAGGGGGCTATATACTACTGGGGAGAGTACAGGGGGGCTATATACTAATGGGGGAGCGCACAGGAGGGCTGTATATAACTGGAGGAGCACATGAGGGTCTATATACTACAGGGACACCTTAAAACTATAGAGGCACAGAGGGGTGTAACTATGTAGGAGTACAGAGGGGTGTAACTATGTAGGGGTACAGAGGGTGTAACTACTGTATAGGGGTACAAGGGACCTAACTACTGTATGTGTTGGAGCCTAAAATATTTGTCTGGCAGATTCTGGAGAGAAGATTCACAGCCAGGAGAAGACTTCAAGGTGGCCCACGCTGGATGGAGAGAAAAAGAAAAGGTGACAGACTCTGATCGGAGAAGACGCCCCCGGTGAGTCACTGGATGTAACTTCACTCTGTTATAGGCTTGTACTGATAGGGGTCATGGTGTGGCGGTATTATGTAATGGTATCAATGGTGATATCTTTCTGTTTTGTTTAGTGCAGTTTTTATGTAATATGTAATCACTGAATGGTGGAAATAGTGTTATAAGGTAACTACTGTATGTATTGGGGCTCTTGATACAGTGTGGGGGCAAATTCAGTACATTATACAATGTGCAGAAAGGTAAGGGGGGGGGCCCACTCTTGAGGGCTGTGCACTGGGCCCACCAATGTATTAAAACGGCCCTGACTGTACCATGTACTGGAGCCCCCCCGCCCCCGGGCAGTATCTGTAATGAGATGCTGTGAGCGGGGGAGACTGTATTCATAAGCGCCGCGCTGTACTAAATCAGCCGCGCGGTGCTGATACTACAGTGCGGCGCTTATGAATACAGTCTCCCCCGCTCACAGCATCTCATTACAGATACTTCCCGGGGGCGGGGGGGCTCCAGTACATGCATTCCACGTCCGTGATCCGTCAGGATCACGGAACGTGGGAATGCAGCCTTAGTCCCCCGGCTGATGTGCGGCTGCCCGGGGTGTCCCGTCCTGTCCCCGGCAGCGCGCGCATCAGAGAGCTCCCCGTGCGCCGGAAGTCACAGGCACAGGCGCACGGGGAGCTCTGTGATGCGCGCGCTGCCGGGGACAGGACGGGACACCCCGGGCAGCCGCACATCAGCCGGGACCAGACCAGAGAGGCTCGACGGGGGAACGGAGGGCAGGTGAGTTGTGTGCTGTTTTTTGTTTTTGTTTTATCTGCTGTGCAGGGGGGGGGGGGGGAGAGGGGGACCATCTATAAGGTAGGGGGGGGAAGGGGACCATCTATAAGGGAGGGGGGAAAGAGGGGGACGATCTATAAGGGAGGGGGGAAAGAGGGGGACGATCTATAAGGGGGGGGGACCATCTATAAGGGAGGGGGAGAGGGAAGAGGGGGACCATCTATAGGGGGGGGGCCATCTATAAGGGAGGGGGGAAAGAGGGGGACCATCTATAAGGGGGGGGGGCCATCTATAAGGGAGGGGGGAAAGAGGGGGACCATCTATAAGGGGGGGACCATCTATAAGGGAGGGGCGGGAGGGGGACCGTCTATAAGGGGGGGGAAGAGGGGGACCATGTATAAGGGGGAGAGGGGGACCATCTATAAGGGAGGGGGAAAGAGGGGGACCATCTATAAGGGAGGGGGGAGAGGGGGACCATGTATAAGGGGGGGAGGGGGACCATCTATAAGGGAGAGGGGACCATCTATAAGGGAGGGGGAGAGAGGGAAGAGGGGGACCATCTATAAGGGGGGGGGAAGAGGGGGACCATCTATAAGAGGGGGGAGAGGGGGACCATCTATAAGGGGGGGAGAGAGGGAAGAGGGGGACCAACTATAAGGGGGGGGGAAGAGGGGGACCATCTATAAGGAAGGAAGAGGGGGACCATCTATAAGGGAGGGGAAAGAGGGGGACCATCTATAAGGGAGGGGGGAGAGGGGGACCATCTATAAGGGAGGGGGGAGAGGGGGACCATCTATAAGGGGGGAGAGGGGGACCATCTATAAGGGAGAGGGGACCATCTATAAGGGGGGGAAGAGGGGGACCATCTATAAGGGGGGAAGAGGGGGACCATCTATAAGGGGGGAAGAGGGGGACCATCTCCTAAAAGATCAGCACCCTCCTCTCCTGACATCCTCTGTGCTGCTGGGACTTCTCCTATAGGATTAGCACCCTCCTCTCCTGACATCCTCTGTGCTGCTGGGACCTCTCCTATAGGATTAGCACCCTCATCTCCTGACATCCTCTGTGCTGCTGGGACCTCTCCTATAGGATTAGCCCCCTCCTCTCGTGACATCCTCTGTGCTGCTGGGACCTCTCCTATAAAGTCAGCCTCCTCCTCTCCTGACATCCTCTGTGCAGCAAGGGACCAAACATTATGTTTATTGGGGACAGCAGTGGGGGGGGGGGGGCAGTAGTGGATTATAATGTGGGCGGATTGACGGGGGGGGGGGGGCGTCATTCTATAGTTCGCCTCGGGCAGCAGAGAGGCTAGAATCACCCCTGTGAACATATATAATAAAAATACAGTGTTGCCCTGGATTACGAGCATAATGCGTTCCAGGATCATGCTTGTAATCCAAATCCACTCTTATACCAAAGCAAATTTTCCCATAAGAAATCACTGATATGTAGACAATTGGTTCCACACCCCAAAAATAATAATTTATTATTCTGAATAACATGTAAAAATAATAAAAAAAAATATTTAGAAACAGCAGAATCTGTGATATTATAAGTTACTGTACAGTAATGGAGAGGATGGGAAACACAAGGGCTGACAGAGACTGCAGGGAGCATGAAGGAATGAGCGGGGAATATGTGGGCACATACATGCAGCACTTTCTGTCCGGGGGGGGGGAGGGGTTACAGCTATGAAGAGATTACCCCCACAGTCCTGTCCCCTAATGTAAGCCCCAGCCTGAAGTGGATCTGCCATGATTTGGAAGGTGAGGGAGACTTCCTGGGCCAGAGTACAGTGGTGTAGACCCTGCTATGCAGACCATACCCCTCCCCCACTCGCGCTCCCACCCAGTACAGGGAGCTCTTAAACCAAAGCAATGCTCTTAAACCAAGTCACAATTTTGAAAAACTGTGAGCTCTTAAACCAAAACGCTCTTAAACCAAGTTACTCTTAAACCAAGGTACCACTGTATATGAAAATCCTAGGTTCGATCGAACTCAAACATTCCCGAACCTTCCGCAGTAGATTGCTGATGTCTTCACGGTCCGTGAGGAAGGAGAAGAGTGCTTGGGTACCGCCTGGAATTCCGGGATTCAGCCTATTATCTAGGCTGAATCCCAGAATTCCAGGCGGTACCCGGGCTGTCTCTGCCTTCCCCCACGGACCGGGAAGGCATTGGGAATCAAATGCTGCAGATTTGAGAACGTTCAAGTTCGATCAAACCTGCAAAATCCTGATGTTGGATCATCTCTACTCAGGACTGCTGCCTACAAGACATAAAGTAGGTTGCAGCAATTTCATTCTGCCTACCAGCACTATCCCGTTTATGGTGGAGACCATAGCCAAGATGACGCCTTCGACATGAACTGCTCTGCTCCTCATGGTGGTGGTTGCAATTTTTGTGGCAATGCCAGAAGTGGATCCAGTGGGAGGTATAATTTTATTTTTATTCACCCAGATCAATGAAGTAACTTTAGGCTGGATTCACACCAGCAGTTTTTATGCACGGTTTAGTTTCCTATGCAGTTGTTTGAGCCAGTGGGTCTGCTTGTTTGAGGTGTGGATCTGCTAAGAGGGAAACGTATAAAGCAGTGGAAGGAAATCTGCAGCACTCTGGCTATTATAAAACTACAATTCCCAGCATGATTGGACGGCCAAAGCTTGGCTTTGACTGTTCAGGCATGCTGGGAATTGTAGTTTTGCAACAGCTAGCAGTCTGCAGGTTCCCCACCACAGGTATAAAAGAAAGACTGATACTTGCCTTCTCCCCTGTATTTGCTCTGATGTCACCATAAAAGTTCCATGAGAGATTCAAGCCTAAAGTCAGCCTTCAGGAATTAGTCATATATACCCCCATGTATCATATGACACTTTCTAATAGCAAACATGCCTGTATGGAGAAGCATAGGAAATATGGGATGTTACATAACAGAATACAGAGTAAAACTGTTCACCAGAAACATTTTCCCTTTTTTGTGTGAAAGAAATGTCATTTCCACTTTGAGGCCATAAATAAAAAGTTCTTAACCTTTATTGCATATTACAGAATAGCTTGGCCTCCGTATCCCTTCTGCAGCATGGTGAATATACTGCCACTTATGACTTTTTCCAAGGGATTACTTACATAACTGCACTTGAAAGGATTTCATTTCCATGAGCTCATGTGTGATTTTTATTACCATAATATACAATATTAAAAAACTGCAGAATATCCTCAGATATAAAACAAACACATGACACTCACCGGGGGTTCGGCTACAGAGACCTCGGAGCTTACATTGTAAAATAGACCGGAGCAATCAAAATTTACCGTGTGGTAATTATATGGAATTACTGGTGTTTATGTCATACGAGTTACAAGACCTCAGGCTTGTAATTCTTATGTCAATATAATGGAATTTGTACAAAAATACAATACTCCACCTTGTATCGCAGAAACATTACAACGCTGCTGGGGATCAGAATTCAGCTGAATCATAGAAGAATATGAAATCTAAACACTGTTAATGTCAGGGCTACGTTATTGGCAGCCTTGCTCTTTGGAACCAAATGACAGGTATACAGTGTTCTTTCCGTTACATCAGCATGCACACACGTTCACGTACACATGTATGTAGCACTAACATATTCTGCAGCGATGTACAATACAGAGGGGACAGAGTCTAAGGGTATGTTCACACTATGAAATGAGCACGGAATTTCAAGTGGAATCCGCATTGCAGTTTAAGCTTGAAATTCTGCCTGTCCCATTGATTCAATGGGATTTCTCAAGCGCAATCCACCCGAAATTCCTTGCCTATTTCATAGCATGAACATACCCTAAGACCTTATCTTGTCCCCTATGTCAGGCTATACATTAGCATCCTGTCAAAAAGGGATGACAACATATAGGCGGACATGGTCATCTACACTTCTGAGTCTTAAGGCTGCCTGAAAAACATAGATACAACATAGGCCATGTTCACACAACGTATGGTTTGTATAAATCACAGCCACTGTTGCAAATTGCAACAACGGCCATGATTTATACAGACCATACATCGTCTGTGAATGAAAGGAGTCCCGGCCGGAGCTTATACACACAGTATACACTGCGGCCGGGATTCAATCCGGCCACAAGAAAAACTGACATGTCAGTTTTCTGCGGCTGCTATTCATTGAATAGCGGCCCCAGAGAGCCTGTCAGTTCACACAATGGAGCGTGCGGCTCTGGTCGCACGCTCCATTGTGTACAGGGGTCAATTTGAATGCGGGCACACACTGTTGCGCCCACATCCGAATTCATTTGAAGTAAAGATCATCTGGCTGGTGCTGCAGTACCGGCTGTTCTGTGACCCAGCCGGGTCACAGACGGATGGTGTTTTACACCATGTGAACATGGCCATAGGCTGTAACCATGTTTTCCAGGCAGCCTTATGGCTTTATGCAACTTCAGCAGCCACCGCTAATAAAATGCTGCACATTCGGGTTTGGATGAACTCAAGCATGCACAAAGTTTGCTCAACTCTATAGCCTACACATCTTCTGTTTACACAGGGTAGCTGACAGTGATGCCTTTATTGGGCTGCACAATAGAGCCAACTAGCCAATGAACAAGCATCACATGACTGGTCTTTTTAAACAGGCTGATTGTTGGCAATTATGCTACGTTTACACGGAACGATAATTCGCCCGATCATACGATTAACGATGTCGAAGTAACGATGTGTTTTTCATAACGATCAGCGTTTAGACGGTACGATATATCGTACGGAAAATTCGCTTTGCAATCGCTTAAGCCCATCTCACACATAGGGTAAATCAGTGAACGGCTGTTTACACGGAACGATCTGCAAATTTTTTGCGAAAGATCAACAACGATTTGAGAACTTGTTGAAAGATCAAAATGAAAGATTTATCGCTTGTCGCTTGATCGTTCGCAGCGTTTACACGAACAATTATCGTACAAATTCGATTGTTATGGTGCGAATTCGCACGATAATCGTTCCGTGTAAACGCAGCATAAGTGTCCCTGGGCATGCTCATTTGCTCGATGATCGGCCCATGTAAAAGGTATTTTCATACTTTTTTATACCATATATTTTCATATTTATACCATATATATTCATATTTTCATACCATATTGTACAAAAACTGGCCAACATAACAAAAATGATATGACATTTTAATCACCCACCAAATGAGGCGCCATACTCTTGTATTTAACTTTAGTGGAGATGTGGCAAGGTTGAAAATCCAGTACAGAAGCAGCAGTCAACAGTGTAGTCAAGTAATCCAAGTGTCAGTAACAGATCTGTGATTGCGGTATAGCGGGTTTGGGGTTCAGTGGATCTAACTGTATTCTTGATCTACTGATGGTAAAAGTGTTCCTTTAGGAACCCTAAGCACAAAATTTCAATGCCATGTTTTTGTTTGCATTCAGTGCCTATGGGGTAGTCTACTAGTAGTGCGTGCACAGTTGGGGTGGACATCCTCCCCTCCATTTAAAAGCCTTTGAAGCTGTGTGCCTGGTGATGTGTAGGCTCTAGGCATTTATAGAGGCCCAGAATTTGGCCCTATTGCACGGGGGGAGGGGTCAGCGGGGTAAGCGAACGCCGACCTGTTAGGTCAGCAGGGAGCTTGCTGCTGGCGCTATTACACGTGTGGTGACCTGTTAGGCATACATCTTCCACTGTGTCAGCTCTGCCGAAGGTGTTAGTGTCATGACCCCGGTGCTTGTCCAGCACACAGGTGTGATGTTGTTACCTGCTTGTTTGTGTGGCTGTCCGTGTTCCCCAAATGGTCAGTAACCTGCCGGGTTGTAGTGAGTCCCTTGGGCTCTTTTAACGGTAGTCCTAAGTGGCAACTGACCGACCTGGACTAGCAGTACTGCCACCCACAGAAAGTGGAAAAATAACCCAAGGTGTGCTGTTTGTGTGTATGGGTGCTGGTGCATATAGAATATGACTGTCACAGTAATGTAAAAATAGAACAGCTTTACGGTCAAGTTCTTCAACAATACAATACACTTCTGCAGAATAGATAAATATTTCACACAGACTTTTACTGCTTAAAATTGTTGTGCTTAACAAGTAGAATTGAAGAGAGGTAGTTGTAGCGGTACTTGTTGAGTGGAGGGTAGAGGGGAATTTGCCAGAGGAGCCCCAACCCAATGTAGCTGTGTACTCTGCCAGAACTTCTAGAAATACTTTATAGTGAGATGTTTTCTTGTAGTTGTGTTTAAACTTTGGTTTGACCACCTTCTGCCCTTCAGTGTTGAGCTACCCATCCTGTCAGGATACTACAATCCCCAGCCATGGATATCTGGGTGTAGCTGGGGGTCCCAGTTACCTGCACTGCGAGATAGGATATGCAGACCTTCTTTACCGTAACTTTGTCCTATCCAGTCTAGTTCCTCTTGTGCTCAGGACACTGCCCTGCTCTATGTAGATGTGTTCTCGGCGTGGGTGAGGGTGTTCCTTGAGGACCTCTCCCTTTTAAAGTGCTTAGTACTGCATAGTAGAAGTACTGAAAAACATGTTGAAAAACATTAAAAGACAATGATCAGCCGACATCTTGCATGTCAGCTGATCGTTGCCTCTTATTACACTAAGCAATTGTCGTCCGTATTGGCTGATAATCACTTCATGTAATATGGGCCTTAAGAAGGAATAGGACAAAAAAATGTTCCCATTCATTGTGGGCTAAGCAATTATTATAGTGAACATTTAGTTTGTGTCTTTGCTGTGAAGTGGGTCATTAATAAATCTTGTCAAGAGATGCATGAAGAAAAAAATTTATATATATTTTATTTCTTTAATATACCAATGACAATTTTAGCATATGCAAGATGAAACCTTTATAGAAATAGACTTGAGAAATATCATTGTTGCCGTTCACTTACACTATTGTGAACAGTACATCTCCTGTGTACATGGGAAAATGTGCTGCCAAGAATGATTTATGTAACTGCACAATCCCAGTGATCAGCTAACGAATAAGGCGATAACCAACCAGTGTTAAAGGGCCTTAGGGTGTGTTCACACGTCTGGGTTTTGAATTGCAATAATTGAAAACAAAGCATAAAATGAAGGACATGTATAATGGGAATACTGAAAGTCCTGGCCTTGTATTGAAGAATTGTAAAGAAAAACCTGAACATATGAACACACCCTTATGTTCTACATTAATCAACACCTAGATATCAAAGTAATCATTAAAGACGTTATCATGGATTACACACTGTAACCATGTCTGCTTTCTTCTAGAAACAGCACCACTCTTGTCAGGGCCGGACTGGGACTTAAAATCAGCCCTGGCACTCAAACCTCAGCAGCCCACATAATATATCCTCCCCAATATATGATAGATAGCAGTGTACATGCTGTAGCAAATTCTGCTCCTTACTCACTTACTTACTCACTACTTCATTAAATATATGAACCCTACCATCAACACATAAAAAACAACATAATCTGCTGTGGATTTGTTGTTGCATATTTATGTATTTCAGCTGCACCAAATCCACAATGTATCTGTGTGGTCCATACCAGGTACAAAGGTGTAGATCCCAGAATACAAATGCGGGGACAGGACCTTTAGTCTAGTATATACTTTTATAATCATCCTTTTCATTACCAGCTAAAGTGTCACAGAGGCGGAGACAAGCCACAGCTGTACCTCCCCCCGTGCCTTCCTGCTCTGACTGATTTACATACACGGCGATGCTGCGGATGTCGCTGTGACACTTGAGCTGGTAATAAAAAGGATGATTCTGAAAGGAGTGCTTATAGTGCAATTACGTCCAGTGACTTACAGGAGGCGTCTTCTCTGCATGAATTGCAAGTGACGTTTTTGCTGGATTTGTTCTCTTTTTCTTGCTCGGCTATCATGAAGACTTCTCCGGCCGTGACTCCCCTCTGTAGGATCTACCAGACAAACAATTTAAGATCCGTGCTCCAGCATCATCCCAAAGTGTATTGCTTCACACAGTAACCTTGCTCCCTTTTGACCCCCTTATAAGCAGTTAGGCCCAGTCTGTGTCTCTAAATAGTAGTCCCGCCCTTCTGCACCCCTATATAGTATTATAGTATTAGGTCCCCTCTGTACCCCATATAGTAATAGGAGTCTTCTGTGCTGTGTCTCCATATAGTAATAAAATATTTTCCCCTATAGTAGTAAGGCCCCTTCTGTGCCCCATATACCCTCTCTGTGCTCCAATAGATTACAGGCCTCCTCTCTATCCCCACATAGTATTGGACCACTCTCTGCATGAAGCATAGGCCCCACTGTATTGGACCTCTCTGGGCCTCCGTATAGTATAGCCAAGGCTTTTAATGATATATTAAAAGCTGCATAGCCCTTCAACTAATTTCATTTTGCAAAGAGCGTCATCAGGAAGAAGGCTTATTTCATTTGCTCCCCTGCTTCTGATGACACTTATTTCATTTGCTCCCCTGCTCCTGATGACACTTATTTCATTTGCTCCCCTGCTTCTGATGACACTTATTTCATTTGCTCCCCTGCTCCTGATGACACTTATTTCATTTGCTCCCCTGCTTCTGATGACACTTATTTCATTTGCTCCCCTGCTCCTGATGACACTTATTTCATTTGCTCCCCTGCTTCTGATGACGCTTATTTCATTTGCCCCCCTGCTCCTGATGACACTTATTTAATTTGCCCCCCTGCTCCTGATGACACTTATTTAATTTGCCCCCCTGCTCCTGATGACACTTATTTCATTTGCCCCCTGCTCCTGATTACACTTATTTCATTTGCCCCCCTTCCTCCTGATGACGCTTATCTCATTCGCCCCCCTTCCTCCTGATGACGCTTATGCCATTTGCCCCCCCTCCTCCCGATGACGCTTATGTAATTTGATGACGCTCCTTGAGGAGAGGTTATCCAGAATTAGATAAACATGTCCGCTTTCTCCCAAAAACAGCACCACATTGGTCCTCAGTTTGGGTGCGGTACTGCAGCTTAGATCCAGGGAAGTGAATGGAGCTGAATTGTAATACCACACACAACCTGAGGACAGGGGTGGTGATGTTTTTCTAATCCTGGATAATCCTTTTAATTTTACAGTAATGGTTATAATTAGAGATGAGTGAGCCTGGCCGAGGTTTGGCTTCATACAAACCTGAGCCATCGGCCTTTGAATTCCGCTGTCTTCTCGTTCCTTGCGGCAGGTGGAGATGGCACAAGTCCCGCCTGGAAAACAGAGATACAGACTATGATCTAGGCTGTATTCCTGCTTAAAAATGCAACTTGTGCTATCTCTATGGAGCGGGAAGACAGCGGGATTCAAGGGCCAATGGTTCAGGTTTGTATGAAGCCAAACCTCGGCCAGGCTCACTCATCTCTAATTATCACCTTAAAGTCACTACATGTCTGCATAGGCAGCCATTTTAATATCAAGTTTAATTGAATGCAATAAACTGTAAAGGACCATTTAGGACTTTTTGAGCAGCTACTGTATGGCTTAAAAAAGTGTGTGTGAACATAGCCTGACAAAAGTCCAACACCTCGTACTGGTCTATTATAATTCACAGCTTTACAAGAGATCCATAATGCAAGACACCATTGTTACCAACAAATGCAGTATGTGATGGTGATGGCGTCTTGTATCAGGGATTTACTATAAAGTTGTGAATATTAATTCACTGGAAGAAAGTGCTGGACTTTTGTCTATGGAATAATTTAGTCACATTTGAATACAGATTATTGCAGTGGTGTAAGTGCTGTAGGATGTGCTGGTCACCTGCATCCACACATCACGCATTCTATACATACATCATAAACACACAACACACACTGTGCATGCATACATATAAATATACACACACACACACACACTGTGCATACATACATAAATACATACATACAGACATGCACACACATTGTGCATACATACATATATCATATATACTCACACAAACACACTGTGCATACATACATACATACATACATGAACACACATTGTGCCTACATACATATATCATATATACACACACACACACACACACACACACACACACACACACACACACTAGAGATGCGCGGAGCGTCGGACTTTTGGTCTGACAGGATCTGCGCTCGATCGTGATGCCTGTGATCCCGGGTGCATAGTTGCGCTCCCTGGAATATGCGGCCAGGATATTCCAGGGAATTCCAGATCCATTTCCTGGAATATCCTGGCTGCATATTCCCAGGATCGCAACTATGCACCCGGGATCACAGGCATCACGATCGAGCGAACTGCTATTGGACCAAAAGTCCACACATCTCTAACACACACACTGTGCATACATGCATACATTTACACATACAGACAGACATACACACACCGTGCATATATATATATATATATATATATATATATATATATATATATATATATATATATATATATATATATATATATATATATATACATACAGACACACTGGGGGAGATTTATCAAACATGGTGTAAAGTGAAACTGTCTCAGTCGCCCCTAGCAACCAATCAGATTCCACCTTTCATTCCTCACAGACTCTTTGGAAAATGAAAGGTGGAATCTGATTGGTTGCCGGGGGAGACTGAGCCAGTGTCACTTTACACCATGTTTGATAAATCTCCCCCATTATGCATACATACATACATACATACACACACACTGTGCATACATACATACATATATACATACATACAGACACATTGTGCATGTATATGTGTATATATATATATATATATACACACACACACACACTCACTGTGCATACATATATACATACATACAGACAGACACATTGTGCATGTATATATATATATATATATATATATATATATACATATACACACACATACACACTGTGCATACATATATAAATACATACAGACACACACTGTGCATACATACATACATACATACATACATACAGACACATTGTGCATGTATATACATATATATATATATATATACACACACACACACACACTGTGCATACATATATACATACAGACACACACACACACTGTACATACATGAATCCTATATACACACATATATACTGTACATACATGTATCATATATACACACACACTATACATACATACAGAAATCCTTTCCTCACACAATACACATACAGGGCACATTACATACTAAGACACACTATCACTTTGGACACACACACACACACACACACACACCAAACAACAAGAAACAATCACTTACTGTCCATAAATCTGAGCTGCTGACAGGCCCTCTCTTCCTCACAGTCAGCATGGTGCTCCCCTGCCCCTCCGACTGCAGGAAGGAGATGATGACGTCACTGTGTGGGCTCAGGAGACTTGGTTGCCTGGTTACACAGCAGGGGGAGAGGGCAGGCTCCAGCTGTAGCTTGGTGGGAAGGACAGGTTTCTCCTCACCAAGCAGTGCTCTTTAATAGCAGCAAGGGCCCCCTCTGTGTCAGCAGCAGCCACTCTGTGCTGTAAGGGGCAGCAGCTGCTTCTCCTCTCTCCTCCAGGAAGCGGATCCTCTGCGGCAGGAAATGACGTCATCTGGCAGGTTGAAGAGTAGGTTGAAGCTGACGGTGCCTGTGCGGCACCTCCACTACACATGGGAGGGGGAGGGGGAGGGGGAATGTGCCGGCCCTGACCATTCCGGCAGAGGCTGAGGGAACAGCGCAGAGGCCAGCAGCGCTGCTCTCTCAGCCACTGCAGGGGCCGATGTAAGTGTGCAGGGGGACCAGCGGCCCCTCTGATTGGTAATCAGGCAGCCCAGCGGGCATTTGCCCGGCCTGCCAGATTACCAATCCGGGCCTGACTCTTGTCCTCTGTTTGGGTGTAGGTTTTCCAGCTCAGCTCCATTAAAGTAAATGGAGCAGAGTAGTAGTAGTAGTAATAATAATAATAATAATAATAATAATAATAATAAGTTTTTTTTTTGTTTGTTTTTTTTAAACAGCTGTTTTCTTTCTAATCCCAGATAACTCCAGTTAAGTTGTTTTCATTCTGTATTGTTAAAATGTGTAAAGTGAATGAAAAAGCACACAGTCATTAAATCAATTTGAGAAAAAGCAAGAACACAAGTGGTGGTAAATCTTTATATATACACGTGCTACTTTATACATGATATGCATTACACTAAGCAAAATAACACTGTACAAGAAAAAATGTATACCTGGAATTAGCCCAGCCCATAGAGATCTCATACATAACTTCAGGGGATTTTAGAATCAAAAATACACACATTTCCTGATACGTGATTTATTCTAGAATTCTTCCTTTAACTGCTCCACCAAAACATTTTTTAATACCTTTGGGACATTCTGTAATGCCTTGAATTTTTCACCACATATTTCAAGTTTAGGTTTTACATTCTTAGATCTTGTTGATAAGAAATTCTAAGTTTTTGCCCAGATAACCGCAGTTGCTAAAAAGTAACAATTACTCCAACACTGACGACAAAAAAAAAACACTTCAATGTTTCACCAGTACATATTTTTATATCACATCTCCAGCACTAAAATAGTGACTATACATCAATCCCCACTTTCGAAAGTAGCTTAAATGTGCAAAAATCTAATATTTCTTCAGCCCTCTGTGAATTATTAAAAACTAAGAAAAAAAATATACATATTTCAATAGAATAAAGATTAGGCTCGCTCTTCACAAAACAGGCGGTTGGGAGGAGGGTGTTAAAGGTAAGTGTTGGTGCAAGACGTGTGATAACTGGTGTCCTAACATTTTATTTTCCAATAGGACTACATGTGCTCCCATAAAAAAAACCTGTCCTATATAACAATCTGAATGGGTTGGGAAGTTTTTAAGGAATAAAAAACCAGCAGCAGATGATTGCCACTGACCCAATGACACCAGTAGACGAAGGCTAAAAGACACTAACCATTTGTTGATAACCATATTCTAGCGATACGTTGTTGGTGATTTATAAATATCTTATTGACTATAAAGAAATTGCTACGATCACAGTTAATATCACACTAGTCAATAAAACCCTCTAAGTATAGAAGCTGAGATGTTAAGGGAAACCTGTCATCAATTTCATGCTGCTAGAATAAGCCACTGGGGTGGTCCCCAGCCGCTTCCCCCCACCTTACCATCTTCGATTGATAGATCTCAAAATACAGTAGTATTGCGGGCAGGATGTGCCCATAATACTAAAGAATCTATATTTACCAGTCTCCGTGCCACCTCACTCTCACCCTCTGGGCTCCAGTTTCTCCCATGTTCCGGTGTTGTCACAACCCAGTGGGAAGTGCCCGCTCATTCCTGAGCCAGATCGCAAAAATGCAGGAGCGTGAGCTTCAGGAGGCTGGTGGGGGTCCATGAGCAGTGATGAAGAGCTGCGGGGACACAGGGATGGGTAAGTATAGATTCTCCCATCCCCTACCTGAATTGGATTTTTTTGTTTTCACCAGAGTTTTTCTTTAAGATGCATGGTTTACCTGTGATGACAGGTTCCTTTTAAGGCACTCTCCTAGAATCCTTGAGATGGGAAAGAAGACTTTCTACTTCAGTATCAGGGACGAAACACCGCTATTGACTTCCTGATTGAGAATAGCCACTTTGTTGGTAAATTGGGGCTATGAATCCATTTGTAGGATCCCATAGAGGGCACTGCAAATCTCAGCTTCATTACCAGGATGGAGGATGAATAAGTGAAATGCACACATGTTATTATTTCTGTAATGTATGAAATCTCTGGTGGTATTAGTTTTTAATTTTTGGACAAAAATATTATATATAATATCTCACACCTTTATATACTAATATACAATAACGTAACATTGCTTAACACTACATTTTAAAAGATTAACAATGACAGAGAGAAGTTCATATAAAATGTAGTCATTTAAATATATTTGTTTATTCCTGTTCCATGGATGACTCTCAAGCCTACAATCTTTAATGAAATCAAACAGTTCCTTTTTTTCTACAGCAAAATCTAGGCAAAGCTTTGTTGCTAAAGGTTTATTCAGATCTCACAAACATATATTTGCAGTGTGTATTCTGTCCCAAAAATTCTCAACAAAAAGTACATTTTGTGGATGGGGCCATTCCGCTCTGGACATACTGTTACGGGCATAATACACACTGATATGCAGGGCCTTATTGCATTATTTTGGCAAAAAAAAAAAACTAATAAAAGTCTGCAATTTTTTTGTGCATAAAAGTCGTGCATTTAAAATATGCAACAAAATTGTTAACACTAAAAAATTTTACAGGCTACTTAATCTGTTACCTAGAAAATAGGAAGCAGTTAGAAAACTGGTCACACAGTTTCATGGCAATCCCAGAGACTAATCATACCTGCATACGACTCCTCCTTGGCTTTAAAGGGGTTATTGAGGCCTAGAAAAACAGGTCAGCTTTCTTCCAGGAGCAGCGCCACTCCTGTCCTCAGTTTGGGTGGGGGTTTTGCAGCTCAGTTTCATTGAAGTGAATGTAGATGAATTGCAAAACCTCATACAACCTGGGGACAGGGGTGGCGCTGTTTTTGCAAGAAAGTAGCTGCAATAACCAATTAAATAGGTGAAGAGTTAGCTGCAACACCTATCACCACTGAAAATTTGTCCTCTCTATCAGTCATAGCTGGACGAGCAGGGAGGGCAGCAATTTTGTAGCAGTGAGCAGCGTTGCAACCAGGGGGCACTTCAATACCCTGATACACCGTTATTACTTCACATTTATTTAAGTCACAGAAGACCGGCATGCAGTTATTGTTAGTGATTTCTAGGAAGTCAGGTTTTCTAGGGGATTGCTCCTTTAAGTGCCCATTTGAAGGGAAATCATTCAGGTATAACAGTTATGCTTAGTGGGCATAGGATCAAATTATACTGAAAAGAATCTGTGCCATGCACCTCCTCCTCTGGTCCTGCAATAGATATAAAACAATTTATCAAGTTTACCTTAGCTTAGAGTTGCTTATTATACAGCAAAAATACATTGTATACATTCAGCAGCATTGTGGTATAGTTTGGGCTACAAACATTAAAAGGGTTAACCGGGCAGTAGCATTGCAGAGGCCATTGTACAATGACTTATGCCCCTTCAGCATAGGCTTTGAACACTGTCATCTGTGCCTCCCACCATCTCTATTCAATTTCTCCCGAAGACAAAAGCTCGGATGTACCCTTTAACAATGGGTTCCATTCAGTTAGTCAATCCTATGGGGTAATAGTTGTTTGCGTTAAGTAGTGTCCCAATAATAACTTATGTAGTTCAGTGTGGCTGAGGAAGTAATCCAAGATTATAATATTATATATATATTATATTATATATATATATATATATATATATATATATATATATATATATATATATATATACACACCAAAGGTTCTATGCAAGTCTGGGTTCTCATGTACTGTATGCTGATTTTGCACCCAAGAAATAATTCTGATCCAAAGCAAACATCTAATTGTATGGTTATGTAGGTTAAAAGCACAACACATATAAAGGCTCTTAAAAAAATGAGTTTAAGACAATAATATACAATTATAAATATTTTGGTTAATTAAAAAAAATATGATAAAATGTAAATTTTAGGACTCCAATGTAGCACTGCAAATGTTGCATATTCAACTGTAGAAAAAGTAGAACACATTAGGAAAGAGATCTTTGATTACAATGTAGTAATCTTACAGGAACTTGATGTGACTTATTCCTAGGCTTGACACTATCTAGTTCCTGTTCACGTTACTGGTGAAGTAGGTGGAGTAGTATGAAGAAACATCAGCTGTTCTGCTAACCAGCAGTATATTCAGCCACTGAAGATTCTTACATGGCATGGCTCTTCTATGATACCATATTAATATGGGTTGTTGGTGTCCAATTTTTGACTATACATCTGTTCTAAATCACTAGGGAATTACAATTTTGCAAACAGAGAGTCCCTAGATTTAGGGAATCTATGAATGTTAGATCATTGCTGCCATTATAGTTTATCAAACTGGAAAGTTGGAACAGATGGAAGAGCAGACTGATATTCTCACAATGAATGTTACGGAAAGATTAACTGAATAAAAAAAAATTAGTTTGTGGGAATATCCGATCCTTACGTAACAATAGCTATGTCAGGACTAAATGTTAGCTCAGCCCACAATATTGCTTCTTGACAGTGTTTTGGAGATCTAAAAACCTATGGGATCTTGTATTCTTTCGATTACAATAGCCTTTCGTTTTTTTTTTTTTACGCACTCCCTTTCTAAAACCATGATTTCCCTTGCTAGGCCAATATAAAAATAGTCTGGAATTTACCACGGAAAAGAAACCAGGAATGAGCAGGAAACGTCTACAAAAGATATGAAATACCACAATGAAACATTAAAAAAAATAATGTCAGAAGATTTCTTCCTGAGATCATGAGCCTTGAGATCCTCCTTGTCTAAAGATTGGAGGCATGTGCAATGGATAAGGAAGAACATGGCCAGGGCATCTCTGGTAAAAATCACAGTTCTGTGTGGTATTTGAAATGTTCTTAAGGATCATGGTCTGGCTGGAGAGGAATATCTTGAGACTTCTGAACCTGTTGTTTCAGTTCTTCAATGGTGTTTAGCAAGGCGGATCGCTCCAGCTCTAAGGTTTGGACAGACTGCTTTAATTTGACCTCATTGGCCTGTAAATTATCTATCGTTGATTCCAGAATTTGAATTCTGCCCTTAGATACCTAAACAGGGAAGAAAAATTAATACATGAATTTAAGAGGAACATTGCTTCACTTTGAAACAGAAAGCTAACTCATATAAAAATAAAGTTAGGTCAGTATAGACACAGCCTGGTCTCTCTCTTTCCACTTGAAGGTTGTGGTTTAAGGTGCCAGGCCATATGCCAAATTGCAACTGCTGTATATGAGCAAAACTATGCCCACATATGGTCACAATTTAGAATACGCCCTAATAACTCATCCTGTCCCCTTTAAGTGGGAAGCAAGTTATCAGACTGTGGACAAGAGGTGGACAACCCAGAATGGGGGCAAGAAATGACATTTTAGATCCTGGACTATGAAGACTCATACATTTAGGTATGCAGGATCTGACTAGGCAGGGTTTTGCAGTCTGTTACCATTGTAACTGTAGATACAAAAACTAAGAATATCAAGACTAGTTGATATTAGTACCTTATACCAATGTCAAACACCTCCTGACTTACTGACAGATCATGTTAGTAGGGAGACAGGTTGGGTGTGCTGTATTATTGCCACCAAACCCTTCTGTTCTCTGAGTGATAAGTCGGTGCCATGTCTATATGGAAAACAGGAGATAGAACTGGTGGTTTTATAAAGTGCACATCCAGCTTTAAAAGTTGGTATCAGGGAATAGGAAGGGATTTGCTCCCATACAAGTTAGGTCAAAAATTGGTCAGGGGGCAGGATACTGTTAAGAAATGGGAAGTCTTAAAGGTAAAATCCCTTATAGAGAACTATAGAGTTCTGGGCACTTCTGGATATCAGAAAACACAGATGGCAGAAGATGCCTGATCCAATGACAAACCCTGCCTTGTTTCTCAGACAAACGCTCAGCTGTCTCACCAATTTTTTTGGGTATTCCTAAAGTGTTTATTTTTTTTTATAATAAAACCACCCTTTAGGGTGCCTTTAAACATACTGTATCGCTGTGAGTTTCTCGCACATAAATCCACAGTGATACTGATTGCTATCAAGCCAATGTATGTGTATTCTCATTCTCATGCGATTTTTACATGCGAGTTTTGAATTTCATATGAGGAGAGTTCAACACCACAAAAAACGCAGCTACTTTCATGCGAGTTTCATGCGAGTTTTGTGCGAGAAATAAGCAGCGATACGGTACGTGTAAAGGCACCCTAAAACTGAAGTTTACACTTTTCACTTAAAGAGGGTTATCCAAGATCCAAGCGCAGCGCCACCCCTGTCTCTAGGTTGTGTGTGGTATAACAATTAAGCTCCCTTCACTGCAGCTGAGCTGCAAAACAACACCCAAACTGAGGACAGGAGAGAAGCAGATTCTGGAAGAAAGCAGCCATATTTTTGTAAGCCTGGATAACCCCTTGAAAAACAAATGCCATGGATCATTAAGACACATACAAGAGAGCAAAGAAAGAAAGCAAACACTGATTCAGCTGAAAAACCTGGAGAATTGTAACAAACTAGGTTGTTTGCATCTTCAGCTATGTACATACCTGCAACTCCTCCAACAGGTCAAAGTTTTGTTTGCGCAAGGTATTATTTGTCTTTTCTAACTTATTTATTCTCTGGTTGTCACTGAGAGGAGAGGAGTCGATCAGTTCATCCTGTAGTACATGATATTCTACCTCGTAATCCTGCAATTGCTTTGAAATGTCCATTTCAAAAACCTAGAAGGGAAAAGAAGGATACGTACTATTCTAGATCTCAGGAGATAACCAACAAAAAGTACAACGTTGTACACTACAGCCTAAAATGTATTCACTGGTAAAGGGCTCCTCAGGCAATCCAATGATACCAGTGAAAGCAGCCTCTCTATAGCAATGAATATGCAAAAGAAGAGCCCGTGGAGCAAAACACAGGACTAGCCAGACATCCCTCTGGGAAGGACCCAGCCAAGGAGCAGCTCCTGTTAGGAAACCACCAAAACCACCATATTAAGTGGCCTATAAGTCAATGTAATGACAAGGGATAAACCAAGGCTAGGTAACCATCCACATACAGCTGTTTCGGGGTGTTGCCCCTCATCAGTGTGGAGCAGGATTCTGGCTTGGTGAGAGCAATGCCTAGTAGAGCCGTAAGAGAAACAGATTGCTGAACTCAGGGAGACCAGCCAAACGACAACACTGCCGGCGAAAGCGCTCAATGCAGTGAAGTCCTAGGTGCATTGCCCCCTGGGAAACATGAATATGCAAAAGAGGAGCCCGTGGAGCCTCATTGAAGAGTCTCAAAACACAGGACTAGCCAGATATCCCTTCGGGAAGGACCCAGCCAAGGAGCAGCTCCTGTTAGGAAACCACCAAAACCACCATATTAAGTGGCCCTATAAGTCAATGTAATGACAAGGGATAAACCAAGGCTAGGTAACCATCCACATACAGCTGTTTCAGGGTGTTGCCCCTCATCAGTGTGGAGCAGGATTCTGGCTTGGTGGGAGCAATGCCTAGTTCAGCAATCTGTTTCTCTTATGTCTCTATAGCAATGGCTCACCTGTTGTCTTTGTGAATAAGCACAATCACATTTTCAGTGCCTTGTAATAGTCATGACACTTATATCATCATTTGCTTTATGAGATTTTGTTTTATTTGGTCTAGCGCCCCACCATAATACAGAGTTCAGTCTGAGAATTTTTTAACAGCCAACCTAAAAGGGAACCAATCAGCCCAATTGGGCTTGTATGGTTCCCTGGAGCGCTGTAAGCCCGCGAAACGTACCGGCGTATCGGTCGCGGCAGCTGCAAAGGCTTTGTACCAGAGAAAAAGAAGTTCTATTACCTGAGCATGGAGGGGATGATTGACAGGCAGAGAGGCTGGTGACTGGCCTCTCTGCCTGTCACTCATCCCCTCCGAGCACGCTGATAGGCTGAGAGCGTTGACTAGACATGGGCGGGGAACCGCACAGACGACTACCTCTCCGTCTCTACCTGCCGCGTTCTCAGGTAATAAAACTTGTCTTTCTCCAGTATAAAGCAGCCGCAGCCATGGCAGGTACGTGCCGCGGGCTGCTAAGGAGCTTTATACACTGCTCCAGGGAACCATATCAGCCCAATTGGGCTGATTAGTTCCCTTTAAAGAAGCACTCCCTATTTATTTGTTTTATGCCTATATAATGCACCATCAATATAACTAGCCGTGCAATGTAATTGGTTTCATCCCAGCTCTGCTGCATTGATAATTATAAAATCATTATAACTCTAATAGGAGTTTTTGCCCTCCCTCTGTAAAAAACTTGTGTTGAACAGTCAATGTAACCTCATCATACAGGAAGTTCTGCTGGCTGAGATGGTACACCCATTGAGAGCACAGAAACACATGTAACTTCCAGGAGGTCACCTTGAGATCACATGGCCTACCTGATGGAACATTTTAATGAAGGCATACAGATTGTAAATTCTAAATAAACCTAAGAGATGTAGTATTAGGCATTCTAATACTTTTCCTGCCTCCATACTTGAGTCCTGACATTTACCACTGGAGGTTTCTATGACTAACAAAATGGCCTTTTCTTTGTAAACAAAGAAAATACAGAGTCACCTCCATTGCTTCATTGTGAAGTTCCTTGTAGAAGAAAATAATGTCTCCTGTATTACCTGGTTTATAGTCTTCTCCATTTGCACCAAGCCCAGATTTGGCAGCGTATTCTTTATAAACTCCACAATAGACTCAAGATTTTCTTGTTGCAAAATTAAGGGCTTGTGACTGCCTAGCAAACTCAGAGCCACTTTAAAGATGACTTCCGATCCCTGAAGATAAAGCATATCTACAAAAAAAAAAAGTCAAAATATATAATCAGTTTTATGAGACTGAAACCTCAGGAGTCATAGCAGCCAAGACAAACATTGGACAAGTTTTTTTTATTATTCACAATTCTGTCTTGCCTTGTGGCAGAGTAACAATCACACTGAGCCTATTCATGTTAAAGCTTTACATATGTCCAACCACTGCCAGTTTAGCACGCGTCTGATCTTTTCTTTATGCTATAACAGCTTAAAGGAGTTGGCCTACTTACAGCATGTATTACCAACTTACAGCAGAGATATGTTTGGGATAACTGAGGGGGTCTCACCATTAGTAAGGGCCCTATTCCACCGGACGATTATCGTTCAGATTATCGTTAAATCGTTCAAATTTAAACGATAATCGTTCGGTTGAAATGCAGTTAACGATTAACGACCGAACGAGAAATCGTTGACCGCTTTATAAGACCTGGTCCTATTTTTATCCTTGCTCGTTCACTAAACGTTCGCAAATCATTCGCATTGAATAAGACATCGTTCGGTCGTTCGCAATAGATACGAAAGCAATAGCGAAGAAATAGCGAAGAAAAACGATCGCAATTATGATCATAAGTAACGATTATCGTTCCATGGAAATGAGTGAACGTTTTCAGGTCTTTCGCAATAGCGGTCGTTTGAGATCGTTAATCGTTAACGATTATGCGAACGATAATCGTCCGGTGGAATAGGGCCCTAACCTGATCAAAAGATCATAAGCGCCCCTTGTGCATGGGCTGGTAGCGCGCCTGCGAGCCCACCACTATATGTATTGTCTATAACACAGCGAGCAATGACTGAGCTCTGTCCCCAGTTATTCCAGTCAGTACAATTGATGGTGGAAGGAGTGATGATCAACCAGACACACTACTATCCCCTATTGTGTAGATAGTATGGTCAAGGTAAGGAGTAGAGTTTAGCATTTACAAACTTTAACAAGATTTATTTAAAATACTAAGAGGTCTGCCACTTATTCAGTGGATGGTACAACCTAGGGCAGGGTTGCCAATACAGGGGTCACCTGCTGCCCCTAGTGCAGTAACAATACTAAAACAAAATGCAAGTCAATAACTTAAACCGTATTCTTCTGGTTAGGAGATCATGTTGTGTAGGCAGAATGTTTACTCTTGACCTTGGTGGAGAGTTGGTGTAAGATCTGCGGACTGTTCTGCGCCATTTATCAGAGATACACACTTTTACAAATATAACATTGTTCACAACTGAGTTGTCCTTTCTTGCACTCTTCTCTGGAAAAGTTCTTAGGTGTAGCACTTCCGTTACCTGCAGTTTGACCCCTAGCAAGGGAGTGCCTTTGTGTAGGCCAAAAGAGCACATTTAACATACTTGTACCTTCACACAATACAAATGTATGACATACTTCAGTAGGAACACCAATATTGCACTCTAGAAAGTACATAATAATTATGCAAACAAAAATTCTACTGGTTGAACAACTTTTCAACCTTAATATCTCACTGCGGAATTGGCTCAGATTAAAAGTGCTCAGAAATTAAGCGTCTCACATTTAAGAGAAATGGAATATGAAAACTTGTATTATAATGTAATCGTCATGTAAAAGTATTAGGCCACGTGCACACAACTTAAATTTTTATTAAACAACAGCCGTTATTTAATGACAGCTGCCGATCACATTGAACGCTATGGAATCCCAGCTGGGGTGTATAAAGTGTGTATGCATTCCATGCGGCCACACTGAAAACTGACAAGTCATTTTTGTGCGGCCGCTAATTATTGAACAGCGGCTGCACAAAATTGATTGTGTTGACAATGTAAAGTGTGGCTCCGGACGTACTTTACATTGTCTCCTGTGGTTAATTAGAGTGCGGGCATACCTGAATGTGGCCGCATTCCAGTTCGAAAGAAGTGATGTTCATCCGGCCAATACTGCAGTACCGGCTAGGCTGAACTTCACAGATAACGGCCTTTCTGTGACACGCTTACAGCGTGTGAACTTAGCCTTGTAGTTTACAAAATAGATAATCCACTGACAGTCGTAATATCAACCAAGAAAATTTACTTTATGTGTAAACCCTTCCCAATGCCAAGGTATTTCCATCTCGCCCTAATATCTTAACGCAAACATACCATCAGGTGCATTTGCTTTAAGTGTTACACATGAAAGGAATGGTGTCGGTACGGGGATGCTGGTGCCATGGTCCTTTTTTTCAACTATGGCCCATTTCCCACGCACAGTGCCAGTCTGTTGTTGAGTATCAACCTGGGCTGAAGCACTGGAGGTTACCGAGCATCGACCCTGCCCCTCTATGATGCGGCTCCATTGATTCTAATGGAGCCGCATCACAGAGGGGAGAAGTAGTATGCACTACGACTGCAAGCCCTAGAACAGGGATGGGGAACCTTCGGTCCTCCAGCTGTTGCAAAACTACAATTACCATCACGCCTGAACAGCCAAAGCTAAAGCTTTGGCTGCCCGGGCATGATGGGAATTGTAGTTTTGCAACAGTTGGAGGGCCGAAAGTTCCCCATCCCTGCACTTGAGGAACACTTTGGACAACAAATGAGCCCTATTGATCATATTAGGGAAACAAACGTTAATACTTTAACAGCATCCACTGTACGGCCGCAATCTCAATAAGCAACAATGCATTGAACAGCGCTAAAGAAAAAACGATAAAGAAGAAGCGCTAAAGAAAACAGCGCTAAGAGCACATTGCATCTGTACTAAGTCCAACACAGTTCCTACTAATCCATTTCAGTCTTCTCCCTACCCCCCCCCCCCCCCCCAAAGGTAATCTACTCTGCTATTGTTAATCAAGCAATCCACACACATATCACTTAAAAGCCACATAACCATAAGTGTTTTATGAAAGAAACATTTGTTATTCTAGGACTAAAAGCGCATAGAAAGACAAACCTCTGTGGGTAAGGAGCATCACTTCTCACAGCTACAAATATTAACAAGCAAGGACCTGCTCACACCTGTCAGATTAGACATGGGTTTTGGTACAGATTTTATATCCACATGATATTTGGTTTTACTGCAACTGTTAACGATAGCGATGGTCTGTTGCCTGTTTCTCCATGGAGGAGATGGAACATTCATAGCTAAACAATTACTCCATATGTATTGATCAGGATAAGAAGTGGGAAGTGCACAGTGATGCTATATTGTTCTCTAGAACTCAGTCAAGCGTTACCATTTTATTCCTTGCAGACTGATAAATGCATTAAAGTCATAAAGACACACAAGACTACTAGATAGCTAGCGGATCTCACTATAAGAGCCAATGAATAGAGATGAGCGCAACTTGAGCATGCTTGAGTCCGATTGGCGGAAGTTGGATGAAGCGCTAGGCCATCTGAGAAAACATGGATACAGCCTATAGCTTATGTATTCATGTTTTCCCAGGCTGCATCCAACTTCTTTGCCCTTCGGTACTTAATTGCCAAACGATCCGATTTAAGCATGCTGGAGTTGCGCTCCTCTCTACTAATAAAGGTTTTTTTTTTTCACTTAGGCCACCCTTTTTGAGAGAGTGTGCAACAGTTTAAGTGGTGCAATAGTGTGTCAAAGTGTGCAAGAACTGCCAGTAATGTACGATAATCACAAATCTCCATCTAGTAACAGTACACAGGTCACAAACATATATACAAATCTAACAGTGCCCCAGATGCACCCATCAATGTGTTAAATTCCCATCCCAAATTCTGTCATCTCTTTCATCATCATGTCCGTGAAGAGTAATAAAACATACAAGCCATACTGCTTACACAACTTACCAAAGACTCTGGCCACAAAACCTAGAGGGAATTGAGATGCAAACATGGTAAGAAACCAAGGTGCAGCATACAGACTAGGCCCGATCTCATACTCTTCTAGGTGGTTGTACAAATCTCTGTGGTAATCGTGAAGCAACCGAGAAAGTTGGTACATCTGGATCTAAGAAAGAGACAAGAAGAGAGAGGTCACATTTCACCATACAAGAGGTTTTCTTAGGATGATACTGAATAGGTTACATTTGTATTCTCAGATGAATTACAATGGAAATTCTCTTTCTAACAATCTGTCATAATGCGTAGCAGTCAGTCATCACGTCTGCGTAACTCCAAAGAAGACATTCAGAAAATAAATAGAACCAAGCAAAATGACAATATACAACACATCTTAAAAAATCTTAGCTTTTTTACAAGTTGTTACATAAGCTTAAGTACAATACTCTGTATTTACAGCCAGACATATCTGGCAATTTGGAAAGAGGAAAAATTATTCCCATATAAAAGCTGAACATAAAACAATGGGATTTCCCATCTGATCATCAATTAGGGACCTTTTACACCGACCGAGAATTGGCAGAAATACATGCCCATAAATCGGTCCAGGTAAAAGGGCAAGCGGAAAATTGTGTGTTCATCTGCTGATTTTTGTCAGCATCTTTTGTGTGTTCGATGAACATGAACGATCCAGCTGCACCACTGAATGAATGACGATCATCTGACCTCTTGGATCTTTGCCCCGGTGATCTCCAGAATGAGGCTCCCAACTCTCCCCACTGTATGGGACCAGTGGGTCAGTACACACTCCCATGAATTGTCTATGGGAGCAACGGAGATACCCAACTCATGTACTCTGGTATCTTCAGCTTCCCATAGACAATGCAATGAGTGCATGCCACTCCACCATTTCATGCATCAGGAAGAGCCGGGGCTCTGCTCTGCAGATTGTGGGTGGGCTCAGAGCCTGGATCACCTGCGATAAGACACAAGGGGTAGGTTTTCAGGGCCGGACTACCCTTTTAACTAGGGGGTGCCAGCAAGCACTAAGCTCTCCGTAGCAGTTCCATAGACAATTAATGGAATGGTAGCACACAAGACCACTTCTGCAACTGAAAATTTGCTCCATACTTGCAATAAGGTCACATATGTTCAGTAATAATGCTTTACTATGAAGTGTCCCTTTAAACCAGGTCCGGTTGAAATTTTGCAAGTTAATGTGAATATTTCAGACTACTCTTGGTACCTGTAAGGTGACCATGTCAGGTCGGTACTGTTTCCTTAAGCCCATGTCATACATCAGAAACTTCAGCAATTTAAAGGCATCCTCTTCACTCATGTGTAGCAGCAGAACTCCAGCCACGAAGCTCAGACCTTGGCAGTAACCCACTTCAGGATCGAGCAAGGAATAGGCCTTTAGTATGTTGTAGAGTGACAGCTGTCCTGCTCCCAGCTGGGCCGAAAAGTATGGGTGTGTTGGGAAGGTACGTCCTATGAAAACAATAGAGGTAAGCAACTCACATAGATTTACTTGAACCTTCCTATTAGGGTAGGTCAAACAAAAATAACAATCTTTTAAAGCGGTTTTATCTTCTTAAGTAAACTTTCAACACCAGTTCCTAGGTAAATAGCATGAAATCAACCTATGAATTATGTAGTGAAGTGGTGAAAGAGCGACACTTCATAAGGTTCACTGCCGCACATCAGATAAAGGAATACTAAAATAGCCCCGCGCTATCTTTACACCCTGCCAAATCAGGTAATACACTGATCATTTACTATATGGTCTTGGTAAAGGGAAGAATGGATTTGCAAATACTTTAATATAAGATTCCACAGTGACACCCAATGGCGAGCAGAATGTTTACTTCTCACCCATTGATAAAATTGTACCTTTTACCCTTTAACCACATACACATGAGTATTTCAGTATCAGTATCCGCAGTAGTTAAGTGCTGCGGAATCTGTTGGCGCTATACAAATATTATTATTATTATGATCAGATCCATTTTATAAAACATGTATATGGTCTATTAATAGAAAAAAATCACATTGACCGAGCTTTGTCAGTCTGTTAGACATTATGTTACTGGAGGTTTTCTGCAACATGCTTATGACCAGGTGTATTCGTGACCATGTCCTATGTGATAACTCTCCGTATGTTGCCCTCCCCTCTTCCTTTCTGTATCCCCATTTAACCTTTCAATAAAATGGAATGGAAAAAAAAAATAAATAAAAAAAAAAAAAATCACATTATTCATAGAACATCAATAGCTTATAAATCTTCCTGGAAATGTACTTTCTATCGATTGAGCACAAATGTAGTGCACAAATACTGTCATCACTGCTAGTTTGTAGCAGCACAGATTACATATATATGACATCCTTATAATAAACCTTAGATGTCCTATGTCCTCATAATTCTTATGGCATGGTGCAGTTTGGACCCATGTTAAGAGGGTTCTCCACTTAGGAGATAAGAAAAACAAGGATGAGGGTAAGAATCCACATTTTCCCTGCGGGGACGATGAGCTGTAATCTGTAAGTAAGTGTTTAATTTCCCCGCAGTGACATCACATAGGAAATTAAAGTTGCCTTTAACAACCAATCTGATGACACTTTTCATACCTCAAAGATTCTTTGGAAAATGAAAGGTGGAATCTGATTGGTTGCTAGGGGCAACTGAGCCAGTTTCACTTTACACCATGTTTGATAAATTACCCCCATGTTTGTAAACACCTACTTTTGAACCAACTACTTTTTTGAAACAACTACTTTTGTGTGCATATATATATATATATATATATATATATATATATATATATATATATATATACACACATACACACACACACACACACACACACACATACATACACACACAGTATATATATATATATTACATTACACTTTACCATGTCTGATACTGATAATTCTCCCCCTTCATAACCCTATTACACATACTGTCCAGCTACTTTTGGACCACCCTGTATATATACTTTTTTTTTTTTACATTTTTATTCTGACTGCCAGCAGTAGGGGATGGTCCCTCTGCTGCCACCATTGGCTGTGTCAGGAACTGCTGAAGCCCTGGTATCTGCACAGTTCGGCCACAATTACATGTCGCGTAGATTAGATATGGTTGCATGCAGCCCTGAACTTCCCAGCACATCCATTGGTGTATTGTAAATGCAGAACACGAGATGCAACATTCTTCTAGAAAACAATATTCACAAGGATTTGCAAGAAATATTCCTCATGAAATCCAACAGGTTGTGATGCCCTGTGTTCTGATCCCTATAGCCAGGTTTAACTGTGTCAGCAATTAGATTCATGCTACATTAGTTCACTTGCATTAACACATGTGGGCACCCATGACCCTGTCACAGATTCAGTTTTTTCCTTGCTTACACCACATTTGGTGGCATAAATGGGAATCCTGCTTACAACTCATCTACTTCAAAAAACAGACTATTTTGGCTATGTCCCCACACAGTATTTTTGCTCAGTATTTTGAAACCAAAACCAGGAGTGGATTGAAAACACAGAAAGGCTATGTTCACACACTGTAGAAATTGAGTGGATGGCCGTCATTTAAGGGCAAATAACTGCTATTAATGTAAAACAACGGACATTGTTTTACAATAACAGCGGTTATTTGCCATTAAATGGCGACCATCCACGACCAAATACTGAGCAAAAATACTGTGTGGGAACAAAGCCTAAAGTGTATGAACCATCAGGTTCATCACTTTGTTTAGTTTTTTTACATGAATGGATCAGTGCCAGTCTATTCCTGTGCACCAGCCCAGCATGAAGGGAAAAATACAGGACATGTCTTAGTACGGGCGGTAATTGCATCACAGATTCACCCATAGAAGTCTATGGAAGCATCCATAATTTTTGCAGATGTGTAATTTCACTATCACCCTCCCATTTATTGCAGATCCACGAAAAAAAAACGAATTATGGATGCACTACAGAACACTTTATAAAACCAATAAAATAGAGCAATTTCTCAGCTCCAGATCTCAAATTCTCAAATAGCCCCAAAAGGTCATGATCTGAGGATATCCCTGTGGTGATACTGGAAACCCTTAAAACATTACCTGTTTGGGGGTCTTTATGACTAGAGTTAAGACATTAGAATAGAGGAATATGGGGGGGGGGGTGCAGCTGCAGTTTCTTACAGTTTTAGCACAAAAAGACAAGAACTGGTCAGCCCATACAACCCAGTCCTGACATCACACCGTTGATAAAGAAAGTCATGGAAACCAACATCGGGTGTCTAGGAGTTGTGCCACTACTTTTAGGAATGACCTGTATAATCAGCCAAGTTATATTTATCCAGGTTATCTTCTGGCCAGCTGTAGTTCTAGAGAACTGAACATTAGTTTTGCCTTAGACATTGTATACATAACAGATTCTAACTGATATCTCAGGGTTAAATGTCTTAAACACTATTGACATGTAAATTCTTGTTGGGTGCCACTTTAAAGACTTGATGGTGTAAGCGCACGATAGAAACGTGTAGCTACATTTTCTTTAAGGTGGTGGTAGGGGACAAAACAAACCGAGGGCTGGGCCCCCGGATCGATGCGTGAATGATTATCTGGTATTAAGCGTGCTGGGACTTGCTTCTGTAAGTGAAATCATTACTGTCCTGACACTTCCCAAGAACAAGGGGGCACTTGGATACCGGAATGGAGGGAAGGGGGCAGAAACGGTTATTGACAGGCAACATACCAGAGAGTATAGGACTGGAAGTATAAGCAAGCAGATTCTTGAATGCGTTCTCCCATTTATCTCAGCACAGACGTGAAGCACAGGACAGGGAAGGGTTCTTGTAAAGGTAAATGAAGCGTTGCTTACAGCAGCCCTTTTAGTAAACACTACCCCACCCTTGGGTCTCAGGAATGCTGCAACAGTAATGCCATTACAATCTAAGATTACAGTGCTTCTCACTCCAACAAAGCCTCAGATCAAAGCAGCGCAATGCAATGTAACACAGATCCATATGAAGCCCATCATATTCTATATGATAATATTTCATATCAGTGGGAATAGGAGGTCTATGGCGTGTGAAAGCAGCAGAAAAACACAAATCATTATCTCTTCTGGGTTGTGAAAATATTCTTGTGTTTTTGGTTTGCAGGGCCTGAAACCACAACCTACCACAAACTTCTAAGAGAGCTCTCCTAGTATAGATGGTTATCACGGAGAACCCGGGTCATCACATTACTACGTAAACAAATAAAAAAAGAAATAAATCATTTTACAATAATTAAAAGTTCTGGGCATATTTTCTATTCATTACTATTCTGTATGTGAAATCATCATGTATTGTCTGAAACCGCTTGTATGCAATCCAATGAATAAAGCAAAAGAAGAAGGAGAGTCAAGATGAACGATTATCAGCAATAAGGAATAAAGAGGAAAATCTATCAGTTATTTAAAGCCAGAGTCAACCAGAGTGTGAGCACAACAGCAGCATTTCAGGGACCTGCTATCCAAACCACAGGCATTTACAGAGGCATTTACAGGCACAGGTCAGAGCATGCACAACACAGTTATCACAGTGCTAAAGCTGCTAGACAGACATGCTGCAAACATACTAGACAGAAGGTTCTACATGCTGCAATGTTTGGAAATTAAAGTGACCCCTATGACCCTGGTGAGTACCACTCTCAGTCATCTAAAGACAGGGCACGGTCATAAAAAAATAATTAATTGAAATAATAAATAATTGAAACTGAACCAAACAAAACTGCCAATATGTCCTGCTAACACAAACTAGCCAAGAGAAGAGAGCACTTAGTGCATTCTCTCCCAGGTCTAAATCACATGACCAAGGCGAAATCACAATGAGGTTTATGAGGCCATCTCGCTCCTCTTCCCGCTCTTTCTGCGTCAGGGTCTGAACACTCAAACCACGACTAATAAAAACTTTTTGCCAGATATGCTCAAATTGATATCTTTTTTTAAAAATCCAAATTTTAAATACCACATTGTAAACTTCTCCTTCAGGGAAGTTTTATTGCCCCCTTATGAGTGCCTCTTTCTCTGGTGGATCCAACACATTTGTTTAGTCCAGTTTCTCTTTTAAAGGGGTATTTCGGAGAAAAAAAATATTCTGATCAACTGGTATCAGAAAGTTATACAGCACTGTAAATAACTTCCATTCAAAAATCTCAAGTCTACCAGTACTTATCAGCTGCTGTATGTCTTGCAGCAAGTGGTGTATTCTTTCCAGTCTGACACAGTGCTCTCTGCTGCCACCTATGTCCGTGACTGGCCAAAGCAAGCAGTAGCAAATCTCCATAGAGAACCTTTCCTGCTCTGTGTAATAAGGCCCATAGTGCGTAGAGCACAAGTGTCAAACTAGCTTTAGCTGTTCAGGCATAATGGGAATTGTACAGCAGCCTAAGGGCTTCAAGTCTGATACCACTGATCCAGAAGACTGAAGAAGACAAGAAGCTGTAATATGCCTTAACGTTACAATCAGAGGTAAGACAAAGGGCAGAAGCAGAACTTTCAGCTCCTGGACCCCAGGCCTATCATGTGTCATTTATAATACTAATGTCTGTATGTGGCAGAGGGGCCCGGGGCTGACTCAAGAAAAGACATTTATGGTGCGTCCACACCTACAGGATCTGCAGCTGATTTTCTGCAGCAGATTTCATTTAAATAACTGAACACAGCATCAAATCTGCTGTAGATCTGCTGCAGATCCTGTAGGTGTGAACGCACCCTTAGAGAGTATTTCATATGGTAGGATTTTTGACTAGAACTGACAGATGAATCATTGTAAGATTTCCAGAACTACTGAAAGATGCCTATTGTACAATATGCAGGATACAGAAGTATGGAATGACATGTATGCAAACAGAAGGAGTGACAAATGGGTCTAAATTTATATACTTTGGTAAATATCCAATTCACAGGTTCCTAAAATTGGTTATAGAGATGAGCGAGTAGTGATATATTCGAATTTTCAAATATCAAGTCGACTAGACCCTGATCCTCGACTATTCGATCGAATATCGAATTCCATTAAAGTGTATGGGAGAAAAATGCTTGACACTTGGAAATCAAAATTCAACCACTTGGAGGTCACCAAGACTACAATAACAAGTCAGGAAATTATGCCAACACGTCTGTAATGCAACTGGGACAGCAGGGGAAGCATGCCTGGGTGCATCTAACACATCAAAGTTACAGTATAACGCCACTATCATAGCCTATCAACTATACACTCCAAAAACACAATATAACCTCTATGTAAAGTGGAAAAAATACATGGAAACCTTCTTTCCTTTAAAGTAGTATGGACAGAAAGCCACATTTTAAAGTCAAAGAAACATTTTCATGCACCCCTTTAAATCACGTTGCCTATGACAACCAGATGGCATAGGCAAGGGGGAAATCACACAGCATCCACCCCTAACTGGCATTGTGTGTGATGCAGTCAGACATGTCCTCTTTAAAATTTCAAAGTCGTCTGCCACTTCCATATGCCCTTATTACACATAAGAAAGTGTCTCATGGCACACAAACAGTATACAGCCGTATACCCTCTCTATGACATATAGAATGCCCTACAGCAGGCAACAGGCGTTCGACTTTATTACGTGACGCACAGTATGCACAAGCGAATACCTGATTGTCTCTCTCTCTCTCCCTCTCTAGCTCCAAGTCTCATCTGAAAACTAATTTCAAATCCACTATCTGATTACTGTAAAGGTCACATGGTTTAGCAAGCCAATGAATGCAGATGCTTTTTTTTCACTGCCTGTGTGCTCCTAGTGCCTGTCCCTGTTGAGTATTTCAAATAGTGTACTATTCGAGTAGTACTCGCTCATCTCTAATTTGTTATAATCTGCATTATGCTGTTGTTGTTTTTTTTATGTCATTCTCCCATGCCATTTGTAGCTATTACATTTACAGACATCGAAAACTGCCCAATACAGCTTTGGATAGATTAGAGAGAGATCTAAATGGTCTAAAGATTGTATTTACCAAAATCATTACTACCGCTTGTTTATTCCTATACATTCTACCAATGCTATCTGCAGACAATGGTCACTTATATGCTGGAAAAGCAAATACCTGAACACTAGTGAAATATACAGTAAGGGTGCCTTTACATACAGTGGATTTCATGCTGCAAATTCGTAGCAAAATCCGCTGCGGATCAGTCCACTGCCCCGCCGCAGCCACTGATTGGCTGAGCGGGACGTCCAGCCGGAAACCCCAGAAGCAAGTCGGAGCAGGAAGGAGGAGATGTATGCTCCGGCCACTGGGGGGTTAACATACATACACGCAGCGGGATGTCAATCCGGCTGCGAGTACGTATTCTCATTGGGATGAACAGGCACTGGATCCACAGCTGATTTCCCAGCAAATTCGCAGCGTGAAATCTGCTGCGGATCCGATGCGTGTGAGGGCACCCTAAAGCAAAGCATAAAAACAAATCCATGTCCTTCTTTAATACTTTGCAAACAAACACCAAGAAAACTGCTTACCTGCTCAATCTTCCAGTATCCAGACACATAAACCGCCTAGTTCATGCTCCTGGATACAGGCAGATTGAGCAGGTAAGCAGTTTCCTTCGTTATTTTAAAGTATACGTTTGCTGAAACAGATCTCTGCTTTGAATGAGTTACCTATACCTGGTTAGTCCCTGGTTGTTGCCTGCACTTTACCTGACTGCTTGTATCGGATGGATATGTTGCATAATGATGCTACCATATAATTTATGGATAATTATTGTTGAACAGAGCCTTGGAACACTGCTCAGCTCACCAACTACATAGGCTTGTGGGATGGGCAATAACTGTTACCTTGGCCGTATTTCCTAATTTAGGCCATATTCACAAAGCTATGATACAGTGATGGATCTAAACTCTGATTGTCCATGTGAAAAGCCAAAGAGGTGTGGCTGTAATAATAAAGTGCCCCGGGCTGCTATCCACCCTCTCTGTACCTCCTTCTATGATTGACAGGCAGAGGTGCTGTGCATCTTTATTGAGATGCATGGACGGTGAGTCATTAAAGCCACCACTGGAGTCGATGTAGATGCACGGTACCTCTGTCCGTCAATCATAGATGGAGGGGCAGTGATTACGAGGGGAGAGAGGTGTTGTAGCTTTGGGCACTTCAGTGCCACAGCTACACCTCTTTGTCTCTTCACACAGACAAAAAAAGTTTGTTTTAGTGTACAAGTCAGGGAAGACCAATATGCAGGCCTCATTACTGACTTCTTTAGCAGATTCATAGTGATTTTCCTGCTGGCAGATTCCCTTTAAGTGGTGACTGATAGAAACACACTGACTGTCAAGCTTTCCAACCCAAATGGAAAAGGTGGGTTTAGATTTTATTTGTGAAAAGAACAAAACACACAAAAATGTTTTTTATCCTTAATAGAAATTTAAAAAAATAAAATGTTTTACAAAACTTACCCAGATCAATAAGTATGGCATGTTGTTGAGTGGTCAGCTGCTTAAGTAGCTCTTTATAGGGAACATCTTTTACTGGGCTTCTGCTCAGCATCTGATGTCTCAATTCATACTGTTCTGCTAAAAATTTCCAGATTTCTCCTCGATGATGGCGAGGGACACCTAATAATAAAGGATTTAGATTTAGTTAACCCTTTCTGTTCTTAAAGTGACTCTGTACCCACAATCTGACCCCCCCCCCCCCCAAACCACTTGTACCTTCAGATAGCTGCTTTTAATCCAAGATCTGTCCTAGGGTCCATTCGGCAGGTGATGCAGTAATTGTCCTAAAAAACAACTTTTAAACTTGCAGCCCGTGCCAAACGGGAGTATCTGTGCCCTAACTTTGCACCACCCCTCCGTCCCTCCACCCCACCCTCTTAATCTGCCTGGAGAATTCCTAATGATGGTCTCCTATTCGTCAGCTGTGTGAATACTGAACATGGGCTGGATCGTTAAGCACCTGCGCAATGTTCAGCATAGAAAAAATGTTCCAGTGGCTGTGGCATTCCTAATGATGAAGAGGGATAGGATGGTGCAAAGTTAGAGCACAGATACTCCCGTTTGGCACAGGCTGCAAGTTTAAAAGTAGGTTTTTTTAGGACAATAACTGCATCACCTGCCGAACGTACCCCAGGACAGATCTTGGATTAAAAGCAGCTATCCGAAGGTACAAGTGGTTTGGGGGGTCAGATTGTAAATACAGAGTCGCTTTAATTGTTTTAAAAGCTGTAGTAATGGTGACAAACTGGTTTTTTAGATTTAAAGTGACTCTGTACCCACAATCTGACCCCCCAAACCGCTTGTACAGTCCTATAGCTTCTATAAACTTTTAAACCTGCAGCCCTCAGTCAAATTGGCGTGGCGTAGAGTGTGTGCCCAAGCCTTGCACCACCCCTCCGTCCCTCCTCCCCGCTCTCGACATTATTAGGAATGCCCTGGGCAGGAGTTCTCCTATTCATCACCTGTGTGAACACTGCACAGGTGCTGGATCATTAACGATCTTAATGGTAGGGAGGGTGGGGAGGAGGGACGGAGAGGCGGTGCAAGGCTTGGGCACACATACTCTAGGCCACGCCAATTTGACACAGGGCTGCAAGTTTAAAAGTTATTTTTAGGGCAATAACTGCATCACCTGCCGAACGGACACCAGGACAGATCTTGGATTAAAAGCAGCTATCCGAAGGTACAAGTGGTTTGGGGGGGGGGGGGATTAGATTGTGGGTACAGAGTCACTTTAAGACTAATGGGTGCATACTATATATAAACCTCTGTCACAGAACATCTGCTGAATGTGCATGCAAAGTTTAATCCTTTTTTTTTTTTAAATGACTACAGCAATTCGCCAATGCTGGCTGCTAAAAAACATAAGCCAGATATTTCCTGGTAATCAGTAAAAGTGGCCATACACCTTATATAATATGATATATATCACATACATCCCAGCTGAACAATTATTTGATCATTAGTCAACTCCCCAGCCCTCCCCATATAAAGGAACATGTGACATGGCAGAGTGTTCCTGTATTCTCTATGGGGAGGGAAGGTTAAGCTGCAGCCACCACCATCTTTAAGTAGACAGTGGAGCCCCATACTTCAGCGGCAGGTACAGCCCACTACAGTATAAGGTGTATGGGGACCTTTAAAGAATTTCAAATTCTGTACACATAGGGTGAAATTTATCGAAGGATGGAAAAAAAAATATACACTGGTGTAAAGAGTGCACAGCAACCAATTACAGCTTCTCTCTCATTTTACCAGAGCTGAAAGCTGAGCTGTGATTGGTTGCTGTGGGCAGTTTACACCTGTGTATATTTTACACCCTTTGATGAATCTCCAAAATAGACTTTGTAGGATTTTTTTAGGCATTTCTGATAACCATGCATACACTGTTAATAAGGTCAAAATATTGTAAAACAACCAAGTTGAATGTCTAAAGCCGCATATTGATCACATTCTTACAATTTATGACATTTCTGGATAACATTTTTAGTTAATACTTATGTTTCTTTCTACAGTTGCAGCAATACACTTTACTGCCCAGCAGGCATGTCACATGATTACCTTGACCAACAGCAGCATGAATCTTTTCCATATCGGCCTTAATTTTTGCTCTTCCAGGGGTGTTCAGCATTTTTTCCCACACCAGTGTCACATCTTTGAGACATGGAGTGATTTCTTCATAGTCAAGCTTCAGGCGCTTATTTTGCAAGTCATTTTCTGATGCTTTGTCAATGCATGAAAGGGAAAAACAAACAAATCAGTGAAGTTAATGAATTTCAAAGTCAATCTACAGCTCTAACTTGACAAGAAAAAGTAAAGAAACAAAAAGTTAAAAAAATTTAAATAAACATGCAATTCAATTTTAATATAAATAAATCCTTTATGGTGAATTCTATTTTTTTTATCTTTGAATTCTAATATTTAAAAATGTGAACTCCCATATAGTTCACACAGCAATATTTGGAGATTCTGAAGTCATTATCCAGAGTTAGCACAGTTTTTTGTTTTTTTTTTGCAAAAAAAGTAACACACACAACACCACCACCCCTTACCCTTAGGTTGTGTGTTGGTGTTACAATTCAACGTTTACTTCAAATCATTCACAAAAGAGTGGTGCTGTCTCTGGGAGAAAGCAGTCATGTTTTTCTGGACAAGTCTGGACAACTCCTTTAAATTCACTTTAAGGCTATGTTCCCACACAGTATTTTTGCTTAGTATCTTGGTCAGTATTTTGCAACCAAAACCAGGAGTGGGCTGAAAACACAGAAAGGCTATGTTCACACACTGTTGAAATTGAGTAAATGGCCATCATTTAATGGAAAATAACGTCAGTTGTTTTAAAATAACAGTCATTATTTGCCATTAAATGACAGCCATCCACTTAATTTTAACAGTGCGTTAACTTAGCATGTGTTTTCAGTCCACTCCTGGTTTTGGTTGCAAAATACTGTAGGGAAACATAACCTAAAGAGGACATGCTAGCTCCTTTTTTAGACTAAAGTATATGCAGGGCGTCTTTTAATCCGTCCCTCCAGTGCGGAGATACAATTTTAATGCAAAGTAGGAAATGAAGCCAATGGGGGTGTTCCTCTGGGATGCAAAAGCCCAGCAATATGCACCAAGCAATATTCTCTCCTAACGTCTTTATGCACACAAGTAAATGCCCAATCTTAAGAGTAACAGGCTGAATATAACTAGGCTTCTACAGCCCAGAAGAACACCTTATAGGCTTTACCTCAAAATTTGCATAAAATTATAAAGCTTGTATCTCGGTACCTGCAGAAACAGATTTAAATAAAAATGATATCTCCTGATTCAAGGTAAGAAGTCCTACTATACACTGCCTCTACTTTAAAACCATTAAAAAGTCACTACCAGATATTATTATAATAATTATTATTATAATAATAAGTTAATGTGTATCTTTCTCTTGGTACCCCCACTAATAAGCTGTCTGAAGGGCTGTGGCACTTTTACCATATCTAGGAAAAAGTATTGGGAAATTAAGGGGCTGTACCAATCTAAGGTTACATTCAGGCACATGAATGAGAAGGGAAGTTAATAGCTCTATATAGTAACATGGTTATATCTTATACAGTAAAAGATAACTTGAATTTCTATACCCCTAAAATGCAATGGTTTAAAGCGACTCTGTACCCACCATCTGACCCCCCCCCCCCCCCCCCCAAACCACTTGTACCTTTGGATAGCTGCTTTTAATCCAAGATCTGTCCTGGGGTCAGTTTAGCAGGTGTTGTCCTAAAAAACAACTTTTAAACTTGCAGCCCCGTGCCCAAAGGGAGTATCTGTGCCCTAACTTTGCACCACCCCTCCGTCCCTCCTCCCCACCCTCTTCATCATTAGGAATGCCACTGAAACATTTTCTCTATGCTGAACATTGCACAGGTGATTCATGATCCAGCCTATGTGCCGGGCTGACACAGCTGATGAATAGGAGACAATCTGCTTGGAGCATTCCTAATGAGGAGGGTGGGGAGGAGGGACAGAGAGGTTGTGCCAGCCTAATGCACACACAATCTAGGCCACGCCCGTTGGGCACGGGGCTGCCAGTTTAAAAGTAGTTTTTTAGGACAATGGCTGCATCACCTGCCAAGCGGACCCCAGGACAGATCTTGGATTAAAGCAGCTTTCCGAAGATACAAGCAGTTTGGGGTGGGGTCAGATTGTGGGTACAGAGTTGCTATAAGCGGATTAATAAAAGAATGATATCTTACATAGGTTGTCTTTTGCAAAGATTGTATATTTTGTGAAAAGCCTAATATGATAAAAAAGGGGTCTATCAGTAGTTGCCCCTCCATTCCTATTCATTTGAGTTATCCTGACTCAACATGTAATTAGATGGGTGGTGGATGGGCAGATAGATGATTGCGCTAGCAGGTTTTTTTTTTTATTATTATTATTTTAAGTTACTGATGACTGTTTGCACATGACATGACACATCCACTGTGAATAAACTATGCCCCAAGCTAATGCACTACCAGGAATTGTTCACAGCCAACTATTGTATTGCTGTCGTTTTTACACCTCAAAGAGATTGGCAGCAAGCTCTGACAGAAGAGAAAGAGATTAACGGCTGAAGGAAGGGAACATTGGTGGCCTCTGTGTATATCTTCATGATAAGTCAAAGAGAATGAGAGTCATTGATATGTGGGTGGCATCTCACTGTTCTTGTTACAGGTGGGCTACAAAAAACTGAAAAGGAAAGTCTTGCCTGTAATGTTACAGGACATCAAAATATTCTGAAAATACAACAAATTACAACACTAAATTAAAAAAATATGCATAGTTGGACTTCAGTGCGTAAGGCAGTGATAAGGGACACTTGGAGAGTGAAACAATTTAAAGTTGTACTATCAGCAGGTTAGATGACCTGATAGCCCCCTATAACACTGGGGACGCTAAGGAGGAAGGTTATGTGTCTTACCTTACTCCTCGGCGCTGGTCTGCACTGTTAGTCGAGGCAAACTCCACTCAGTGCTCCTAAGGGTGCTCCGGAGTGCAAAGTTTACCCCAACTAACAGCGTGGGACTGGCGCTGAGGAGGAAGGTAAGACATATAGCGTCGCCGCCACTATAGGGGGCTATTAGCAGGTTAGATTTGTCTCACATTAGATAGGCTCACATTCCTGTAAGGACAAGATGTCAGGTGTATAACAGGAGTACCACTATTTATAACCAGTTTTTCCTTCCATCAACTTAATCTCTAATAGAAAATTAGGAACGTACATGATTCAACAGTAATGCCCCAGATAAATAACATGTTTACACCAATTTGCCTATTTACCTTGTAACTTTTGGTTTTCCTTTTCCATCCTGAGAAGTAGAATCTGCTGAATAATGGCTTTTTTCCAAAGCTCCCTCAGTTCTTCTGGGGTGCGGTGTCTTATTGCTGAAACAGTACCAAATGGACCATCTTCACGTACAGGCTGCAGTGGAGACCTTGGAGGGATATCACCCACTTCTGAACGTTCTAAGAAAACAAAATACAATGCATCTCATCTCGTCCTAAGATCCTAAATAGTTTTCTGTTGAAGAAAACAGTAAATTATATAAAGCTGCATCCAACCTGCCCTTAGTACATACTGGAGGCCTCGGCCCAAGATAGAGGAGCCTGCTCAGTGCAGGATTCCAACGAGAACACTTTATTGTAGTGGATGGATTCAATGCTTTTAAAAAGTTTTTTTTTGTGATAAAACTCACAAATTATGTGTTTTTTGAGAAAACACTGTAGGGATCATTCACTTTTATGGATTTATGCATATTACTTTTTCTTAGTACTACATCATACAAAACTTTCAAAATAGAAAAGTTGGATGAAAGCCACAAAGTTCAGGAGCTGATGTTTCTCCTTAAGGGTACAAACACACACACCGTATATGCAGCAGATACGCAGCAGATTTGATGCTGTGTTCAGTTATATAGATCTAATCTGCTGCGTATCGCAGCAGTAAATACGCAGCGTATACGGTGTGTGTGTTTGTACCCTTAGATGGTCATAAAGCTTCAATAGCTGTCAGGCAAACATTAATATAGCTGCCAGCTGTTGCTCCCGATCCCCCTATACACTTTAAATCTCAGCCAAGCGATCATGTGTTCTACATGGAGAAAGGGGGGGGGGGGGAGAGAGAGAGGTGAACAACCGCTGGGATCAGTTCCTTGAAAACACTTTAATAAGCCAACAAAAAGATAGGAAAATATGAAGCACACAGCATTTTTTGGTTTCTCTCTTTTATACCTTTGTGCAGCGGGTTCAGAGAAGGACGTTTTAATTGTATAATGGAACTTTGGCTAAAGTGGTAGAAATTTCGACTAAAATTATGTTTGGGTTATATCCATAACCAGTTTTTCTTATTTTTTAAATTGAACGGGGGGGGGGGGGGGGGGGGAGAGAGAAAGAGGGCCCAGCACTTTGTGTAAAACCCTAAAGGATAGGGATAATGAAAGGTGCAGTGGATCTGCTCACCCTAGTGCCCCTTGGGCTTTGTGCGTATCACGTGTGTGTGTGTATTATATATATATATACACACACATATATACATACACACTATATATATATATATATATATATATATATATATATATAATATATATGTGTGTGTGTGTGTGTATATATATATATACACACACACACACACATATATATATATGTGTGTGTATATGTGTGTGTGTGTATATATATATATATATATATACACACACATACACACACACACATATACACATATATACACACACGTGTGTGTATATATGTGTGTGTGTGTATGTGTATAATAATATAATATATATATATATATATATATATATATATATATATATATATATATATATATATATATACCCCCACATAATATATACATATATACATATACACACACACACACACACACACACACACACACGGGATACTCCCTTGAAGGAGCCCATACAAGACAAGAAAAAGAAAAAGATAAAAAGGCATATAGTAATCACCAGCGCTCTCCAGATGAATGCCCACCAAAGCCAAGTAGTAGTAGTAAAGCTGGATGTTTATTCATACATTGCCCTGGCGGCACTACATAACTATTTACTTCAATTTCTCAGGTTTCATCAAATGTATTAATTTGTACAGTTCTTAACCATGAATATATTTATTTATAATGCCATGTTTTACTATTTTATACTTTACTACTGTTTTTCTATTTTACTGAATGTATTTTTTTTTATTTTACAGCAATATGTATTCCCTCCCCCTTGGGGGAGGAGCTTATTTGTTGGCGCCCTTTTGCCCTTTATAAACCTGTACCTTACTCCTGTATGACATGCACTGTTATCTGATGAAGGGAGTATACCTCCTGAAACACGTAATATTTGTGCTTTACAATAAACATCGAGCTTTACTACTACTTGGCTTTGGTGGACATTCATCCGGACAGCGCTGGTGATTAGTATATGCCTTTTTTTCCTTTTTCTTTGAATATAGACACTGCATTACAATACTTTTTATGTTACTTTGCCTGCCGTTCAGACCAAAAACAAGACATGAGGAAATTTTAAATCCTGGTGACCTGGAGGAAAGGGTGGGAGGCTGAGCTATGTGGTTAACAAACAAACGATTACTCAATTTAAGGAACACAACACTTGTTAATATTTAACAATGGTGCTACCTGCAATAGACAAGAAAGAGGCATAGCTCACGGGTCAAACTACACAATAAACACCATCATAGCTGTCTGCCTGGAACTGAGGAAAGTGCACACAGTGCAAACATACAATGGGTGAGAACTATGAATATTATATAAACAGAGGCGCGGCCAGACTCCTTGTTGGTTTTATACGATCTGTTCACTTATCTTCACTAAAACACAGATTTTTCTTGAGCTGACACAGTGGTGTCCTTGTCTGTGAGAAGACTCCATTGGCTGTAGATTGTCATCAACATAAATGATATGATAAACCACCCCAAAACTGTATAAAGGAGTGTCCTTCCAGTTGTGTTTCCTCTCATTCCTTTAATAATGTTATACTGTGTATAAATGGCAGCAGAAAAAAGGCACTAGCTCCGGCAAGACTGAGGCTATAGCCTTTAGGGAGAAGAGAGCATATATCTCCTAGTATTTTCAGATACAAAGCGGTAGTCTCTAATTGCCACACATTTTGTGGGGAGTGGGAGAAGAATTTGCACTTCAACCCTCTAATGCCTACTTAGGGTATGTCCCTCTGGAGGGGCAGGGGGAATCTTTTTTTAATACATACAATAAGCATATTTTTATTTAAAGCTGGAAACCCCTTTTACACAAAGTAAATTATCTTTAATAACTGCATCTATAAGAAATCTGCAAACACATACTTCCTGGGCTGTTAACATACATCCTGGTTCAGGGATGTACAGAGAGATTGCTGATCACCAGGTTGCAGGTGTTCCAGAGTAATCACATATTATGCACTGTAGTTCCAGAGTAATCACATTATGCACTGTAGTTCCAGAGTAATCACATATTATGTACTGGAGAACAAGTGTTGTGTCCCACCACAGGTGTTCCTTGTCTTTACACCCCTCGCAAAAGCCTGCACTTCAAAAGTATTAGTGGCGGTGAAGTATTACTTACTGTATGCCTAAGTCTTGCACAGGTGTAGCAGTTAAAGGGTTATTGTCTCTGATCTGTGCACCTATGAGAAGTCTTTCTCTTCTCTACCTCTCTTTTTCTTGCACCCTCTTCTCACCCACTCACAGCACATGTTACATATGCTGTAGGAAGTTGTCACGTGGGGAGAGGAAGTGTAGCCACACCTTTGGGGAGTCTTGCTCTGGATTCTGTAAAGGAAGGATGCAAACAAGAACGCTCCCTACAGCGGTCAAGCTGGGCCCTGGCTTATGCCAGGTCCCGTTAGAGGACTCACAACTAGTCAGTGTCCGGTGTAGTCTGAGGTGTGATCGTGAACAGATGCACATGGGAAGCAAGAGCACTCTCTTGAAAGCAGCCCTTCTATACACTACGCAGTGTTGAACGCACACTTAAGGCCCTATTCCACAGAACGATTATCGTTCATAAACTTGCTCCAACGACCGCTCGTTAACAAAAATCGCTTTGTGGAAGAGGTGTAAACGAGCGAACGACAAAGGCGAAATCTTTATATTGTCGTTCAAAATTGTTTTTCAGCATGTCGAAAAAAAATAGTTGGTCTTTGAAAGATAATACGCTAATCGGTTCGTAAAATTAGAAATCTGTGTCGTTCGTAAAAAGGTTTAAAAATAAGTAGGTGTGTTGTATGGTCATGATCATCCCGGCGAACGTTTTAAACGACCATGTAACGACCGCAAAATAATCGTTACACTACATATATCATTCACGTTCCCACGTGTGTTATGTGTTATCGTTCACTAACCAAAATTGTTTAGTGATCGTTAACGAGCGGTCGTTGGAGCGAGTTTATGAACGATAATCGTTCCGTGGAATAGGGCCTTTAGAGAGGACAAGTCAGGGATAATGCCAGCCCACGCAGAGAACCAGTCTAAAACACCTGGCTGAGCTATTCCCCGACCAACCACTACTGCAGTGGAGTCACACTTCACCATCTGACAAGTGACCGGTCGTGCCTCCCAGCGGGGCATCACCACACAAGAGCGTTGGCAGATGTTCTTAAAGGGAAGATCAGCTGTCACCCTATCTACATTTTAACCAATAAAGCGACAGGTTTACCATCAGTTTTTTGAGAAAAGAATTAAAAAAAAAATGGCTGCACTTCTAGTTGTCCCTGGTACGGAAAATGGGCAAAATTCTCTGCAGGTATTTAAAAAAAAAAAAAAAAAAAAAAACACCTGCATACAGGTATAACTTCTAGTTTATTATCACTGGGGTCATTCATATATTTGGGGAAGGAACCCTCTTTTAAAGAAAACCATGCAACCACCATTGTGAAAATCTTCCCACTTCAAGCACAGGATTTTATTGCTTTCACCTATGGAAGGAACTCTGACAACTGCAACTCAGACCTTTGATACTAAAATGATGCATTTCTAGTTATTGCTGGATGTACTTCATATTAAGAAGGGCTTAAAATATAAAAAATTATGAGCCTCAATTCACAGCCGATATAAGACATACATGGAAACTCATACCCAGGTTTGTGGGGTATCAACACTACCTGGTTGAGGAGCGACTGACATGCTCCCACACTTTTTGATTTGGCCTAACAGGAATACAACAGACAGGACAGAGTAGGAGGAATCACAAACAGCCACCAAATGAACATGGGGCCAGGAAGTGTCATGGTTGATGGTGCACCCAGGTTTTCCTCTAGAAAAGTCTCAGGGAAACCAAGCACTTAATGATTTTTACTAAAGGAAGGGGATCCCTCTAAGCCCATAAGCAACCCAGTAAAATGAGAACATGGTGTGAGATCAGTGAGCAATAGCTATTGTTTATACCTCTGTTGTCTATATACTAGTGTCCCCTGTCACTGTACTCCTGTCTGTGTTATGATTGGGATTATTTTAGAATATAATATAGATAGTAAAATGGAAAACAAAAACCACCCCAAATTCTTAAAAATACATTTACCATAATACAATTGAAACGATAGTTCATTTTCTGGTTACACATTCCCTTGAAAGTAGATTTATCAGCTTTATATGCTGCCTGTATTCCTAGTAGCCTAATGGGCATATAAAACCTAAAAGGGGTGCACCAGCGAAAATCTTTTTTCTTTTCAAATCAGCTACTTTCAGAACGTTATATAGATTTGTAATTTACTTACAAATTTACTTAATTTATTTAAAAATCTCACGTCTTCCAGTACTTATCAGCTGCTGTATGTCCTGCAGGAAATTGTGTTTTCTTTTCAGTCTGACACAGTGCTGCAATCTCTGTCCGAGACAGGAACTGTCCAGAGCAGGAGAGGTTTTCTATAGGAATTTGCTTCTGCTCTGGACAGTTTCTGTCTCAGCCAGAGATGTCAGCAGAGAGCACTGTGTCAGACTGATAAGAAAATATTTCCTGCAGGACATACAACAGCTGATAAGTATGGGAAGACTTTAGATTTTTAAATAGAAGTAAATTACAAATCTATATAACTTTCTGAAACCAGTTGATTTGAAAGAAAACTATTTTCACTAGATAATCCTTTTATTAAAAAAAAGAAAAAAAAAGTTTAAGAAAGGAGCAACTGCAGATGAAGGGATCACCCAAAAAAGACCTGCAATTGCAGAGTGAGGTTTCCATTTATGTTTGTCTCAGTTATCTAAGAATCAGGACTATTCACCTTGATATGTTTAAACTAGCCCTCACCTATCTAGTGCGGTCAGCAGTTTTGAAGGGGAAAAAAGTGCTGACAGACTTCCTTTAATGTGCTGCTTAGATGTTTTTGGTTTACTTCCTGTTGCTCATGTTTTGCTCAGTCATTCTCTTCAATGTGGCTCACTATCTAATTTCCCTATCAGAAATGCACATAAACATTGAGTCCTATTACAAGGTATATGGTAACATTGTAAACTAAAAAAGGAGGTTAAGAAAATGGAAAAAGTAGCCTTTTCTTCTGTAGTAAAATAAAATGACAACCCATGATTAGCAAAACATGTCCACAAACAGCCCCATACCTATCCACTGGTTGGATGTGGTACTGCAGCCTAGTCACAATCACTTTAATTAAGCTAATCATCAATACTTCCCTACAATATTCTGACACTAGACAGGTGCCAGACTGGTGTGGTTCACCTCTTATCCAACTATTCTGATATTCAACTATTCAAGTGATGGTTCCAAGTGCAGCTTTTTTTGCTGTGTTGTGAAGATAAACCACTATTTACATACAAGAGCAACATGCTGAGCAGACGTCCAGGCTATTGTAAGATGGACACAAAAGGATTAGCTTTGACGCTGGAGAAAAAAAGCTATGATCAATATATCTGGTATGGAGACAAACAAAAGACAGCTGTCAATAGAACACTCATTCGGCCAGCAACTCTCTCTTCCACATGCACATATATATGGGGGAGATTTATCAAACATGGTGTCAAGTGAAACTGGCACAGTTGCCCCTAGCAACCAATCAGATTCCACCTTTCATTTCCCAAAGAGTCTGTGAGGAATGAAAGGTGGAATCTGATTGGTTGCTATGGGCAACTAAGACAGTTTCACTTTACACCATGTTTGATAAATCTCCCACAAGAAGCATACATGTTTTCGAAATACGGAAGGGGGGGGGGGGGGGTAAGCTGCTGCCAGCCTCCTCTGGCTGCTGCTTATCTCTTCACAGAATGATCAGGCAACTAAAATTCAACCAAACTGATCCCCATCTTGCTAGTCGGTGGGGAGAGTCAGGAGGCCCCCATACACATTATACAAACAGCCATTCCCGCCAAGGTTGTTGGTGCCTCTAAAGGTCCCCATACACCATACCTCCAAGTGCCAAAGAGGGACACTTGTGGTCCACTCTAGGAAAAGTGTACAGACATTTCTATACTTTTTAAAAAAGCACAGCTACTTTCTTGCAAAAACAGCACCATCTCTCGGCCCTCAGGTTCTGTGTAGTGTAATTCACTTCTATGGAACAAAGCTGCAAACCACAACCAAACTGGAGACAGGAGCTTTGCTGTTTCTAGAAGAAAGCAGCCATGTTTTTCTAACCCTTAAGAACCCCTTATAATACAGATTTTAAAAATATTTAAACATTTTGACTAAATAAAAATAGTCAAGCACAACAGATACACAAAACATAGTAAAATAAGGCTGTAAACGGCGGAAAAGTAGCTATGTACACAAAACTCTTCATGTCCTGTCTTGTAGTTCATGAAGAGAGAAATATTTGGAAGTCTGGGACTTCTTTAGAACACAAGCGTGTATTGATAGAGAAGGGATGTTAATTAAAGGATGTACATTTATTACAGCAGCTGCTCTCTGAAAGAAGAGTAAAACAAAGAGGCGTTCAGTGGGAGACGCTTCTGTGCCAGTGCAGGTGATTATGTCAGCCATTTTTAACCTGGGGCACTTTATACTTGCTTCAGTACCTCTTCATGGAAGCTGGAATGTGTGTGAAAGACAGGTCACGTACAGTTTTTATATGATGAGTGACATGATGCTTAGCCTCCACTCCGAGCCGTCAGTCAAGAGAAGGTAGAGGTGATAGTGGAGATAAGAATATCTTCAAGTAATCTTTAAAAGACCTACATTATTCATACAGAATACCAGTGCCCATATTGTTCACTACTGGTAGATGTGCCAACCCCCAACATCCTCATCTGGCCATGATTTTTCTATTGTTCCATGCATGGAAAATAAAAATAAAAATGTTAAAAATTAAATTTGGCAAGAACATTGTTGGCCTAATCTGTAGAGCGATACAGCTGCCATAAGTCCCAAAGGTTACTTGCGTGGACATGATTTGTGGTTGGGGTGGAGTAAACAGAATTTTTAGTTCCTGTTAAACTTTAATATAAAGACTGATTTCATGGACTCTACATGGTCCCTTTATACAAGAAATTACCTATGTTCCTTAGATTTTTTTTTTGTGCGCGAGATTAAAGGTCCCCATGGATCTTACACAGCGGCCAAACTAAAGGCCCTATTACACTAAAAAATTATCGTCCGTATTTGGCGGATATCGGCCGTTACGGCAGATAAATCGCCTGGTGTAGTAGCAGGCAACGATCATTCGATATGAACGATGTCGGCTGATCGTTGCTGTCGTTTGTCTTACAACATGTTGAAAGACAAACCACCAGGATATCAACGATCTGCTGCCGTTGCCCCATGGAATAGGAGCGGTGGCAGCAGACCGCCGCTATCCTCTATGGTCTGCCTGGATGATCTAGAAATCCCCCCTGTACTCACCCGCTTGCTGCAGACACGTGAAGTAGCTGCGGCCGCAAGTGGGGAACGAGGAGCAAACAAGCGCCGACAGTGCTCGTTTGCTTCTTAACATCGCCCCATGTAATAGGGGCTTAAGGTGTATGGGACTCTCCTAACCGTCCACAGATGATATCAACGGATGATGTCAATGTCATGATGGAAAATCGCTGCATTGACCCCCTTTGTTTCAGAAGAGATAAGCCACAGCAAGAGTGTTCATGCTGTGACTTACCCCTCCCCTCATCATAGACAACAAAAGACTGCTTGGCCCTGCCAAATGTTCCTGTGTATGGGGAGGATGGGGGCTGGTTGGGAGATCGGCTGTCAGGTATTGAAGGTGTATGGCCAGCTATACAGAATGGCGGAGAAGGCAATTGAAACAAGATTACGGAGCTAAACATGATAATGAGAGAAATAGCATTGTTTTGAAATGATGAGTACTTCTTATTTTAGCCTGTGGTAACAGTAGGGACGCTCCTACATGTGATGTAAAGGTAGGAGAAAGGAAATCTCCACGTACAGTACAACATGTAATTTTTAGTTCACCCATTCGCTTAAGTTTGTTTTCTGAATAATGGTCACATCCTCGTTTTACCGATAAAGAACTAGGAAACCCCTACACATATAGGTAGGTTTATAAGAAGAATGAAATTCTGGCTACCTTCAACGACTTAATTCCAGCAATTCAAGCAATACAAGGATTACCAATTATTAGTACAGTACTTTACAACACAGGGGTCCCAAAGAAACTTAAAAGGGAACCCATGACCATGAAAATGCTACCTAAGCTATTGGCATCATGTTAGAGAGGAGAAAAAGCTGAGCAGATTTATATACATGTATATCTTTGTGTGAAAAGATTCAGTATAACTTGTAATTTATTTATTAAAATCTCTGATGTTTCCATGCTGAAGAGTCCAGTCCACTGAGTGACACCGCCCACTGGACTTCTTATCACAGAATGAGCAGATATCCATCTATCTTAATCTGCTCAGTTCTTTCTGCCCTGTAACATTATGGTGATAGATTCGATAGCATTGTCTTGGTCACCGATTCCCTTTAACATAACTTTTTCTGATTCTTTTTTTAAAAGAATCAGATCACAACCAACAACCAGCCTATACATAAACTACAGATAAACAGCCAGAATCAAGGGGTAAAAACATTGACTGTCACCATCCTCCAACAGCAATTTTGTAGGCAATTCTTATAAATCACAATAAGCGTAAATAAATGGTAAAATCTTACCCCAACCAATGAAGTCATAAAGTGCCTTGTTTCTGGTGCTTAGGATAATTTGAACATAATCTTCCAGGCCATACATTGATCAGGACTCAATGTGACTATCCTTGTTAAACCCTCCAAGTGCTGACCCTCTTTGCTAATTTTTTCACAAGTCAATGGTGCTAAAAGGAACAACCCCTCCCCAAAAGTAGCCCTTAACAATGCCCTACCCGCCTCCAATGCCGATGTGTTTATCTACAATGATTGCATAGTTTATGTTGGCTCCAGCTGTTGATGGTTATCTTATTTTATTCTTTTTTTAAAATGAGCAAAGAATATTTATTCTACCAACATTACAGGAGGTTTATTGCATACTTATCTATTGTAAGGTTGAAGTAGGTAGGTAGTATAAAAGTATACAGTATAGCATCCTCTGTTGGTGGCTATAGGCAAACAGAGTTGTATCATTCAACTTTAAAGCTCACCATGTTCATTGGTAGAGATGATCGAACAGGGCTGATGTTCAGGTTTGCTCGAACTCAAACCATCAGCATTTGACCCCCGCTGCCTTCCCGTGCCGTGGAAAACAGGTATACAGCCTAGGTAATAGGCTGTATCCCTGTTTTCCAAGCAGTACTCGGGCTGTCTCCTCTTTTCCCACGGAACAGAAAGGCAGCAGGAGTCAAACACCGATGATTCGAGTTCGAACCTGAACATCAGCGTTGTTCGATCATCTCTACTCATTGGTAGTGTTGAATGGATTTGTCAAGTAACTGAAACCCACCATGGCTTATCAGTCTATTCCAACCATTATTTGTCAGGGAAGAGTCAGGAGACCTCAATACACATTGGTTGATAGGCTAGTCCAGCCAAAAATGACAGGCTCAGCTGACACAGTTGTAGTTTATGGCTGGATTTAGTCTATGCCAAGAATTTAGAGCTTTGTATCAACAAAAACCTGTTTCATCTGCTAGAAAAATACAAAAAAAATAAAAAATCAGCACGGAATTTTGAAACACATAAAATAGTAAAATATAAAAACAATGATAAAAATAGGTTTTACAAACTAGCGTGTATCACATTCCCACACATGTACGTTTGTATTGGCTTAGGATTCATTTTGATATTTATAAAGTATGAGGATAAGTGTCTGCCAGACACATTTGGCTTTGGTTCCCTCTATGGAAAGACAGGGACAGGGACTAACAGGGTCAGCTTTAGATTATTCTGCCCAATTCTACATGTCCGATGGAGGTTTCTGCCAAACTTAGAAGTTAAAGTGAACCAGTCGCTCAGATTTTCCAGGTGAGGCAACTAGCAGTGCCTGGAAGACATGCTATAATGCTGCCTTATCACATGTTTTGTAGAAACGTTAGCTTCTAAATTTATTATTCCGGTGTGTGCGAGACAGTAACTAGTAGAGATGAGCAAACCGGGTTCGGGTTAGAGTCCATCCAAACCCGAACGACCGGCATTTGATTAGCGGGGGCTGCTGAAGTTGGATAAAGCTCTAATGGCCCTATTCCACGGAACGATTATCGTTCGTTTTCGGACGATATCGACCGCTACGGACGATAATCGTTCCGTGGAATAGAGTGCAACGATCAGCCGACATCGTTCATGTCGGCTGATCGTTGCAGTCGCTTGTTTTTCAACATGTTGAAAAACAAGCGACTGATATAGCAGCGATCTGCTGCCGTCGCTCCGTTGAATAGGAGCATCGGCAGCAGACGCTGCTATATCCTATGGGCTGCCCGGACGATCAGCGATCCCCCGAGCAGCCCCCCCGCAGCTCCCCGCCGCCCCTCCCGCACTCACCCGCTCGCTGCAGCCGCGTCGAATAGCGGCGGCAGCGAGCGGGGAACGAGGAGCAAACGAGCGCTAATAGCGCTCGTTTGCTCCTCTAAAACGACCCGTGGAATAGGGCCATAAGGTTGTCTGGAAAACAAGGATACAGCCAATGACTATATCCATGTTTTCCACATAGCCTTAGGGCCCTATTCCACCGGACGATTATCGTTTGCATAATCGTTAACGATTAACGATCTCAAACGACCGCTATTGCGAAAGACCTGAAAACGTTCACTCATTTCCATGGAACGATAATCGTTACTTATGATCGTAATTGCGATCGTTTCTTCTTCGCTATTTATTCGCTAATGCGTTCGTATCTATTGCGAACGACCGAACGATGTCTTATTCAATGCGAACGATTTGCGAACGTTTTGCGAACGAGCAACGATAAAAATAGGTCCAGGTCTTATAAAGCGATCAACGATTTCTCGTTCGGTCGTTACTCGTTAACTGCATTTCAACCGAACGATTATCGTTTAGATTCGAACGATTTAACGATAATCTGAACGATAATCGTCCGGTGGAATAGGGCCCTTAGGGCTTTATCCAACTTCAGCAGCCACCGCTAATCAAATGCCGAAAGTTCGCGTTTGGATGGACTCGAGCATGCTAGAGGTTCACTCATCTCTAATAACTAGTCATCTGTGCTGTGACTAGTCACAGTTCTCTGCAGGGGTGATTGACAGGAAAAGAGGCCAGTTATAAGCACTGAGGGATTTCTCATTTGTCTTTTGATCATTGCCTTCATTCACACAAAAGGATTATGGTTTGAATGCGAACACCACAACGATAATTGCACAATAATAGTCTTGTGTAATAGGGCCCTTAGTTTCAGCAGCTAAAGTTTCTACAGAACACACAGTAAGGCAGCGTTTTACCACGTCTTCCAGGAGTTGCTAGTAGCATTACCCATAAAATCTTAGTGATTGGTTCGCTTTAAGGACCATAATGCAATCCCAATAGACATTAGCAAAGGGATCCACACTGCGTAGAGGAAAACTTACGGAATCATGTAAAACTTACAATAAAAGATCAACTTTGCAGAATGGGGCCTTATCATGGCCAAACTGTACATATCACCATAAGAAACTTTGTAATCTATCTTATCAGACAAAAATGTTTCCTCCTCCTGTTAACAAGCATCTTTCAGTTTCTGCCACTCCTTGCTAAATTGCCATGTTATCCACTTTTTTTCTACTTTTCTACTGGTTATGACTTGTAGGTAGGTCATATCTAGTAATCTCTTTTTTTAAAATCAGATAATTTTTTATTAACATGTTCATTGCAGTACAGTCACATAATCAATACATATCAGGTACACAATTTTGTACAGCATATCAGTTCAAAGACCGATGTGAAATATGTAACATATAGAATCTAGTGCGCTGTATGCATGGGACAAGCAACGAGCAACATCTGCAATGTAACCACCATTTTCTACATTTTCCTACTAATCAAACCAAACAAAATTTGAAACAAAGAAAACAAGTAACCCCCCCCCCCCATACACACACACACACGTATGTGAAGATATTCTCGGGTATATCATACCCTACAGATTGCTTGACACCCCGTGTCGGTATTGCGAACTGTCAGATATGGAAAGAACACATATAATAGAAGAACATACAGAGCAAATTTCCAAACATAAAACTTCTGTGATTCTCACTGTGTGTCATGTACATCTATCTTTTACTCCCTACAAGGGGATTTCATACCTCTTTGCATTTATATAAGAAGCCTCCTTATGCCCACCAGTGGCTACCCGGTTAGGGAGGGAACATACGGTACTACAGTCCTGCTCCACCATTAGTATATAATCTATCTGGCCATTGCGTTAAAAAACTGCTGAAGGGGATTTCTACAAGTTTGCAGTAGTATTTGGGTCGGCATGCCCGGTGTATCCAACCATCTCCCCCATATTTGCTCAAACCTGCGGAGACATTTCCGTTTAACATATAGACTTCTTTCCAGCCTAATAATATTGTTCATTCTGTTCAAGTCGTCAGGTATGGTCGGTGGCTCCCTATTGATCCATTTAGAAGCAATGCATTTGCGTGCCTGGTACAAGATCCTGTGCACCCCTAGTACCGTATAGTCATCTAGTTGTAGGGCACCAAGCAACCCTAAGATGTAATGTTGCGGTGATAATAGTATAGAGATACCAAAAACCTGCCTAACAATATCTCTCACCCCCTCCCAATAGGCAGTTAACTCCCGACAGTCCCAAAACATGTGAAGTATATGCGCATTCTCCTCATCACACCTTGGACAATATCTAGTAATCTCTAATAAAAGCCAACAAAACAGTAAAATGTACATCTATGACAAAAAAAAAATATTAAAGAGATTCTGCATTCTAAGCTTTAGAGCCACAAGCAGTGTTATACTGCCCCCTGCTGTCCTTACTGTAACAAGGCAGTGGGCATAAAGCTGTCGTTGCCAGTAATGATAATGAACAGTCAGTAAAGCTCACATTACATTCATAAAACAGAAATTTCAGTGGTGAATTAGTGTCCAGAACACTTTGTAGTGCACAGAATATTCCCTAGATCCACGAGACAAGGTGTACATCTTTCCATAAACTTACTGTCCAGGATTTGATTCCTATTTCAATCATGAGGAATTATTTGTAGGGGATATTCACAGTGAATTGCTATTTAACACTTCAACCAACACAAAAAGATAGAATTATCATTAGCGGACTAAGAATACCACATTTTTCTTGTTGACAAGTCAATGACCATCACTGGGTCTAGGTGACACAGATTACTCATAATCACAATGACATTTTATGATTCAGTTTCAGGATGGAGTGTGTGTGCATGGTCTTGGAATATCAAAACATATACGGTGAAGTTTCCTTCAACTACAGTAAGTTGTCTGCCTTGTAACCTCCTACCGTATACAGCATGATCAGGTACAAGCAGAGCAACCTTGCCTACATACATAGTAAAGAATAGATCATAAAGCTTATTACAGTACTGCAGCGCCACCATGTGGTTTCAAAGCATTACAGTGCCAGCATTTATTTTTTTTTAATCCAAATTATTTTTATTAAAAGATATGCATTTTATTATATTAACAAACAAAAACTCCCCAGAGGGCATACCCTCCGACCCCTACCCTCCCCCCACTCCCCAGTCCTGTCAGTTACAGTGCCAGCATTTTTAACACTGTATACAGCTATGTAGTCAGTTCATCATGACTGTGCCCTGCTAGAGCAAAGCCTGGTATAAATTGGTATAATACAGCTGGTGATTTCTATCTACACCAATAGTGCCAGAGCTGACATGTAGCATATTTATACATATGGCATCCTTATTTACAGTATTTGAATGGGTGCTGAAGAAATGTATGTGGCTGCTGCAGAAACCTCCCATCCGGATGAATAAAACCCATCTAAAAGGGAAGCTGTCTCAGTGAAAATGCTAAGTGATTGGCATCAGGTTATAGAGCTGGAAGAGCAGAGCGGATTCAGCATAACTTGTAATTTCTTGGACGGACATCTGATCTTTCCACATTAAGGAGGGCAGAAAGTGGTCCTATGATTCAGTGACACTGTCCACAATACTTCTTAGCCCAGATTTATCAATCTTTTTTAGAAAGCAACCAATCACAGGTCAGCTTTGGTTTCTTAAAATGAACTGTAATTGGTCACCCTCTGTCTCTGTAACTAGGATTGTGCCAGTGCTATAAACTATACTACACGACGGCCACCAAGAGAAGTTTAGAATCTTCTAAAATAATTATGGCTTCTCAATTTTTTTTTAAATTTTCCACAACACACCCCAGAACAGCATTTAAAAGGGGCAGTTCACACACAAATGTTTTCTTTCAAATCAACTGATGCCAGAAAGTGCCAGATATTTGTAATTTACTTCTATTAAAGATCTCCAGTCTTTCAGTACTTAATAGCTGCTGTATGTCCTGCAGGAAATTGTGTATTCTATTCAGTCTGACACCTCTGTCCGTGTTGTGTCAAGAATATACCACATCCTGCAGGACATACAGCAGCTGATAAGTACTAAAAGATTTTTTTAACAAAAGTATATTACAAGTCTCTGGCACCAGTTGATTTAAAAGAAAGAAAAATTTGGTAAGCAACCCTTTTAAAGAACTGAAGGCCTCTGTAGTCTTGGCTTTGTGATCATGGCATCAACACAAAAAGCTATGCAATCTACTCCTGCCACCAAAAACACATCAATCTTAACATTCGCAGAGGAAAGAAAACCACCTGAACACCTGCACAATCCTCAAGGAGTGTGGGATAATGGTTCATATACACAGAGTCAGAAGAGTAGGTCTGGACAACACAGGGCCCATTATTTCCTGAAAGAACAGCACTGGATGGTAACAACATGATACCGGCCCTCTGCCATGGTGGGAGCTGTGGGAAGCTGTGGGAAGCTGTGGAAGAATTCAGCAAAGTTCTTTACATGGAGACTATTCTACCTATTGTTCAGGTCATAGCACAAGGACTCCAGTGATGGAGAACAAATCTGACACATGAGATGTTCCTGTGACTACACGTCCATTTAACACAAGTGTGGGATGTATTAGGACTAGAAAGATCACAACTAACAGTTCATATTGGAGAGAAAGATAGATTAGATATTAGATAGATTAGATGATAGATAGATAGATAGATAGATAGATAGATAGATAGATAGATAGATAGATAGGGATGGTCCGAACCCGCCGAGGTTCGGGTTCGGCTGGACCCGGTCGTTTGGCATCGGATTACCGCTGTCTGCCCGCTCCGTGCAGCGGGCGGATACAGCGGGAGGACCGCCTGGCTGTATCCCAGTTTTCCAGCCGTTCCTCCTGCTGGATCCGCCCGCTGCACAGAGCGGGCAGACAGCGGTAATCATTGCGGATGGTTCGGATTCGTACGAACTTGGTTCGGACCATCCCTACTGCTGAGCTAACTAAGCGATTTGCTTCGTTTCTAATGTAAATTGACTCATCTCTAGTTCTGACCTAAAATCTTCGAGTAATAAAAATATGCAGCCGACGTCTGAAAAAAAATAAAAAATTATAATTATATATATTTATATATATATATATATATATATGTGTGTGTATGTTTCGGCCTGTTGCCTGCCATGTTCAGGTGATTGGCTGAGTGGCCTGTGACTTCAGACACTTAAGGGGGCGGGCCTAAGGTAGCAGAACATCAGCGAGCACAGAGAGGTAGGTTCAACTTCTTATTTTACACTTATTAGGGCCCTATTACACCAAACTATTATGGGCCTTGTGGTGCATTTACACAGGCAGATTTATCTGACAAATTTTGGAAGCCAAAACCAGGAATGGATTTGAAAAGGGGAGAAATCTTAGTCTTTCCTTTATGACCCGTTCCCTGTTTATGGTCTGTGCCTGGCTTTGGCTTCATAAATCTGCCTGTGTAAACGCACCATTAGGGTTCATTTACACAGAAAGATTATCTGACAGATTATCTGCCAAAGATTTGAAGCCAAAGCCAGGAACAGACTATAAAACAGAGATCAAATCATAAAGAAAAGCTTGAGATTTCTCCTCTTTTCAAATCCATTCCTGGCTTTGGCTTTAAATCTTTGGTAGATAATCTATCAGATAATCTTTCAGTGTAAATGGACCCTTATGCTAAGTTTACACAAGGCGATTATTGGCCCGATCGTTTTGCAATCGTTTTGCGATCGCCCGCCCGCAGCCCGCCCCCCCGCTCGCAGCCCGCCCCCCTGCTCATCCGCAGCCCGCCCCCACGGTCAACCGCAGCCCCCTGCGCCGCCCCGATCACCACTCCCCCGCCGCTGCCGCTCTGATCGCCATGCCGCCGCTCTGATCGCCATGCCGCCGCTCCGATCGCCCCCGCCGCGACCATACTTTACCTGCTCCGCGTAGCGGAAATTCCCGGCTCCCTTCTTCAGCCAATCAATGTAAGGCAGCACTGATTGGCTAAAGAGGGGAGTCGGGAATTTCAAACGGCTCCTCTTCAGCCAATCAGTGCTGAAGAGGACTGAAGAGGACGTGTAAATGCGGCGAACGATCGATAAATCGCTCATTTTGATCTTTTAACATGTTCATAAAACGTCGTTTGCAAAAAATTCGCCGATCGTTCCGTGTAAACAGTTGTCGCGCGATAGTCCAGCCGCCCCGCCTCTTCACGCCTCTTCAATCGTTCGCCGCATTTACACGTACGATTATCGTTCGAATTCGATCGTTATTGTGAACATTTGCCCGATAATCGTTCCGTGTAAACGTAGCATTACTTGGCCAAGTGCCAGCCAATAATTGTTTGGTGTAATAGCACTTTTTCTGGTGAATAGCACGATGTCTGGTGATCGTGGTCTTTCAAAAGCTTGAAAAATTACAATAAAAACAGAGACAGTCTGCTGCACATCTCTCTGTGTAATAGGAGCAGTGGCAGCAGACCCCCACTGACTTCAATGGGCCACCCTGGCAACCCCTCTCAAAGCTCTCCACGCCCCCTTCCTTTCCCAAGCTATCTTTGCATGTAATGGCACAGGCGGCGAGCAGAGAACGAGGAGGAAACGAGTGCTGACATAACAGGTTGACGCTTACTTCACCTTCCTAATCGTGCAATCTGGCCCTTAGGCAAGGGCTGCACAGACATCGCTAACTATGTCCATGCAGCCCTTGCCAATCTAGCAATACATCAAGTCATGGGGATGTGTACGGTCCTAAGTTTCTCTGCACAGTAAACATCTGGTTATGTAGTCCTCTGCACAGCTGTATAGGATAAACTAGGGCTGCAACACTATTTACTACCAAAGTATTTTCAAGAGACCGTACAGTAACGCTGTTATTTATTCTACTGGGATTCAGTATTCCTTACACTAGGACCTATACACATCTGCTACACACCTTGGGTCATTTTCCCCTTTCTGTGGGTGGCGATACTGATAGTCCAGGTGTGTCAATTTGCACTCAGGACTACAGTGACAGGAGCCCAATGGACCCATCACAGCCCGGCAGATCACCGACCATTGGGGAGCAGTACAGCCAGCCATAACATAAAAGCAGGTATACCACCAAACCTGTGTGCTGAAGCCACTGGCTGAGCAGTACATCTACACCGACCAACCAGCACAGAAGTGGAGTCACTAGCAACATCCCAGCAGAGTACCACATTTACATTCACATAAACTTAAAAGGTGTATTCTCAAGTCAACTTGACAAGCCCTACAAGTTTAGCGAATACATTCATTTAGCAAACTTGCCTCCTTCTCCTGCTCTCTCTCCCTCATATTTGATAGCTTGCTGTTTAGGTTACCGACCACCACTCTGGTCTAAAAACAGGCTAGTGTTTTTAACCTATAATGTAGATGTAAAGTGGGATAGTGTATATAATTAATAAATCTGTATTATATATATATATATATATACACATACATACACACACACACACACACACCACACCACTGCTTTTAGAGAAAAGTGGTGGTCTGAAACCTTGACAACGAACTGTCAAGAATCGGAGGGATAGAGCAGCATATGAGGAGAAGGAGGCACGTTTGCTTAATGAATGTATTTACTAAAATTTTTAAACTTGACAAGCACTACAAGTATACCTATGTTAGTTGAAATGGGAATAAGAAAACGGATACTGGTACAGCGCTTGGTTAAAGGGGTTGTCCAGCGAAAATCTTTTTCTTTCAAATCAACTGGTTTCAGAAAGTTATATAAATTTGTAATTTACTTCTATTTAAAAATGTCAAGTCTTCCCATACTTAGCTGCTGTATGTCCTGCAGGAAATGTTGTTTTCTTTTCAGTCTGACACAGTGCTCTCTGCTGACATCTCTAGCCGAGACAGGAACAGTCCAGAGCAGGAGAGGTTTTCTATTGGGATTTGCTGCTGCTCTGGGCAGTTCCTGTCTCGGACAGGGGTGGCAGCAGAGAACACTGTGTCAGACTGAAAACAAAACAACATTTCCTGCAGGACATACAGCAGCTAATAAGTATGGGAAGACTTAAAAATATTAAGTAGAAGTAAATCACAAATCTATAAAACTTTCTGAAACCAGATGACTTGAAAGAAAAAGATTTTCGCTGGATAACCTCTTTAATCACTGTTACTTCATGGTCCAGGATACTCTCAATATCCACATTTCCTGGCTCACAACATATAATGATACACAGTATCCAAGCTTTGATACTGTGAATCATTCTAAGTTGAAATGACAATACCTCTTTAAATGAGGTCCAAAAAGAGATCTAGGAAGCTGATAGCAAACAGCTCCTTGAATTTAAATATAGAAATTATTGAGAATCAGAACATTGCTTAATTCTCCTCTCACACAAAGCATTCACATCTTTTAAGTACAATTCAGCAAAATATCCTGCTTTTTCTTAGGGAAAAAAAAAAAAAGTGCCGACTTACCATAAACCCTCCACTAGAAGAATAAATCACATGACTGACACACATTATATACAGCAATGCGGATTCCATTATTGGGATCATAGTGCAATGGTAAGTCCCTGAACAGCTTACTTACACTTTATAAAGATGCTATATCACTAGTCAAACAGTACAGCTGGCATAAGATTTCCACAGTTCTGACCAATAAAGGTAAAATTTTACATTAAAAAGAATTCAAAATTCAATAAGATAGATAGATTAGGGGGGGGGGGCTGGGGGGGCAGTGGATCACTGAAAAACCGGCACAGTTGGAATCAGAGAGGGGCCAGCACAGTGAGCATACATTTATTACAGACTTCTGTTTTACTACTGAAAAACTTATTTTTTTTCTTAATCAGTTTCTATTTTCTGATTGTACATTTATTTTATTTTTAGTACACTATTGAGGCAGCCATATTGTCAGTGGTTTTAAACATCATTAAGAGATACACTTTACAGCAAGCTCCCTGAACATAGGTAACAATAGTCTGGAGCAGACCCTATCCACTTAAAGCCATACTGTATCCATTCTGGTACCATTCATTTGAGCAGAGTAAGCCCTTCCCAGACATGTCTTTTAAAATGTGCATGATGCCTTGGTTAGGGTAAAAAAAAAAAAAAAAAAACCTTTTAATCTGCAGCAGCCGAGTCAATGAAGAATGGCCTACAGCGGCCGTACCCTAGGCCTACAACGCCTCTCCTTTCTTCCTCCCCATTTTCCTTGTCATTAGCAACACCCAGGATTTCTCCTATTCATCGCTTGTCTAAACAGTGCCATGTCTTACTGACTTGGCTATTGCACATCAAAAGATTTTTTTACCCTACACACCTGGAACATTTCAAAAGACATGAACAGGAAGGACTTACTCTCATTAAATAGACAGTACAAATGGTTTGTGTGTGTGTGTGTGTGGGGGGGGGGGGGATAAGTTGGTGGATACAGTATTGCTTTAAAAGGGAGGGGTTTCTAGGCATGCTCTGTGACCTATGCAGAGGTCATTTCACATGGAGGCTGAACTCTGAGCTGCAGCTATGGTGTATAGTCTATATTCTGATATCACCTTTCACTATAAATCCTTTTGGTGATAAAGAGGACACTCTGCTATGTGATCTAGTCAGAGCAGAAAGTGTCAGCTATTACTAGGCTTAGTGGTCAGAAAGAAAGCTGCAAGAATCTTGCATATGATTTTAAACTATATATGAAAAAATTAAGAATTAGTAGAAAAAAAAACTCCTAAAATTATTAAAATTATGTTTGGCACAATAACTTGATTCAAACAATAGGCCATTTTCTGATGCTGCATTTCCTTTTAACAGATATGGTTTAGGACCATAGAAATCTCTGGAACCAATGACATACCTCAAAAGCGTCATATATACTAAAGATAGAGGACAACTCACTTACTTTCCACGTACAAGGACTAATGTTTGCATATCCAACAAACCAAAAGTAGAAATGGGCAAATGCAATGACAATGACTGCGAAGAGCAAGAACAACATAGCCTTTTATAAGCCATCAAAGCTAGATAGCAGGAAATGTACGGGCAGGTTGTATTACACGGCATGATATTCAAGATAAGAGAGCGCTGATCTGCTCCGTGCAGCCCTTGCTGCATATAGAAAATAACGTTCTTCACTCTTTGCGCTAACCGGTAACGTTCTAGCTTTTGCCTGCTGTCAGGAGCCGCCGTGAAAGCTCCTACACCCGTCTCTACGGTAACAGTCAGCTCCACCAATTATGGACAGAGAAGGGATGGCGCTGCGGCGTGTGATTGGCTTAGCAGCCTGTCACTTCAGAGACTGGTTCTGAAGTTCCAGCGGCGGCTGAGGGGAGCGGGCAAAAGCTAGAACATCTTTTTTTTCCTTTTTTTTATTTACAGTCATCAGCTGCATATTGCTATTACATGCAGTGATGCATAGTCTGTGGCCAATTTTTCAACATGTTGAAAGATAACTATCAGCCCATCAGATCATTTCTTCTTCTGATCGTTCTCTTTATTGCATGGAGCCATAATCTGCCAAATCGGCCTGATTGGGCAGATTATCGCTCCCTGTAATAAAGACTTATCTTCCCCAAGATAAAGTAAACAAACAGCAGCCAGCCGACACAGACAAAGTGCACATGAAGAAGCAAAATCTCATGTGAAACAGCTAGAATGTTGTTTGCTGAAATACTCTGTGGCAATCGGTGCACTTTCATGATCTAGTTGTATCCATATACAACAGGAAGCTCTGCTATGTTGTCACACATTTCCTTTAACAGATGGCAAAATAATTGCTTATAAAACGCGTCTACTGGTCAGATACTTTTGTGTTCAGCACTGGGGCATCCATCTTACCTTGCAAAAACAGTGAGCTAACAGTGCTTGTAGTGTCTCACCAATACAAGTCACCAGTACTTCAGTGGTATCATAGGTGGCCATGGTGAGAATTTAGGAACACTGAGTGGTCATATGTAGACTTTACTGACAAAGGGGAATAGGAAAAAACTGAAGCTCTCGGTTATATATACAACTCTTAAATTAACAGATTTTTTACCTTCATATCTGTTCGGGGAATCACATCCTTTTTGTGGAGTTGCCACACGCAGGAAAATCTGCTGTCTCCAAGAATGTCGCCGCGTCCTCACTGGACTGCTGCACGATGCTTCACTGTGGATGGACTTGCACTCAAAGTCACTGAAAGAGGCAAAAGTAATGTAAATACAACAACAACAAAAAATCTAATGTAAAAAATGCAAGCTAAATATGCATGCCAGGATATAATGGTGAAGGACAGTGAGAATAGGATTACAAATCGCAATAGGAATTGATATAGATGAATGGTCCCCGAGAAAAAGTAGCATTAGATACAATGGATCAGCAGATGCAATCACACAGATCACCTACCGTTTCTTGTTAAATTCAGCCGCACTATTTTCTGCTACAGGAGCAAGAAACTTTAGAAAGTTTGGCACAGAAGAGGAAGAGTGAAGTTTCTTCCGCAAAGAAGAAGAGCGGTAGAAGAGGCTGAGAGTACAGATCATAAAAGGAGGAAGTCAGAAAAAAAAATCAGAATAGAAAAAAATAAAATAAAATAAATAATAGTACAAAAAGACACAGCATACACCCGACAATCTACTGGCACATGAGATACAAGAGTCTGATTTTTCACAAAGTAAAAACTAAACACATATGTTACACAGAGGTCACATTGGCGTCATGGCTTCTGTTCATATCAAAGCTGTGACCAATCAATTGTCACAGACCTTTAAGGCCCTATTACACTGAGCAACAGTCAGCCGAACTGGTCCGATTCAGCAGATTATTGCTCCATGTAGTAAAGACAACAATCAGCCGATGAAATGATCAACGGCTGATCATTTCTTTAGGCCCAGACCTAAACTCATTGGCATCTCCACATGTAATAGCGATGCACGGCCGATGGCTGATGATTGCCCAAACAATTAATACTTTACCTGTCCACTCTCCCGGTCTCCTCCTGCCCTCTGCATGCGCCCTAGCACTTTGCAAAGCAGCTTCAGAGCGGCCTGTCTTAAGCCCATAGGCTGCTCAACTAGTCACGGGCCGGGACCACCGCGGCTCAGACAGACCGCTCTGAAGCTGCATCGCGTGGTGGCGGGACACATAAAGAATGCAAGCGAACACCAGGAACGGGGACAGGTAAAGTAGTGACTGTTTGGGCAAGGCTGCACAGACATCTCTAACTATGTCTGTGCAGTCCTTGCTAAAATGATTATCGAGCTGTGTAGTAGACCCAATAAACAAGCGCCCATCTAGCAGGTTGGTGCTAATTTACAGTATTGATTGGCCCGTCTAAAAGGACCCTTAGGCTGGTTTCACACATGGCAGTTTTTTTCGAAAACCGCTACCGCAGTTTTGAGCCAAAACCAGAAGTGGATCCAGCACGGAGTAGAAGTAGAAGTCCTTCCTTTATATTTGCCATTCCTTTTATTTCCACTCTTAGTTTGGGCTCAAGAACTACAGTGTCAGTTTTCCAATCAACTGCTGTGTGTGATAGCAGCCAAGGGCTTCTGGTGGGTCCATATAAACTATACTTTGCTCCATCAAGTTTGTTACTAGATTGCAATATATTTTACAGCAGTGCTGAAGATTTCTGGAACACCTACTGATCAGAAGGGGCCATGATTACACACCTTTTACAGTTTCTTGATATACCCTTCCATGCTTGAGATATGTAAGTGTATAATTTGTTGAGTTAAGAGTCAGATGGGTGTAAACTTAATTTTAATAAGATGAGTGAATATCAGATGATTACATAGTCTCACTGTAAAATGACACCTATCACCCCCTATTTTCTCATATTGTTAAAGTTAAGCTCACTCCCATCTGAGTATTTACTGAATTGTCACACAATTATAAATTCATTTCAGGAATGGAAGGGTATATCATGAAACTGAAAAATCTGTTTGTGTATACAGGACCTATGCAGATCAATGTTTCTCCATGGTAACTGCAGGATCAAACTGCACAGGGTTTGTTTGTAGTCCTCTCTTTTCTTCCATGTGTCCCTGACATCTTGGTAAAATTTGGTAGGTTAGTAAAGCGATAGATAGAAGGGAGTATGACAGCTGTACTAGACTACACAGGATTGTTTGCCTATGTCTTGAGTCAGGGGCGTAGGATTCATGGGGCCCCATAGCATAGCAAAAAAACCAAAAAACTGTACAGCGCCCCCCCCCCCCCCTGCCCAACAAAAAGCTCACTGGGTGTATATATACACTCTGTGATGTGGCCAAAGAATAAAGTCTCTTCAATGGCTGCCTGCTCTGTCAGTCCACTGCATTTAACTATAAGGGCCCATTAGGAGCCATTATGGTTAAATACATAGGTACATATGTACTAAAGTGTGTAAGTGACATAAACCTCACCTACATGCTGCAGCACAAAAAAGGGTTAAAAGCAGAAGAGAAGGAGATGGCTAGTGCACTGATAACCCCTGACCTCTGCAGGGCTCAGGAGAACAGAGGTCAGGGGTTATCAGACCAATAAAGCAGAGATCACCTTGTCTTCTGCTTATTAAACCATTTTTATGTTGCAGCATGTAAATGAACTTTGGGTCACTTACACACAGCAGTACATGAGGGGTTAAGCAGAAGGACACAGGTTGGCTCTTATCTTCCCTGTGCATCCCTGGGCCCCCCTCCTGCAGGGGCCCCATAGCAGCTGCCTACCCTGCCCCTATGGTAGCTACGCCTATGTCTTGAGTGTTTGTAGTAACATACATACATAAAAAGGATATTATTAATAATAATAATAATAATAATAATAGACTGAAAAGTTATTATTTTATCATAGATCTTTTCCAATACCCAAGCAGGGAGATATCTATTAAAGGTTGATGGGGAGGGGTAAGGCTTCCAGGGACCACCCAGTGAACTCAAGATTCAGGCAACATAAAAGGGATGGAAGGGGTATCCCCAACCCCATGACTAAGGGATCAAATGCAACTTTCAGCTCTCTTCGTCAGATCCGTAGAGAATAGGAGCTATTTTGCAGGTATTCTTGAGATTGTGGGGGGTCACAGCAGTCAGACTCCCTACAATCTCTTAAATATGCTCTATCCTGTGCATGCTAGGAATAGGAAATAACTACCCCAGATGGGAATACCCCTTTAAGTGACAATTACAACATTTAATACAGTTCCATATTTTAGTAACATTTTATAGGATAAAGCGTATTTATCAGTATGCATAAAAATATATATTTTTTTTACAAGTATCTGTGCATCATATATACACACACACACACACACACACACACACAGTAAATGTACAAGGTCACACAGCTCATGCAGCTTTCAACTGTACTATCATAAAGCATGCTAAACAGTTGTAAGAGTTCCAACAAAGCCCAAAGCAGTATCCACAGGTGTCAGGACACACTCAGGAGCACAGGCACTACTAGATAAAGGTCTAGATGCAAAGGTTACAATGTAAGAGTTGCAAGAACTTTATACTTTTAAGCACAGATTATATTAAGAAAAGCATGGTCATTAGTTACAGATTACAAGGATTATATACACCAAAGTAATTGCCCCCCTCCCTTTGACTTTGTTTCCTTGTATTTCACATAACTCCCTGATATCCTAACAGCAGTGATGATCCACCATGTACTAATCTACATTCATATTTACACGTTATTAATATTCCTTATGTTGATCAGCCTAGCACAGCAAACATGAAAGCATCTTGACATTTAAGCTTTTCTATTAGATATATGTAAATCTTAGAGATAAAATGACTGCACAGTCCTCTGAAGCTTTCTGAGCATGACACATGCAGATATGACCAAGCAAGAAACCGTGCAGGACAACGACCAAAAGGACGGGTTCCTCTGCTCACCTCCTCTGAGTGACCGGGCTACTAGGCTCCCCACCGGAGTTATTCCTTAGCTTTTTGAGGAATCTAGGAGAAGAGGCGGCACTGACAGGAGGAGATGGGGCAGCTTCGTCACATTGTGCAGAACTGCTCTCAGGCACACTTAAAGCTGTGCTGGAACTAGACACCAGCATTCCAGCCAGCAAGGGAGGGGAGTGGTGGAGAGATTTCAGGAGAGGTAGAGAGATTAAGAACAAGGTAGAAGATTATGACAAACCTATATCTATGTCCTAGTACATGTAAAGGAAATGGGGACAGAGCATAGATTGTGTCTATTGGCTTTAGTAGTCATATTTATGAAGAGAGTTCATAGCAGCCATCAGGCATCCCAACGGCTATATGTATCATTTGAGTCCTTAAAGCAAAATCAACATGAAGACCCCCATCTTTCCTTGCCATTGATGGTACTGGGAGGTGAGGCTGCTACCTCGACACCCCCTTTAGTCACAACCCACTCCTGAGGGTTGCATTAGCACCTGCAAAGTAATCACCCTGACACTATAATACTAATCCTTACCGTTTTGTGCCATGAAGATAGAGGTCACATGATGTAAAGTTTTTGTGTCTGTTTAATTTTTACTAAGAACACAATGGAAAAATAAATTTAAAAAAATTCACACACACACTAATAAAAAAATACCCTTTATCCTTGTTTATGGGTTATTTTATCTGCTTTTAAAAAGATACCAGCGCTGAAGCGAATATTACAGGTAAAAGCACAGCATTGGGGAACACACCAGATCTGTCGGGTTGGCTATCACTTAAAAAAGGACAACACATAGCTTATACAAAGAGAAATGAAAGTGACAGCGAGACAAAACTCCACGTGTTCAATGTACACAACTAGTGTCAATATTGGCCTATGGAATGTGTCAGCTGTGTAAAATACAGTCTATAAAAGTGCAAGCACATAGCCTTAAAGGTCCATGCATATCCTCCAGTACCGAAATGTGCTGTCAGCAATGGAAAAAAAAAAAAAACTGAAAAATTATCTTAGTGTTCTGCAAATAAAATAATGTAATCCTGTCTATAAACAGACGTCAATCCTGTATGGATACAGATATCCTGTACAAGAATAATTGTTTCATGCTTGCTTTTTTGTATTAGAACCCATACAGGTTCCAACTCAAGAAGTTTGGCGTATGTTTCTGAAGACACGTGTGTGACACTAGTTTGCGTGTATCATTGTGAGCGTGTCACTGTATAAAGGAATGTCTCTGGCTGGTTGCCGAATGTCATTTCTTGCTTCACATCTTGATGTTCCTCCTATCCTCTAAAAGGGCCAGTACAGCACATTACACGGGAGAGTCCTACATGACCAGGATGTGAGGCTTACAGGCTCACTCCCAAGCACATTGCTCCAAGATAAACAGAATATTCTGAAAGGTGTTTTCCTTATATCTTGTTCTTCTACATTATTAGAATTAACCTTCGGTTGGAAGGTTCCTAAGTAGGAAGTAGCATGGCACCCAAACACAAACCAATGTCTGTACTAGGCGAGTCCTGTTTCCTGAGTCCAGTTCTCCAATACAAGGTATTGTGTATCTTCAGAACACAGATAGACATTTAGCACTCAGTACATGCAAAGCCGACATATGGTCACAGAAAGGGGAAAAAAATCTGTACTGTAAACATGAGATGAATATTTACTTCTTGCAAGTATCAGGTTTAAACAAGCACCAGAAAATAAAAGAGCAAATGCCTCCTCTCCGGGTCTGGGGGGTGGGCAGTGACGTCACTGCAGTCCTGAGGACATGCTAAATACACTAGAACACAGGATAGAGCTACCCACTGTGTCTACAACCTGTATACAGTGGTACCTTGGTTTAAGAGTAACTTGGATTCCGAGCATTTTGCAAGAAGAGCTCACAATTTTTCAAAATTGTGACTTGGTTTAAGAGCATTGCTTTGGTTTAAGAGCTCCCTGTACTGGGTAGGAGGGTGAGTGGGGGAGGGACATGGTCTGCATAGGTGGTCTACAGTTCTGTACCCTGACCCAGGAAGTCTCTCTCAACCTGCAAATTATGGCAGATCCACTTCCTTCCTACTTCATGCTCCCTGCAGTCTGTCAGCCCTTGCGTTTCCCATCCTCTCTATTCCTGCTATAATGTGCCTGCACTTACACTCCGTTATACACACTGCTGCTATAATGCGCCAGCACTCACACTCAGCTATACACACTGTTGCTATAATCTGCCTGCACTTACACTCAGCCATTCACACTGCTATATAGAAAAGTTTCTGTCACTGTCCCCCGCACAGCTCTGTGATTCTCACTTCCTGATTGGTCCTTGCTGAACACACACACACACCCTTCCCCATCATGTGATCACACAGACCTCTGCCAGCAGCCCTGCTTCTCTTTACTAGCCCTTTGTACTACACTACTGTATTATGGGGATCTGCAGTTGCATCCTGTATCTACAAACTGCTGTGTATTTTCAGGTTTATGCAGTTACTATACATTATACTCTACATGCTGATGGCTATACTGTACAGGAAATTATAATATCACATATTCAGCTGTTTCTCATTATTTGTTTCATCTGTTCTACACGTTATTCAGAATATAACATCATTATTTTTGGGGTGTGGAACCAACTTTCTTCATATCAGTGATTTCTTATGGGAAAATTTGCTTTGGTTTAAGAGTGGATTTGGATTACAAGCGCCGTCCCAGAACGAATTATGCTCGGAATCCAAGGTAGCACTGTATAGTATTTCCGAAATGGATGGTGGTGAATGTTCAAAGTGCAACTGCTTTGCAGAAATAAATACAAGCAAATATAAAAAGGTATAAGGCTACGTTCACACAGAGCAAAAGGAGCGGATTACGCAAGGAAATATTTCCGCCTGAAATCAACTGACGCTGAATTCCGAGCAGAATATAAGCAGAATGTAAGCAGAATCCCTGCGTATTCTGCTAGGAAAGTGTTCAGCTCGTAATCAGCTCTTGACAAATTCAGCGCGGAATACTCGAGGAATCCGCGCTGAATCCGCATGCATTCAGCGCTGAAATTCAGCGAGTATTTGGCGAGTAAACTAGACTATACCAGAACATATACTAGAATCCTCCTCCCCCCCTTTTCCCCATTTCCGCGCTGATTCAGCGAGTAATTTCCGCTTGTATTACGCTTGTATTCCGCGCTGAATCCGCGCTGAATCCGCGCTGAAACAGAAAATCAGAGCCCCATTGATTTGTATAGGCTTCCGCTAGCGGAAGAATGAACATGTTCATTCTTCTGGCGGAAAGCGGATTAGTTCAGTGTGGAAATTCCACTGTGTGAACTGCAGAGCAGAATTTCCATTCAACACAATGGAAATTAGCTCTGCACCTATTTTAACGGCTGAAATTTCAGCGCTGATTCAGCGCAGAAATTCAGCTGCTTTTGCTCAGTGGGAACGAGCCCTAAGTGGTAGCAAGGGGACAATTACTATTCATAGTTTAGTGCAATTCTCTGGATTAGGCTGTTATGGGGACTTACGTGATCAAGAGCAAAAAAAAAAATAATTACTGTCTGGATGTCTCAGTTACTAAAATGACAACATTAATACTAATTGTAAGCATCAGGTCAAGTCAACACTTCTCACCTTACTAGAAAAATAATAAAATAGCAGGCAAACATTTATCAAGTATCCAGTATACAGTGTACTCTGAATGCCAATGGCCATGCAATAATATGACCACATTAAAATGGTATGCTCGACTCATTTTGCAAACTTACCTCCTTCTCCTGATATGCTGTTCTTTCCCTCTCATTGACCAGGCTGCCAACCAACTTTCTGCTCGAGAAGCAGTGGTCTGGTTGGTGTACATATAGCTATAGAATGCATTTATATTATATGTGTATATTATATGTGTATATATATATATATATATATATATATATATATATATATATATATATATATATATACATACATATACACACATACACATATATTATATATATATATATGCACACATACACACAAACACATTGGCTGCAGCGCATCACATGGCTTCCAGCTTACTCAGCCCTGAAAGGCTGAGCAAGCTGGAAGCCATGTGATGCGCTGCAGCCAATGAAAAGGCTGCCGGTGCGCAAGTGCACCAGCAGCCTTTTCCTCTCCAATTCACTGCTCCGCGACCTGGAAGTGAAGGAGATCCTAGGACAATGGATGAAGATGATGAGGACGTGGTTGGCGGGAGATTCAAATCGCGATCGTCACCGGAAGTATATATGCAGTGAGTGTCTGTTTTTTTTTTTTTTTGTTTTTTTTTGGGGGGGGGGGGGGGGGGGCTCCTTTAAACCCAACCAAAGGGTGATACTGCCATGTACAGAAGCCCCTCTCTCCCCACTGTTAAGGACAGAAGAGGCTGCGTGAGCAAACAAGTGTCCATATATACAGGAATATTTTGAAAAAAATTACAGGATTTCATGGTATGATCATTAATTGTTGCAAATAAACCACAGTAAGGCCATATTCACACGTCCCGCAATCACGGATCAACCTATTGCCCATTGCTTTTTATTGGGCTATTAACACAGTCTGTTCTATTGCGGTTTCGCAATTTTTACCACAAAAAGATAGGACATAGTGGTAGAGCTAGTGCAGATTGTGATTGCAGTACGTACGGATTACCAATAGAAGTCTCTGGGATCTGTGCTTTTTGCGGACATCACAGATGTTTCATCTAAGCAAACTAGATCATTTTATTTATTTTTTTTACCAGTGTCTCGAGAGCTGATCACTTTAATAAATACCAAATACCAGGACTGTATTAGTTAAACACTAAGGGCGACATGTATCATCCGGCGTACGGATGATTTTCGGCGGAAAGTGCCGATTTGCGTATTTTTTTTTATTCGCAAATAGCCAATTTGCAAATAAAATATTCGCATATCGGCACTTTTCGCCGAGTACGCCAGGGGGCGCGGACTCAGAGTCCGCACGATTTATCATTTTTTAAGCGCAAATATACGCCGACGCGCACAGGATTTATGTAGAGGCAGTCCGCCTCTACATAAATCTCCGTAGCGCGGGAGATGCGGGGACATTTATAAGTCCGGCGTAAAAAATGCCGGACTTAATAAATGACTAGGTTTAATTAGAAGGGTACTCTGGCAAGAAATTTTTCTCTTTCAAATCAACTGTTCTAGGAAATTTACAGATTTGTAATAAGAGAAGCAGCGTGATCATGTCCACTGTGTGGAACCAAAGCCGGTAATTTTAAAAGAGTACTCCGAAGAAAAGAAAAATGATTTCAGATCAACTGGTGTCAGAAAGTTATACAAATTTGTAAATTACTTATAAAAGATTATAATATATATATATATATATATATATATATATATATATATAATCTCAAGCCTTCCAGTACTTATCAGCTGATGTATGTCCTGCAGGAAGTGGTGCATTCTTTCCAGTCGGACACAGCGCTCTCTGCTGTCACCTCTGTCCACATCAGGAACTGTTCAGAACAGTACCAACACCCAGTAGAAAACCTCGCCTGCTCTAGAGACAGTTCCCCACATGGAGAGAGGTAGCAGCAGAGAGCACTGTGCCAGACTGGAAAGAATACACCACTTCCTCCAGGGCATACAGCAGCTGATAAGTTTTGCAAGACCTGAGATTTTTTTAATAGAAAGTTATACAGATCTGTATAACTTTCTGACACCAGTTGATTTTAGGGAAAAAAATTTCACCAGAGTACACCTTTAATTGTCCCAAAGAATACATACTAAGAGAATGGGTTAATAAAATCGAACACCCACTAATCCTTATGGCTGAACATAACATGACTAACCTAAGCAATTAGGAATACAGACAGCAATGTACCGTGCAGATTTCTTGCTTGAAAACAGATGAAGAATTTCATAAATTATATTCTTTCCAAGATGATGATTTAGTGTTCTAAATGTCATCTGGAGATGATGGAACTTGTATCTTGGTTTTCTTTGATATTAAGAAGAAAGAATGTTCTTTCTAAATCTGTCAAGTGTTATTTCCCCATCACTGAAGCATTACAGACCAAGCGTACCTCAAGTACAGAAGACTGCTGAAACCTGCCAACCACAGACGGACACAATTCATAATCCAACACATTTTCTGGTATTAAAAAACTTAAAGGGAATCGGTCATCAGTTTCATGCTGCCCAAACCATGAGCCGATGACCATTTTTCTTTAAAGGCCTTATTCCAGGGCCCAAGGCATGCTGTAAAGAAGTGCAGACCTCCTAGATCGGAACTCATTTACAGCAGGGCTGTGGAGTCAGTAACCACAGCTCCGACTCAGCAGCTTCTGTCTAATGTCCTACATGGTCCTGGGGCAACTTCTGAGTAAATAAGACAAAGATATAAAGCAGATTCTCCTGTGTGTGCAGTGGATGCAGCCAGTCTCCAACACCCATGTCCTGAACAACTCAGAACTAGACTAGATGGAGCAGGTGCTCTTTTCTAACCAATATTCACCATACACAAAGAAACACTGCTAACAATGCCAGATACCTGTGATATAGAGGGGTCACACAGTGATATATAGAGTCGTCAGCCATAGTGATATAGGGGGGGCAGACATAGGTCCAGATCCACATCAGTTCTCTATCTGCATCTGCACTCCTGAATCATTGCGCCCCACAGGAACTACCCCCTCAGCCGGTCAGTGACTGCAGTTGTGTCCTGCCTCACTCACTGATTGGCTGAGTGGGCAGTTCTGAGTGGGGCCATGGATCCTCACAGGATCGGGAGCCCGGTGGGAGAACCATGAGCCATTACGCTACACTGCGAGGGAACGACAACGGGTAAATAGGACTTCTTTATTATGATGCCACCGACCCCTGCCCCCCCTGGATTTTTCACTGTTGCCCAGAATACTCCTTTAATTTCTGTCTCTCTCTAAACACACACAGGCTGTTCCAGCCATAGCGCGCGCACACACACACACACCCTGCTGCAGCAGCAGCAATAGAACACGCGCAGCCTGCTGCAGCTTTAGCACGCTGAAGAAAAACTCTCAGCGAGAAAACACCATACTGAGGACAGAGGTTACTGCTACACTACTTATGGTTTCTCTTCCACCTCCTTCTTTATATTACACAGGATATCTTCACATTACACTGCTGCTCATATACAGGCACCCAGCATCCAGAAGGAGTACAGCATAGATCTTCCCCCACACAATGGACTCTTCCAGCTCAGAAAAAAAACCTGCCAAATAGAGACCTCTGTTGAACGGGGGGGGGGGGCTTTTATACCAGCCCAGGCACTATATTGTGTGCTTTTATCCAACAGAACATTAATCTATAGAAAAGTGTATCTGTTTATGGCGGGTAGCGGACCACAGTCTACAATATACTTTAGATTTTACTAAGATATTGCAGCCTTTGTTACAACTCATCAGTTTTATTGGTAATTTACATTGTTTAGTAATTTTTTTCCTCCCCATTTCTAAACTTTGAGATCTTGAGCAGTAGAGTTTTGTGAATTTATTTTCCATTATAATCACATGGGCCCAGATTTTACTAATCTGTCTCCAACAGAATTATGACTGAAAATTAATAATTGGTGTAAACTATGAGTAGAGATGAGCGAATCGGGTTCGGGTTCGAGTCCATCCAAACCCGAACGATCGGCATTTGATTAGTGGCGGCTGCTGAACTTGGATAAAGCTGTAAGGTTGTCTGGAAAACATGGATACAGCCAATGACTATATCCATGTTTTCCACATAGCCTTAGGGCTTTATCCAACTTCAGCAGCCACCGCTAATCAAATGCTGAAAGTTCGGGTTCGGATGGACTCGAGCATGCTTGAGGTTCGCTCGCTTATCTCTAACTATGAGTAGATGGTCTTTAAAGTGTAACTGTCATAATGGGTGCTTCAGGAATAGCGGGGAGGTCCTCTGCTCATCTGGAGGTTCAGGTCCCAATGGATATGGAGATCAAATGGGGGTCACGTGCATTATCAACTGATTGCTTCTCTGTATTTAAGGAGACCCGAACTTCCCAATTAGCAGAAGATCTTGCAACTAATCCGTAAATGCCCATTGTGACAGGTACACTTCGCTTTCACCAGCTAATACTTTGCTTGAAGTCTGCCAGAATTTTCAGCCAAGCATTCATGTGTTCTCTATGAGAAGGGGTAAGCTGCAGCCAGAGAATTCTCACTGACGCTTATCTTTCCTAAAACAAAAGGGGTCAGCCATGACTTTCCATCACACCCAGCCCCATCCCCTATATTGTCCAGGACAGCCCCATACACCTTAGATTGATGGCCAAATGTATTTTCTCTATCACCTCAGGGATCAATCGATTTCAGGAACTAACTCTTCAAAGCATTGACTCAGAATGGGTTAACTCCTTGCTACCAGCTACAATCTGACATTACACGTGCCACTTTTTGGAACAGTTTCAGCAGAGTGCCTCCATGCTGTGGATATCGTTATGTTTTAGCAACGTATACCATTATGAAACAACAACTCAAGTCCTGATTTATTGGTTTCCACCTGCACACATGCCACCAAGGGCACTCCAATGGCCACCAACCATGCCAATGTTTACCAGGCAGTGACCCAAGGGTCACTAAAGGCTAATAAGGCAGATATGATCATTGTAAACATAGTAAAACAACTTTGTGCCTTGTTTTCTCTTTTCTTCACGCTGTATACAGTAGTACATGCCTGAGCATGAGCAAGTAATGGATTATTTTGATTCCCCTTTTTAACCACCTAGTAATAACCCCAATATTTCTTAAACGTAATTTGCTTTTTAGAGCTACTTAAGAAAAATACCCAGAAACTGATTTTCCATTCAGTACTTAAAGTCTTGGCCATCTGTCTGGTTTCACCAGCTCAGCCTCTGAGGCTTTTAGGGACCAGATAAAGCAGGATTTTGCTATGCTGAAAGAAATTACATAGCACTAAATGGAAATAAACCACCACAGCATACATCTCAGCCTGGATTTCTTAAAAAGGTGTAGATCCTGATCTGAAGCAGAATGAAAGCATATGTAATACAACACAATTACACAGAACTCACTTTCGCTTGATCGGCGTCTCTGTGCTCACGGAGTGGTGTCGCATAAGCTTCCTCTGTGGAACAGATGGGGTTTTCTGCACAGGCTCTGGTAAATCCTGAGATGTGACAGGAAAATGACTCAAAGTGTTCGCTCGACGTCGGAATCCTTGATGAGATAATTCTCCAGGATACTCGGAGGGAGAGCCCTCTGTCACTGTCGGTAAGTCACCCATGGAGCCGTGTGTCTTCAGTGGCGTTTCCAGAGAAGCCGTTTCCACCTCACTTAAGGAAGGTTCCTAAATACACAATAGATATAAAAAAAAAAATGGTTTAGAAATATAAATGATCTAGGAGCAGTGGTCTCCAACCTGTGGCACTAAACCTTCTGAAAAAAAAACTACAACTCCCATTATACCTGACAACTAAATATATATATATGTAAAAACACCAACACAATCCTCCAATATGCCAACTCTAGGTAGGACCCAACCCAAAAAAATAATAAAAATGTACAATTATTTGCTATTCACAGTAATGACAATCTTTGATATGGCAAGGGAATCTACCACACCCCTAATGCACCATGGCTCAGGTGTGTGACACTGCTTTCACACTGGAATTTTAGAACTGCTCTATTAAAAAGAGGAGCCCAATCAATTTCCATGTGCATGGAACATTAGTAGGACACTATAGACTTGCAAAAATTCATGTAAAAAGCAGTAAAAAGTAACAAGTAATCATTATACTTGCACAACCTTAAAGGAAAAAACTATCAGCAGGTTTGTGCATGCAAACCTGCTGATAGTTCCCGGTGGCCGCTTACCTCCTCTTACTGGTGCCGGTTTTTTAAACCTTGTAAGTCTTGCCATTTTCACGATATTTAATCTTTTAAAATTATGCAAATTAATTTGTTAGCAGCACTGAGGGGGGCGTTCCACTGCACTGTTCGCCCCGCCCACTGGCTCAGATGCTCATGCCTACTGCTTATGCATATGCATAAGTAGGTGTGAGCATCTGGGCCATCAGCCGGACCCAACAGTGCAGAGGAACGCCCCCAGTGCTGCTAACAAATTATTTGCATAATTTTATCGGACTGAATTGTGGGAAAACTGGCCAAAGAGGAGGTAAGCAGCCACTGAGAACTATCAGCAGGTTCGTATGCACCTCAGCTATAAGCAGGTTTAAACTGTATGCACCTCAACATTTCTCTATAGAACAGATGTGGCAATCACCGACTTGATTCCTAAGGTGCACTATGCTATTGGCATAACATGCCATAAAAAGTGACAACTGTACAGGAGAGGAGACTTCAGTCAAAGGCCTGACTCCCTGCTGCTATACACTGAGTGGCTATGTATACTGCACTGTACACATTGCTACTCACAGAACATTTGCTGGGTCCAGTATATATGCATACAAGACTGTAGCCAGGGGCGTAGCTAAAGGCTGATGGGCCCTGGTGCAAAATTTTAGCTTGGGGCCCCCAGGCGCAGTCAAGGGAAAAAAACATTATATCCAATTACTCGGAGACGCCCCCTAATGTGCGACCGTGTCCTAATGAATTGTCCCTCTCATGTACCGTGCCACTGCCTTTACCTTTTGTATTGTGTCACTACCGCCAACATGAACTGCCAGCTGGACATGATGGTGCTATCGATCACTGTCATATATAGTACAATATCTATTCTTTATGGCATACTGTACTATAAGTGGCATGCTATATTACAGGCATGTCCAAACTTTTTTCGAAGAGTGCCAAATTTGATGAAGTGAACATGTGCGAGGGCCGACCATTTTACATGCTACATGCTATATGCTTTATAACACAGGCAGATAATAGCAAGCTGGATACCTGGGGGGCCGTAAACGTTCGGAACGCGGGCCGCAAATGGCCCTCCGGCCGGACTTTGGACATGCCTGCTATATTACAATGCTGTACTGTATGTACCATAGTATACTAATCAATATGTCACTTACTATACTTTATAACACTTTATAGACTCCACATAACATACGGTATACAGCATATACCAGGGATGGCAGGACCCAAGTCGCCGGAGCAGGGGGTGAGGGGTTTCCTATTGCATACCTAAGCAAATATACTGTTCAGGACTCTGGGAAAGCTGTATCCCACCTGTAATAATTCACAGTACAGCTCCAAACTTCTGAATGGTAGTTTATGACAACTGCATTGGAGTAAGGGGTTAACCACTGCATAACCATTCATAGTGTTCAGATGAGTCTTTGAAAGCTATGTGCCACCTTATATAATAACTTTTAGAACTAAATGTAGTGTACAACCTTTCACCCCAGAGTTGTGGTTAAACTACGATTCCCAGGATGCCCTGAAAGCTGCAGGAGTTGTAATTTCATGACAGCTGGGGAACAATAGTTTGCATATTGCATGCTGCCATACAGGATCCTGAGAAAGCTGGGTGACATTTCCAAAGTGCAGCACTCATCTGCAACTTTTCAGGCTCCTGAATGGTTCATGACAGCTAAGCTAAGCAGCAATGGTGCAGCAGTGAGAGGGTTAATTTGAATGAGAGGTTACATGAGCCGCTCATGTGCTTCTATCAGTAGCCTCAGCTCACAGTCTCCATGGGTATACACAGTGCAGGATCCACGCACCTACCCCCCCACCCTTTCATGTCTGTGCCTGGAGTGAAGGAGACTGGGACAAGGAGCGAGGAGGAGACCATCCCGGGACACTGGGGGGGGGGGGGGGGGACGTTCTGGAGCATTTGTGAGTGTATGGCTAGGACAGTGATGGCTAACCTTGACACTCCAGCTGTTGCAAAACTACAATTCCCATCATGCCTGAACAACCAAAGATATGTCTTTGGCTGCCCAAGCATGATGGGAGTTGAAGTTTTCCAACAGCTGGAGTGTCAAGGTTAGCCATCAGTGGGCTAGGAAGAGGCCTTCTTATCGTTATCACCACTGCCGGGGGAAATAATGTTAGTGGACCTACCAGGCTGAGCAGCCAGAGCACAAGTACTGGAGCTGCATTCACCACTCTGAGGATCCTCCGCTCAGCAGGCAGGGGGCGCAGAGAATAGAGCAGCCTACAGCTCTCCCAAACTAGCAGTCATGATGACAGCTGCTTTGGGAGAGTGAAAGAAAGTGGTGAAGGGGCCGCGGGCCCCCCCCCCAGTGTAGGGGCCCGGTCGCCATGGCGACCGTTGCCACCCCTATAGCTACGCCACTGACTGTAGCGAGTGGCAATGCACAGAGTGAATGGTGCGAGTGCAGTGTATGCAGTGAATGGTGCGAGTGCAGTGTATGCAGTGAATGGTGCGAGTGCAGTGTATGCAGTGAATGGTGCGAGTGCAGTGTATGCAGTGAATGGTGCGAGTGCAGTGTATGCAGTGAATGGTGCGAGTGCAATGTATGCAGTGAATGGTGCGAGTGCAGTGTATGCAGTGAATGGTGCGAGTGCAGTGTATGCAGTGAATGGTGCGAGTGCAGTGTATGCAGTGAATGGTGCGAGTGCAGTGTATGCAGTGAATGGTGCGAGTGCAGTGTATGCAGTGAATGGTGCGAGTGCAGTGTATGCAGTGAATGGTGCGAGTGCAGTGTATGCAGTGAATGGTGCGAGTGCAGTGTATGCAGTGAATGGTGCGAGTGCAGTGTATGCAGTGAATGGTGCGAGTGCAGTGTATGCAGTGAATGGTGCGAGTGCAGTGTATGCAGTGAATGGTGCGAGTGCAGTGTATGCAGTGAATGGTGCGAGTGCAGTGTATGCAGTGAATGGTGCGAGTGCAGTGTATGCAGTGAATGGTGCGAGTGCAGTGTATGCAGTGAATGGTGCGAAGTCCTGATAGGAGTAGTTGTTTCTGCAACAGCTGGGGAGACACAGGTTGGGGCGTACTATTTTACTGTAGAATGCCTAGACAAAAGATTTCTATACTATCCAAGTATTGTGTGCAATGAAGAGGAATTTAGTCTTTTAAAAGGAGTTTATAGAATTTACCTTACTACTACTACTTTCCAACAGAGTGCTCAATGAACTGTCATAGTCTATGCTCCCAGTGCTGTCCTGTTGAGAACGAATTTTAATACCCTGTAAAAAAAAAAAAAAAGAAGAAGTTAAATAGATTTCAAATGCCATACTTCACAATAAAAAAAAATATAATACTGGAAAAAACTAAACTAAACTCAAAAGAACATATAGTTGTTATAGTTACACAATTCTGTAGGTCTGAGGGGGTAATGTGCTTCCTGGGGGAGACCCCAAGCTAACACATGGAATCTTATAGCTCTATGCCAAAGAGAAAAAAAAGCTCTCTCTCTACCATGTATTCAAGGTAGAATTCATGGCAAGTCAATGCTTAACCCCTTCACTGGTCTCATTCATCATTTATTCATTCTCAACAGGGCTCATTCATATACAGCTGTTTGAGGGTTCTTGCCCTTCATCATAGATGGCACCAGGTTGCCAGATTTCTTGTTTGGGGAGGGGGGGGGGTACTTTACGCATTTCCTGTCCATTTGAAATGGGAAACGATAATATTCACAGCAAAAATAAAATCTTCAAAAGCCATAATTTTTTCCTTTTTGCTTTGTTAAATTGTGAAATATGTTCCCTATAAATCAATGTCCCTAGTTAGAACATAAGCTTTTCATTGTCAAACACCAGCTAAGAAGGCAATTACAAAATTAAAGCCATTGTGCTGACGGCATTAGGAGGCATTGAGTACTGGAAGAAATCAGATTTGATTCCCTGTTCAGTTTATTTTGGGTTTGGCATGCCCGTCCAGAACAGATGCCAGGATGCCACTTCGCCAAAATATTCTGCACCTCCCATTTTATACAACAGACTGGCAGAGAAATAAAACAGGACTGCAACAATTAGACTCCAATCTACGTAATCAGCCACTAATACACCAGAACAATAGAAATAAAACAATAGGATGTACAGGACTCTGGATTACACGTTCGTGAAAGATTATTTCATTAAGCAGCTACGTCAATGCAATTTATTAAGCTGTAGAACAAGGCAGGGCAGCACAAACCAAGGCCTGCTGCCAGCCCTTCATGCCAACCATATACATATTGAAGATTCAGTTTTCACTAAAGACCGAATTACACAGCACAAGACTAAGGGGAAAGTTAGCACTGACCTGTCAGCTTAGCGCTCGCTTCCCCTGTGCCTTGCTTGCTGCCTGTGCTATTACACACACACACAGACAGAAAGCAGGGAGCAGTGTGAGGGGCCACCTAAAGGATCCTTAGATCGTTTGGGCTGGCCACTGAAGTCAGTTGCAGTCTGCTGCCACAGCTTCTATTACATGGAGAAACATGCAGCAGACCGTCACTGCAAAAACTGGAATCTTTCGACATATTGAAAGATCACGAGTAGCCGCCATTGTGCTTGTAGGCTGATCGTGACGTTTCAACATGTCCTATTACACGAAACGATTATTGCCCTGAACACAGGTAATTGGCCAAGTAAGGAAGATTACCGTTTCGTGTAACAGGGCCTTAAGCCTAGTCTTCCTGTTCTGCCTGCGGAGATAAGGAGGGCACTCCTGAAAAGTGATCTGTACAGGAGTACATAGAAAGGCAACACCTGTATGTAAATAACAGAAGATTTACCACCATTCACAATAGCTGAGGAATGACGCTCCCAATTATGTGAATCGTGTCTGGGCCAATGTCCTTGGCGCTTGCCATAAAGCATCTAAGTGCTGTTAAAACAGCTCAGGCAAGATGGCTGCCTCCATAATAATGTACAAAAATATGAAGAAAAATTTATAATAATAATAACAATTATTATTATTATTTGGTGACAAAAAAGTCTATGCAACACATTCACTTGCAATGATATTTATTTTAGTTGTTACTTGGCTTTTCACCCAGTATGTGAAATCTACTGCGGATATTTCCAGGTGACATACTACAGTACACCAGGGTTGTGTTTTTGCTGGCTCCTAACTTTTCCAGGCCAGTGGCTTCCTTCCGTGCTCTCTTTGTAATTCCACTGTGGAAAAAGGTCACCTCTGTTTTCCTTATAAACCAATGTAGAAATCTCCTCCAAACATTGTGAAGTTCTATATAAACACTTATCACAGAAAAGGCAGCAGAAATAAACTAGACTACTTTCCCTGCGTAATGCTGACACATTTCTCCTCACCGTTTATTTCTCCTCAATGTTTCCAAGACACCCACAAAATCATAGTAACTTTACATGTGCATATTCACTGTATACTGTTTTAGTAGCAGTAATCAAGCGGCAGTAAGTCCCTCGTCATACAGTATTTATCTGCTCAGCTCCCTTTCTAAAGGGTATAAACCTTGAAGGCCCCTACCACTAAAAAAACTGACAAAACAGTGCCCCTTCATAAAAAAAGAGCACCAGAGACAGAGAGACAGAAAGAGAGATTTTGAATGTATGGAATAGAGTGCTTACCCTTGATAAAATACTTTCTAAGGATTCGGTTAAAGATCTCTTTGCTTTGCTTTTGAACAAGTCCAGTCTGAAGCGGTGAGCGCTGCTCTGCAGCTCATTCAGAGGGTTGCTGGAAAGTTGAGAGACCTGTAAACGGGAAATAAATGTAGTTTCTGATTCAGTACTTAAACATCCTTTAAAACAGATCAAAGGGTTACTCTGGAAACAAAATTGTTTAAATCAACTAGTGGTGTCAGAAAGTATACAGATTTGTAAATTATTTCTATTAAAAAATCTCAAGTCTTTTAGTATTTATCAGCTGCTGTATGTTCTACAGGAAGTGGTGTATTCTTCCCAGTCTGACACAGTGCTCTCTGCTGCCATCTCTGTCAGTGTCTGGAACTGTGCAGAGAAGTAGCAAATCCCACTGAAACCTCTTCTGCTCTGGACAGTTCCTGTCAGGGACAGAGGTGGCAGCAGAGAACACTGTTTTAGACTGAAAAGAATACACCACTTCCTGTAGGACATGCAGCAGCTAATAAGTATTGGAAGGTTTGAGTTTTTTTTATACAATTTTTATACAATTAATTTACAAATTTGTATAACTTTCTGACACCAGTTAATTTGAAAGCATTTTTATTTTCTTTGCAGTACCCTTTTAAGATTACCTGCTTTGGTTCCACACAGTGGACATGATCACGCTGTTTCTCTTCATAGAGACACCTCAGCTGGGAAATAATAAGTTCATTCTCTCTCTGTTCACTTCGAGGTCGGATTTTCTGAGACAAAAGAAAGAAAAGGCTACTCAAATTACAAGTATAGCAACAAGCTATTCACCATGTCATACTAGAGGACAAACGCCAATTGTAGTTATTTATTTTCACTTGCATCCTGAAGCTGCAGAAAATCCTCACTTCCTGGCCCACTATCATCACTCCTCTGTCCTCCCCCTCCCTTCTGAGACCAAAGTCACATGATCTGTCTCTTCTGTTGCCAGGCAAACTTTAACACCTAATCTGTAACCCTGCCCACGGCTGACACTACACTAATCAGTGAGCACCTGGCCAAGGGGTGGGGAAATAGAACAACAGCCTCCTGAGCAGTAGAGGGGAAAGGAAAAGCAGTTGTTTTAGCTCTCTTTCTAATCTATCTACGTGGATGAAATGATGGATGTATACATTTTGTTTACAGTGTAAAGCAGAAACAGATTGAGCAGATTGATGGGTAGATACTACAAGATGAGGTGGATACTTGGCAGTTGGCTCTGAGGTGCAATGCATGCTAGGAGATGTAGTTTCACCTAGGATATGAGTCCACCTTATCGTGGTGAGGCAGTTTACGCTGTTTGCAAATAGTAACCAAGAGACTAATTATTTTTGTGGCAGTTGGGGGGGCTGCTTTTAACTATTCTCATGTCTGTGGTGGGTCTGTATCTTGCTGTTGCGGTGAGCTGTTGCATTTTTCTGTGTTTTTGTGTGTTTCCCAGACAGCGCCATCTTGGTTATAGACCAACTTTTAGAAAACGTGTAACTCAAGAACGGCAGCAGCTAGAAAAACGGGAGATCAAAATACACAGGAGGACTTAGTGAGTAAGAAAAGCTAGGTTCGGAAGCATTTCATTTTTCAGCTCATGGATGGAATACTTCTTCAACGGGGTTATCCATGTTCCACAAACTATGATTTTCCAGAATCAGTGCTACACCTGTCCTTTGGTTGTGTGTGGTGTTACAACTTGGCACCACTGAAGGGAACAAAGTGAAGTTGTTATATCGCACAAAACCTAAGGACAGGTATGGTACTGTTCTTTGGAAGAAAACAGCCATATTTTCCAATTCTTAATAACCCTTTAAAAGAGCTATTTACATCTGGACACTCATGGCATACATCCAGAAGATTTTATACATGTCTTACAGAAGCTGGTCCCACCTCTGGGACACAGTAGTGTTGCTGAACTACAGCGATGGACTATTTCTGCTCCCCTGAGAAAGTCTGTGCATCACAATTCATTAAACATCTGGGTGTATCCAGCTACTGCTCCAGTTTGCAGTCACTCAAACAAGCAGGTGCAGAGGTGTCATCCTGTACTGTGAGGGATCCAGGATACATCGCTGTGCTTGAGAAAGACCATTTCCTGCAGCTTGCCGCCATTACAGAAATTGTGTATAAACGACTTTCCTACTCAGTGGCATACCTAAGAGACTGAGCTATAGTACACTGGCCTAACCATGAGACCAAGCTTTGGCTGCCTAGGCATAATGGGAATTGTAGTATTGCAACAGCTAGAGGGTTGGAAGTTCCCCATCTCTGGTTTACATGATGCAGATTTCCTTGTTTGAAATCCCCAGCATATACAATATCAGTAATATAAGTCACATACATAGGGGAAAGTATAGGTCATAAGAAGCTATGGAGAATCCAACATATCAGTCACGGGTCCTATGGCCACAAAAGCCACAATAGCAGTTTGTGAAATTAAAGGGGGTCAGCCAAAAAAAAAAAAAAAAAAAAAATTAATATTTTATTATTATTAATTATTATTTCAAATGAACTGGTGCCAGAAAGTGCCAGAATTTTGTAATTAACTTCTTTTACAAAATCGCAAATCTTCCAGTACTTATCAGCTACTGTATGTCCTGCAGGAAGTGGTATTCTTTCCAGTGTAGAGAGCAGAAGAGGTTTTCTATAGGGATTTATTACTGCTTTGGACAGTACCTGTCACAGACAAAGGTGGCAGCAGAGAGCACTGTGTCAGACTGGAAAGAATACACAATTTCCTACAGGACATACAGCAGCTGATAAGTACAGGATTTTTTTTTTTTTATAGAAGTCAGTCTCTGGCACCAGTTAATTTTTTTTTTTTTTTTTGCTGAAATACCTCTTTAGGGTGCGTTCACACCTACAGGATCTGCAGCAGATTTGATGCTGTGTTCAGTTATTTAAATGAAATCTGCTGCAGAAAATCAGCTGCAGATCCTGTAGGTGTGAACGCACCATTAACTTTAGTTTTCAGGAACAAGTTAGGCCACTCTAGTGATTTACATAGTAGCTGTACAAGAACTTCCTGAGTTTATGCTCATGAGTAATAGGGGATTGTGTCTCAGCATGTAACTTAACAGGAAGAATTACAGTTTGTAAGGGGAGAAAAGGAATCTTCAGATGATACCTAAAAATTACCAAGAAACAGCTACAGGATTAGTGCTCAAACTGAAACTGGGCAAAATAATTTTGATGCATTATTGGCCACACTGTCCACCAGATGGCACCACACTAGCAAACACCACAATAAGCCAACATCTCAGAGAGAAGTAGGATTCTAAGAAAGGAAGGATTTATAAAAAAAAAAAAAAAGGAATTTCCGCCTGTAAATCGCTATAATCTGCTATTACAGTTGCACCTACAGGGCCTAAATACTTATAATCATGCCATGGAAAGTGTTATTCACCAGGCATCTACTTTCTATCCTATAATTAAGCAACTGAACAACTGGTATGGATTTGGTGCTGTCCTGGTGAGCGTCGCATCGCTTTTCCGCTCCTTGAAGACTGGTGCTATTACTAAACAATACGTATTCACTTAGCTGCAGCTACTGCACAAACTCCTGAGAAGGCATGGCGGACAGGACACATGACAGTGACATCTCTCAGAGGCTTATCACATGTACCAGCAGTAGTTTTCACTGTTCACGGATTTTTCAGAACATTCTGATATGGTAATGATGTACTTCTAGTCTACACATGATGGCAGTGTGCTAACGCACAGTATTAAGTGGCCCATTAATACTAGATACAGGATTAAGGTGTCTTTAGCCGCCATCAGGAAGCATTTCCAGTATACTAAGCAAACATCAATGTAGATCCTACACATCCACAAGGTTAGAACCAGGGCAAGGACTTTCACAGAAATCATGTTCTCACCAAGGTTTGAGGTTAGTCTTTAGGGGTCAGTCATCTGCAAATCCCAAGGATCTCATATGAGAACAATTTAATAGCATTAGATCATGTGTACAAAGTCCATAGGTCCTTCAACATTACTGATAAGAGATGTAGAGCTTCCTGATCTCTAATGATGCAGAACAATCCCAGCAGGCATCATATTACAGACAGGAGGAATACGCTCCATGCTTTTCCCTTCAAGTGTTCAGACTATGACCTGATGCAAGTTCTTGAATAATATTTAGTGCAATAAGTGTCCATGAAAACTCGATGCTGCATGTAACATATTCCTGTGTGGCCTTTATTTTGGTGGGATTTCATACGTTTATAATATCATATAATATCATGATTAGTGATAAGCAACCGTGCCAAACTGTTTAGGTTCTCCAAACCCAAGCGTTCGGCATTTGACTCTCATCGTTTAAAGAAGTTGGATGCTGCCCTAGGGCTGCCAGGAAAACATGGATACAGCCTATACGGTATCCATGTTTGTCAAGACTCCCTAGGGCGGCATTCAACTTCTCCAGCCACTGGGGGTCAAATGTTGAGTGTTTGTGTATGAAGGACGTTGCTGAACCCAAACAGTTCATCATGTTCGTTCAATACTAATCATGATTAAAGGGGTTGTCCAGCGAAAATCTTTTTCTTTCAAATCAACTGATATCAGAAAGTTATATAGATTTGTAATTTGCTTCTATAAAAAAATCTTAAGTCTTCCCATACTTATTAGCTGCTGTATGTACGACAGGAAATGTTGTTTTATTTTCAGTCTGACATCTCTGGCCGAGACTGGAGTTCTGCCCGGTTATATATGAATCCCCATAGAAAACCTCTCCTGCTCTGGACAGTTCGTATCTCGGCCAGAGATGTCAGCAGAGAGCACTGTGTCAGACTGAAAATAAAACATTTCCTGCATGACATACAGCAGCTAATAAGTATGGGAAGACTTGAGATTTTTTAATAGAAGTAAATGACAAATGTATTTAACTTTCTGACACCAGTTGATTTGAAAGAAAAAGATTTTCACTGGACATCCCCTTAAAATTCATGAATTGCAAAAAGAAAAAAAAAAAAAAAAAAAAAACACGACCTACATACCCTCCACTTCTAACTATTATCAGGGTTTTTCCAGCAATTTCAAGTGATATGTCACTACAGACACTGGCCAATAGTTTGCAAAACAGAGACAGTAATGACAGTACAGACTATGCCTACATTGCATTCTTACTAAGATAGTAGCGTCCATAGCGAGAGTGAATAACCATTCACCCTGCAGCCGAGCAAAAGACTTTTGGCTTTATTACTCCACCAAAGCCAAAAGCCAAAAGTCTTTTGCGCAGCTGAAAGGAGAATAGTTATTCACTCTCACTATGGACGCTACTATCTTAGTTAGAATGCGATGTAGGTATAGTCTCCTTTAATGGTCCAACTATAGGTGCTGGCCACAATCACTGAGTGTGCAAGTCAACCGCAGGCTGGTACCACTGTGTGCAAGAGTCACCCTAAAATAGAGCTCGACATTTTCTGGGGGGGGGGGGTTAGGGTTGGGGAGGACCTACTAGAAGTAACATACCAAAAAGGGCACAAAGTACAGATTAAAGGGGTTATCCAGCGCTAAAAAAACATGGCCACTTTTGCACCACTCTTGTCTCCATTGACAGGTGTGGTTTGCAATTAGGCTCCATTTACTTCAATGGAACAGAGTTTCAAACCCCACCCAATCTGGAGACATAAGTGGTGCAAAAGTGGCCATGTTTTTGTAGCACTGCATAACCCCTTTAAAGCTTTGGCTGTCCAGGCATGATGGGAGTTGTAGTTTTTCAACAGCTGGAGGGCCAAGGTTCCCTACCCCTGTCCTAAACGCATTAATTTTTAAAGGGGTAGTGCGGCGCTAAGAAATTATTCACAAAATAACACACATTACAAAGTTATACAACTTTGTAATGTATGTTTTGTATGTGAATGGCCCCCTTCCAGTGTTCCCTGACTCCCACCCGTGTACCCGGAAGTGTAGTGCAGTATACATACCTGATCCGTGTTGACCGACACAGTCTGTAATCTTGTCAGAGATGTCATCTTCGGGAGGGCGGCCGGCCCCCCTCTGCCGCGTCATCAGCTGCTCAGCCGCGATTGGCTTAGCATAACTGTGCTCAGACAATCGCGGCTGAGCACAGTTATGACGCGGCAGAGGGGAGCCGGCATGAGGGAAGGCAGAAGCGGGTCAGCCGTCCTCCCAAAGATGACGTCTCTGACAAGATTACAGACGGGGTCGGTCGACACGGATCAGGTATGTATACTGCACTACATTTCTGGGTACACGCGTGGGGAACACGGGAAGGGGGCCATTCACAAAGTTGTATAACTTTGTAACGTGTGTTATTTTGTAAATTTCTTAGTGCCGTACTACCCCTTTAACTCTACAATGAAATATTTACTGATGACAGAAAACTACCATACGGTACCGCTACCGCCACCACCACCACACATTGATGTGGTATTTTATGTAAATTATAACTATAATTACCCAGCACGCTTACCAAACATCCCCCTGTACCCTCCTCTATTAGACCGTATTCTTACTTTTATGATGTCCCACGCTGTATGTAAATGCCGGGCAAGTAGTCACGGTGGGCGGTCCTGGGCGGATCTAGTCACGGTCCTGGGCTGTGGAATAGCTGTAATCACGCCCAGAGGGGCGTGATTGAAAGACCTGCGTTCTGCCGGCGTCACCGGGGGCCCTGCATTACACGTCGGGGGGCAGCGACGTCTTTAGCATGCCGCACATGCGCCGTACGGCAGGAGAAGATTCTGACGCATTGCGCATTCGCGGCATCCTGAAGAAATCGACATGCCACCGACGTGAAACGCAGGCCCAGGGTGACGTCGGCAGAACGCAGGTCTTTCAATCACGCCCCTCTGGGCGGGATTACAGCTATTCCACCGCCCAGGACCGTGACTAGATCCGCCTAGAACCGCCCACCGTGACTATTTGCCTGGCATTTACATACAGCGCGGGACATCATAAAAGTAAGAATATGATCTAATAGAGGGGGGCACGGAGGGTACAGGGGGATGTTTGGGAAGCGTGCTGGGTGATGTGCCAGCACGTTTCCTTATCATTAGGGTGATTTTCTGCGTGATTGGTTCCCTTTAACATGGAGAGAAGATAAAATACTCAGTACAAGAAGAAAGTTATATAGCAATGACTTACAGGCTTACCTGTACTTCCTCAAACACAGAGGCCTGCTCATCATTGTTTAATGTGGTGATGTGTTTTTGTAACTCAAGTTTGGTTTTTGATGGAGGAAGACCTGTGGAAGGAAATCAGGTTGTCATTAGAGATGCACAAACCTCAACACAAACTCTCGGCATTGGATTACTGGTGGCTGAAAAAGTTGGATGCGGCCAAAGGGACTCCTGGGAAGTAGAGGGTTGGGACGAACCTGAGCATGTTCTCTAGCAGTCATGTATACATGTGTTATATGTTGGCATTTAGGCGATTTGTCAGTACCAAGTTGAGCTACATTCCAGAAATACATACTGCAAGTGACAATATAGAATAGTATAAAGTATTTCATTTCAGGTATCGACACGTGCAAAATTACAAAACAAATCAAGTCTGAACAGATCTAGAACAGAGCTGATACATGTAAGAAAAAAAAAAAATAAACATCATATGATAGGACTATGGAAACATACTCAACATGCTTTACACAAAACTGACAGAATTCTGTTCTGGATTGGGAATGTATAAGGAACCATAATTAGCATGATTGTAAAAGGGGGCATAATTTCCTCTCTTATTGTTAGTAGGAAACACTTAGGGCCATTTTACACAGCCCAATCCGGATAAGCAATCGATGACCTACAGCGGCCCCTTGCTTATTTGTTTTGAATAGAGCCATGGGTCGGCACATGACCTGCGGTTTTATTCGTTCTCTATGGAGCCACTGGAAAAAGCAGAGTGCTGTACCCCTTTAATAAAAAATAGAAAAAAAATAGAAAGCCACAACAAAGAGGACAGAAAGGGTACTGGAATTGGAGGCTACCAAGATACCCAAGACCGAGCTAAAAGTGTTCAAAGCTGCTGTGACTGGGATGGAAGAGACTGTTACCCGACAAGTAACAGGTTTGCTGGTGGCAAAGAGAAACTGAAGCGATGTTATAAGCCAAACATCAATCACAGCCAGAAAAACTACTTTTCACTAATCCAAAACAACTACCTTACCTTCTATTTTCTCACAGAGTTTGTGCATGCATTGCATGGGGCATCCGTCACACAGAGGCATATGAGTCTTTGTATTCTGCTGCACAGCAGCTACACTAAAAGCCTGCCTCAGGGTCAACATGATCTCGTCCACCTGCAACAACACAATAGCTTACATCAAAAGGGACAAAAAGAAAATCCAAAAGAAACTGTATTGCACACTAACACTCTATGGCCGCAATGTGGGTGCATGGTCTTAAATGGACCAAGTTTTCTATTACTGATCAGATACAAAAAAAATTTCTTTTTATCTAATCTGTTTCTATTTTCTGATTGTAATTTTTTTTTTTTTATTTCATAATGTGTACATTGTAATGGGGGCTGCCATCTTGCCTGGGCTGTTTTAACAGCATTTAAGGCACTATTAAACAAAGCAACAGGTCGACGCTCGCTTGCTCTCCACATCGCCCCATGTAATAGGGGCTTTAGCGACATGCTTTACAGCAAGCCTCATGGGCATAGACGACAATAGACCGTCTGCCCCCATGAGACGAATGTAAAAAACATTACTTAGCATGCTCTGTGACCTTTGAAGAGGTAATTCCACAGGGAGCTGCTATTGTCTCCTCTATTTACTGGTGTCTCAAGTTGCTGCAATGCTGTAGAGATCGCTTTACGGCAGCCTCCTCATATAGCCAGACACAGAACAGGAAGGCTCAGCTTTATTTTAGCCCCAGTGGAGAGAATTAAAACTGCAAGATATCAGGATTATTTTATAATATAGATAGAAAAAACATTATGTTATTTTCTTATCTTTACACATACCCTTTAAAGCGACTCTGTACCCACAATCTGATCCCCCCCCCCTCCCCCCAAACCACTTGTACCTTCAGATAGCTGCTTTTAATCCAAGATCTGTCCTGGGGTCCGTTCGGCAGGTGATGCAGTTATTGTCCTAAAAAAAGAACTTTTAAACCTGTAGCCCTGAGCCAAACGTCCGTGACCTAGAGCAGTGATTTTCAACCTTTTTTGAGCCGCGGCACTTTTTATACTTAAAAAATCCCAGGGCACACCACCAACCAAAATGGCACAAAATGACACTAAAACAGTACATATTATACATATAGTTACTAATCTAGATTCTAAATGTATTTATACTCACTCAGTGTGAAACCTGGGCCTGTTTTCTTCTCCCCCCCCTGTGCTTCTCTCCTGTGCTTCTCTCCACCATACTTCTCCCCCCTGCTTCTCTCCACCATACTTCTCCCCCCTGCTTATCTCCACCATGCTTCTCTCCTGTGCTTCTCTCCAGCGTGCTTCTCTCATGTGCTTCTCTCATGTGCTTCTCTCCACCATACTTCTCTCCCCCCCTGCTTCTCTACACCAAACTTCTCTCCTCCCTGCTTCTCTCCACTGTTTCTCTCCCCCATCCCCATGTTTCTCTCCCCCCCTGCTTCTCTCCCCTGTTTCTCCCCCATCCCCAGGTTTCTCTCCCCCATTGTTTTCTCCTGTTTCACAGGGGCACCATAGTTTGGGGAACTTTCCCCACGGCACACCTGACCATGTGGCACGGCACACTAGTGTGCCACGGCACACTGGTTGAAAATCACTGACCTCGAGTATCTGTGCTCTAAATTTGCACCACCCCTCAATCCCTCCTCCCCACCCTCTTCATCATTAGGAATGTCACTGGCAGAATGTTTCCTATTCCTCTGCAGTGAAAACTGCACAGGTGCCTTAATGATCCAGCCCATGTGCCGTGCTGACACAGCTGATGAATAGGAGAAAATCTGCCTGGGGCATTCCTAATGATGAAGAGGACGGGGAGGAGGGACAGAGAAGGTGTGTCAGCCTAATGCATACACACTTTAGGCCACGCCAGTTTGGAACAGGGCTGCAAGTTGAAAAGTAGTTTTTTAGGATAATAACTGCATCACCTGCCAAACAGACCCCATGACAGATCTTGGATTAAAAGCAGCTATCTGAAGGTACAAGTCCAGCGAAAAATTTTATTAAAAGTATTGTATTGCCCCCCAAAAGTTATACAAATTACCAATATACACTTATTACGGGAAAAGCTTATAAAGTGCTTTTTTTCCCTGCACTTACTACTGCATCAAGGCTTCACTTCCTGGATGGTGACGTCATGTCCCAACTCCCAGAGCTGTGCAGGCTGTGGCTGCCGGAGAGGATGATGGCAGAGGGATGCTCATTGTCCCTCCAGTGCCCTGTGTCCCTCAGTGTCCCCCTGCCATCATCCTCTCCAGCAGCCACAGCCCGCACAACTCTGAGAGTCGGGTGGTGACATCACTATGTTATCCAGGAAGTGAAGCCTTGATGCAGTAGTAAGTGCAGGGAAAAAAAGCACTTTCTGGGTATATTCACACGAACGGGCTCGCAGCGAGATTCTCGCTGCGAGCCCGGCAGGTCCTGGCAGTTCCCATACACTACATACTTGCTGCGGTCTAAACCACCGCAGCGAGTATGTAATTCTGCCGCCCTTAACCCCTTCTGCTCCCGGCCGGCTCCCCCGCTGTAAGCATACTTTACCTGTCCTTGCTGCACGGGGTCCCGGCGTCCTGCTCTCTCGTCCGGCCAATTAGTGTGTTGCCCAGCCTCAGCCACTGTTTGGCCGGACGAGAGAGCAGGACGCCGGACCCGTGCAGCAAGGACAGGTAAAGTATGCTTACAGCGGGGGAGCCGGCCGGGAGCAGAAGGGGTTAAGGGCGGCAGAATTACATACTCGCTGCGGTCGTTTAGACCGCAGCAAGTATGTAGTGTATGGGAACTGCCAGGACCTGCCGGACTCGCAGCGAGAATCTCGCTGCGAGCCCGTTCGTGTGAATATACCCTATAAGCTTTTTCCCGTAATAAGTGTATATTGGTGATTTGTATAACTTTTGGGGGGCAATACAATACTTTAATAAAAATTGTCGTCAGACTTCTCCTTTAAGAATGGTAAATTATTGTAACATCAAATTGAGTATTTACTCTATAGAGAAAGGATAACAGAATTTAGGACCCTTGGTATGAGACTTAGAGAAGGTTGGGCAGGTGTTTATCTTTAACATCTTTTATATGAGCAGAATGTACCCTGAGAAGGACTAAACCTTGACTAAGGCCTTGGGTTATATCAGGAATGTGCATCTGACTATTAGGAAAAAAAATTTATTTGGACAACATAGTAAAGGCAAGTATGGTTATAAAAAAGTGGAATTAAATTTAGCTCGACTATATAGTGGAGAACCTACTGCAAACAGGTCATTCCAGGAGGAAGAGTTCCAACAATATGCATATTAGCTTTTCTCCAGAAAGAAGAGAGTTTGCATCACTGCAAGTCCATGCTTGACCCCTTTAAAAGGTTTCTTTTAATGCCATATAGAGATGCAGGTCACATCAGGGGACCGGGCTTGTACACATGGCAGCACATAGCGACAGACACCCTTTAAGAGTTTTAAAGCATGACTAGGGATTATTTACCAAGAGAAAAACCCCTACAAAAGAATGAGAATGTGTCCCAACCAAAGACAAACATTACCCTCTCTGTACTGGTAAAGGACAAGAACCTCTGGTCTGTAGCTGTATACAGATGGGTAACTCTTCCTTGTAGAGCAGATTCTGTCTTGGCTAATAATTCTCTGTCATGTTTTAAGACTCTGCAAATTCTTTACTTTTTTTTTATTTTATTTTTTAAGTAATGCTACCTCCACTTGGTGGCACTAAAGAGCAAGCCCACTTTCTTCTGGAGGACAGCTACTTTGCATATTATTTCCCAGTTCAGCACTACATAGTCTAAGGGCCCTATTACACGGGACGATTATCGTGTGAAAAATCGTTAAATCGTTCGAATTTAAACGATAATTGTTCTGTTTAATTGCAGGCAACGATCGAAAAATCGTTTATATGTTGTTGATCGTTGATTTAGATCTGAACCTAAAATTTTTGGTAATCATTCGCTGTACTTCCACATTCATTCGCTCAAGTTCCGCATTTTTTCACTAATCGTTCAGTGTAATTGCACATTGTTCATTGCTTTGCTGGGATCAGAAGGAGTAAATGATCTTAGTAACGATCCCAATAACGACCATAGTAACGATCGTAACTAACGGTTATCATTCTGTGTAATATGGGGAACAATTTCAGGTTAACTATAAACAATCTCGTTTGCGATTGTTTATCGTTAATAGTTAAAAATCGCTCAGTGTAATAGGACCCTGAGACTCTACACACCTGTTTGGCACTCCACAATGAGAAAGAAAGTTTGATGTCAGTGTAAAGCTTGTCTTTCCACATAATAGTCCTGATTTAAAAGTTTTCTTCAACCTTCACTTATAAAGAATCATGTGGACTTCATGTAACCTATTAGAAAGACAACTTAAAGTGTACCTATCATACATTAAACTTCTAATGTCTCATGGCCATATGTTATAAGAATTAGTCGGGGTCCAGGTGCTGAGCCTTCCATGAATTAGGAAGCTATATTGGGTCCGGTGTGCTGCCCCTTCATATTAGCAATCAGTAGTGATGTCAGCACCCAGACCCAATGTATATGTCTGACGTATGTTTACACAGAAAGCCTCTGTATTACAGGAGAATATGCTATTCAGTACAGTTAAAAAAATAAAAAGGGATTTTGATGCATACAAACTGAACATAGGTAAAAGGGGCACTGTTTTGCCTAGTTTACATGGTCTACGTTTAGAAAAACAAGGATTACTTAAAATTATAGGCGTAGAAAGAATGATGTACTTACCAGTGCTTCATTTGTACATCGAAAGACATAGCAGACGAAGTGGCAGCCTCCAGCGTGTAAAGGCTCCCTGCAGATGAAACCAAAGTGATCGACGTGCTGGATTCCCTAAAAACAAAAACAGTAATGTTCATTTTTGTGATGGAACATAAAAACAACTAGCCTAAAGTGAGACATCAAAACCCAAGGTTTACTAAAAGGGGTATCCTGGGGACTGAAGTTTTTTGTCTATCACTTAAAAAAACTTCTGAAATTTGCATCGGTTGGGGTCGGAGTAGTGAAACCCTCGCCAATCCCTAGAATGAAGGAGCAGACACGATCAGCAGCCCAGGCTCTGCCCCTTCTTCTCTGCTATAAACTTGTAATATGAGCATATTATCTGCGTTATAATGGGAGCCTATGGAACTTCTGGTAGACAGAATTGCCGGAAGTTTCATAGGCTCCCATTATAATGCAGATCGCTCGTATTACAAGTTGAGCAGAGAAGAAGGGGCAGAGTGTGCACTACTGAGCATGTTGGAGCAGCCGCACCTCTACCGATGCAAACTTCTGACATGTACACTTTAAGAAAGTTATATTACTTTGCAGTATAACTGTATTCAGAAAAATGGATTGCTTTTTATTTACATATATACTTCTGTTGACTGGCAGCAGTAAGGAGCTACGAGGACCCCCTGCTGCTACCAATGTTAGGCTCAGGAACTGCAGGCCTTAGAGCCCTGCAGTTCCTGATACACTGTTCAAGCACTGCCTAATGATGCCTCCCGCCCCCCGGTGTATTGTAAATTCTTACATAGAGTACAGGGGGGGGGGGGGGGTTAGGTTGCCCAATGTAGTCGGAGTCCGTCAGTCTCTGCACAGGGAGCAGTGAGATTAACCAATCACAGCTTGCTGAGCCAGACAGTGTAGGGGCACACCACTAACTGGTAACACCTATTTGACTACCTGGAATATTATATTCCTTTTAGAAATATGTGGCTAAAATTGTTATTTGTTGGGGAATGTGTAGTAAACCACTCAGGTCAGAAGAGGCAACAGGTACTCTTTAAAGACTAACCTGAGAACAAAAGGAGATTTCTTTAAAGCTCTTTTCTATAACAATTTTCTTTGTATCAGGGCTGATTAGGTAAACCTCCGACTGACCAATCTGCAAGAAACACAGTTAAAGCTTATGATAACATCATATCAGTCTAGAATCCATAAAACGATTATAAAAATCAGGTCAATGCAACCTAAAATTATTTTTTTTGTACTGGTAATGATGGCCTGTAGTCATTCTGTAGAGGACAACTGTCCGCCCTAGAGTCCAGTCCCAGGGTTAAGGCCCTATTCCACCAACAGATCTGACGACAGATTATCTGCCAAAGATTTGAAGCCAAACCCAGGAACAGACTATAGACAGAGAGGTCATAGAGAAAAGACTGGATTTCTCCTCTTTTCAAATCCATTCCTGGGTTTGGCTTCAAATCTTTGGCAGATAATCTGTCGTCAGATCTGTTGGTGGAATAGGGCCTTTAACCATCAGACAAAATAATAATAACATACTATTACTGCAACATTTGGCTGCATGGTCCCATGTAAACAAAGATGACATGTTGAGGGAGCCATAGTACTGGAATGGTGCTGAATTTGAAGGGTTACAATTAAAAAAAAAAATTACACAGAACTTGTCAGAAATTTTGATCAGTTGTTCAAACTTCCACCGATCATAAGAGAGAGCTGGAAGAAGCACATGGCTAAGCACTTCTCTCTCTGTCTAGCTAAATTTACTATAGAATCTGTCTACTGGAAGGAGGAGGGGAGAGAAGTTATCAAACGGGCACTTCTCATGGCTCGTTTAAAGATCGCTGGAGATTTAAACACTTGGACCAATCAAGTTTTTGAAATGTCTCTGTAACATCAAAACGTTCTAACTAGAGATGAGCAAACCTTGAGCATGCTCGAGTCCATCAGAACCCGAACTTTCGGCATTTGAATTAGCGGGGGCTGCAGAACTTGGATAAAGCCCTAAGGCTATGTGGAAAACATGGATATAGTCATTGGCTGTATCCATGTTTTCCAGACAACCTTAGAGCTTTATCCAAGTTCAGCAGCCACCGCTAATCAAATACCGAACGTTCGGGTTCGGATCGACTCGAACCCGGTTCGCTCACCTCTAGTTCTAACTTTCAAATTCTAAAATCAAAAGTAGATGTGATATAAAGCAAGTTTGCAATTTACATTTTTTTTAAGTTATCATAGAAAACACGGCACTTCCTCTTTTCTTACTGTTTCCCGTTTTGAGGGGAAAAAAAAAAAGGAGTCAGAAAACAGGAAGTCCTGTGTATCCCAGGCCATCTGAGCACTCACAGAGAGAAGGCAGTCATGTGACTGACAGACATATTGAGGCGTGACTCTGTACTGGACGGAATTCCTGTGTAATTTCTGGTAAGTTCAGCTTTGTTGATAACAAAAAAAAAATTGTAAGTTATAAACGACAGGTACACTGTAAGAGACAACGTTACAATGGGCATTAGACTTGGCGGTTAAACGCAAATATTAACCACTAAAAGGACAAACATAATTCCGTGAGAGACATAACTAGTCACTATCATGCTTTAAACATTTTCTTAATTGACTTTTTGGGTAAATCTTAATATGGAGCCATGTATGTAAGTCACACGTGAGACTTTCCTCCAGTAAAGCATTCCATACCGTGAACAGCATAGTCTGATTTTCAGCCATGTCAGTTGGCTGCACACAGTTCCGTACTTCACCAGAACTTAAGTCCAAAGAACAGACTTTTTCCTCAAAAGATCCAGGAAGGCTGTAGCGACCATCTTCCCATTCCCTCTTGAAGGAGTTAGTCCTTAGGCCAGGCTGAGAATAAGATTTACGCATAGGTTTATTTTTATCATCCTCATTAAAAGTAGTCTGGAAAACAGAACGTAGTTTATCTCCAAACGTGATTGCGGTGCTTGTGTCAGGCGGTGGAGGTGAATCTTCAAGATCCTTCTGTATGTTACAGCTGACATGGTTGAATTTGTCAATGCATTCGTCTATTAGGGCAGGTGGCGCCTTCTTGTGAGCTACAATAACTCGGCCACAGAACAAAACCTCAAACTTTTTTGAGAAAGCATCATCCCCATCCCATATGTGAGAATGGATTTCCTCTTGGCGTGCTAGCTTTCCTGCTTGTCTGATGGAGCTAATGATTTCAGGCACCTGCAATATGAAAAACAATGTTATGAAATTGTTTTATTTAAGAAAAATAATAATTAAATTACGTACTTTAAATTAATTTATACCAAACAACAAAACGAAAGCATTATTGTTGTTCAATGAAAGTGTAATTTTGTCAATAGCGCTCCAAATTTCTCACTACTTTTCTACATTTTGATGTTAGGTATCAACAAAACTTCAAGGAACCTACATTATTTGGAGGGGGGGGGGGGGGTACAAGTAATAGGTCAGCTGGGAAGGGTGGGATAATGGAAGAGTAAGGTCTCCAGAAGTAGAAACTAATAAAAGCTTAAAAGGGGTACTCCGGGCCCCGTCCGGCTAAGCGCTTATGAACCTCTTCCCAAGCAGCTGCACCTTCTCCCAAGCAGCTTGCTTCACGGTGCATGGAACCGGGTGGCCGGGTGAGCGCTGAGATGAAGCAATCTTAGCCAGTCTCAGCGCTCACCCGGCCACCCGATTCTGTGCAGCAAAGCTGCTTGGTAGAAGGTGCAGCTTCTTGGGAAGAGGTGCATAAGAGCTCAGCCCGCCGGGGCGACAGCGGGTGAGCGCTCTGCACAGGGGCCAGGCTGTGATGGAGGGGAGCAGACTTGGAGGAGGAGGTGCATGAGCGCTCACCCGCGGCAGGTGAGCACTCGTGCAAGGGACCAGGCACAGTGTTCAGATGAGGGTCGGCAAGTTGGGGGTAGTTGCAGGAGCTCTGACCCCGCCAGAACGGGGCGGCGGGTGAGTGCTCCTGCAGGGGACCAGCCAGGTGAGAGATGGGCTCAGAGGGGGCAGCTAGTTGGGGTGAGCCACTGCAGCAAGTATAATAGGACCAGGAAGGGGGGGGGGGGGGACATTACCAGCCCAGGGAGGGATGGAGAATAGACGTCTATTCCCTTTCTATACTTCTACATGCGCCCCCTGCTGCTGCATACATTCAAACCGTGACGTCACTTTTTTGAGGAAGTGAGCCTGCCTGACTTACTAAAGTGAGGGAAATAGCACTATATGTGCATTTCCCATAATTAGTGCATATAAAGGATTTGTATAACTATCTTGCCCGGAGTACCCCTTTAATATGGCACTGGAGAAAAAAAAACTAGAAGATTGACAAGGGTTAAAGCCTCAGTCAAACAAGAAATGGAATTGGTGAAAGACGGCAAACAAGTTTTGAGGGAATGGGGTCAAGACGCAATAGGCCAGAAGGATGAGAGATACTGGTATTTCACATACAGAGTGACTCACCACATAGTAGTCTGCTGGTTGTACAGAGTAATGAATGTAATCTTGCCTTCTTACTAACTAGAATATGCACTGCACAAGTCATTACATTTGCATTCAACCTCTAGTCATACTTACACCGCTAAAGTAGTCATCCCATCTAGACATCTGCACAGGGAACCACACAGAGATTGAGGCCCCCCGACGGCCTCCTCATGTTGGAAGCTAAAAACAGATGCGCAAGCCGTTTTACACAGTTTCTGTAACTTCCGATGACTCTATTGGGAGCTACGTACATGGAGAAGCCGAGAGAGCTAAGCCATTTACACATTAGATTTAAAGAGTTCAGCCATTTGTACAAACTTTTTGTAAGACTAATGTAAGTGATAAGGTTCTCACATAGAGTGCCTTCACTTTGTACCCTCTTCTTTATAACCATGTGACTCCACCACAACTGATCCCAGTTCTTGTGTGATGGAGGAAGGTTCTTCCATCGATACATAGAGTCTTGAAAAGGAGCATGTGACATACAAGTCACAGGCTTCTCCAAAGTACGGCATGCATAAACAGAGCAACCATCTGCCATGATGCAAGAACGGGGATCAGTGGTGGTGGAGCCATGTGGGGATCAGTGGTGGTGGAGCCACATGGTTATAAAGAACAGGAGTAAAGGCACTCTATGTGAGAGCCGTATCACATACATTAAGACCTTATTACATCATTGAGGCCGATAATCGCTTGGTGTAATAACTAGTGTTAAATGGCAGACGACATGCACGATGTCGGCTGATCGTTGTCTTTCAACGTGTTGAAAAAAACCCTACAACAATAGAGATGGTCTTCTGGCCTTCATTACGTGTAATAGGAACGGTGGCAGCAGACTGAGGCTCTCTTTTATGGACTACCTAGACAATCTAAAGATAGTCTTTGCAACTTCTCCTGCAGCTTCCCTGCTCTTACCTGCTCAGGGAACGAGAAGCAGGTTGGCGTTCACTTGCTCCTCCCGTGTAATAGGGCCTTTAATCTTTAAAAAAAAGTTGGACAACCCCTTAAAGTAAACAGTGTTTGCTAATGTCAATGGGAGTTACACAGTATTTGTACAACAGCTGACTCTCTTCAGCTTTCTAACCACCTCCAGAGGTCACAACCAGGCCAGAGTCCTTGATCTTGAGATCTGAATAGGCCATAAATGGTAATACCCCTTTAATATAACTGAACTTGCCTAATATGTCACGCACGATTTCATATTCAGTAGATTTCTAGATTACAACTTTCTGCAATGGAGAATCTGTACTAAAATAGCTAGAATAGCTTCTGCAGCCTTTCCCGTTCAGATATCGTTTTAATGGTAACAATAATACTATATGTTGCACTATTTTTCTAGTCACATCTGACAGAATTACTGACGGAGGGGCTAAAGCAAACCTCTGACAGCAGTGTGAACACAGCCTAAGCAACAAGACATAGTAAAACTCCTAAAAATATAGTACTGTTAGAAATGCATATACAGACATTAGACATACATATGGACAGAGTGAACTGGGTCAATAGTAAACCTCCAAAACTGGAATACTGTACTTTTTGGGGATGAGCAGCTCTCCCACCCTAACATGGGTCTATGGAGAATGTCTGCAATGTGCGATCATACACAGGTCAAGTGATAAAGCAGCTTTGAGCAGATGATTACAAATTCATGTAATGTTTCTTGACCCAGTTTCCCAGCCCAGAGCCGCGGTGCGTTGTTACGGTTTTAGTCGGAATGTTAAATTAGAGATTAAATGTGACCGGTTCCCGATTTTAATGTCTCAACAATGCAAAGCCCTCTTGGCACACCCTGGACCTGCTAACGTCGCCTTCTAAATCTGTGAAAGGCTTCTTTGAAAATGGAAAGAAAAAAAAAAAATCAATCAAAAAAATTTACAGGCAGTGTGTTCTAGGCCATTTACTTACATGGATTTCTTTATTATTATTATATTTGTTAATGACAGTAACACTTTAAGTAATGCAATGTATTTACAAAGGTACTCAATTTCAAAGTTAATCAACGTTAGTACGTAAAAAGTTGAGTAAATGTTTGAAATGGTGTCCCATAGGATTTTATACCGTTGTTATGGAGGTGTACAAGACCTAAAACAGAGAGAATGTGCCACAAATCCGCACAAGAATTAACCATATTTTCATGGGAGGTAATCATCAGATTTTCTTTGTGGATTTCCTTCCATGGCAAACAGTAAACAGTTGCAGAAACCCCCTTCACATGCATGGGATGCAGACATGAATTAGTAGTACTGATGCACAATGAGCAATGACGTTAGGAAAAAGCAAGAACCCCTATAATTCTGCCATGTCAGCTTGGGAGGCAGCTTCCCACAGTAAAGGCTGAACTTGGATGTAAGGTCAGTTAGGAAAAAGCAGAGTTAGTATTATAGCTTGTCTAAAAACAGTCAAGTGATGTAACATTGCGGACACACTGGTCTCAGTGCTCTTCATATTCTGTTTCAAAGAGGATTTTTTTCTCTCTCCACAGTGACCTGGACAATGGGCAACATTTGCCCACTTCTATTCACTGTGATATACAAGCCCTGGCATGTGCTTTCTCCTGTGCCAAGTGGCTCCACCTAGTGACTAATGATCAATGACCAAGATGCAGGGGGAAGAGAGGTGACAAATGTTCTGACCACACTTCTATTTAAAGAAGCATCACTTCCCCAGCTCAGTCATCTATTGTATAAAATGAAATACAATACACAAATATAAAATACTGTACAACACTGACAAGAATAGAAAGACTGATCAGCCTCAATGTTCAGGCCATAATATCTCAACTTCTCAATACAATAACTTAAGAGCAGTACCACATAAAAGGATGTATGATGACTCATGTAAGAGGAGATGGTGTACGTCACCGCAGCTGTGGAGAGCCACACCGAGGTCATCTGCATAGCAGGACAAGCTATTTTTCTTTAATTTTAGTCAAAAGGAATGACAAATATAATATAGTACTAAATGCACTGAAGCCTCCATTTGTGGATTGAGTTTATACAACTGTACTCCGCTCATTGGAATCAGAACATTTTTTAACCTCCATGATATAAAGTTGTTCACAGAAGCGTAGATGATGGCCGCAATAGAAAAGTTTATTGCAGAAGATTAAAATCCACAGCCAGCTCACACATGTCATCATATTCTGCACACTAAATAAAAAAACACTATGGGGTTCCCAAAAATCACATACTGGTAGCAGAGACAGAAGCACAGCAATCCATGACCAATCCAAAAAGAAATATCAATAAATTAAATTAAAGGAAAAGTCAGGCGAAAATTTTTATTAAAGTATTGTCCTTAAAAAGTTATACAAATCACCAATATACACTTATTACTGCTTTTTTCCCTGCACTTACTACTGCATCAAGGCTTGACTTCCTGGATAACATGGTGATGTCACTACCCGAATCCCAGAGCTGTGTGGGCTGTGGCTGCTGGAGAGGATGATGGCAGAGGGACACTGAGGGACACAGGGCACTGGAGGGAAATCCCCCTGGCATCCTCCTGCCATCATCCTCTCCAGCAGCCACACCACGCACTGCTCTGAGAGTCGGGTCGTGACATCACCAGGTTATCCAGGAAGTGAAGCTTTGATGCAGTAGTAAGTGCAGGGAAAAAAGCCCTTTATAAGCATTTCCCGTAATAAGTGTATATTGGCTATTTGTATAACTTTTGGGGGGGCAATACAATACTTCTTGGACTTCTGGACTTCTCCTTTAAGCATATAAAAGTAGAGCTGTAGTATAAAGCAATTATGTAAAAGAGTACAGATGTGTGTGGTTTTTTTTGTTTTGTTTTTTAGGAAAGTACTGCATCACTGCATTGTTTTTCATCCCCATGGATCTGAACACTTCCTGATTTCCTCTCTGAACTGTGACCCTGCCGTTGCTATGTGCCAGTGCACACACTATCCCACGTTCCCCTTGTTTGTAGGCTCAGTGGAGACCAGCTGCTAGTACTTATGATACCTGGTGGGACGCAACCGAGTGAAACAGGATATTCAAAAAATGCAGGCACATGGTGGATTAGTGAGTCTCTATCGCTTTAACACAACCTTTTTAGAAATAGGTTTATTTTCACATAATACATTAGTTAAAGGGCCTTTTACATGAGGTGATTATTGTGCAAGAGAACGTTACATTGATAAAATCTAAGCAATAAACGTGATCAAACTGGCGAATGAGAAGTCGTTCATTTTTTGTTGATAGTGTATCTTGTTCTGACATAAAAATTACTGTTAATCGTTCACAAATCTTTCAGTGTGAACAGACGTTGGACCAGTACTTTACTTTACTTTACAAAACTGAACTAGAGATGAGCGAACCTCAAGCATGCTCGAGTCTATCCGAACCAGATCATTCGGCATGGCGGGGGCTGCTGAACTTGGATGAAGCCCTAAGACTATGTGGAAAACATATCCATGTATTAATGTTTTCCAGACAGCTTAAGAGCTTTATCCAACTTCAGCAGCCCCCGCTATGCCAAATGCTCGGGTTCGCATAGACTCGAGCATGCTTGAGGTTTGCTCATCTCTAATTAGAACGTTTGAATTTATCTTTTCATATAAATGTCTATTATTTAAGACAACAAATAAGACACAAATTGTGTGACCGGGCCATACAAACGACAACTGTATCGTTTGTGCGGCCAATGACATGCATCATTATCGGTTAAACATGTCCTGTTTACACAGTGAGATGTGTGGCCGATAAAAATTATTTTTACAGCCGCACAAAGGATCAAATCAGCCAACAAGTGGGCACTTCAGCGTTCCTAGGAGCGTTAGCGATCGATAATTGGCCTCTTGTAAGAGGGCTTTTAGTCCTAGTTTTCTTAATGGGATTACTGCTTTAAATGTAAAAGTTTACTTTAAACGTCATACCCCTTTAAGCTTCTGATAAGACAGGAGGCAGATATCAGACTTGCAAATAATAATGCAGCCAAGTTTAATTCACTGACTCTAGCTGTGCCCTAAGGGAAGAGAGCTAAAAAGCAGCCAACATCAAGAGGGTTTTTTGAGGCTAAAACATTGATGGCATATTAGAGAAGCCAGCCTGAGGGGTTGTGCGACCTATGGGGGGGGGGGGGGTAATATTCTCCTTTAAAGGAACTGTATCATTTTGTAAATAGGTGCCTATCACTTTAACAAGGTCATCTCTTTCTTTTAAATCAACAGGTTTCAGAAAGACATATAGATTTTTAATTTACTTCTATTTAAAAATCTCAAGTCTTCCCATACTTATCAGCTGCTGTATGTCCAGCAGGAAATGTTATTTTCTTTTTAGTCTGACACAGTGCTCTCTGCTGAGATCTCTCTCCGAGATAGGAACTGTGCAGAGCAGCAGAAAATCCCTATAGAAAACCTCTCCTGCTCTGGACAGTTCCTGTCTCGGACAAAGATGTCAGAAGAGAGCACTGTGTCAAACTGAAATGAAAACAGGATTTCCTGTAGCACATACAGCAGCTGATAAGTATGGGAAGACTTGAGATTTTTAAATAGCAGTAAATTACAAATCTATATAACTTTCTAAAACCAGTTGATTTAAAAGAAAAAGATTTTCACTGAACAACCCCAAAGCACATGCATTAATATATTAAATACATAGCTTTGTGCTTAAGACCTACATACATGCAAAAAAAAAGTTCAATCTATACATCCATACCCTGTAGAAAACGTGCTGTTTCTCGCTTATTCCAGTGAAGGGAGGGCTGCTGTGGACAGAAGAGATAGGAATTGTAGCATGCAACCCGATAAGAGGTTATATGCTCAAGAGATAATGTGCACTGGGACAAAGAGGACCCTGGTTAGGAAGGGGATACCCACTGCACACAAATTACTCTATACTCCAGGCTCTCCTACAGTAATGTATGCTACAAATTATATGAATTTATGACTTTTATAGCTATTAAAAATTATTATGTTACTTATACGCCTATATCCTTGTAAAAACCAAAGCGCAAGTTTCATTTCCTAAACTATTCTCGAAAAATGAACAAAGCATTCTGATTGGTTGACGTGGGAGACAAGACTCAGAACAATATTTGTAACTCTGAACAATGGCTCTAAAGACAATGCAGGGGAAGCCGCACACATTCACTAAATATTTATCACCAGCCTCAATGTGCATTTCCCCAGGTGTCTTTGTAGAGAAGCGTATTCCTCCGGGATGAGTCACCCTGGAAACATGCGAGCCGTGATCCTGATGCAAGCTTCAGTATACATACAATAGATCGCTGTTTACTTAACCCAGCAGCCAGGAATCAAATAAAAGGATACACACAATGCTGCTCCATCTGACAACGTGCAAGTCGTTCCAAGTATCAGCCTTTCCACATGTAGTCTATTCACACTTCATAATTAAAAGCTAGCAATATACTATTGTCCAACCAAGGGTGCACACAAATAGGAGCTGCAATAAGGCCAAGGGATAGCTTAGATACGCCACATTTGCCAAGCGCGCCCTTTCCGCAGGCATTTCTGGCAAACAGGAGTTGGAGGTGAACAGCTCAAGGGTCATGTCGTCCTGAGTTTTGTACAAGACAAGCAGACAGTGTGTGCTAAGGAGAGCCAGGACCAGCCTTAGTGGTGCCATCTGTGCACAGGGCCCATAACCAGGCAGTTCTGGAGTGAGTGCCCTGGGCACCCTGGCCTCCCTGCCACCTTAAACCCACCTATAAAAAGAAAGCTGTAGGAGGACGTAGCTACAGTCTTTAGTTATTTGACTGAACAGCATTATTTGTTTGCCTTATGGCAATATTATATGGCAACTGTACAAAAGGATTAAAGGGGTTATTCAGAACAACAAAACACAGCTAATTTCTTGCAAAAACAGCACCACTCCTGTCCTCAGGTTGTGTGTGGTATTTCAATTCAGTTCCATTCACTTCAGTGGAACGGAGCTGCAAAACCCCATTCCACCTGAGGACAAGAGTGGTGCACTTTCTGTCTTAAAGCAGCCATGTTTTTCCAAGCCTGGACAACCCCTTTAAATAGGGCTTTATGGCATACACCATGAGGGGGGAGGGGCACCAATCTACCACCACACAATGCTCTGAGGCCTGTAGTTCAAGCATGAATGTACATACTAGAGATGTAGTTACTAAAACTACCATAAGGCCTATTGGTAATGGTGGGCCTGCACAGGTTGTCATGGTAACTCTTGGCCTATTCAACGACTCCACATAAGTTACACTGAACAGCTAAGCTGGCCATACATTTGCAATATACTTTTTAACAGTCACAATATTAATGAACAACATTAGGTCAGAAAATTTGCCAGTGTGGGGGGCATCCCAAAATAAATGTAATAACTAGCCAGTTATGGGTGTGATCGTGTGTACCCAGTATAAAAGGTAGTGACAGTGTGCACTCTCTACCACCGCTCTATTCACTGACAATAGCAGAGCTGAGGATTCATCAATGTTAAAAAGCTCTATACAGAATGGAGCTGTGGTCGTGCTGTTGATTTACTTGCTCAGGAGTCTATTGACCTCCATTCTCTTGGTCAGGTCTGACCCGCACTGCTAATCTCATGATAACCCCTTTAAGTGTTCCACCTCTGACAATCTATAGGATTTATGTACACATTAGAGCAAACAGTGTAAAAGCTGACAATTACAGTGGATCTCAGACAATGTGCATGTAAAAGCCTGACATTCCTTCTATGGCAGATGTGATGGGAAACAAGGCCTGGACATGTAGAAGTTTTACATACCTGACCCTTTATTCCCGCAAGAGATAAGCTGCTGCCAAAAGTAACTACCCACAGCATATTCTCTGTATGAAAATACACTCAAATACTCGGCCATTAGGCATCTAAGGTCAGTATGATCAGTCTACTCAGACTTTCTTTCCAATTTAAGTTTTAATAAAGAACATTTATGATATAAATAAGTGCTAAAAAAAAGTCAGCTCACAATGTCTACTTTTGACAATAGTTGTGATTTGTAACATCAATTATATGACTAATATTTGTACAATACACATTATCTGTCATCTTTAAGCCGAAATAAAGAAACTGTTTTTTTTTTGTTTTTTTTAAATTCCAATAAAAGAAATATGACAAACAAACAAGGAAAATAAAAAATAGGTGAAAGAAAAAGGAGGAAAGGAGAAAAAGGGGAAAGGGAAATCTACTCAGACTTTCTATAGCATATGAGATACAATGCCCATTGTATGTCTATAGGATAACACACAAAATCATAGTATATAGCGACACACAAGACAAGCACAATACTAATACATGCAACTTCTATAGAAGTAGTAACCAACTTCCTCAAAACACTGAATTCTTTAGAAAAGAAATATATATATATATATATATATATATATATATATATATATATATATATATATATATATATATATATATATACAAACGCAATACTTTCTAAGTCTCAGGAGTTCAGAGAATACAGGACAGCACTAGATACACAATGAAAGAAAAGTCAGCTCACCTTAGCCACCCAGCTAAATAAGGGGGACATGTCTCAGCTGGTAGCAGCTCTCCTCCACATGACACCAAGCAGAGAGATCATACTGGAGACAAAGGCTCACAGCTGAAGTGCTGGCACTAGGGAGCTTGCTCTCATAGCAGGGAGCCCCATTCTGCAGCTGACTGATCGCTTCCCACAGCCAGCATGATGTCATTGTGTCTAAGACATCCCAGTCTGAGAACTGGGAGGGGAAAGAGTTGACCCAGCAAGTTTTCACAACAGATCCCGCCTGTTCTATTGCAAAAAGTTGCAGAAGGTGAAAGTGTTTCTCATGACTCAGGAAACTGATAGATGGTGGCAGGTCTGCAGCAGCATGACACACAGCTATATCCAGGGATTGTTCATGTGGAGGGCACATCATTAACCCCTTAGTGACCAGCACATCTGTGTGTATTGCAAAAGGGGCAGAGAAGTGAGAGATGATGATAAATGAGCAGATTTGTATTTTTTCCATTGTCCTGGTTTTCTGCTGGTAGAGCTTATTCATGCTTCTATAGATCAGTTCCCTATTGTTTGTGTGTTTGTTTGTTTTTTAAATAAAAAAAAAAGTACATTTAAACACATTTACATTTCTGTATTTATGATTTTTATAACATACAGCATGAGTTAAAGTGTCACTGTCGTGAAATTTTTTTTTGCAGAAATCAATAGTCCAGGCGATTTTAAGAAACTTTGTAATTGGGTTTATTATCAGAAAAATGCATTTTTATCATGAAAAAGCTGTTTGAAGCTCTCCCCCCTGTCTTCATTGTTCTCCTATGGAGAGAGCTAAACAAAAGACCAAAACAGGACAACAAAGAGTTAATCTACAAATCCCTCACGGGATATCTCCTGTGACAGTCACCAGTGACCTGTCTGAGCTCAGATTACAGCTGTCACCCAGCTCTGTGCCTGTAATCCTCTGTTATCTGCTTTCTGCTGCCGGCTAACTCCCTCCTTCCTCCTCCCCCCTCCCCTCTCCCTAGAGCAGACAGGGGACGTCTCCTGCAACAAGTCACAATTTTCAGATTTTTCAGAGTGGATGAAAAAGAGGAAGGAGGGGGGGACCTGGGAAAAGGCTTTTTACATGCAGATAATGGCAGATTTGGCTAATAAACCCAATTACAAAGTTTCTTAAAATCGCCTGGACTATTGATTTCTGCAAAAAAAAAAAATACAACAGTGACTCTTTAACAGGTGTAGATAGATATTTCTTTTTTAAAGTGTATGTCCCATTTTGCATAGTTCACACATTTTTTTATTTCTTTAGTGAAAAGAAAAAAAAAACATGCAACAAGTTGTACAAATGAAAATTAAATTTTTGTTTTGTTTTTTGTTTACTCTCCATTGCAATTCGGACTCCTGGTTCCCGGTGGTCCTGGCTTCTTTCTGCTTCTGATGACATCCTGACCCTATCCCAATCCTGGTATCCACTTTGACCATTAATTGGCAGTTCTTGCACTAATAGAAACTCATAGGAAGCAGGAAGATGCCATGAGCACCAGGGACAAAGAGTTGTAAGAATGGCAGCAGAAGGGGATAAGTGAGTGGGTCCTTTTTTTTTTTTTTACAGTCATCCTTGGATAACCCCTTTAATGTCCCAGACTACCCATTCAACCAAGTCTGATATAATACCCTTAAATAAAGTCCAATTTTCAGATCTCTCCTTTGTTATTTTACTGCCATTAAAGGGTTACTATAAGCTTTAAATCCCCAAGCTACAGGGAAACAATTCTAACAACTGAGTCACCATGCTGGCTAGAAATACAATCTGCATGTATTTTGTTGTCCTTGAAAATCAAAAGAGCGAATAGGCCAATAGGTTACATTAGACACTGTTCACACATCAGATTTGACACAGATTTTCAGTGAAATCTATATCAAATCCAATGACAAGCTACATTTCATGAATGGTAATAAGGCTTCCACCACCCAGGTGAACTTACTGTGGCCTTCTCTAAACTTTTGAATGCACACGTCCAATTGTTCAACATTTCAGTACTTTATATACAACTTTGCTGTTCTCTAACAAGAGAGGTGGTGTTACATTATGGACAGGTGTGTGTAGTCCATACAGAACTGCTCTACACTTTGTGACAGGTACAGCTGTCATACTACTTGAATAACATCAGTAATCCTGTCATTGTGCCCCTGCATGAACAACACAGGCCTAATGTCATCTTCATGGATGACAATGCTTCAGCTCATCGAAGTGACATCATTAGGGAATGGCTGATAGAGACCGGGGGACCTCTAATGGAGTGGCCTGCACTTTCTCCAGACCTGAATCCTGTAGAAAACCTATGGGATTAGCTGAGTTGCTTTGTAAAGGCTCATAATTCTTTACCCAGAACCACAATGACTTGATCTCTCAGGCTGTTTGACTTGAACAGCATTAGACACCTTGCCAAGTTGTAGTTGATGCTCAGGGGCATATAACAAGTTACTGAGACATTGACATTTTTGTTGGGGTATACCCACCACTGGGGTTGGCTTTTGTTTTAATATTTTAAGATGAGGAAATCACCATTACACGCTTAAACGTAAATGCCCTACTTTCATGATATGTCACTGGAGCATGAACTTTACTTTTTCAAAACATTTCACCCACAAGCCAAATACCCGTAACTTTTTGTGAGTAGTGTACAGTATGTTGGATGGAAACTGGTTATTAACCTCAATGAATGACTGGCAAAATCTGTGGTTCTGCCACAAACCCCACAGTATATCCATAGCAGAAATTTGAATATCAGCTTTCAAGTGTGAAAAGAGCCTCAGGTCCATAATCCTGGCCAACTGTGGGGCTAATGATCAGAACTAACAGCATCATAGATCCCCCATCATGTCATTAGATCATTGGGTGGGCCAGGACATGCATATTTATTATTATTCTCTGAACATAGCCCTATGCTTTGAAATTTGATAACCAGTAGGAACTTACCTTGCCTTGGGACCCCCGCCAGAAGGCATTTTTCCCTGAGTTGTGATGAAGTCACGAATCAGGGTAAAAGGCCTGTCCTGGCCGCTCAACCAATCAGTGACTGGAGAGGCCAGTCCATTAGCCGAGCCGTGTCAGCACTGGAGAGCCCGAGGCCAGTCCCGCTGCTCATGGCGGGCACGGGGAGAGGTAAGTTCCTACTGGTTATCATATTCCCCCCTGCCCCTGCCTGCTGCCAAATTTAAAAAATGCCTGGACTTCTCCTTTAAAAACAGATGTTCTGCTGAGGGGTGTGCTGGGAGGAATCAAGGGGAGTTCTTGTCCATCATTATTAATAGACTGCTGCTTTAGAGGTCATGTAAATTAGCAGCTCGACCTGTAACTTGAGATCTGGAAAGGATCAGCTAATTTAGAGCCTTCTATACATATTGAAAGAGCCCATAGACATACGGTATATGACAGTCTGTATAGGTTAACATTATTAACTTGGTGCCTAATGTTCAGTACAACAGATTATACTAAAACCTTTATCCTGGTTACTATCTCTGTAACTCAGCAGCACAGCTGCAGCATGCACATATGGGAGAGGGGGAAAAAAAAAAAATTAAAGTGTCCCTGTCGTAATAATTTTCAAAATCTAAAAACAGGGTATATGAAATAAAGTAAGTTTGCAATTTACATTCATTATTTTTATTTATTTATTTAGTTATGCTTTATAACAAAGATATAGGACTTATATCCAGGTCCAGCCTTTAAGGCTGCATTCACATGTCTGCAATTTTGCAGACCTTATGGACGGGGAAAGCATGTAATGAATTGGTTACCCGCCCAACATGATGCATCAATATCATGCCGGCAGCAGGGAAACTTTTTGAATCTCTACGGCAGCGTAATGACAGAGCCCCGGAGATTCAAACAGACTAAAAAGCTGCCTTCAGAAGACTGGACCTGGGTACAAGTAAGTATAGCTTTGTTATAAAGCGTAATAATTAAAAAATAAAGTAAATTGCAAACTTGCTTTATATTACATCACCTGCTGATTTAGATTTTAAAAATTATAACGACAGGTACACTTTAAAAAGGTGTTTTCACTGTGTAGATGTGGGCAGCAAACAGTGACTAATGGGTTATTTTGTGTTTTGTTTTTTTTAACCAGAAAACCCCCTTTAGGCTATGTTCTCACAAAGTAATTTTGCAACCAAAACCAGGAGTGGATTGAAAACACAGAAAGGCTATGTTCACACGTTGAAATTTAGTGGATGGCCATCATTTAATGGCAAATTACCGTTATTTTAAAATAATGGTCCCTATTTGCCATTAAAGGGGTACTCTGGCGCAGATAAAAAAAACAATCCATCATAAACAGTTTTTAAACTTTCCTTCCCTCCTGAGTCTGTCTCAGTTTGAATTTCCCGCTCTTTGCAGGTCCCTAAAGCTCCAGTTGGTGTCTTCATTTTTTTCCTTTGTTTACTGGTTTGGGCTTTCCCATGATGCACTTTGTCTCCTGTGGTGTCTTTGTAAAACTGTTAGATGGCTTACAGCTTGCTCAGCCAATCAGGGAGGTTGGCTTAACAGGGCTTAGATGAGTTCATTGTCACAAAATGGCTGCCACAGAGCAGCCTGGGGTCAACAGTCATTAGTTAGGAATGAGTTTTCTTCACTTACTGGTGGGGGGTTGAGGGGGGAAAAGATAGGGAAGGGGGCAGATAGGTGATTGAAGCATATTACAAAGTTTTATAACGTGTTTCAATTACTGGGAAACTGACCAAAATACTGGGCAAAAATACTGTGTACATTCGCTTTAACATGACCCATGGATAGATCTGCACCGGTGCGGGGAAGCCGGTGCTGCGGTCCTTTTTTTGAACCGCGGCCCGGTTCTCTTGTACAGCAGTGTTCTATCCAAAGGTACCGGGCCATGGCTGAAGCACTGGAGGCGGGCCAGGCAGTGGGAGGAATCCCCCGGCACTCTATGATAGTACATTTGCTTTAAAGAGCACCAATCAGCCCAATTGGGCTGATATGGTTCCCTAGAGCAATGTATAAAGCTCCTGCAGCAGCCCACGGCACATACCGGCCGCGGCTGCAGCAGGAGCTTTATACCGGGGAAATATGACTTTTATTCCCCCGGTTCGGGACAGACACGGGCGTCTGGGCGGACGGTCATCTGGGCGGCTCCCTACCCGTGTCTAGTCACCGCGCTCTGTGACTGTAACTAGACACGGGCAGGGAGCCGCCCAGATGACTACTTCCCTGCCTGTGTCTGTCACAAACCGGGGGGAATAAAAGTCATTTTTCCCCCCGGTATAAAGCTCCTGCTGCAGCCGCGGCCGGTATGTGCCGTGGGCTGCTGCAGGAGCTTTGTACATTGCCTTTAAAGCGAATGTGTTATCATAGAGTGCCGGGGGATTCCTGCCACTGCCTGGCCCGCCTCCAGTGCTTCAGCCCTGGCCCAGTACCCGTGGATAGAACACAGCTGTACAAGGAAAACGGGCCGCGGTTCAAAAAAAAATGGACCGCGGCACCGGCTTCCCTGTGCCGGCTGCTGCAGGAGCTTTATACATTGGTTCCCTTTAAAGCAGGGGTGGGGAACCTCCGGCCCGCGGGCCGCATCCGGCCCCTGAGACCTCCCGATGCGGCCCGCGGCCCGCGGCTCCCCTGTGACACGCGCTGCTTTGGTGGAGGAAGGAGCCGGCGCACACAGCATCCTCTGTGACAGCTGCCGTGCTGTCTGTGTCGGCTCCTTCCTCCTCCAAAGCGGCGCGTGTCTTCAGTCTCCTGCGGGCGGCGCGCGATGACGTCATTTCATCGCGCGCCGCCTGCAGGAGAAGACCGGCACAGAGGACCTGGGAGAGAAGAGGACCTGGACAGCGTGGGAGCGGAGGAAAGGTGAGAGGGATGTTTATTTTTTTTTATTTGGGGGTTAAATAGGCTACCAGGGACATGACTGATGGGGGGGGGGGGGGGGATAACTAGGCTACCAGGGACATGACTGATGGGGGGGGGGGGATAACTAGGCTACCAGGGACAAGACTGTTGGGGGTTAACTGGTCCACCAGGGACATGACTGTTGGGGGTTAACTGGTCCACCAGGCATATGACTGTTGGGGGTTAACTGGTCCACCAGGGACATGACTGTTGGGGGTTAACTAGGCTACCAGGGACATGACTGTTGGGGGTTAACTAGGCTACCAGGGACATGACTGTTGGGGGTTAACTAGGCCACCAGGGACATGACTGTTGGGGGTTAACTAGGCCACCAGGGACATGACTAATGGGGGTTAACTAGGCCACCAGGGACAGGCCTGATGGGGGTTAACTAGGCTACCAGGGACATGCCTGATGGGGGGTTAACTAGGCTACCAGGGACATGACTGAGGGATTAACTAGGCTACCAGGGACATGACTGATGTGGGTTAACTAGGCTACCAGGGACATGCCTGATGGGGGTTAACTGGTCCACCAGGGACAGGCCTGATGGGGGTTAGCTAGGCCACCAGGGACATGACTGTTGGGGGTTAACTAGGCCACTAGGGACATGACTAATGGGGGTTAATTAGGCTACCAGGGACATGCCTGAAGGGGGTTAACTAGGCCACCAGGGACATGCCTGATGGGGTTTAACTAGGCTACCAGGGACATGACTGATGGGGGTTAACTAGTCCACCAGGGACAAGACTGATGCGGGTTAACTAGGCTACCAGGGACATGACTGATGGGGGTTAACTAGTCCACCAGGGACAAGACTGATGCGGGTTAACTAGGCTACCAGGGACATGACTGATGGGGGTTAACTAGGCTACCAGGGACATGCCTGATGGGGGTTAACTAGGCTACCAGGGACATGCCTGATGGGGGTTAACTAGGCTACCAGGGACATGGCTGGGGGGGTTAACTAGGCTACCAGGGACATGGCTGGGGGTTAACTACAATAGCAGGGGCACTAGGCGAACAATACTTTGCCTTGCCCTGGGTGCTGCAAACCCCCGCTACTAACTGCCGCGCACGGTATGCGGCCCTCGAATGATTTTATAAATGCCCGACCGGCCCTCGACATGGAAAAGGTTCCCCACCCCTGCTTTAAAGGCTTAGGCTTAGAAAAACATAGCTACTTTCTTCCAGAATAGCACCACTATTGTCCTCAGGTTGGATGCGGTTTTGCTGCTCAGTTCCATTTAAGTGAATGGAGCACAGTTGAAATACCACAAACACCCTGAGGACAGGGGTGGTGCAGAATTTGAAAGAAAGTAGCCATGCTTTTTCTAATCCTGGATAACCCCTCACCCATCTGCAGAACACTATGCTGATCTACTTTATACTTTAGCATTCCTACACTGAAAATATTGTTGAAAGAACAGAAGGTAGCTACGCTTTTGAGTCATACAAACAAAAACAAAAAAAATGTACACTCTTAGAAATTGACCAAACACTATTCGATTACATTTGGTGATTGAACGCAATGCATCTGGCATGGGTATGGGTATGCTGCAGTTTACATTGATCACAAAGTGTCAGTGTAGATGTGGACACAAAAAAAATAGCATAGGTTCTAACTTACAGTTACTCCCAACATTCAATAACACAATTTCTGTCTAAATTTTGGTAATTTAGTTAAAAATAAAAATTTGAGATCCAAAATATTGACCACATTTATCTATAGACTTGTTATTTACCAGCTGAGACACAAGGGGGAGCACAGCCCTGTACATTCTGTAGTGCCTGAGCCTGGTATAGCACTTCAGCCATATCCACGTGAATGAGACGGAGCTGCAGAACCAAGCACGGCCACAAGAGGATGTACATGGTTCTGCCCTGTCGACAATGAAGGGGACTCAGTCAGGCCAGGGCTACACTGTGACTTATTGTAGGGCTATAAATCCAACTATCAAGCCACAGCTGCAGTCCAAAGTGATACACTGAGTTATACACAATAGACTGCAGCAGTCACTCAACTTGCAGCAAAACAAAGTGTAGCCCTAACTTTAGCTGATCTGTCTGTTGCCTGTAGTTAGACCCATACCAATCTGATATTGAAGGGCTATCCTAAATCTGCCCATACATTCAGTATTTTTATCACAGCCAGAAGTGGGTCCGAAACACAGAAAAAGGCGAAATATTTATCTCTATATTTTATTATCGTTTTTCTCTGTTTAAAATTTTGGTCACAGGGAAGTTCCCTGATGAAGCAATCATAGCGAAACATACGTTGGGACGGACTCGTTTTTCATTGCATTTTATTATGTCTGTTGCTGAATTTTGTCAATAAATAGTATTTTTTAAGAAATTTCGTCCATAGGACTTTTTGTGTGTTCATATGTTGTAGTGTTTTCTTTTTTAATCATATGTAGTAGGTAAACTGTTAAAATTGTATGTACAGGGGTATTTGTATATCCTTGGCTTTATTATTATTGTTGGAGGGTTTACCGTAAACCTTTTTGTTTAATCTTTAAACGTGTAGACTAGCGGAGTGCCTGCTGATATCAGCTACAGATTTTAAAGGTTTTTTTTTCTCAGGATGATCACATCACATTGGATTCTCTCATCCTTGAATCAGCTGACGCTGCTATGTGTCAGAAGCACAACCGCTACTATTCTTTAATAATCATATTACCGTGTTAAATTTATTTTTGGCAGCACAAAGGTTTAATCACACTGCATGTCCCCCTGGCCAAACTTTCCCGTTACAGAAGCCTGCCACCTATTAGCATCTTGTGATCTCATAGCGCACATTCCTGATGCATTACAAATCTTACCAAAAATGGTTTAGCACAAAAAAAAAAAAAAAATTAAAAATCCATCCTGAAAATGTTTTTCAATCCTCTTTTGGCTACAAGAACAATATGCCAGGGAACACTGTTTAATTCTGTTTCTTTCCAATAAGCTTATGGGTTTTTATTTGTCCTTAGGCTGGGTCACACAGGGGGATTTTTCTGCTTTGAAATATTTAAACTACACATTTAGGTCCCTTGGGAAACCCACTGAATATAGTCACTAGGCACTATGCAGACGTCATCTATTATTTTGTTCCCAAGCTAGGTGAGTGAATGTAGCCCCTAAGATGTGTCCCATACATTGCAAAGAGCAACACAAAGCAGCAGCAGCATAGAGAACATTGTAGATCAGCACTGACCAATCTAAGAAAAAAATTAGGAGGCCTTTGGGCAAGACTCACAAGAAGCCACAAAAATCTCTTGTGTATTTCCCCTCTAGCTCTCACTACTCCCCCCCCCCCATACACACACACACACACAATCTCCATAGACTTGCATGGGCAGCATGTAACTGATCTATCCATGGGCTGTTATTTCATCTTAAAAATACAAGATGGAGACCAGCTGCTTTCTTAGGGTCCAATTACACAGAAAGATTATCTGCCAAAGATTTGAAGCCAAAGCCAGAAACAGACTATAAACTGAGATCAGGTCATAAAAAAGCAGATTTTTCCCCTTTTCAAATCCATTCCTGGCTTTGGCTTTAAATCTGGCAGATAATCTTTCTGTGTAAATTGACCCTTAGGCCCCGTTCATACTAAGCAAGAACGTCGGAAACCCGCCGTGCTCAGTGTCCCGCTGTCTTTGAATGAGAGGACGCGAGCTCCTCCGCAACCGCCGCTCTCCGCTCAAAGAACAGAATTCTGCCGTTCTTGCTCAGTGTGAACAGGGCCTTAGAGTGGAAAAGAGCCTGATTAGAAAGAAAAAAAAATGTAGTTATGCTTCTACAAAAAAAAAAAAAAAATAATATATATATATATATATATATATATATATATATATATATATATATATATATATATATATTTTCACTGATATCCAATGATTTCTTAAACATAATGACTCAAGGCAATCTTAATCCGTAAAAACAGCACTGACTATATAAAAAGTTATGAGTTGTGGCAAATATAGGTTTTAATTATGAAATTAAGTATTCCGCTATAACTAGACTGGGGCCACTGCCAAATCTGCTGTACAGCTATTGAAGGATACTCAGACAACTGAATAAAATAGGTCTACTAAGCTGCTGACATTTTTAACACACCCCCTAGATTTATGTACGTAACCCGCTTTTACCAACGTTGGCCTTTTCCCCCTCCCCCCCCCCCTAGTCTAATGCATTTGAACCAATTATATGGAATCATATTTTGGTGAATATACCGAATAGGAGGCAGAGGCATGATTTCCATCTCTTATGGCTCAATGTAAAGTTAGTAGCCCAAAAAGCTGAGCAAGATGATATTTGGGAACAGAGTGAGGATTGGTTTTAAAGGCTGGATATAATGTTGTATTCTATGTTCTTCTAGTCCCACATCTAAATAAGTTTGCACAGATCGAGCAATAGTGCAAAGTTTTTTTTATAAGAACTGTACAATATGATTACAACACACAGCAAGGAGAACTACTAAAACCAGCTGTGCTTTATCGTCCCACACCACAATAAGCAATGGACTTTCCCACCTATAAACAAGGAGCTGCTCATACAAGGCATTTGTTATCACAGCCAGCTTTGCAAGTCTTCACTTGTATACTCTGTGAATTTCAACCTGCTAAAAATACATGCACAAGATCTTGCACAACATAAACAGATCACATCTTCATTTCTAGCTTTTAACCCTTGGAGGATGCAATGATTTTTTTTCTCGTCTGGGCCTTGCTATACCTTTTATTTTTATTGTTTTCAACATAGCCATACTCTGTATATGGGCTTGTTTTTTGCAGGAAAAGGTATAACTTTTAATGCCACCATTTTGGGGTACAGTTATTGCAAGCCTTAGAAGTGGCATACAGCTGACCGACTCAGCTGTTCAGGGCAGGAAGGAGTTATCTGGTGAAAGAGAGTTTCTTTCAGATCAACTGGTTTCAGAAAGTTATATAGGATTTGTAAATTACTTCTATTTAAGAATCTAGTCTTCCCATACTTATTAGCTGCTGTATGTCCTGTAGGAAGTTGTATATTCTTTCCAGTCTGACAATGTGCTCTCTGCTGTCACCTCTGTTCATGTCAGGAACAGAAGTAGCAGCCAAAAGTATATACACAGGGACTTCCTTTGCCTTACTTATCTGGCCAATCCCTGCACAGCATATATGTCTCTCTGCTATGCCTAGATCCTGGTGAACGGGCATTAAACAGGCTGCACTGTGCTGACAGATGAGGTACAAATTAACGAAAATAAATTAAAGAAACAGAGGGAAGAGGGAAAGAAGAGAAGATTACACTGCTGCACTTTACATCAGCAGGTACAGTAGTATTTTTACAAGGGACCACTGCCCAGAGGTTTAAAGTGTCACTGTTGTTTAAATTATTTTTTGCAAAAATCAATAGTACAGGCGATTAAGAAACTTTGTTATTGGGTTTATTAGCCGAAAAATGCATTTTTTAGCATGAAAAAGCAGTTTAGAGCTCTCTATGGAGAGGGGAGGGTTGGAGGGAGATAAGGCACCAAAACAGGACAACAAAGTTAATTTACAACTACATCATCGGGCTCTCCTCTGAAGTCAGCACTGCCCTTTGAATACCGCTTTCATGCAGCTCCCGCTTTGTAATCCTTTGTAATCCCCTCTCCATAGAACAGACAGGGCCTGACTGTGTAAAAGAGTCTAGATTTCCTGATAATGAGCAGTGCATGAGAGGGAGGACGGAGGGAGGGGGAGGACCTGGGAAAAGTCTTTTTGAATGCGGATAATAGCATATTTGCCTAATAAACCCAAATAAAAAGTTTCTTAAAATCGCCTGGACTATTGATTTCTTAAAAAAAAAAAAAAAAACAACAACAGCGACACTAAGTGCGGTGACAGATGTAAGGGAAACCTTGACTAATTGCCCTATTGCAAGGGCCGATCTGAAGGAGCACGCAAGCTCCTCGTTCCCTGCTCACTGCCAATGCTATTATATGTGCCAACAGTGAGCAGCTAAGAACAAGGGGACCATGGAGAGCCCATAGGAGCCCAAAAACAGCTGCTTTTCCCCCCCAAAACAGCACCACACCTGTTTTCTTTACCATGGATAACACCTTTAGGGTGGGTTCACACGTATTTAGCAGCGAGATCCGCTACAAGTTAAGGTCCTGGCAGGCCCCTGGGACTACATAAATGTATGTAATGCAGCTGCCCTCTTAACCCCTTTGGCTCCCGTGCTGTCTATATGCGATGCCCAAGCCCCTAGGGGCCTCTCCGCTGATAGGTGTAGTTAGTTACTGGCAGGAGCCGGAGCAGCTGCTGAGCAGAGGATTGTCACGGTTTTGGCACAAGGGTAACACAGCTGAGAACCGGGCTCCTGACCATGCAGAGGCTGGGCATGCGATTCTTCGTTGTCCTTAGTCAGGGCACCTATTATCACACCAATGCCAAGGTTCAGAAACAACGGTAGTTGTATATTTATTGTAACGGTGGTAACTAGTAGCAACAGTCTCTCCGGATGCAACCGGGTATAAGGCAATCTTGAATAAAGCAGAGTAATGGGTGATGCTGCAATAGGCAATGAGAGTCGGTACGTGTGAACCCACCCTAAAGCTAATAACAGGCAGTGGACAGTAAATTACAGAAAAGACACACATAGTGGCATAGACTTTAGGACTTTTTTCCAGAGTAAGGAATCCTTTTTGGTAAATTATGCCATTTACAAATATGTTAGCAATCACATAGGCTATCACATGGAGGGAAGTCATTTGAAACAAGCTTTAAGCTTTAAGTTAAACTTGTTTGAGAATTGCTGATTTTTCTTTCCACTGTAGTAACTTCCTTAGGCCAGCAAGCCAAATAAAGTGACACTTCCTGTTTTGTGAATATCACTTTTCATCAGTCTCCTCCTTATTATCACAGACAAGAGAACAGTGAAAGGCAACACAAATATATAGTTTTAATAGGATGATGCCATTCACAATAGGTGATGCTCATAATTCACCCTCCACAATGACATCTCACTGGGTCACTAAGCATACCTAGAAAACTCTCCCATTCAAGCTAATGGGGTCATCTACAGTCTATTGCGCCATGTCCACGGGTCTGTAAATGCTGGCCACTTCCATAATAATGTACAAAATAAAATTACAATTAGAAACATTGTGTTCTATCCTCGTCCCTTCCCCTTTGTTTATGTTGTGGTGTCTGTGTGTGTCCTTTCTTCTCCGTCTGAGGTTTTGGTGGATAGCAATGGCTCTCCTGTCGCTGAAACTTGCATCGTTGAACGCCCGAGGGCTTAATGAACCATCAAAGCGATCTCATGTCACCTACTCCATGCATAGACAACGAGTGCATGTGTTGCTCCTCCAAGAGACGCATTTTCAAACTGATCATATTCCAACAATGCGCTTCTCTCACTATCCCTATTGGTTGCACAGTTCCTTTCCGGGCTCTAAGTCTAGAGGGGTCTCAATCGCCCTGCACAAATCCCTACAACATCAGGTTCTAGATACATTGGAGAGTCCAGAGGGTAGATTTGCGTTTTTGAAGGTTCTGATAGCCAATACTAAATATACTATAGGTAATGTTTATCTCCCCAATGCTAACTAGGGGTCTGTTCTACGGGATATCTTACTGGAGGTGGACCACTTTGTGGAGGGGGTATTCCTTCTGGGAGGAGATTTCAATATGGCTTTGGATCCCCCCTTGGATACATCTACGGGGAGATCAGTGGTGCCGCGCTCCTCTAGAACCCAGGCACTCAAGGCGCTCCACCTTCATCGCTTGGTCGATGTGTGGAGAATCCTCCACCCAAAGGACCAGGACTACACCTACTTCTCCCCTGCTCATAATACCCATAGTAGGCTAGATATGTTTTTTATCTCCCAACTAACTCTTCTTTCTCATCCTTCTGCCTCAATAGGGACTGCGGTGTGGTCGGATCATGCTCCTATCTATCTATCTGTTGCCATACCTGGTGGAGAGCCGCGCGAATGGACCTGGCATCTCAATGAGACTCTGTTGAAGGATGTGGTATGTAGAGCCGAGGTTGAGAGGACGTTAGCCACATTTGTAGCCACACATGAGTTGGACCAGACCCCTCCCCCCATACAATGGGAGGCCCTCAAATGTGTTCTCCGGGGCGTTTTTATTCAGCAGGGGGCACAGCTCAAGAGGGACAGAGGCGCTAAACTTAAATCCTTGTGCGAAGAATTGAACGCCGCGGTCAGGTCACATAAAGCATCTTCCACCCCCGATCTCTGGGCCCAGATTTCCTCCCTTAGGGAGCGGATTAAAGATTTAATCTCTCTGACTGCAAACCGGAGGGGGGAGAGGTTTCGCAGTTACTTGTATGAACAAAGGCCAACAAATGCGGTAGAGCTTTAGCCAGGTATCTCCATCCAAATTCTTCTTCCACGTATATCCCGTCTCTGGGCCTCCCGGGTGGGTGACTTGATTCACAATCCACGGGCCATTGCAAATGCTTTTGGGGCCTTCTACAAAGACCTCTACAACATACGGGGCGCTTACTCTGATATGCCAGGCCCCGCCCTGGAGGCCAGAGTTCAGGACTATGTACACGAGACGGCTCTGCCTACACTTGACTCTGAGGCCACAGAGCTGCTGAACTCTCCCTTCTCCGTTGCGGAAATTGAAGCGGCTATTTCCGCCCTTAAAAATGGCAAAAGTCCTGGACCAGACGGGTTCACTGCCCCATTTTTTAAGACCTTCAAATCCGTGCTGGCGCCTTTGATGCTCAAGGCCTTTAATAGTATATCGCCCTCATGTCCCTTCCCCCGTCAGTCCCTAGAGGCCCATGTGGTGGTTCTGCCAAAGCCGAATAAGGACCCTTTGGTGTGTGGCAGTTATCGCCCCATCTCGTTGCTCAATTGCGATATTAAGCTCTACTCTAAACTCTTGGCCAATCGCTTGGGGACGGTGATCCCTAATGTGATTCATCTAGATCAGGTGGGATTAGTCTCTGGCCGTGAAGCCCGAGACAATACCTTGCGTACAATCACTTTGATGGCTCACGCCCAGAGGGCGAAAACCCCTTTCTGTCTTCTCTCTGTCGATGCCGAGAAGGCCTTCGACAGGGTGCATTGGCGGTTCCTTTGTTCTTCCTTGGCTCAGATAGGTGCCGGCCAGTCTTTTATAGACCGGGTCATGGCCCTGTATGCGAACCCTAGTGCGAGAGTCCGCGCCAATGGCATCCTGTCGGAGGCTTTCTGCATTCGGAACGGCACGCGGCAGGGTTGCCCCCCGTCTCCCCTTCTATATGTTCTCACCATGGAACATCTTGCGATCGCATTAAGGCGTAACCCTAATGTAACTGGGCTGGTTGTTGGGCAGGACCACCACAAATTGGCCCTATATGCAGATGATTTGCTGCTTTATGTGACTTCACCACAGGTGTCCCTTCCTACCATTCTCTTTGAATTTGACCGGTTTGGTAGACTAAGTAACTTTCAGGCAAATCTCTCCAAGACTGAGGCGCTTAATGTGTCTCTCTCTTCCGGTACCCTGGAGGGCCTTCGCCATGGTTTTGCTTTCAAGTGGAGGGAGGAACACATTATGTACCTTGGTGTTAATATTCCCGCTCAGCTTCATCTACTTTTCCCTCTCAACTATGCTCCATTGCAGTCTAAAATACTGTCCCTCCTGTCAGCTTACCACACAAAATATTTGTCGTGGTTTGGCCGTATGGCTGTGATCAAAATGGACGTACTCCCGAGGTTCTTGTACCTCTTTCAGACTGTGCCAATTCATGTGTCCGCTTCCTTTTTTAAAGTGCTTCACCGTGCTTTTACACGCTTTGTGTGGTCGGCATCGCGTCCGAGACTAGGGCGCGACACATTATCTAAACCAAAACAATTGGGAGGCGCAGGTGTCCCGGACCTTCAGTTGTATCACGAGGCAGCTATTCTCACGCGTTTACTGGACTGGGTGCATGCTGACCAGACAAAGCTGTGGGTGTTATTGGAGAGGTCGCTTGCTCCTCTTAATGTTCTCATGGCTCCGTGGATTTCTCCCGGCGACAGGGGAGATCCGACATCCTGGCCATTCCTGGCCCCGCACGTTTTCTGCATTTGGGATAAGTGGGTGGTTAGGTATGGCATTTCCTCTCAACCTGGCTTGATGTCTCCTCTGTTTGGGAACCCTGGGTTCCAGCCTGGAATGTCGAGACGCACTTTTTTAGTGTGGGATAGCTCCATGGGAGTGCGTTTGGCTCAGGTGTTTCCTCAGGGGGCTTTGCCTACTGTGGAGTCGCTTAGATCCGCACATCCTGACGTGTTGCTTTCCTGGCTGGAATACAGTCAACTTCAATCCTTCTTTCAGGCTCTGGTGTCCGGAGCGGCTCTCTCCAGGTCTCTCACTGATTTTGATAATTGGTTTCTCTCTGTTGTGTCGGGGCCACGGACTTTATCCAGATTGTATCAGCTCCTCCTAACACTCAGTAACGTGGGACGGGCCCGTTTCTTTAATAAATGGGAATCTGACTGCTCTACGACCTTTTCTGAGGAACAGGTTCACAAGATCTGTACTCTTACTCACGGTCTCTCCATGGCCTCACACGCAAAGGAGAAGAACTATAAAATCCTGGCAAGGTGGTATAGGTGTCCTACTGATATCTAGCGTATGTACCCATCTGCTTCTGGCGCCTGTTGGAGGTGTGGGTCCCTGGATGGGGGAATTCTACATATATGGTGGGCATGTCCCGTGATCAGATCCTTTTGGGATAGAGTGTTCCAGGTGTATGAGGCTTATTCGGGGAAGCGTGTCGCTAATACGCCTCAGAGTGCCTTGTTGAGCCTCTTCCTGGGCTCAATCGCTTCTATTAAGAAGGGAGTTTTGAGGCACTTCTTGACGGCTGCACGCCTGGTCATTCCCAGGCACTGGAAAACCGCGGAGTGTCCCTCTATGACGGAGTGGCTGACGGAGCTTAACGCGATTTGTAGGTATGAAGAACTTATTGCGGAGGATCATGATCGAACCACAGCTTACTCTAAGGTGTGGCGGGCATGGATCTTGTTTAAAGATTCCCCCATTTTTCCACAACTGATTCGTTGAGCTCCCTGGGCCACTTTGCCGTTTGTGACGGGGCTCGGAGGCGGTCTCCGGTCTCCTGTGATCTATATCTCCTTGACCTCAGACGGAGAGGTACAGTAGATGTTTGTGCTCGTATTTGCTTTTTTGTCTTGTCTCTGTGGTGTCCTTTTCTTGTGTGCCCACACCTGTGGGCGTGTAATTGTTGTTTTTGAATCATTAGTGTCTCCCTTGTGTTTCTTCCCCCTATGTCTTCTTCTCTGTTCCCACATTCCAACTCAGGTGGTCGTTGTTCCTGATGTACGGCTAAATGTAGGTTGGTGCACATAGCCAGAAACCCAGAGATGTGGGGCTGGTTGTTTGTCTATGTTTCGATACATTATTGGATTGCAGATTATGCTTTCGCTTGTTATGATTGCACAGTACTCTGTACTTTTTTTTTTCTTTCTCTTTATTCTGTTTCTGCATAAAACTCAGATTCAACATAGAAATTAGAAACATCTAGAAAAATCTAATCCGATAAAAAAAAAAAAAAATTCTAAGTGACATTCACTTTAAAAAAAAAAAAAAAGGATTCAATCTGGAGTTATGTTTCCTTTATACATTTCCTACTCTGTGTGCTGAGAGCTGAGTAACCAATGGTCGGCATCCTCCACTTCTCTTCAGCAAAAGGAAGTGAGTCACCTACAGGAAGACCATAAAGTCTTGTGAACAAAGACGACTGACTGCAGGGATTGACAAGACAAGGAGAACTAGTGTACGGGGGGGGGGGGAGCCGCTATCACATTACAGCACAGATTTAGAATTTTCACGCACCTTGATCATAGGACAGTCACCTATAAACCACATACACATTTAGTTTGAGAGGATTGGAACAATTTTCCCTCTGAAAAGCCATCACTATGTAAATCAGGGGTGTCAAACTATTGTCAACGGGCCAAATCTCAGACAAGATTTCAAAGGTCTACTACAGCTGACCCCAGTAGACACCCCATGCGGTGCTAAAGGACCCCATACATTTATACTCGAGCTGAATGTGCCGCTGGTGGCATGTGTGGCCGTCAGTATGGGGTGTGATAAGGTGAATTATAACTTTCTTTATCCACCTTATTTCCAAGTGACTATCCCTGTCCATATTAATTCCCCTTATCAGGTGTATGGCCATCGTTAAACTACAAATCCCATAATGCTCTGCTGGAGTGTTTTTGAGACAAACAGAACAATTTCCATTGAGCTCTATGGGAGAGAAATGCCACAGTTTGGAGAAAAAGAAATGCCACACCCTCAGCATGCTGCGTTTTAGAAAAACTGCCTCAGAGGCAACAAACGTTTGTACAGTGTGTGAACATAGCCTAAGGCTGGTTTCACACTGGCTAAACTATTTGCAAAACGCCACTAAAAGAAGTCAAAGGCCAGAAAAAGAAAGAAAGTGCCATTCACACCTAGGGCCCGTTCACACTATGAAATCCACGCCGATTACCTCCAGTGGATTCCGTGCGCTCGCCCCCCACCTTGTGCTCCCACTGGAGGATCTGGCCGTCTCATAGGCTTCATTCTATGTTCAAGCAGATTCTGTCGTCTGCCCAAAGAATTGACATGTCTATTCTTTTTTGGGTGGACGGTGAAATCTGGCTGAAAAGAATGGAGCCTATGTGACAGCCAGATCTCCAAGGTAAAGCGCACGTGTGCCGGGGAGGGGAAGGAGTTTGGGGTAGCGCACGGAATCTGCGGTAATCGTAGTTTAAACGGGCTACTAAAATAAAAAATGCCAAGGGAAAAAAAAAATGTCCACACAATGTCTATTTTTGGCATATCTTGCCTATCTTTTTGACCCATATTTTTCAAAACACACACATTTTATACACACATATATATTTCTAATTCTTAGACAGTACAAACTGTTACAAAGTGGTAATATTTTAAAAACTTGTCTCACAGCGTAAACCACATCTCCACTGCAGCAGTTCACCATAATATTTTTTTTTTTATAATTTCCGTTTAAGTATTTCAGTAGGAAACACCTGTTCAGAGAAGGAGACCCAAGAGCCCCTCAGGAGTTAATAGTGTGAGAGAATGTTGCCAGGTTCTGGATTTGCACTCACAAACATCTCAAGTGTGCAGCCTGTAAGGAATGACATGATCTCCCACACAGTCCTAAACACGTACCAGCCAGTGATGGTAGAAGAAGCGACTCCCCCAGAGAGAGGGATACAAACCTGTGCAGTGTTTATATATAGGATATGCACATATACATCCTAAAACATTGCAAGTCCATTGGCATTACCAAATCTGGAAGCCCCCCTCCCCCAATATAGCACAAAAGCAACAATACACATGACTTTATGTGTGGAAGAGGGGTCTTATGTGGCACCATGTACTGCCAACTCTAGGGGGGGGGGGGGGGGGCCTTCACAGTCTGACACTTTTCCCCTATCCTGTTTGCAGGAATTGCTTTTACCCAGAATAGCCCTTTAAGAAGGGGGACTTCATAAAAGGTTCTACACAAGACACAAGCCAGACTAATCTCAACCCTGCATATACGTCAGGAGTAGAGATGAGCAAATTTACAGAATATAGTTAGGGTTTGTGCACACTACAGAATCCCGGTGGATCACCCGCCGTGGATTCCAGCTGCTCGCAACCACGCGCATCTCGGCTAGTCCCATAGGCTTCATTTTATGGTTTGCCAGATTCCGCCGTCCGCTTGAAGATGATCGGGTTCATTCTTCAGGCAGATGGCAGAATTTGGCAAACCATAGAATGAAGCCAATGGGACCAGCGGAGATGCACGGAGATGCAAGTGGGGACAACTGCGGAATACCTATAGGTCGCCCGTCTACCCCTTTGTTCTGGAATAGATAACCCTCTCCTCTCCATAGAGAACACAGGATTGCTCAGCTGCGCCAAATATTCCTGTATATGGGGAAAACAGGACAGATAACAGACGGCCAGACAATCGTTCGGCCATCAGTTATTAAAGGTGTATGCCCACCTTAGCTTCAACATTTTTAGACAATTAAGATGAAAATTATAAAGTACCGACACCATTTTATATGGATACCTTATGTGTTATTTCAGAAAGCTGTCATCATAGGGAAACATAGGTGGGTGCACCTATTTGTGTTTTCTTCAGTTTTTTTTGTTTATTATCATAGGGAAACAGTGCGGCACCAAAATACCTCCACCTAAACAGTGGGTGCTCTATGTAAGGCCCCACAAAACACCAACATGGAGCCTCTAAGGCTTTGTGCATAAGGTCTTGCAACTCTTTTCTGAAGATGTCTTCTTGCAGCACCTGAATGAACATGACAGATGTCATTGTATCTGATGGTTCACAGACAAACAGGAATGACAAGTCCAACAGAAAACAGGCGGCTAATATTTTTTGTGCACGGCCAACTCTAGGTGATCCCACTTTCACACAGCAGGTCTGGGGCAGGATTTTGTATCAGTATTTGGAAGCCAAAACCAGGGTTGGAAGATAACTAGAGAAGATTTAGGGCCCTATTCCACGGGACGATTATCGTTCAGATTATCGTTAAATCGTTCGAATCTAAACGATAATCGTTCGGTTGAAATGCAGTAACGATTAACGACCGAACGAGAAATCGTTGATCGCTTTATAAGACCTGGACCTATTTTTATCGTTGCTCGTTCGCAAAACGTTCGCAAATCGTTCGCATTGAATAAGACATCGTTCGGTCGTTCGCAATAGATACGAACGCAATAGCGAATAAATACGGAAGAAGAAACGATCGCAATTACGATCATAAGTAACGATTATCGTTCCATGGAAATGAGTGAACGTTTTCAGGTCTTTCGCAATAGCGGTCGTTTGAGATCGTTAATCGTTAACGATTATGCTAACGATAATCGTCCGGTGGAATAGGGCCCTTACTCTTCCTCCATTGCATTGACCTACTCCTGGCTTTGACTTACAAATACCAAAATATGCAAGTGTGAAAGTGGCCTGAGGCTTCAGACACCCATAATATGTCTCAACACCCAGGAACAATAAGGGTTCTATAGTGCTCGAAGTTCAGGTCACATGAACTGCTGGGGGTAGGGTCCAGGTATTTACTTACACTATATTTGTTTTTTTTTTTATACTTTTGCAATAATCACATAAAACAAATTATTGCTGATACCCTATCACATACCGGTTTACCCTGAGATCTCACATCACATGCAATAAGTTACCATGAACATCTAGCCTAAAGGATGAACAAAAAAAAAAAGTATCTTTTGTTATTGGAAACCAGGAATAAGGGAAACCATGGTGTTGTATGGGTGTAAACACAACTAAAAAAAACAAATTAAAAAAGATTATTCTATCAATATCACTCTATTCCAATGCCAGTCCCATTCACAACATCCTGATCCATGCTGTTATTAGAGCAGAGACCGGCAGCACTGGGGACAAGTCTTCACCACTTGTAAACAGACAAGACCAGTTGACATTAGAATGTTTTCTCATTCGTAAATCTCTAGGTCTATGGGTACATGGTCTATAAGTACATGGTGTTCACACTGCATTTTGCGTCTATGTTTAACGTACACATTGAAATGTAGCCAAATGGAAAAAATAATCAATCAGTCAACATTTATCCGGCTTCTGTTTTATCCTTTCAGTATCTGGTAAAAACAGATATGTTGCATTCTGATAGGTTTCACAATTCAGTGGAAACTCACTTCACTTTATGTATCTGTAAGAGTATAAAGATGTGTACGTTAAATGTAAACGCAGAACACAGTGTGAACCCAGCCTAACCCAAAAGCCTGTGACCTATAGATGCAACAAGTGTTTATTAGCTGTAAACACCACATGACGTATTCAGCTCTGCTACATCGGTTTTAACAATGTCACATACTACAGAATGTAAATAAGTAGTGTGTGAAGTTTAGTTAATGAAACAAAGTTAAAAAAAAACCAAAAAAACTCATATGACAACTTTACGGCAGTAGAACCACAAGTCTCAGAGCAGCTTATGGTAGAATTTATGATTATACGTGAAGTTTAGCAAATCAAACAAAGTTCAAAAGGAACTTCTATTGAAGTAGAACCAAAAGTCTCAGAAGTGCTAATAGTAGAGTGTGACAGTACACAGACCAGGTAGGATTTCCCATTGCAGGGTTCATCCAGAGCAATGCTTCATGGCTATAGATAGTAATGGCCGCCTACCTTATTCTCCTTCTCCAGCCCTGGGTCCAGGTGAATGGAGATCAGCTTCTGCAGCCTGGCCTTCATGTCTGGGGGTCTCTACTCCTAGCACAGAACTTCTCATGGATCTAACCGCCACTTCCTATACATGCTTATGAGACTGTTCAGCTCCTTAGGCTTTCAAGCTGCAACTGCTCCTCTCTGACCAATCATGCTGTGAGCTCCGAGAAGCTGAAACTCTTCATTGGATTAGGAAGTGCGGGCAGTTCCTCAAAGAATTCATTGTCCTCATCCTCCTGTAGCAGTGTGCTGTGCACTGCAATGTGATCACTGCTCCCTCATGTAGACAAGCTCAGGGCCACAGATCTCTTTCACCACAAGGTTTCACTGATCCATTGAATATTTTATGAGTTTCAGACACCTAACACTTAGGATAGGGGAGGCACACAAAGTTAAGAAAGTGTTTGCACATAACACCAGTGACCGTGAAACTGCAAGGGAACTACAAAAAGTCTTGGAATTTGCCCAAATTTACTTATGAGAGTAAAAGAGATCTGGCGGCCATAGAGAATTCATATTCCCGGGTACATTGCCTTTATGGAATCTTCCTGCTGATGGTCTAGTAGTGGAGTCGGGACCCTCTTTATCCAACACCAAGAAAGCAACCAGCGCAGAGAAAACTATAATGGAAACATTTGTACTATATGTGTTTTGGCTTCAAATACTGCCCAAATATTGTGGGGGGAAATATGTTCACACAAGGTAATAATAAGTGCACATATTGTCCGCTGTTGTAAAACAACCGTCGCCATCAATGAACTTGAACATTAATAACGGCCATCGTTTGGAACAATGGACCTTATTTGCACTTATTTTGGCACTGTGTGAACATAGCTGGTTTTGCAGCTCAGTTATAGCAACGTACATGGAGCTGAATTGAAATACCACATACGACCTGAGACAGGGGTGGTGCTGTGTTTTTTTTTCTAATCCTTGATAACCCCTTGATACTCCAGCGGGGGGGCATTTTTTTCCTGGGACCAGGGAGCAGGTGGCTGAGGGAAACGACGTCCACTCACCTCCCCGATTCCAGCGGCAGAGACCAGAGCGCCACAATGCGGGACCCGCCGCTGGAACCGGGAAGGTCGTCGTTTTCCTCAGCCACCTGCTCCCTGGTCCCAGGAAAAAAATGCCCCCCCCCCCCGCTGGAGTACCCCTTTAACCCATAGTATATCTAGCAAGCCGCCACAACCATGTCCATTTTTGAAATCTCCTACTTTTGTAAAAGCCAGAAACATGAGTTCTTCATAACTTCCCACTTATGTATGAATACGGCCTTAAATTCCTCACCTATTGGCTCCCATCTTATGGCAGACACCAAACAAAAGGCTGGTCGTTCTAAGAGTCCTATTAGACAAAGCGATTTTTTTTTTTTGCCGATTAACGATTGGAAACGAGCCCTTTTGGGAATGACCTGAAATCACTCACCATAATGGTGCGTTTACACAGGCAGATTTATCTGACAGATTCTGGAAGCCAAAGCCAGGAATGGATTTGAAAAAAGGAGAAATCTCAGTCTTTCCTTTTTGACCCGTTCCCTGTTTATAGTCTGTTCCTGGCTTTGGCTTCAAAAATCTGTCAGATAAATCTGTCTGTGTAAACGCACCATTAGGGTGGGTTCATACTGAGGAATTCTCGCAGATAATATCCGCGGAATTCCGTTGGCTGTCCGCGCGCACGGCCGCGCGCCTTTCCGCCGGCTCCATAGACACCATTCTATGGGCCGGCATATTCCGCTATCCGCCGAATGAAGTGACATGTCACTCCTTTTGGCGGATAGCGGAATATGCCGGCCCATAGAATGGTGTCTATGGAGCCAGCGGAAAGGCGCGCGGCCGTGCGCGCGGACAGCCAACGGAATTCCGCTGATATTATCCACGAGAATTCCTCAGTATGAACCCACCCTAACACAGAGAACCACAGTCGTTAGTTACAATTGTAATTATCATCATTACTACAATCGTTTACTCCTGATCCCAGCAAAAGAACAAACAATTAGCAAACGATTAACAGTGATTTTATGGTCAGCTTAAAAGATGCGATCAAGGACACAATGATTTTGATTGTTGCCTGCATACACATGGAACGATTATTATTTAAATTCTAATGATATAATGATTTTTTTGTGCGATAATCGTCCCGTGTAATAGGGTGCTTAGCTTAGGTGAGGGTTGCCCATTTGCCCTTTCTGGGTGATCCGGTTAGAAAATTGAGAATTAGAGTGTGTGTGCGTGTGTGTGTGCGTGCGTGCGTGCGTGTGTGTGTGTTGTGACCTCACACTTGCAAAACATTTATGTGTGTGAGAAAAAGTTGAAATCAAGTTATTGGCACCATGATGAAAAAAAAGCAAGCAGAGGTAACGAAATGGACAGCAAGCAGGAATAATTCAATTGACAGGAAGCAGAGATCAAGAAACTGACAGCAAGCAGAGATCTAAGATTGAGTGCATACAGACCCATGTATACAGTGTGACTGCAGCACTCACCAAAGTTCTTAAAGTCCCTGGGGTGCCAAGAGTGTGACCGACAAAAGTATAAGGTGTATGGAGATCTTAAGCCCCCACCATCTGCTATTGGCTATCCTGAGGGTATCCCATAGATGTAATAAATTGAGGGGCTCAGCTCAGGACCCCCTCCCCTCTGTGTGCTAGAGAACCACTCTGCAGGAAGGCCATTCATTCTAGCAGACTTCAGCAGTCCTTCTATTAAGTGGATACCCCATCATCTGATATAATAATACCACACATCCCTTGTAGTAAACATAGCATGACAAATATCTGCCCAAAGAGGAAGTGCCCTGGCAAAACCAGCTGCTTGCAAGTGGTGCCAACAGCAGGATCAGCTGCTCGCCATAGCAGATATCTCACGAGACAATCCCTCTAAATAGAAAGCCCCCAGCATTCCAGCTATCACAGCCGCTCACAGCTCAGGAGATATTCATCTAGAATGAAACACTTGATATGTACAGTAGGAATGTCTGAGGAGGATTCTGGGTAAATATAAATCTGCCCAGTTCTCTGTATTCACCTTACTGCAAATGTCTGAGTTATCTACAATTTCTTTATCTGCTTTAAATAACAGTCTGCAGTATATTTACATTCAGATAGTGGCGGCAAATATAACATCATAGAGCCATGGTGTACAGGCTGAATCACTTCCCTAGACCTCAAGCTGAGCCTGTATGGTGGGCAGAGTGCACTATGTACTATGGATCATGTCTGCAGAGAGAAGAACTGTAATATGCATAGCTATATAGAAAGTCATGTCCTGATGGTTCCTTCCTGGTGTGACTATAGGAAGGAAATAACAGCTAGTCACACAGCTACTTCCACCTCAGTATAGCATCTGCCCCATCCTAAAGCCTGGTTTACATAATGGATAAGTGTCAGCACTGGACCAGTCCATCTGATGTTATGGAGGCATGTGACTATCCCCAACAGAAGATGACAGGAAAAAGAAAGATTTCAACATGTCTGATCTTTTGTTCCCATTGGAAATAAGCCACTACTAGCAGCTTATCATTTTTCCCATTGAAATCAAAATGCACGCCCAGCTCAACAGAGGGGCATGTTCATGGGAGAGACTGGTGACTCTATTGTGTGTATATGGCCACCTTGAGATTAGTATCACGAGACAATGTGTTTGGATACCTTAGTGGACTGTCAATGCTGTGTGCTTTACTGTACCTGTACACAGTCTATATTGTTTCTTCTGGGAACTGAAGCATTGTTACCTGTTGTTGGTTGTGTAGTTTATGCTTTATAAAGGCCCCACAGCCAAATAGAGACAATATAGTGAAACAGATCTCAGCTTTTATCTTTCCAGTATAAATAAATGATAAATCTCCTTGACATAGATCGCCTACCGGGACTAATGGCTGTATTCAGGCTCAAGCACTTGTTTTGCCCAATTGTTGCAGGTATATGTCAGCATCAGCAACCTGTCTATCCATCAGGTCCAACTAGTGACTATATTCGGTTGATTTCTGGATATTTACAATGCGGAAGTGGTAGAGCCAAATTTAAAAGTGATAGATCTGCTTAAAATTAAATGTCCATTTCTTAACATCATGTTGTTTGTATGCCCAAAGAGCTGTTAAAAATATTAAAACTTAAAGAGGTATTCCACCCAAGAGCTAAGAAATGAAATGTTCCCAAACCTAGCAGGTCTAATTTACCAAGTCCCCGAGTATTCTGAGCCATCCCATTCCTGAGTCATCCAAGATGGCGCCAGCTAGGCCACTACATTTCCCAGCATGCATTACACCTCAAAGCCAACTGCCAAGTATCTGCCTCATCTTGTAGTATCTGCCCATCACTAGTTCAATCTGCTTCTGATTTACACTGTAATTAAAATATCTATCAATCTATCTATTCATCTACATAGATAGATTAGAAAGAGAAAGAGAGATGACACAACTGTGTCTCCTTTACCCTATACTACTCAGAAGGCTGTCACTGTTCTGTTATTTCCCCGCGCCTTGGCCAGGTGCTCACTGATTGGTGTGGTGTCAGTGGTGGGCGGGGTTACAGATGAGGCGTTACAGCTTGCCTGGCAAAAGAAGAGACAGAGATCACATGGCTTTGGTCTGAGAAGGGAGGGGGAGGATAGAGAAGTGGAGACAAAATGAACCAGGCAGTGAGGCTTTTCTGCTGCCCTGTATCCAAACTAGAGGGAGCTGAGATGTTCTTAATATAGTGGTTATATTAATGATTGGTTCTAGAATTACTAGTTTAACTTGAAATTATTGTAACATGAGTCTTTATCAATATGGAAAAACAGAGATATATTTCCCTATGCACACCCTCTTACCATTCCCTGCTTCGCTATTCATCCCCTGCAATGGCAGGAGGCTCACATATGGTGCACAACTCATACCATGTCACTAATACTTTTAGTGAAACAAAAATTCTTTTAAGGTTTTTTTTTTTTTTTTTTTTTAAAAACCAGAAAACCCCTTTAGGCTTTCCTCAAATACAACTTTTGCAAAGTGTTTTTTTGGGGGCTTATAGGGGTTATCCTGCAAAAATTGTTGTCTTACAAACCAACTGGTTTCAGAAAGTTATCCAGATTTTTAATTTACTTCTATTTAAAAAATCTCAAGTCTTCCCATACTTATCATCTGCAGTAAGTGGTGTATTCTTTCCAGTCTGACACAGTGCTCTCTGCTGCAATCTCTGTCCATGAAAGGAACTGTCCTGTGCAAAAAAAGTTTTTCTATGGGAATTTGTTGCTGCTCTGGACAATTCCTGTCTCGGACAGAGAGTCAGACCGTAAAGAAAACAACACTTCCTGCAGGACATACAGCAGCTGATAAGTATGGGAATACTTAAGATGTTTAAATAGAAGTACAATCTATATAACTTTCTGAAACCAGATGATTTGAAAGGAAAATATTTTGGCTGGATAACCCCTTTAAAAAATACTACGAAAAAGGTACTGTGTTTTTTAGCCTAAAAACTCTGTCTGCCAAGTTTGGCGTTTTTAGTGCTGGTTTTCCAGAAATAAAAAATCCAGCTTTAAGCTTTGTTCCCAAAAAATATTTTTTGGGTACTTTTTACAGCCCATAATACCAGGTGTGACCCCAGCCGTAAGCGTTCTATAACACTGAGATGGAGATAAGCAGGTTCTTATTATTAGCACTGCACAGTTTATCAGAATGATAGCCCTTCACTCGTCCATGGTTTCAGCTATGGAGCACAATGCATTAGTGTTCTCTACTTATCTGGACAATTATGTTTTCTGCACAAATTTTATAGCCTTATTTTCAGATTTCCGCCATTACACTATGTCTGTTGTGAGAGTAACAAATAGAGATTTAATCACATACAATAATATTTCGCTGTGCCCTGGTATATTGGTGCGGTGCCCGGGGTAGTGTGAGCTCAGTGCACCTCTGGTTTATAACAGCGGAGACCTCAGCACATTGTTACCATAGAAGGCTGAGCATTCCTGCTGTGCACACTGATAAAAGTCACCAGATAAAGCTCTTTCTGGTCACAGACTGTACTAAACAAGCAAGAAACCTGATGAAAGAAAGACTTCATCTAAGAAGTGAATATTCTATAAAGATATAGTAACGTCTGTGAAGACTCTGAGAGCTGGAGATGTGATATAAAGTGATCCCCATAGAGGCAGGGATGTTGGGTTTCTAAAATTCCTGTGACTAATCCATGAGCCATTAGTCAGCCTCTGACCGGCCACAATGGCCGCTTATTAGAACAATAGATTGCAGTGCAGCCAACATTTTGGACATCACAGCCGATTTAAAGGGGTCATTTTCTTTTGCTTTCCTGCACATTAGAAGGATACTATATATAAATCCCAAAGCATCCCTGTGTTAGGACTCCCAGTGATCAGCTTTATGCTGGAAGTAAGACATCTCCCTGCAGAGGAAAATAAAAAAGGTTGCTGTCATTTCAACTAGCTTCCCTCCAAGTGATAGCCGATGTGATTCCGTCCTAACATATTTATAGGTCACTTCATTGACAAAAAAAATGACTCCTTATCCCAGATAAGTTTCTCCCTTCTCTGTAACGTGCTCTCCACTGTTAGGGCAAATCCATCTCTAGTAATAGACTTAGCAAGACCAATTTCAGGATTGGAGGGCAGAGCATACCATGTGCTATGTGCAGAAAAGGGGGAGCTAGAGAGAGATAAAGCCTAAGCTTGCTTATTTTGCTCAAAAAGCACCTTGCAACCAGTGCATCAGTAATCCTTTCTCCCCTACGTACATCTGTAGTAGTGCACTGTGTAATTCTCCCCCACCACAGTGCAGCCTGTTCAGTGCTCAGGGTCCAGTGCTTTTTGTGAAATTGCTGCTGTTTATTTAAAGGAGAAATTTGGGCAATTTTAAAATCTTGCAGGGGCTGGGGGGAATTTGATCAGTAGTACGAACTTACCTCTCCCTGCTCCCTGCTGCAGGACCCCCGCCAGAAGTCCTTTTCCCCAAAGTTGTGATGACATCCTGACACCAGGAATATGCCTGTGTTGGCTGATGGACTGGCAGCTCAGCCAATCAGTGACTGGAGCAGCGCCCCCACCCCAGTCACTGACTGGCTGAGCAGCCAGACCATCAGCCAAGTTGTGACATGTCAGCTCTGGATATCCCGGAGCCTTGCGGGGGTCCTGAGGCCAAACCAATCGGTCATCGCAGGCACGGGGAGAGGTAAGTTTGTTTCCTTGATCAAATTCCCCCCCGCCCCTGCTTGCTGCCAGATTTTAAAATTGACCGGACCTCTCCTTTAATTTCTGCTGACACACCAGCTTGAAAAACCAGTGCATCAGTAACTTCTTCTCCCAGCGCACGCCATCTATAGTGGTGTACTGTATAAATAATGATAACGTGTTCTATGCACAGAAATACTCTTAGCCACCGGCTGCCTAGGGAAACACAGGATGGCATTGTTCAGTTTAAAAAGGCTGTCCTACAATTCCTTTAAATTACACCTCTCATTTTATAAAGTGATGTGATCTACTGGAGTCTGATCTCCGGGACCCTCAATGATCCTGGGAGTAAGGGGGGCCGCTCAAATGCTTCCCATTAAAGAGGTACTTCAGAGGGATAAAAAAGTTTTTTTTTTTTTAATTAAGTGGTGCTGTCTCTTATGTGTATGTAAATGCCAGTGGATACAGAGAGGGTCATTCCTGACCTTGTTTCCTAATGAGTAATCACTATAACTACTGTACAACGTAAACCGTGAACATAGATAATGATTTGTTAAAGGATTTCAAACATTAAAGGAAACTGAAATCTGACATTAGTGTGATATTAAACACTATTTACTAGAAAATCTGAATTCTCCACTGAACATTAACTATTTCCCATGAGCTTAGGTTAATCATTTCAGAGAAGGAGAACAGATCTGTAATAAAAAATGGAGTTGTGAAATATTAATAGTGTTTTCCAGCGTCACTAAAAATGCCCAGAGGCAGAGAATAGTAATATAATAACAGGTGGTCCAGTGCTACTGCCAGTCCTGAATGTCCCGGTGCCATCACCATAGACTGTGGGCACAGGACACTGCAGCCAATCACTGGCCTGAGTGGTCACATGAAAGAGTAAGTTTACAGTAGATGAATGCTAAAGCCTGTGATTGGCTGCAGCATCCCAAGCACAGTGAATGGTGATGTCACCAGGGACTCCAGAGAGGCAGCAGTGGGAGCATGCAGTGGGGTGAGTATAAGTATTCATTTTTTCTATTACCATCATAAAGATGAAAACCCCTTTAAAAACATGATGACCCATCATTTCATATACTATATATTGCCAGGGGTATACATAGGACTTTGTCAATCTGTCAAAGGGGATCTACCGCTATGGCTACGCATATGATAAGAATGCATTGTGAATACTGTTGCCATACAGTACACATAAATAGCCCTGCCATACTGTACAACTAAAAAATGCTACTATACATAAAAGTGTGAAAGGTTCATCTTCAAAAATGTGAGAAAAAGATTAACATATTATAAGTGGAATCTGTGATGCCTACTCTAGCCTCTAGCCAAAGGTGTCATGGTGGTCTTCTGAGTATCATGTCCCGGAGTCTTCTGACTTACAGATCTTTGTATCTCTGTTGTGAGAAATCTCCCATTACAAAGGGGGTATAATGCATATGGGCTTTACATGTAGGTTATACTACTAGAGGGGAATACCTCTGTAATACGGTGTGTATATAGGGATAACATGAAGTTACTGGACCCTGATGCAAAACACCTCCCCACCACCACAGACCTACAATAAGAATCCAGAGCCCGGGCACATCTGGGACATGACAGATTGTGCAAGAACAATTGTGCAAACCCTGATGACCCCTATACAACTGTGTGCAGGTCACTTCTCTATTCTTTCCATAAAGGACTCAGTCAGACATAACATGTAATGGATGAGTGACTAAAGTAAGATATTTCCCATTTGAGTGGTGATGGTGGCTCTGTCAGGGAGGGAAGGATCACCCTGGAGAGTGAATTGGCAGCTTGTAACCTGGTATCTGTTCTAACGTCACCTGTACAGTCCTGTCTGTTCATGTAATATAACATGGTATAATAACTGGAAAGACTGGTATAGCAGCGCATTACAAGATATGGAATATTAAGTTAGATTATTAAGTTAGAAATTATAGGGTTTTACAATTGTATAAAGTAATTAGATACCATTTACATATGCCATTACTGTGATGGTGAGGGTCTGATCCTGGGAGTGAATGGGTAGCCCACTTCTTTCCTGCTCCTGGCCACCTGCTGCGCTGAGAGTTATAGTGAATGATGCCATTTCCCTGGGCAGTCGGTAGTTAGTATCATTACTGTAAAGAGAACACTTGGTAAGCAGTTGTGCAGCCCCCTCATTCCCAGGATCATTAAGGGTCCCAGACATCAGATCACAACAGATCATATCACTTTATGAGAGGTACACATCACCAATGTGAAATCTATACCAGGACCCTCCATGTGTCCAAGGCATTCCCTATTTTGGGTGACTGGTGGCATACGTAGGCATAAATGGACCCTGAGCACCACAGTAGGAAGGGCGCGAGCCAACAATTTCTCTGACACAACCTGACATTGGTAGGACCTGTGATGTATATTGAGGTCTTCGGCCTTGGAAAAGTTATTTGTTAAAATAATAGATTTCAAGGGGCATCTGTCTTGTAAAGTAGTTAGTACTTATTACTTCCATGGTATGAACACTAGAGGGCGCTAGTTACTACTGCATTTCTTGCAAAGACGATGCAACGTCGGAAATTAACCAATTGTCTGGAGTAACTTTTCTTTTCTTTTGGCACTAAATACCTTCAAAAAAAAAATATGGTTGTTTTTTTTTTCTGTAACTATGTATGTTTAAAAAACCTCGGCAGCAGCCATCTTATTATTATCACAGATGGAATGAAGCTGGCCAAGAGCATTAGATGAATCTTAGCCAGTACTGCTGATTTCAGTGGGACCGACCAGTCATCTATGTATATGGGTGTCTTGATTCTCAGAAAGAAGATGTCAAAGAGAAAGAATTACCAGACATGTTCGATAGCAACATTACCGATCCTTCATTTCCAAGAGAGATAAGCTGCTGGACAATTATTCCCTTCTCTAAGTTGAGAACACACGCACATTCAACTGAGCTGGGCATGCACACATGTATAGGGGAGTTAGGAGAAATAGCTGTGAGCTAGATGAATCAAACTTGTTGATAGCTCCCTATTATGCATGGAGCGCTGAGGATGAAGGTATGTCTCTTACCTTCATCCTCAGTGCCGTTTCCATGAAGTATGTAGTGTAATCCTGCATCTAGTAAGGCAGTTTGGGGCACTGGGATCAGGGCTTTTGCCCCCAGAGCACCTGATCGGCTGACAGGCCCCTTCTAATCAGAAGAGTGGGCCAGGGCCGCGGATCAGTGGGGGTGGGCTGGATTGGTGATTTGGGGGCTGCAGCCATAGTCGTACATACTACATAAAAACAGCATCATGGATGAAGGTAAGATTTGTCTAACCTTCAGTCTTGCAATATTTTACAGCAAGACACATTTGAACTCCGGAGGTATGCCATCAATTGACAGCATACCATCGGAGTATACCATCGGAGTATACCATCGGTTCGGAATGTAATGACAAGGGAAAAACCAAGGCCAGGTATCCATCCACATACAGCTGTTTCAGGGTGTTGCCCTTCATCAGTGTGGAGCAGGACTCTGGCTAGGAAACAGCTGTCTGTGGATGGATACCTGGCCTTGGTTTTTCCCTTGTCATTACATTGACTTATAGGGCCACTTAATATGGTGGTTTTGGTGGTTTCCTTACAGGAGCCCCCCCCCTGGCTGGGTCCTTCCCGGAGGGATATCTGGCTAGTCCTGTGTTTCGAGACTCTTTGATGAGGCTCCACGGGCTCTTCTTTTGCATATTTGTTTCCCAGGGGGCAATGCACCTAGGACTTCACTGCATTGAGCACTTTCACTAGCAGCTAGCAGTGTTGTCGTTCGACTGGTCTCCCTGAGATCAGCGAGCTGTTTCTCTTATGGCTTTACTAAGCATTGCTCCCACCTAACCAGAGTCCTGCTTTACACTGATGAGAGGCAACACCCCAAAACAGCTGTATATGGATGGATATCTGGCCTTGCTTTTTCCCTTGTCATATTAACTTGTAGGGCCACTTAATATGATGGTTTTGGTGGTTTCCTTACAGGAGCCACCCCTTGGCTAGGTCCTTCCCGGAGGCAATTTATGTGACGTGACATCACCAACTTTACACAAACCTGAACACGCTGTGCTGTAGCAAGTGCAGAGAAAATGCACTAAAGGTGCATTTCCCATAATAAGTGTCTATTAGTAATTTTCATAACTTTTGTTCGGCAATAACATATCTTAAAATAATTTTTCCAGGACTTCCCCTTAAAAGGCTATGTTCACATGACTTTTTTTTCTGTACGTTTATTTGAGTACCAATTGACAGCAGTCTTTTCAAGTTTTTGGGCGCCGGTCACTACAATTAAGCATTAAGGGCCTATTACACGGGTTGTCAGAGGAGCAAACGAGCGCTCCCAGCGCTCGTTTTCTCCTCGTTCCCCGCTCGCTGCGGGGGGGCTGCTCGGAGGATCGCTGATCGTCCGGGCAGCCCATAGGATATAGCAGCGTCTGCTGCCGAGGCTCCTATTCAACGGAGCGACGGCAGAAGATCGCTGCTATATCAGTCGCTTGTTTTTCAACATGTTGAAAAACAAGCGACTGCAACGATCAGCCGACATGAACGATGTCGGCTGATCGTTGCACTCTATTCCACGGGACGATTATCGGCCGTAGCGGCCGATATCGGCCGAATACGGACGATAATCGTTCCGTGGAATAGGGCCTTTAGGTCCTTTTGGATGTGGTTCTTTTCTGAAGGTTTATTGAATGTAGTAGTTAACACAGTGAAAGGACAGTGGAAAAAAATGTGCGAGAACAACTAAAAATATCGTCCGTTGTTTACAAAAAAAGACTGCAAATAATTGTCATGAACATTTGACTTCCACGCAAACAACGGCCGTTATTTAATACACTGGGTGTATTGGGCAGCCGTCATTCCATTGAAATCAATTATAATTCTGACTTTTTTTCTTTTTTCATTTGTTAAAAGTGAACACTCTTTCTTTTCTTTTTTTTAACACAGTGTGAACATAGCCTAAGTAAATGATATTCCATGTAAGGCCCACCCCATTGTACACAGTACGTCTGATCAGTCTTTTTAGCTGAAAAAAAAGATGCCAACCCAGGCTATGATGTGACTTTATCTTTTCTCATCAAATCCATTACAATATAGATGTTGTCTGTCACGTGTGTTACTACAAATAATAGATAAGACGTACATGATGACTAATATCAATAACCCTCAGTAGTTTGGCTGCCATGGAAACTCTTCCTAGACCAGAACTCTCTCTGCGTCAAATCACTTGCACTTTTTATTACTAGACCAGTGTCTCTGTATACACAAATAAGACATTTTAAAGGGGGTATAATTTTTAAAAAAAGAGCAAGTAACAATCTGAGCCATTAATTGTCCATTACCCATTTCAAGGGGTTTTGATTGATAGCATCTCTCCCTATACTGAAACTGTAGGAAATCTTTCAATTAAAGTTGATGGGGTGGGGGAAGGGCTACCAGGGTCCATCTCAATGATTCATGGTTCAGGCAGCTGCTTATCAGCTGCTGTATGTCCTGCAGGAAGTGGTGTGTTCTCTCCAGTCTGACACAGTGCTCTCTGCTGCCACCTCTGTCCATGTAAGGAACTGTCCAGAGAAGTAAAAAAATCTCCAAAAAATCTTTCTGCAGGTCATACAGCAGCTGATAAGTACTGGAAAACTTAAGATTTTTTTAATAGAAGTAAATTACAAATCTCTGGCACTTTTTGGATCCAGTTGATTTGTGTTCCTTTAGTTATTAAGAAAAAACCACACCTCTCCAATGTAGAATAACTTACCATGGCGTGGTCAGTAGCTCGGAAGACGTAGCATGTGCTGTGATGATGTGGGACATCTTCCTTGAGTAAACAGGCAAAACAATTGGGATCCTGACTGTTATGTATCAGCTTCTTGACAAACTGCGGCTTGTGTTCAAAGATGCTGGAGCAGATCAGAGGATCCCACTGCTTGCGGTCACCAGGATCGGGTTCACAACAGATACTGCTGGAGGACACGTACAGCCGGACAGGACACACAGGTTGGGAATCCTTTGACCTCAGTAAACTCTTTCTCTTGATCTCCGCCACCACCCATGGTATCATGGGCATCGTAGTAAAAGCAGTCAGAGACAAGGAACCGATCAGCTGTAGTCTGTATTCTAGAACATCACATGATGCTGGGGTAGTAGGAGCAGAAAAGGATATAGGATCCATGGTAAGAAGCAAGCGATTGTCGTGTTTCCAATCCTTACACCTTGCAGATAGTTGGTTGGGTTTGGTGCGATTTTTGCATTTCAATTATAAGGTCATCTCTATGGGAGAAATACAGAACAGTGAAATGATGAGGATTTGGGGGTTCATAAGCATTCATTTAAGAATACTTTTATAGTTATGTGAAAATAAAAATATATCTAGATTATTTGATGTGATATCTATATAATAGGCGGGACCCATCAATAACACCTATCCCCTAACCACCCATCCCAGCTGCATCTGTCAGGTGCTGACTAGCACCCTTTCACTGTGAGCGCTCCTAATGAGCGCTCACAGTGACACCACAGCCTCGCAGCTCCTTCACCCCCCCCCCCAACCCCGGACACTAAAGGGCGCGGAGAAGATATACAGACATCTGGTGCAGGCTTCCAGTTCCAGCCCTGTGGCACCCGCACTCCTCTCCTGCTTGGCCCAGATGTGATGTCATGTCTGGAGCCAAGAAGGAGAGTGTGGGCGCCGCGAGGCTGGAACAGGAAGCCTGCACCAGACATCTGTACTTGGAAACAGCAGGAGGAAACTACGGGGGAGGTGAGAGGTGAGTATCCTTCTGGGTTTCTTATTTTACACATAAAAGGTACTATGGGGGGCGATGGGCTATACAATGTCGGGGCTACACAGGGGGGCAACAAAGAAGGGCTATACTATGTGGGGGATACAAAGGGGGCTATACTAAGGAGGGGCTACACAGGGGGGCTATAGTAAAGAGGGGCTACACGGGGGGGGCTATACTATGTGGGGGGCTACAAAGTGGGGATATACTATGTGGGGGCTACACAGGGTGGCTATACTAGGTGGGGGCTATACTTTGTTGGGGCTGCTGCACAGAGGGGCCTGTGCTTTTGTGGGGCTCCTTCAAAGGAATGGGTCCTATACCATATAGGGGCTGCTCCGGGGGGGTGGGGTGTGGTGAAGATCTGGTGATAATATTTGTTTCTTATGTAATGTTAATAGGTGATGCGGCTACAGGGGTGTGGCTATGGGAGCATGGCTATAGGGGCATGGCACAATGTCCCTCTTTCCTCCCAGCAAAAGTTGGGAGGTATGCTGAATACCATCATAGAGAGGTGCCAGTCACATCGTGCAATTATTGTCCATAGGACTGCAAAAGACAGCCATAGAGGAAATAGACGGCAGCCATAGAGGGAATGGGACGGCAGTGTCTATTCAATTCCAACAGGGTATTGGGGGATCCTAAGGGTCCCTGCAGTCAAACCGCCAGCAATCATATACTTATCCCTTATCCTGTGAATGGTTGCTGGGACAATTATTTAGGCAATGAATAGCATACCTTCCTGAGGACGTCACTGACAGTGACATAACATTTTGAAGTAGCTACATTTACTTTTTAAGGGTATGTGCATACTAAGGATTTTGTGCGGATAACGTACAGTGGATTATTGGAGCTAAATTGTAATACCCCACATAACCTGGGGACAGGGGTGGCGCTGTTTTTGCAGTAAAGTAGCTGTGTTTTCTCTATTCCTAGATAACCCCTTCAATTAAGGCTTTTGCCCTAAAAAACAGCTACATGGTTAGACAGCCGTACAATAACAGCTATGTGTGAATAAGCGCGGACTGAGAAATGGCTGAATAGAATAAAAGAGCCAAATAAGTTATTGTTATGTAGACAGAGCATGAAGTGTGAGGTGTGGAAGCTATATGGAACATGCCGGGCACCACATATATAAGGGACATTCGGATGTTATAATAAAGTTGATAATTCGGACCTTATTGTTAGGCACCACATATATAAGGGGCATTCAAATGTTATAATAAAGTTGATATTTCGGACCTTATTGTTAGGCACATTCCCGCACTGTGATCCCCTGATCTCATGTATAAACTGCTGTCAAGGTTATAATGTAGAAATAGTAGCCTGCCTCCCCGGCTCACACTGGATCACATTACATGAACTTTTCACAAACACCAGGCAGGCAGACATATTTAGAAGCTGACATTACTACCAAATAACTTCATATTGTGACAGGTTACATATAGGAAATAACCATTCTAATAAGATTTAAAGCAGACTTATTAAGTAACATAAAATGAGGAGGTAAAGTAAAATCCACCATCTTTGTTATATAGTGTCAGTGCTTCTTTTTTAGAAAATTGCCTCCTGTTACTACCAGGAAACCATCAGCAAGTTTGGTAATAAATAAGATAGTAGATCTAACAATGGGTAAAATGGGTGATAGGTCAAATATTCTGGATCCTATGCCTATGTTTATGTCGAGGTGTTTACTGTGTTAGGGTATGTTCACACTGAGGAATAGGCGAGGAATTTTAAGCCAAATTTGCGTTTAATTTTACACTTCAAATTCTGCCCGTAAAATATGTACAGAGCAATGTCCCATTGTGTTCAGAGGGATTTCCACATGGCGAAATTTACACAGGGAATGTCATTGACATGTCAATTCTTTGGGCGGATTCAGCTAGAGAAGTCCCATAGAAGTAATTGGGGCTTTGAATTTCTGCCTTCCGCTTGCATTTGGCGCAAATTCTGCTCGAAGTCCCCACCTACATACCTCCCAACTTTTGCAAAGAGCAAAGAGGGACATGTGCGCCGCGGTCCCAATAGCCACGCCCCCATAGCGACCCTCCATAGCCACGCCCCTATATCAACCCTCCATAGCCACTCCCCTACAGTCACCACATGCTGCTGACTGAATAGTGCCCTATACAGTATCCAATCCCGCCAAAAATTCCCTATATGGTATCCAATCCCCCATTATAGTGCCCCACATAGAATCCAATCCCCCACATAGTGCCCCACATAGTATCCAATCCCCCACATAGTGCCCCACATAGTATCCAATCCCCCATTATAGTGCCCCACATAGTATCCAATCCCCCACATAGTGCCCCACATAGAATCCAATCCCCTACATAGTGCCCCACATAGAATCCAATCCCCCACATAGTGCCCCACATAGTATCCAATGCACCCATATAGTGCCCCACATAGTAGCCAATGCCCCCATATAGTGCCCCACATAGTAGCCAATGCCCCCATATAGTGCCCCACATAGTATCCAATGCCCCCATATAGTGCCCCACATAGTATCCAATGCACCCATATAGTGCCCCACATAGTAGCCAATCCCCCCATATAGTGTCCCACATAGTAGCCAATCCCCCCATATAGTGCCCCACATAGTAGCCAATCCCCCCATATAGTGCCCCACATAGTAGCCAATCCCCATATAGTGTCCCACATAGTAGCCAATCCCCATATAGTGCCCCACATAATAGCCAAACCCCCAGAGTGCCCACATAGTAGCCAATGCCCCCATATATGCCCCACATAGTAGCCAATCCCCCATATATGCCCCATAGTAGCCAATGCCCCCAAATATGCCCCACATAGTAGCCAATGCCCCCCATATAGTGGCTAATGCCTCCATATAGTGCCCCACATATTATTCAATCCCCCCACATAGTAGCCAATACCCCATATAGCGCCCCACAGAGTAGCCAATCCCCCCATTAGTGTGGCCCCAGCGGCAAAAACAATAAACCAGTAACTCACCTGTCCTCCGGTCCCAGCAGCTCCTCTCCCGGCAGAGCGCGCACTCCCGTCATCCTCCGGGGCGGGCAGCGGGGTACAGAGTCACTGACTGTACCGGAAGTGATTCATGAGCAGGTCACTTCCGGCACACTCAGTGACTCTGTACCCCCGCTGCCCGCCCCGGAGGATGACGGGAGTGCGCGCTCTGCCGGGAGAGGAGCTGCTGGGACCGGAGGACAGGTGAGTAACTGATTTATTGTTTTTTTTCGCTGGGGCCACTTAAAATGCGGGACACGGGGGGCCGTTCCGGGACCGCGGGACAGAACCCCGAAAACGGGACTGTCCCGCGAAATCCGGGACGGTTGGGAGGTATGCACCTATTCTGACAGAACTGAAGAAGAGAAATATTCTTTCAAGTCTGGAGAGCAGGAGAGGTTTTCTATGGGCATTTGCTACTGCTTTGGACAGATCCTGACATGGACAGTGGTGGCAGCAGAGAGCACTGTGTCAGACTGGAGAAAATGAGAGAACTTGACAAAACTTGGCAGAAAGCTAAGATGGATACATCTATAACTGTTAGGTTTCCCTATAGATTAGCAGCAATGCAACGTTAATCTTTTTGATCCGCAAAATTTAAAGGGGTTGTCCAGGATTAGAAAATTGCTGCTTCTTCCAAATACAGCACCACACCTGTCCAAAGGCTTTGGGCAGTATTGCAGCCCAGCCCCATGCAGTCCCAGATACCACCCATAGATAGACATGGCACTGTATTGGAAAGAAAGCAGCCCCTTTAACAACCCTTTAAGATTGTCCAATGTCTGTTTCTTAACACAAAACCTATAGTAGATGACTCATTTATCCAAGGAAGTAACAGGTTCTCTTAAAGAATACTGAAAAACTGAAACCAGTGTTAACAATTCAATTATATTGAAAAGACAACTACCTGGATGTGGAAACATGATGCATTAAAGTAACAGTGTAAAAAGATGAAAGCACAGGGATAGTCACATAAAGGGAAGACTGGAGAAAAGATAAATCTTACCCGGTTTATTCTCCAATGTGGAATCTTCTAAAGTAAAAACGCACTGTCCAAAGGAAATGATGCATTTAATGTAATATTAATCAGACTGTCTGAGATGCCAGGACACTGGATCCCTCGGCATCTTCTTCTACATATACTCATATGTATACACATACTCATTCTATTATTATCAATCACTAACCTTTGCATGCTTGCTGTGCTGTCATGCACACAGGTAGCTGTAAATGAGTGCTTCCACTCTCTATGGGTGAATGTGTAAGGATTGCATTGCTGAGATACTACATAGACTGCATCAGATCTGCATGGACTGCAGATCTATAGTACAAATCTAGTGTCACCTACCTGACTGCAGAGTCTGGGGATGAATGAAGCATTGCAGGAGATGATCCTCAGGCCAGGACAGCAAATAGCAAGTCTGCCAATGACCCCAGAAGAAGCAGAGCCCTGTCCTCCCCCTCTACACTCTCAGCTACATTACACTGCAGAGCAACAAGCTCACAACAGCATGTTAGGGACAGGGATGGGGAGGGACAGAAAGAGGACATAAAAAGGATCAGTGCAGTGGGATTGGGTCATGTGGGGGGGGGAGAAGAGGCGAGAGTCTGTGCGTGATGTATAGGATGGTATATGTATAGCAGGAAGGATTAGAGGAGGCTGGTGAAATGTATGCCAATGTGTGAGGCAGGGTATATGGGTAGTAGGCTGGCAGAAATGTGTCATCTTATCATTACTTAGCTAGTTTTGCTTATGTACTTGTGGGTTATCTCGCCGCTCTGTGCTGTGGTTTACCGGGGCGTATTATATTAACAAATACAATAATGAAAGTTACTCATCAAATGTTCTGTCATAAAGCCAAAGGAGCATATAACAACACATCTAAGTATGTGAGAAGTAGAGAACAAAATGGTTTTAAGAAAACTCAAGAAAACAGTACCCCAAAAATGTAAGAAAACTAGGTAAGCAAGCGGGCACGTTAATAACGTAGCTATATTTTCAAATTTTCAAAACATCTATGTGCAGAGTAGTGCAGCAAGCAGAGACCCCAGTGTCTAGGTTTTTGGGTTTGCGTGACAGCTGTTTCACACGGAAACCGTGCATCATCGGACCTTGTGGAGGGTACTATATTGGAAAAACTATACGCCCAGTAAATAAAAGATTCAGCGAACACATCAGATCAATTAGAACTGAAAGAGGCGTACCCCACTCGATCCAACATGTAAAAGAAAAACATGATAAGGATACCATGGGTCTAAAGCGAATCTGACTATGCAGTGATAGAGATAACAACAAGACACTGTTGCAAGAAGAAGCAAAAATAATACTTGCTACGAATGCCAAAGGACTGCTTGAACTCAATGATCGGATAGAGTTAAAAATGTTTTGATAATTTATAAAATGTACTGTACTAATTCTTCTGCTAGGATTTCATTTTTATTACGGTTTAGCATTGGATAAGAGTTATTTAAAATGAAAAAACAAAAAAGGTCCGTAGCACCCCGTTTTCCGTGCGAAACAGCTGTCGCGCAAACACAGCTACAAAGTGGCATCCCTGCATGCTGCACTACTTTGCACGAATGTTTTAAAGATTTGAAAATAAAGCTACGTTTTTAACTGTGAGTGCCCACTTACCTATTTTTCTATAATTTTTTGGTTACTGTTGCTGCTATTACTGGATCTAAAAGAGTGAGCACCCCGTAGCATTTGCTCTTTAAGTCCTTGCCTGAATAAAAAAACACACCCAGCATAACAGTAGTGCCAATCGCCCTGTCTGAACTTTGTTCAGAAAAACAATTACATTCCTTATCTTATCTTTATATAAAAAAAATTCAGGATCTGGTTACTAAAGCCCTTATTACATGGGGCGACATAGAGGAGCAAACGCGTGCTGTCAGAGCTCGCTTGCTCCTTGTTACCAGCACGCTGCCGCCGCTACTACATGCGGCAGCAAGCGGGTAAATGCAGGGGAGGCCGCGGGGAGCCGTCCAGGTGATCGCTAGATGGATAGAGGATAGCAGCGGTCTGCTGCTGCCACTCCTATTCAACGGGGCGACGGCAGCAGATCGCTGCTATCACAGCTGTTTGTCTTTAAACATGTTGAAAGACAAACGACTGCAACAATCAGCCGGCATCGTTCATTTCGGCTTATCGTTGCCTTCTATTACACGTAACGGACGATATTGGCCAAATACGCCCGATAATCGTTCCATGTAATAGGACCTTAAGTGGTTAGAAGAAGGTAAAGTTGGCCATACACCTTCACTAACTAATGGCCGATGTTCTTTAGTCATCTCTCCTTCCTGCTCTTGGTCCTCCCCATAGACAGGAAAGACAGGGAGCCTATGGTACCTATGTTCCTGTGTCAAGTTTTTGATTTGCCCAACCTTACCTGAACATTGCTCAGCTCTCTTGCCATTCCACTGATGCTGATGGCTAACCTTCCAGAAATTTCTACCACCTGCACAAAAGATCATTGGAGCTCATCACCCCTCTTACCAAGGCCTTTTTCCGCTGACTACTTAGTTTAGTGGAGTTGCCAGCTCAAGGAAGAGTCCTTGTTGTTTCAATCTACTTCCATTTAAGAATTATGGAGATCACAATGTTCTTGGGGGCTTCCAGTGCAGTGGAAATGTTTTGGGACCTTCTTATGATCTCTACACAATCCTGTTTCTGAAGTCTACATCTGATATTCATTGTCAGCTGTGAGAGTTTATACAGACAAGGAACTGTCTTTCCAAATCCCATCCAATCAGCTGAATATACCAGAGGTGACTGCAACCAAGGTGTAGAAACATCTCAATGATGATTAAGAGAAATAGGAGACCCTAGATCTAAATTTCAAGTCTCATAGTAAAGGGTCTGAGTATTTATGTCCACGTGAAATTTTAGTTTTTCTGGGGAAAAACTACTTAACAAAATAAAATTATGAGATATTGAGGGCAGACTGACTTGAGTGTCCCACTACGTTGGTTTTCTTCTCTTTACACACCCAGGTAAAAGTAGTTTACTCAGGTGACACAGCTAGTATAGTTAGTTGCTGTGCTCTACTCCAGCCACTAGGTGTCTCACTCCCTCTGTGCACAGCTGCAATTAGGTAGGAAGGTTAGACTGTTTATACTCTCTCTCACACATAGTTTCTGTCACATGGCCCTATATAAGCTAGGGAGCTGGTTAGCTCAGTTAGAGTTTAGGGGGTCTTAGTTCTTAGACTGTTCTGATTCCTGACTGGAGCTAAGACTTTGAGAGTGAGAGACTACAGCAGTCATGCAATGCTAGACCTAATTGTGGGGTAACCGGAGTTACAGGAATAACCCTTGCCTACGCCATGGATCTTCACTTCAGGACAGTCACCCCCTAGAGAGAAAATGCAGTGGGATTGATCCGCAGTAGTGCACAGATGCAAGTTAGCCGCTCTCTACTGACTATGCTTGACTACGTGGGAAAACGTCTACTAGTTAGCTTTACCTAGAGACAGAGTCCTGGGACTCGTAATAACTTGCAGGGCAGTCACCAAGACTGAGAGGCCGAAGGCGGTCAAATAACACAGACTTATCTAAATGTCAGTACGAGGAGATTCTTCAAGATTCACTTCACACACATCCGGGCAGAGTACTGTACTAATTAGGTAAGGGCTCCTGTCTGGCCTCTATCTACTGCTACAGCCTTTTCTACTTTACCTTTACCTCAAGCTACTCTTTATTGCAGTACCAAAGCACTGTTACATTTTTGTATTGCACTAAAGATATAAGTCAAGTAAAGTTTACAGAAGTTGTTCAGGAAAAATTGACTTTTTCCCTATCGATGGCATAAGGGAAAAGTAGGAGGTGGCAGGGAGTCTGACCTCTGTACCCCCTTCCGATCTCCATATTGGGCCCAAGCGGCTCTGTTATGAATAGAGCCATGGGTCTGGCATGCAACCCACGGCTCTAATTATTCCTATGGAGCTGACAGAAACAGCCAGGTATGCGATTCTTCCAGCATACTAAGTTCTTTCCGTTGTTCCATAGGAATGAATACAGCCATACAGCGGATCGTTTGCTGGACCCACGGCTCTATTCATAACAGAGCCGGTGGGGTCCGATACAGACATCGGAAGAGGGTACAGAGGTCGGACCCCCTGCCACCTCTTACTTTTTCTCTATCCTGTGGATAGGGAAAAGTCAATTTTTCCTGGACAACCTCTTTAAGCATTGTTTAAGTGGGATTTCTGTTGCCGCACCCTGCACCTCACACTAGTCCTACCAAAGGTCCGGTGTCCGTGTGTCCGGGGGTGGTTATTACCACTCCTGGCCACCGCAACAAGTTGCCCCAAAACACCAGAACCCACTGGCTGGTTTAACACCAGTATCCAGTGCCTCGGGCCAAGACATGCCTAGCGAAAAGACTTAGTCTGAAGACTAAAAGTATCTGAATGCATTATACAGTACAGACCAAAAGTTTTGACACACCTTCTCATTCACAGAGTTTTCTATAGAATCACACTGAAGGCATCAAAACTATGAATTTACACATGTGGAATTATATAGCATAAAAAAGTGTGAAACAATATTCTAGGTTCTTAAAAGTTGCCACCTTTTGCTTTGATTCCTGCTTTGCACACTCTTGGCATTCTCTTGATGAGCTTCAGTCACCTGAAACGGTCTTCCAACAGTCTGGAAGGAGTTCCCAGAGATGCTTAGCACTTGTTGGCACTTTTGCCTTCACTCTGCGGTCCAGCTCACCCCAAACTATCTCGATTGAGTTCAGGTCTGGTGACTATGGAGCCCAGGTGATCTGGTGTAGCACCCCATCACTCTCCTTCTTGGTCAAATAGCCCTTACACAGCCTGGAGATGTGTTTGGGGTCATTGTCCTGTTAAAAAATAAATGATGGTCCAACTAAACGCAAACCAGATGGAATAGCATGCTACAATCTACAATTTTCATAGTCAAGAAAATATGGAAAACTCTTTGATTGAGAAGGTGTGTCCAAACTTTTGGTCTGTACTGTACACGTCACCATAAGTGTTGCCAGCTGCTTGCCTGCTTGTTAATCTGGACGTACATGGAGGAGTTGGACAGTTATCCCAAATACACGGTCATCCAGGGAAGCAGGTTGTGCAGAGATCTCTCAGTAATCACTAGACACTAGTTGGACTCAAATACTACTACAAAGCTTGTGTGTATAGTGATAGCCTCAAACTGATTTTAACCAGATTTACGTGGGTAATAACTACAATGGATTAGAGAAGCAGACGAGTGTTGAGATTTTACAAATCTTACCCACATTCTATAGACTGTTTCTGTGAATATGTCATGAATATTAACTGGTAAATTTGGCATAAGACCATATGTCTGCGTATGGTCTTACGTACAAGCTCTTGTATTAGTCATATCCGGGTGTTTCCGCAGTCATATTGATTCTTGGTAGTTGTAGACTGTGATATTTGGCATTAGCTGTGTAACCTGCTATGTAATGTCTTGTCACAGCCATAAAGCAGTGAAATGTCTATCGCTTGTCACATGTGCACAACAGCTGCCTCCCAGACCTGCCTTGCGCTTGGCCTTTTCTCCCAGACGCTGTGTGTGTCTTCTAAGGGAAGCCTGGTATAATTATAGAATGTAACTGGAAGTAGCCCTGTGTTCTGGACACATTGTAAGCTATGGCTCCAAAAATACATTACAGCAAAGCTCCATGCTAGAGCCAAACTGTGTAGATTTGGCAATGAATATGGCTGATTTTCAATTTTCCAACCACATGTGATGTCAACCAGCTATTTTTTAAATGTAAATAGGGCTAATCTTGTGTAAAAACTAAAAAAAGTTATACAGATTTGTAAATTATTTCTGTTTAAAAATCTCAAGTCTTCCAGTACTTATTTATGTCCTGCAGGAAGTGGTGTATTTTTTCCAGTCTAACACAGTGCTCTCTACTGCCACCTCTGTCCGTGACAGGAACTGTCCAGAGCAGGAGAGGTTTTCTATAGGTGTTTGCTGCTGTTCTGGACAGTTCCTGTCACGGACAGAGGTGGCAGTAGAGAGGACCCGTTAGACTGTAAGGGCGGGTTCACAATACAGAATTCTCGCGGACAATGTCCGCGGAATTCCGTTAGCTGTCCGCCGCACGGGCACGCACTTTTCCGACGACTACATAGACACCATTCTATGGGCCGGCGTATTCCGCGATCCGCTGAAAAAAGTGACATGACACTTCTTTCACCGTATAGCGAAATATACGCCGGCCCATAGAATGGTGTCTATGGGACCGGCGGAAAAGCGCCCAGATGTGCTGGAGGACAGCTGACGGAGTTCCGCGGACATTTTCCGCGAGAATTCCTCAGTCTGAACCCACCCTAAAGGATACACCACTTCCTGCAGAACATACAGCAACTAATAAATACTGGATTTTTAAATAGAAGTCATTTACAAATCTGTAGAACTTTCTGGCACCAGTTGATCTGAAAACATTTTTTTTTTGCCAGAAACCCCCTGTAAGAGTAATATAAGAACAATGATCACTGCATAACTAGGCAGATTACATTTTAAGACAGTATGGTGGTGGTACCTATATATTATTTGATACCCAACTTTCTAAAAAACACCATTTGACCAGTACATTTAGTAGCACAGCTTACTTAAGGGGTTACTTAAAAGAGGTTATCCAGCAAAAATATTTTTCTTTCAAATTAACTGATTTCAGAAAGTAATATAGATTTGTATACTTCCCATACTTATCAACTGCCGTATGTCCTACAGGAAGTGGTGTATTGTTTTCAGTCTGACACAGTGCTCTCTGCTGCCACCTCTGTCTGTGACAGGAACTGTCCAGAGCAGTAGAAGTTTTCTATGGGAATTTTGCTGCTGCTCTAGACAGTTCCTGTTTCAGCCAAAGATGTAGGCAGAGAGCCCTGTTAGAGTGAAAAGAAAACATTTCCTGCAGGACATTCAGCAGCTAATAAGTGCGGGAAGACCTGATAAGTAAAATACGAGTCTGTATAACTTTCTGAAACCAGTTGATTTAAAAGAAAAAGATCTCTCTGTGTAAACAAGTGATGTGTGGCTGATAGATATACGTATATCCGTGCTGTCAGTTTCCAGATCACAAAGCAGTGCATGTATACCTACTGTACCTAGTGCACTGCTTTGTGATACGGGCTCACACTCTCACAACACAAGCAACATCTTTAGGCCGCCACCAGCTCCTCCAGAATCATTGACAGCCGTAGGAGAAGGGCAGAGAGCAGGACAAGAAAGCCGGAGAGTAGGATGCCAGGTCACACATTAACGCACTAGGTATTTATGCACTGCATGTGTGATCTGGAAACTGACAACACGAATATATGCATATCCGTCACTTTCCATGGCCACACAAATGATACAAGGATTGATCGTGTGCCCCGGCTGCTCCATTATAAAGCTATTTAGAGGCACTGCAAACGAGCGCCAATCTCGCTGATCGGGGCTCGTTTGCATCCTTGCACAGACCCATGTCTGGCCAGCCGTCTGATCTTTTTTTACCCATTCTATGCCTTAAAGGGGTTTTCAACTTTTAACAATTGCTTGTTGTTATAATGGTTCACAAAGTATCCCCCTGCTGGGAACCCCAGCAATTAGCTTACATGTTTGAGGAAACTTTCATTTACCTTCTCAACATATATAGTTTGTAGAGGTAAACCCTACAGTGACCTTATGACTTTGCTGTTCTTTAGAAGTTTAATGGGAGTCCTTGGGAGTAAAAATAGATTGTTTGTACTGTGGGTTTCAGATATCGGATAGATGTACAGACTGAAGACTTGTCCCTCCATTGCTGAGAAGTCTTCTACATTTATGACATCACAGAAATATTCTTAGTGTTAAATGTATTATTAATTATTATTAGTGTAAATTGGCTTATCTCTAATTACTATGTATCCTATATTACTGCTAAAGTATCACTATATGGCAGGTAAGGATATGGTCAAGTAGGAGTATATGCAAGGGGAAGATTTATCAAACATGGTGTAAAGTGAAACTGGCTCAGTTGCCCCTAGCAACCAATCAGATTCCACCTTTCATTACTCACAGACTCTTTGGAAAATGAAAGGTGGAATCTGATTGGTTGCTAGGGGCAACTGAGCCAGTTTCACTTTACACCATGTTTGATAAATCTCCCCCTAAATGTTCTCAATATGAGTCATACCCTAAACATGCCCATATTTTGTCTGATTATAACAGCTTAAGATCGAGAACACAGAGCTCTGGATAAAGCTGAATCTGTTTACCCGTTCTGTGCCTTAAAGGGGTTTTCCACTTTTAACAATCAATAACTAGCTTTTAGAACAGTTCACAAAGTATTCTCCTGCTGGGAAACCCAGACGTCACTTTTCCATAAAATATCCAGCAAAACCGGGGAAAAAAAAGCAATCGTTTCATTTCAGAAAGGAGGGGGGTGGGGGGTTGGGTGCGCTGTTTACGCCGTTCTCCCTTGCATATCTCTGACATGTTATCTATGTTCAAGTCAGTACGATTATTACTACGATAAGCAACTTGTATAGCTTATTTTATTTGATAGCTTTTAAAAAATGTAAACCTTTATTTTTTGGTCTATGGGGCTGCATGAGGTTTCATGATCTGTACCTGTATCTGACATGACCCAAAAAAAAAAAAATCAGCAATTTTGCTCTGATTTGCGCTGAATCTATTAAGTCACCTCTGCCAACGTAAGTTTGGGTATCCATGAATACAACCACGCCAGGTTGGATCCATGCACAAGCCCTATTGGGTCAGAATGGGGCTTGTGCACAGAACCAACATGGTGTGGTTGTATTCATGGATGCCTGAACTTTTGGCAGCAGAAGCAACTGCATGCCTATCGGGTCAGCACACATAATGACAGGTACTCTTTAAAGCTGGACCAGCACTTTGCCGACTAACAAAAGGGGAAAGACATGTCAGAAAATAAAAGCTACATGATTAAATAAATTGTACTGTCACCACCACCAAGTGGTTATAGATTGTAACTGGTAACATACAAAGTAAGCCACAACAAGTGTACTGGGAACCGCAAAGTTTAATGTCTATTGAATTGTATGTATAAAATTAAATAGAATATTTTTGTCTACCAAAGAACATGCTAAAAGAACACACTATGGAATGGTGCAGAATAAAATAACAGACACTGTATAGCTGTAATAAAATAAGGCAACAATGTAATAATATAAACTTAAAGGGAACCAGTCACCTTCCTGAAGGAGTGTGACTTGGCCGCAGTACCTTACAGCTGTTAGGCACTGCTTTCTGATGCCGTACCTGGCAGTCTCTCACAGGGCAGCCAGTTTTAGAGAATCTTTTTTTAATGCTCGGTCCTCATGCACAGTAACTAGGTATGGAGGCGGAGCTTCAGCAGCACATAGTAACACTGTCTCCGCCCTCTTCCCAGCTTGATTAGCAGCCTGAGTGCTAGAGGCTAAGCTTTCAGCACGCAGGCTACCAATCACGTGTGAGAGGCTGTGAAGAGGGCGGAGGCAGCTTGACTACATACCACTGTGGCTCTGTCTGCCTTGTTGCCGGGCACTAAGACCCCCCCGGAGACTGCTGGGCACAGCATCAGAGGGCTGTGCCCGGTAACTATAAGGTACAAGGGCCAAATCACACCTTCAGGGAGGCGATTGGTTCCCTTTAAAATCTGATACACAGTTGTCCTCAAATCTGCCCGAACGGTCCTTATTGATACATGAAGCCCACAATTGTATCTTTAATCTGCTTTTCTTTGCAATTTATTTTTATCTGGTTGAAAGAAATGTTCTTCAATGGCGTTAGCCAGATCGTTCAGTTCCTTTTTCAGCTGATCGTAGTCACTGTAAACATAGAAACAATGCAGGTTTAAAGGGCAATCGCTGCAACAGAATATCTAAAAAGGTACAATAGAAGAAAATATATTTCTTCTCTCAAAATGGAAATCAGAAAAAAAAGCACAAGGAGACACCAGCAAAGCATGATATACCTGTTTCCAGGGGCAGCACAAAGCTCTGCATAGTATTTAATTTTTGGCTCAGTGCCGCTGGTCCTCATGGTTGCCACTCCACCATTGGCAAATGTGAAGGTGATCATCTGGCTGCTCTTACTGGTTGGGAGAATCTGCAGGGGAAAAAGAAAGAAAACGGAATTAAATGTAGTGAATTAGCAGAATGTTCAAAATGAGCAAGTGAACCTGTGCAACCTAAACTGGCTATATATCTTGGATGGCCATCATTCGTAGGATAGCCCCTAATTGTCCCTATGCTAAGGTGGGGCTTAGGAGCATTTGGGGGGGGGGGGGTCACCCTAAGCCCTGAGCACCAGCTTGGCCCGCCTCTCCCGTGCCACTCACTATGCATATATGAATATTCATAGTGGACAGCCTGGAACAACCCTTCAGGTATGACTGACAGGCAAAGGGGTGTCTATGTCTCATGCTGCTCGGAAGTTGAAGCCTCTTTGCCTCTCCAGATTATTAGCAAAGCACCATGACTGTCAGGGCACATGAATGAGTAACCGTATTAGCTCTTATTTTACAGTATTGGGGGAAGAAAGCTGAAGCAACAGTAGGTATGCTTGTTTTTTATTCCATAAAGCTTTCTGAGCAGTTTAATACACCTAATCAATGTCACATGGATATACATAATAAATATAAATCAACTGAACCCAGCAGGACCGGCTAACCATCTAATGTGTGTGAGGGTCTTCTGACACCAGATGTCGAGGGAAAGAAAGCAGTTTGATCTCAGCATCCCCCAATGCCTATAATGTGAAGGGAGATATATTGCTGTCAAAAGGAGTTTGGCAGCAGTGTATACCCCTTTTTATTGAGAATGCTTGGCAGAGCCAATTGTGCACGAGTATTGAGGAGGTCAGAAGGGATCCCTGTGGGCTGTACAAGCATATTTATATAGTGTGTGTGCTGGGCAGCCTAAGGCCTTAGGATGTATTCACAAGTTCCGTGAAGTTGCCCGTGATAATGGATCTGTGATCATGGACAATTTTATAGCCCACTGCTTTTTACTGGGCTATTCACACATTACGTTTTTTCTTCACAGATCCGCTCCATAAAAAACATAGGACAAGTCATAACTTGGACAAGATCATCCACAAATGAGTGAATAAGGCCTAAGGCATCATTAACACATTCAGTGATTTTTCTGGGCCGCAAAACCCCCCGCTATTTTTTTCTCCATGATATGTGGAAAATCAGCCGTATTTGCATCCATAATAGCATAGGTATCGGTAAAATGTAAACCGTACTAGATTGCTTTGAGATGATCTGTGTTTAATCACAGACGTCATGGATGTCACATCTGTGACGTCCGCAAAAAACACAGATCCCATAGACTTCTATTGGTAATCCAAACTGCAATCACAATCTGTATTAGGCCTGTCCTATTTTTTCACAGAACGGATTGTGGAACCGTGAAAAAGCGGAATGTGTGAATAGCACAGGCAACAAAAGACAGCATCTTAGGAACAAAGATACATGTGGGAAAACAGGATGAATCTTACTGGGCGAGTGTTTTTATATCACAAGGGAACTGAAGCTTCTTATATTCAAATGAATGTTTTCCTCAAAGTGCCCTTCAAATTCCAGATGTGAAAACATAACTGGATCAAGACGCTGTACGAGCGATGCTTGATCCAGAGAGAACAAAGAGTAACACAGAGGCACTCACAGCTTTGTTGTCAGGCTGGTTGTCATCAAATCCTGTGGTTAAGTCACGTACTCCAATAACTTCAAATTTACCACAATGTTTGGGATATTTGGAGTCTCCATCATAATTCCTTAGGTTATCAAACAAGTTTCTGATGGTAGTTTGGTCATAGCATAGGAAATAGGAATTCCTGCTTATGTGATAGCCGTACCTGTGAGAAAGCATAATACATAGTATAACAATACTGATAGAGGGTAGGAATAAAACACCTATTTTTCTTACTTACTCGTGATTAAATTAACAGGGTGTTACTAGAGATGAGCGAACCTCGAACATGCTCGAGTCCATCCGAACCAGAGCGTTCGGTATTTGATTAGCTGGGGCTGCTGAAGTTGGATAAAGCTCTAAGGTTGTCTGGAAAACATGGATACAGCCAATGACTATATCCATGTTTTCCACATAGCCTTTGGGCTTTTTCTAAGTTCAGCAGCCACCGCTAATCAAATGCCGAAAAATTGGCCTTCGGATGAACTCGAGCATGCTCCAGGTTCGCTCATCTCTAGGTGTTACCATTAGAGCCATGTATCTACACTCTCCAGAGCTGACAAAGGAATTGTATTGGCTAGTTGACACTTTATTGCTAAATTTCCTGGAGACATGGTACAAAGAAAAAGTTCTTAAAAAGGCATGATCCAGAATTATTATTATATAGGGAAACCTGGCATTCACTAAAACAGACAGCTCATGATTTGCCTACATTAGAACATTTCCTATACTACAGAAAGCCATGAATGCTGCCATTAGTAGTGTTCGATTTGGGCAGCAGGGTGGCTCAGTGGTGTTGTTATCATGCAGCATGGGACCCTATGGTTGAATATGACAGGACAACGTCTGCATGGAGTTTGTATCTTCTCTCCCCACATACTGTATGAGTTTCTTTCCAGACCTGATTTCAATAAATGTGTGCCGATGTGTGTGTGACTGGTGTTGGCGAGTTACATGCACCAGAAATAGTGTGTGTGTATATATTTTAAATTAATTTTATTTTTTTTAAAGGGGTAGCTCAAAAAAATGTTTTCCTTCAAATCAACTGGTTCCAAAAAGTGGCAAAGATTTGTCATTTACTTCTTTAAAAAAATTACAAATCTTCCAATACTTATACTGTAAGAAGTGATGTATTCTTTCCAGTCTAGAGAGCAGGTGAGGTATTCTATGGGGATTTGCTACTGCTCTGGACAGTTCCTGACATGAACAAAGATGTCAGCAGAGAGCACTGTGTCAGACTGGAAATAATACACCACTTCCTGCAGGACATACAGCTACTGATAAGTACTGGAAAACTGGAGATTTTTTTTAAAAATAAAAGTAAATTACAAATCTCTGGCAGTAGCTGATTTGAAATAATTTTTTGGGGGGTAAACTACCCCTTTAATAATAATAATATAAGTAATAGTCTATAGAAATCTTACTTGTTAAAGATGGCATCGAGCTGCTGAGACAGGGTGAGTTTTTTTGTTGCTAGGTAACTGGCCATTTCTGCAGCGATGACGGCGGCACTTACTCCATCCTTGTCCAAGACCAAAGGGCAGCACATGTATCCTGAACACAACACATTCATTGATTAATAGTCAGACATGGCTTTTTTATGATGGCCTGACACTCAATCACGCTACGACACACTCCTCCTCTAATGTACTAGGGATCTGAGGCCTGCAATTTCATTGGCAGCTCCCATTACCCATAGCCCTCTAGCTATTGCAAAACTAAAATTAGCCATTATACCTAGACAGCTAAAGTTCTGTCTGTCTGCGCATGGTGGGAGTTGTAGTTCTGCAGCAGCTGGAGAGCCGCAATATGACACCCCTGATCTATATGATACAAGTATCTGAAAGTCTTCTACATGGCACCACATGTGGGCAACGTCATTGTGACTATCCACATACAAACACATCGCTAATAGCAGAGGAGTCCCAGAGGGACTGGGGAAAAGAGTATATAGAATTTGACCATGATTGGTTGTATTTAAGCTACATTATCCAGTTCCAGTTTGTACATGAAAAACCATGTCTACTTAATAGAGATTACAGTGGAGTTCATTGTAGTCTTCTTAAATGTCTCCATAGCCCCCATTCACAAGATGGAGGCTAAAAGGGGTGATCTTGTGGCCTCCATCGGGCTGGTATAGCTCGGTATCCTGTATAGAATAGTGCAGCAGACTGTGCAGACCCATACAGAGGCATCCATCAGATTTGTTGCAGAAAGTTCTGGGACTGCAGATCAGTTTCATTCATCTGAAGAGGGTTATATTGGAGGCAAGCAGACATTTCTGCAACAAATCCACTGCATGTAAATTCACCCTACTAATATATCAGCTGTAAGCTCTATGCACATGTACTATATCACATGTAACACATGACCTGGCCTCAGTCTCTCACCTATTGCTTCCTCAAAGGCAAACAACACAGTTTTCCCCTGGTCGATGAGTTCTTTAGCTCTATTTCCCATCCACTTAAATCCAGTTAGTGTTTCCTGCAAAAAGAGATCAGGGGATCAGTATAACATGTAGTATACTAACAGCTGGGACAATAATACAGACCCAAGAAAGACAGACGTGTGCCCAGGGCTAGAGTACCTCAAAGTGAAAGCCTTCCTGCACAGCAATGGCTCGCAGTATCTTGGAGGAGACGGTGCTGGCCAGCATGTAGACGTTCTTTACTGCACTTGGCTCTGGGTTCTGCTCTTTCCAGCAAGTAAAGATCCACCAGCCTAGAAGTGCGCCGAGCTCATTGCCAGAGAAGACCTTCCACTCACCGCTGAAAGGCAATACACATTTCAGTCTCCGATCACAGGCAAATCCACATGATATGATCATTTAAACTTAGATTAAAAGACTGTCCACACCAAGAGTGCATTTTACATTAAATCTGTAATAAGCCAAATGTGTTCATGTCTTTTTTATTGTTAGAATAAGGGCCCTATTACACGGCCTCATATTATGGAGCGAGCGCCGCCCGCTCGCTGTCTGTGCACACACCAACATGGAGCAGAGAGCAGCGGGGGAGGACGTGGAAAGCTTCAGGAGGGGCTGCCTCGGTGGCCTATAGAAGATAGCGGCGGTCTGCTGCCTTTGCTCCTATCGCATGGAACGGTCAGCAGGCCGTCACTATCCTTATAGCTATGCTCAATGGCGACAGTGGTCCCAGCAGTCCAAGGTGATTTAAAAAGTAAATACTTTATTGCATATCAAAAAAGATAAAATCTGGGTCTATGGGGGAGATTTATGAAACAGGGAGTAAAGTGAAACTGGCTCAGTTGCCCCTAGCAACCAATCAGATTCCACCTTTCATTCCTCACAAATGAAAGGTGGAATCTGATTGGTTGCTAGGGGCAACTGAGCCAGTTTCACTTTACACCATGTTTCATAAATCTGCCCTTATGCGCGTTGTCACAATATCTTTTTGAAGTATTTTCGTGATGTAGCCTCAAAACACTGTGTGAATGGGGCCCAAGATAGAAGTAAAACCCCTCTAGTATTATCAGCATGATATTGATATTAGAAAGAGGTATTTGTACAATGGTATACAGGCCTCTCCTGAACTCTTTTAGTGATTTGTAGCCTGGGGATTACAGTCCCACAGCTGCTGGTTGCTTGGCCTCTATCACAGCGGCTCAACTGGTCACAGGTTGCTGGAACCACTGTTATGTGTGCTAGCAGCCAGGACTCCATTAATATGTGATGTATCCTTCTCCTCCAGTGACTGCATATAGCATCAAAGTCATTCATCCTCCTGAGTGGATGTGTGCGTCACTGCGGACCCTTCACACTGATTAATAAAACACGGAGCGCTGAAGATTTACGTCTCTGCAATGTGGCATCACCATAACAACTAGTGGGGGGGAATGGAGGCGCATAACTTACTAAAAACCCAGATTATACTATGGAAGGAAGGACAGCACTGGAAATGCACACAGATGACTGCTAAATAAATGTACAGTAACTGTCATGGGTAGCATTAGATTTACAGATCTCTATAGAAATACTATACATTATACTGAATTCTGAACACAAACTTCACTTTAATTTATAGCAAATGTTCTTTACCTTTGCTCCTATAGACTACAGTATCGGACAAGCACCAGATCGGGATTCACCCAGTTGGCCTCATGCCAATACTGCACAACAGGAATTAGAGCTGCCAAAAGTTAGAAATCCAGATGTAGGGGCCATAGAGCCAAATGTGTCCCCGGCTTGCCTCTTTTCTACTGGTGTAAGCCGGTGTAGTTTTCACACACTCCCCCACAGCTAAGGGCATGTTCATATGTACTCTTAAAAGGGGTGTTCCAAAAAAAAATAATTAAAAAAAATACATGTTTCATATACACAGAAAAGGGGAAAATGAGATTGTTGGGGGTCTGACCTCTGTAACGCCAGCGATCTTCGTATTGACCCGCGGCTACTTTGTTTTGAATAGAGCCGCGGTTATGGCACTTGATTCTATGGAACAAGTTATTTTTTTTTCTTGGAATACCCCTTTATTGTACTCCATGTATTTCCACTGAGAGGAAACCTTTCTGAAGATGTGCACTAGGAATTGTCACTGCTGATAATTTCATTGTCAGTCACTTTCTTCGCTATGTAACATGTTACTTATTTCTATGGCATCGGTAAAAGTCCATGTGAAAGTGTTCCTCTTCACGGCAGAAACTCCATTAACACACACATAGGATGAACAATCTGTGTTAACGTGTGAAAGAGGCCTAACAGAATGTCTAAGTAACTATCACTACTATGAGGCTACAGTGAAAAGGGACATGCATCAGGGCACTACCTGTCTATATCCCTGATCACAAGTCACAACAACCAAATGCAACACTAAAAAGCACAACCATAACATTACTTCAACTGAAGCACATAAAAACATTTTCTGTGTCCCAACACTCCCGAAACAAAGGGTCAGGTGGTGATTTTCCATTAAGCACCACCCTTAATACCACCGACACCATCTGTTGGTGGTTGTTCAGAAGAGCCCCCTACACCTCAGGGTGCGTTTACACAGAGATTTATTTGACAGATTTTTGAAGACAAAGACAGGAATGGATTTTAAAAGGATTGAAAAGGAGAAATCTCAGTCTTTACTTTATGTAGAAAAATTCTTTAGGCAGCACTTCTGTGTCTGTGGGTAGTGCACTTAGTAGGAAAAAATCCCAGCAATACTCTGAAGAGTCAATCTCGGCACTCACCATAAATGCTTCATAGTTTTATTGTAGAGAATACATATCCATCATAAATACAACAGGACGTTTCAGCTGAGAAAGGCTAACACTGAAACGTCCTGTTGTATTTATGATGGATATGTATTCTCTACAATAAAACTATGAAGCATTTTTGGTGAGTGCCGAGATTGACTCTTCACAGTCTTTCCTTTATGACTTGTACCCTGTTTATACTCTGTTCCTTGCTTTAGCTTAAAAAAATCTTTCAGATAAATCCCTGTGTGTAAAGGTACCCTTAGGCAGCTAAATGCCTACAGGTGAGCCAATACTCCAAGGGGTTGTGGTCTCCTCTAGATCCTACCTGGTCAGAATTACTACATCAGAGAGTCCAGTATTATCAAAATGATGGCTATAGCCCCTGGATACATCCATTGTGTATAGACAATTTTCTTCAACAACTGTAAAATATATTTACATGTATCCTTGTTTTACAGGACTCCCTAGGGCTGCAATCAACTTCTTCAGCCACCGGTAATCAAATGCAAAGCGCTTCGGTTCAGACAAAGCAGAGCGCGTTTGAGGTTCACTCATCTGTAACGCTTAACTGAAAGTGAAGTAAGCAGCTGCCAGACACCTCTGGCAGCAGCAGCTTATCTTCTCTCAGACATGTTGAAAACCAACTGCCCCTTCCTCTGCTAGAAGCCCCATATACATAATATGGCTGGCCTGTCCCATCGAAAACAGCAGGTACACATGTGCATGCCCAGCCTAAGGCTCTATACACTGCCAACTAACTGCAGCACTGCTGCATGGTCTCACCTTGCCTGCTTCTCAGCGACAGCCAGCCGGTCAGCATCGGGATCATTTGCCAGGATAATCCTGGCCCCTTCTTTATCAGCCAACTCAAAGGATAATTTCTGCAAAATACAGAATTGAACATGAGACAAGCAACAAGATACGTCTCACACAATACAGGACTTTGCAGCATAGATTATGCCAAAAACAGGATTCAGTCCCATAAAAAGAAAGCAAGGAAACATTTTTATCATAATAGTGTAAAGACTTATGCAACACTACACCAGAATTCCATTTTATCTTAACAAAATTAGAAAACTGGAGTAAGGCCACATTCACACATGTGTCTCTGCATCTGTCTGTAAAGCGTCCGTAGCTGCACTACTATTGTAAGTATGGAGGGTAACATTATATACTGCTCCTACTGCTGCCACCTGGAGGACAGATATGGTAGAAGTTCTGTCTACACTACAGGAATTGCTGTGTACAGACCATCCTCTACTGCCATGACTGCAATGAGCACATAATGAAACAATATCATGTCTCTTCATACCAAGCCTTGTACCTTGCCGACAGGCCACTGTTCCTACAAGTGTAATATGCCATTTACCCATCACCTATTAGGACACTGTTACAACAAACCCCTCAGATTGGCCTTGTGCAGAAGCCAATGAAAACTAATGGACTACCAAGCATATTTGGCTAGAAAGGTATTGCAGTATATTACAGAAGTAATCAAACAATTGATACATCTAAACACCATTCACCAATCCGTGGAATGGGGTCTAATATGTCTCATACACAAGAACTACTTGAGTTGAATTGTTAAGTGCTGTGGAATCTGTTGGCGGCGGACGCTGTATAAATAAAAAAAAATATTATTATTATGGCATCAGATTATATAGCCACGTATTGAAAAATCAGAATTCCAAACACCCCCAGGCCTATCTTTTCAACCAACTTTACTCACTAGATGAAGAAATTCAGAGGACAATATCAGAAATGGTTCACATTGTCTTACTTGTAACCCTAAGTTGTCTCGTCCCGACTAGCAAGTAACCAACATTCCTAGAAACCCCCTAGCAAACACAGGAAATCAATGATATAGTCCACCCATTTAAATGTACTGAGTGGTACTGTCAAAATGACCTTGCCAACCAAAAGTAATTGGGCGTCTCAATCCAGTTAACAGTAACAGAATTGGTCCCACTATGACAGATAATTGATTATTGGAAAGTGGTCTACAGTCTTATATTGCATACTTATTAAAATAGAAAACGAAAACATTGTATGACCGTTCTTGTGCAGAACAATTTATTGCATAAAGTGATGTGCTTGACAAATTATGTACAAAAACACACATATATATTTACAAATATACAACAGTCTAGATGAGAGCTGCGATGTCCCTGCCTACAATAAATAATAGGGCCCCCCTGATGTGGGCGTCCCCAAACTCCTGATGCAGGGGTACTGTCCCTGTGCTAAGGTATAATCACAATGTGTAAAGGATTATACACAGAAAAGGTACAAGTATATACAGCCACATAAATACACTGGACATATAGATAAGTGATGATCATCCAGTGGTCCGTGGTTAGCAGTATGCAAGGTAAGGCTATGTCACCAATATATTTTAGACTGGCGTACTCAACTAGTGTGGCAGGTAGGCAGTACTATGTACTGGATTCTGGTTGTGCACTGAAAGTACTAATAACGACACTGCAAAGGTCCGTCAGTGTCTTCATATAGATGTTGTGATGTTTTTATCATCAGACCCTGTTGTCACAGGTAGCACCAGTCAAGAAGACGTCACACTCGTTCAAGGTATATATGGTGGCTTTATGAGGTCCCCCGGGGTCCTAGTGTCAGGATTGGTCCAGTCTTACACTTAGGTTTGTTAAGACATTCAGATATTCAGATGTTGTCAGTCCCAAAAGGTGTTCAGGCTGTAAATGCCAACGTCCATGTAAAGGTCCGTGTCTCCATGACTGGACCAATCCTGACACTAGGACACCGGGGGACCTCATAAAGCCACCATATATACCTTGCATCTCTCAGACCATCAGCATTACCTATTGGTGGAATACTGCACTGCACCATTTGTAGCAGACAGTACTCACCTGGAGGAACATCACTCTCACCATAATTTGCAGCATCCATTAATACAATAAAGTTAAAGTATTCATCACTATACAAGACCCACACCCTATTTCCCTGATGAACCCACCTTACTGCTATTTATTGTAGGCAGGGACATCGCAGCTCTCATCTAGACTGTTGTTTATTTGTAAATATATATGTGTGTTTTTGTACATAATTTGTCAAGCACATCACTTTATGCAATAAATTGTTCTGCACACGAGGAACGGTCATACAATGTTTTTGTTTTCTATGTTAATAAGTCTCAATCCAGTTAGCCACATGGCATATATTTCATTAGGACGCCTGTCTGGGCATGTTAGTACGAGGAAAGACAATAATCATTCATCTGCCACTCCAAATAAGTTTAGTCAACATAGTGCTGGGAGGTATACAGTGGGGAATAAAGTATTTAGTCAGTCACCAATAGTGCAAATTCTCCCACTTAAAAAGATGAGAGGCGTCTGTAATTTACATCATAGGTAGACCTCAACTAAGAGACAAAATGAGAAAACAAATCCTGAAAATCACATTGTCTGATTTTGTAAGAATTTATTTGCAAATTATGGTGGAAAATAAGTATTTGGTCACCTACAAACAATCAAGATTTCTGGCTCTCACAGACCTTTAACTTCTTCTTTAAGGGCCCTTTTACACAGAAAGATTATCTGACAGATTATCAGCCAAAGATTTGAAGCCAAGGCCAGGACTGGATTTGAAAAGAGGAGAAATCTCAGGCTTTCTTGTATGACCTGATCTCTGTTTATAGTCTGTTCCTGGTTTTGGCTTCAAATCTTTGGCAGATAATCTGTCAGATAAGTCTTTCTGTGTAAAAGGGCCATAAGAGTCTCCTCTTTCCTCCACTCATTACCTGTAGTAATGGCACCTGTTTAAACTTGTTATCAGTATAAAAAGACACCTGTGCACACCCTCAAACAGTCAGACTCCAAACTCCACTATGGTGAAGACCAAAGAGCTGTCAAAGGACACCAGAAACAAAATTGTAGCCCTGCACCAGGCTGGGAAGACTGAATCTGCAATAGGCAACCAGCTTGGAGTGAAGAAATCAACTGTGGGAGCAATAATTAGAAAATGGAAGACATACAAGACCACTGATAATCTCCCTTGATCTGGGGCTCCACGCAAAATCTCACCCCGTGGGGTCAAAATGATCACAAGAACAGTGATCAAAAATCCCAGAGCCACGCGGAGGGACCTAGTGAATGAACTGCAGAGAGCTGGGACCAATGTAATAGACCTACCATCAGTAACACACTACGCCGCCAGGGACTCAGATCCTGCAGTGCCAGACGTGTCCCACTGCTTAAGCCAGTACATGTCCGGGCCCGTCTGAAGTTTGCTAGAGAGCATTTGGATGATCCAGAAGAGTATTGGGAGAATGTCCTATGTCCTATGGTCTGATGAAACCAAAGTGGAACTGTTTGGTAGAAACACAACTTTTCGTGTTTGCATCCATCAAACACCATACCTACTGTAAAGCATGGGGGTGGAAACATCATGCTTTTGGGGCTGTTTCTCTGCAAAGGGGCCAGGACGACTGATCCGGGTACATGAAAGAATGAATGGGGCCATGTATCGTGAAATTTTGAGTGCAAACCTCCTTCCATCAGCAAGGGCATTGAAGATGAAACGTGGCTGGGTCTTTCAACATGACAATGATCCAAAGCACACCGCCAGGGCAACGAAGGAGTGGCTTCGTAAGAAGCATTTCAAGGTCCTGGAGTGGCCTAGCCAGTCTCCAGATCTCAACCCTATAGAAAACCTTTGGAGGGAGTTGAAAGTCCATGTTGCCAAGCGACAGCCCCAAAACATCACTGCTCTAGAGGAGATCTGCATGGAGGAATGGGCCAACATACCAACAACAGTGTGTGCCAACCTTGTGAAAACTTACAGAAAACGTTTGACCTCTGTCATTGCCAACAAAGGATATATAACAAAGTATTGAGATGAAATTTTGTTACTGACCAAATACTTATTTTCCACCATAATTTGCAAATAAATTCTTACAAAATCAGACAACGTGATTTTCTGGATTTGTTTTCTCATTTTGTCTTTCATAGTTAAGGTCTACCAATGATGTAAATTACAGACTCCTCATCTTTTTAAGTGGTGGAACTTGCACTATTGGTGACTGACTAAATAATTTTTTTCCCCACTGTATGTCAGAATGTCCAGTATGTACCCTTGCCTAATCCCTATTATTGTATCTTTTTCAGTTATTCCTTTCTGCAATGTTTGTTATAATGAAAATTGTCAAAATCCTCAAAAAATATATATAAAAAAACCAATCAATTGTTAGGTCAACTTGGTCAATACCATACTAAAATCCCTAAGGGTGCCTTCACACAGGGCGACTCGCAGTGAGATTTCCACTGCGAGTTTAGGGATTTAGTTTTGCAGCGAGATCCGCCACAAGGTAAGGTCCTGGCAGGCCCCTGTGACTACATACTTGTAGCGGTCTGAAAGATAGCTGCAAGTATGTAATTCAGCCGCCTCATCAACCCCTTAATCGGCTCCTGCTGTCTGTATACATTACCTGTCTCCTTGCTTCACGGGGTCCCGGATTCCTGCTCTGCCGCCCAGTCAGTCAGTGTGTTGCCCAGCCACAGCCACTGATTAGCTGGGCGGGTGAGCAGGAAGACGGGACCCTATGCAGCAAAGAGACTGGTAATGTATAAACACAGCAGGAGTCGATTAAGGGGGCGGCTGAATTACATACTTATGTATACACAGGGACCTGCCAAGACCTTACCTCGTAGCGGATCTCGCTGAAAAAACTTGCAGCAAGATTTACGCTGCGAGTTGCCACGGGTGAAATAACTAATAAAATGGTATCAATGGTACTATTTATACCGATTTAAATAAAAAAATAATAAAAGCTTCAAAAAAGCTAAACAGAAAAAAATGTTATGGGTCATGGCGCGGCGGAAGTACGTTATCACATGCGTACGCATGCACGCGCTGACGCCACCCGGAAGTGCGACCAGACCTCCAGAGCCCGCCGGGTGCGCCAGCCGACCGTCCACCGCCCCAGCCTACAGGAGGTGACAACGGGGGAACTGACTAAGCGACCGGGGGAGCTGGGCCAGCAGTCTTACTCGGCGGCCTTCATATGAAGGTTTTATACCGACAGGAATCACCCGGGCACATGGTAAGAAGACCACTGGGAGACCCTCAGCTCTATATCTGAAAAACAATCCTGGTGTTCGTAGCGGTGCTCCTGCACCTCCACCTCCTGCTCGCCAGACAGGAAACTGAACTGGGGAGGATGGGAAGTCCGGCCTACTTATGGAAATTTCCTGGTGACTGTTTCCTGTCTGACGAGAAGGAGGTGGACGCTCTCCATGGGTGCTGTCCTAGGGCGAGAAGTGAAAAAATGTTATGGGTCTGTCTATATGGCAACATAAAAAGAAGTTTACAATTTTAATGCGTGTTCCCTGCAAAAACTGCCCCTTCAGCAAATAAAAGGCCGCAGCAATGTCCCGCCTCATTTTGTGACTGGCTGAGCAGACCTGCAGGGTCATTGCATCACAGACAGATCAGTTTGACCATCTGAACAGCAGCTGCAGGAGATTAGCGTAGGGTGAGTATTGTTGCTTTCTAATTTTTTTCAGGGGCTGGAATATCCTTTTCATAAAGCTGGAAGGTTTGTAAACCTATCAGAACTCACATACTTTCTGCTTAGCACTGACAACTAGATAAATCTCTTGGTGGTCTTCCATTGCACTGGTGGGACTTGAGTAAAGAGGCATGGCTTAGCTTGTCTGTTCTTCATTGCTGACAGCACAGCACATAAAGCATCCCCCTTGTCCTGCACTACCTCTATCTCACACATTAGCACTGGAGAGAAGGGACCGATACATAGGGACCAGTCTTATTTTTCATACTCTGGATTTTTAAATGAGACAGAATGGGTCATGGAAGACGAGAACATACAATACACACACATACCAGGACTCCTTTGCCCTCTTCGGGATTGGGGTATTTCACTGTAGGAAACTCTGGATCTGGATCTTTTTGTTCTGGGACAGCGAAAGGGGGGCTGAAGCTGAAAGCCTGGAACGCAGACTGCACAAACTCATGGCCCACGCCGTGTACGGATGTGTGCACAAACTTCAGCCTTGACTCCTTGTTTATGTCCCTGAAACAAAGAACAATTCACTATTTAGGCTATCCAAGAATAGAAAACAAGAGATAAAGCATAAACCAGCAGTAATAATATTATTACACACAAGCATTGCTGATAACATGTAATGGACAGAATAACCATGCTTTCCTTTCATTTTTCAGAGAACTTTTCTTGAGGTGTCACTATCGTTATAACTTTCAAAATCTAAATCAACAATAGATGCGATAAAAAGCAAGTTTGCAATTTAAATTCATTATTTTATTTTTTAGTTATCATGGAAAACACAGTTCTTGATGTTTTCTGACATCTTTTTTTCTCAAAAAAACAGGAAACTGTCAGAAAACAGGAAGTCCTGTGTATCCCAGGCCATCTGAGCGCTCACAGAGAGAAGGCAGTCATGTGATTGATGGACACATTGAGCCGTGACTCTCTGTACTGGCCGGAATTCCTGTGTTTAGTCTGTTTTTTCCAACCAACACAAGTCAGGAAATCTGCCTTCTGGAGACTGGACCTGGATTTCTGGTAAGTTCAACTTTGTTTTACAGCATGATAACAAAAAAAAATAAAAATAATGAATGTATATGGCAAACTTCCTTTATACCACATCTACTGTTAGATTTTGAAGTTATAACGACAGGGACACTTTAAACAACTATTCTAATCATCTGTGGGATCTAGGATGTCACGGTATATTAGTGATTAGGTGTGACCTGACGTTGATAAACATGTTTAGTGGGCTTGTTAGTATGCATCAGATAATGCCATTGGTAAAGTTCTTCATTAAGTTACAAAAAATGTGACGTGCGACAGCAAAACTAAACACAGATTTGGAATCAGAATGTTTAATTTAATAAGTAGAACCAAAAAGTTGCTGTTTTTTCCCAAAGTTAAAATTTGTTGTACAAAGTTATTAGAATGTAAAGCCACCCCCACTTACCTGTGGTAGCAAAGTGTCTGTATGTCTGCAAAGTAATCCTTGGTTATTGAGCTGTAAGGATCTTTCAGGAGGGGGCTGCTATCAATAAGAGAGTCATCCCAGGCTTGTGGCCATGGCTCCAGATTCTCCTCTATCGCCACAGCAATGCCCTTATCATGTGGAGGGATGATCTGAGCTCCATTCTCCCAATAAACCTACATGTGGGGAAAAAAACATGTTTGCAATTTACATTTTTTTTTAGTTATCATGCGAAACACTGGACTTCTGTGTTTAGTCTCTTAAAAAAAAAAAAAAAAAACACACAACACACACAGTAAATACAGCAAGTCCAGGCCATCTGAGCGCTCACAAAGAAGGCAGTCGTGTGACGGACACAGTGAGCTGTGACTCTCTGTACTGGCCAGAATTCCTGCATTTAGTCTAAATCAACATCTACTGTCGATTTAGATTTTGAAAGGTATAATGACAGTGACGCTTTAATGTCATGGGATGGTGGGGAAAAGAAACATATATGACAGCCTGGAATCCTCCTATAGCTTTCCCTATGAGAAGTCTCAGCTGATGATGAATGGTGTATACCCAACACCAGCTGTGCCAGGTGTGGTATAGACAGCATTCTTGGAGCTTAAAGGGGTTATCCAGCGCTTCAAAAACATGGCAACTTTTCCCCCTCTCGTCTCCAGTTCAGGTGTTTGCAATTAAGCTCCATTTACTTCAATGGAACAGAGTTTGAAAACCCACCAAATCTGGAGACAAGAGAGGGGGAAAAGTGGCCATGTTTTTGTAGCACTGGATAACCCCTTTAAGATCTCAGTTTTCAGCAATGGAAATAACTGAGTGAATATCTGTAGACTCCTCCAGTATTATTGGGACACCACAGAGAGCAGCGAACAGAGTCATGCTCACGGTCACTAGGTCCCAACCCTGGCTGCTCATTCATCTGCTGTACAGAGGGCCCATTCACTCTGCTCTTCTCTTCTCCTCCCAGTAGCACAGTGTGTAGATGCCCATCATCCAAATCAATATTCAGCCAGCGGCTTTTCCTCCCTTTCTCACCATACACATGCATGAACTGAACATACCTTGTATCCATTGTCTTGCTTTGGATTGTGGGAGGCAGTGACCATAATCCCTGCACACAGATTAAGGTGAATCACAGTATATGGCTAAAAAACAAAGAAAAATTCACCTGACTATAAATCAGACTCCTTTGATAAAGAGAAATATTATTACAGCATGGAATACAATAGATTCATGGATATACATAATGAAATCTGGTGGCACATACTCTGGAAGTCAGACTCTCTCTAACCATCTAAACTCTACACAGGAAAACGTACAACCTGCAATAACCCCGACCCCACTGGACAATGATATAAGCAGCGTCTACCCTGGCGTGCTGTCTGCCACACACACTGTTCATATGTATTGTACTAACTTGTTTTTCTGGACTACTCATTTTGTATGGGAGGATGCATAGGTTCATACATCATAGGGTGCTATAAAATAAATACTGTATTTCAGACTGTAGGACCATAATATGCACCAATAATCTATTGCTAAGATATCTTGGGAGAGAAGAGATTTAAAAAGGAGAAGTCCGGCGAAAATTTTTATTAAAGAATTGTATCCCTTCCCAGTATCCATCCCTTCCTTGTATACCCCCCTTCCCTGCATCCATCCCCTCCTTGGTTGAAGTTGATGGACATGCATCTTTCTTCATCCGTATTAATTATATAACTATGTAATGTATTGCCCCCCAAAAGTTTTACAAATTTCCAAAATACACTAAAAATTTTCGCTGGACTTCTCCTTTAAGGTTCTATTACTTTTAACAATTATCGGCCTTACTGTTCAGGCCGATAATCGTTTAGTGTACTAATGTATGTTGAAAGGCAAGGATCAGCAGACATCATGCATGCGTGGTCTTTCAACATGGTGAGAGATCTCAATTTTGTCAGGGACGGTCTGCTGCGCATCGCCTCATGTAATAGGAGCGATCTCCACTGACTTCAATGGGTCACCAGAACAATCTAAGGATTGTTCAGGCAGCCCCTCCCGCTGTAATGGTACAGGAACGAGCAGAGAACGAGGGGAAAGTGAGTGCTGAGCTGACAGGTCATCAGGCCATGTAATACAGCAATTAGCAATGAACTGTTTGAACATGTCTGTTATCTGCACATTGAGACATCAGATTTCCCAGAAGGCTGGATGCAGGACGGAACCAGCACAACAGACATCCTGTATTCACAAATGGCACATGGGCCCTATTACACAGGTAGCGTAGTGCACAAAGGATTAGCAATCGTTCATGCAGCCCTGTCCACCTAAGGGCCCTATTCCACCGGACGATTATCGTTCAGATTATCGTTAAATTGTTCGAATCTAAACGATAATCGTTCAGTTGAAATGCAGTTAACGATTAACGACCGAACGAGAAATCGTTGATCTCTTTATAAGACCTGGACCTATTTTTATCGATGCTAGTTCGCAAAACGTTCGCAAATCGTTTGCATTGAATAAGACGTCGTTCGCAATAGATACGAACGCAATAGCGATTAAGATCATAAGTAACGATTATCGTTCCATGGAAATGAGTGAACGTTTTCAGGTCTTTCGCAATAGCGGTCGTTTAAAATCGTTAATAGTTAACGATTATGCAAACGATAATCGTCCGGTGGAATAGGGCCCTAACACTGAGCTTCGTCATAGGCCCAATAAATGAGTGCAGAGTGTTATAGGACCCACGCAGATAAGGGTGAAGTGCACCGCCCCCAGGAACAGGGGTCACAGGAAATGTTGTGACTTTTTTTCAGAAGCCTTGTACTTATCATCAGGAATAAATGTGACATATCTAAGGACAGTATACAGCACCTTCAAGAATAATGCAGTCAATGTAACATGAAGCTCACCACAAATGGTGTTGGAGTGATGCCTGAGAACAGGTAGACTGGAATGCCTTGACTGACAAATGTTGTGGCAGCAAGTCTGGCAAACCTGAAAAAAAAGGTGAAATTCAATGACTAGTTAGTTGTAACAGACACATACAGCGTCCAGTGATCACATCATAAGTTGTGTCTCAGACCAGTAAGCGGCTGTACACTGGCGGAATATGAGCGACAGTGCTGGATGCAATTGTTTTTACCCTCCCTGGGCAATGTAGAAAAAGGGGTCCCGTCAGAGTACTCCTTTAACACTTTGCCTTCATTACTGCACATGTGGGATGTTGTTGGTAGGTACTTTCTGCTACCTGCAGCACATGTACAGCACATATGGCTGCACAGGCTCAGTAGTGACCTGCAGTTATAGGGATGGCAGCACATCTTGCTGCAGCTGATGATGTCCGTTTGTTATTCGGGTAATGTACATGTCATGTGACAATGTGGATGGTGAGTCTCTACCTCTTACTGCTGCCTCCACTAGCAGGGTGAGCTCGGGCATCATAGCCAATGACTACCCCTCTTTTCTTCAGGTCACCGATGTTCTTCTCCAGGTATCTGCAGAACCCCTGAGCAGTAAAACAAAGGAAAAGATTAGATGTACATTAAGCACCTTCCCAGCCCTGATCAACTTCTGACCTATCGTCCAATTTGCACACAAGAAAACTGGGGGGACAGTATCACTTTAAGGCCTCAAAGCCTCAGCATACTGTACGTATGTAATCAATGACTAGCTATACATTGTAGAAAGGAGGAGGATTCACAACACTAAAGTTCAGTTTTCTTTTGGTCAGAAGGTCAGTGACCAGAGACCAATGACTAAACTAACTCTGCTACATCTGGAGTTAAGAGTCCTGATGATGTATTCTCATGTACATAACAGCTGTCAGTGCTGAGTGATAAGGGCCTACACATCAGGAGGTTTCCTGGCGTATGTGCTGTGAACATTGTAAAGTCAGGCTTAGTAGTAATGTAAAAAAATTAAAGGGGTGGTTCACCAAAACTTTTTTTCTTTCAAATTAACTGTTGCCAGAAAGTGCAAGAGATTTGTAGTTTTCTTCTATTAAAAAATGTAAAGACTTCCAGTACTTATCAGCTGTTGTATGTCCTGCAGGAAGTGTTATTCTTTCCAGTCTGGAGAGCAGGAGAGATTTTCAGTGGGGATTTGCTCCTGCTCTGGACAGTTCCTGACATGGACAGAGGTGGCAGCACAGAGCACCGTGTCAGACTGGAAAGAATACACCACTTCCTGCAGGACATATGGCAGCTGATAAGTACTGGAAGACTTGAAATTAAAAATCTCTGGCATTTTCTGGCACCAATTGATTTGAAAGAAAACTAAATTTTGGTGAACAACCCCTTTAAGGTGTATAAAATGACAGGGACACTTTCAGGTTTGGTAGTGAAGGAAATGACTAATGCTTTCTTGCCCAAATCCTGAGGATGCAGCCTCACACGCTCAGTCATGCTGTCCTAATAACATTATTACATTGGCTTCCTTCTTTATTACAGAAAATCAGGAAACAATTTTCCAGCATTACCACGGCCCTCAGTGAATTATATATTGCCATTACACTCATGTCCTTTACATGATAGCAAGGAATATTAAAGGTAATATGGAGATAAATCCCTGCACCTCAGGAGCAGTAAAGGGAAGCAGCACAGTCTCTTCTGCACTCTGCCCTATAATGTGAGTTACTCTGGGTGGCATCCTCATGGGCACACACAGTACACCTACAAAATGTTATCCGTGAGAATTCCATAGTGTGAATGCACCCTAAGCCATATTACAGAGCTGGATAATAAGGGGGAAGCGAGCGCTGACCCTTCAGCTTAGTGCTCACTACCCCCTCATTCCCCGCTTGCTGCCTGTGCCAATACACGTACAGACAGAGCGGGGAGCAGTGGGAAGGGCCACCTAGGCAATCCTTACATCATTCGGGCTCCCCATTGAACAGCAGCGGTCTACAGCAGACCAACGTTACACAAATCACACTCTTGCAACATGTTAAAAGTCCACGATCAGCTGAAAACGTGCATGTAGGCTAATCGTGTCCTTTTAACATGCCCTATTACACAAAACTATTATCAGCCTGTATGGCTGGTAAGCAGCCAAGTAAGGCCAACAATCTTTGTGTGTAATAGGGCCTTAAGCCATGAGTCAGAGCTAGGCTTCCTAGACTTGGTGGAAGTGTAGCCCGAGCTCTGTACCTAGATATCCCAGCTAGGGCGATGCAGCTTGTTGGCTTCTACAAGACACGGAGCCCTATCACACCCTCCCCTCCTACCACACCTATGTAGTTGTTCCCATTTATGTTAACTTATAAAAGGATCAATAATTCAGAAATGTAAAACATTCAGGTGCTAAACATCAAAATGGCTGCTTAAAGGGGTTGTGTCATGTAAAGTTATCTCCAATACACAGGATAGAGGACAACTGACTGATCAGGGGATATGAGCACCAGGGCCTCTCAAGATGTTTAGACCGGGCTCCAGTCTGAAGCAGCAGATTATGCATGCACATCATTCATTCTCTATAGCCAAACACTGTACTCTGGCTTCCATACAGAATGAATGATAAGGCAGCTGAAGAAAGGTGAAGAAAACATGTATCTTCTATAGCAGATTATGCTGGAGAAAACTCTGTCACAATGAAAATCCTACATACAGACATCTATCTGTACCCGGGGAAAGCGGACAGTACCCCGGCGGCCGGGAAAGCGGACAGTACCCCGGCGGCCGGGAAAGCGGACAGTACCCCGGCGGCCGGGAAAGCGGACAGTACCCAGGCGGCCGGGAAAGCGGACAGTACCCAGGCGGCCGGGAAAGCGGACAGTACCCAGGCGGCCGGGAAAGCGGACAGTACCCAGGCGGCCGGGAAAGCGGACAGTACCCAGGCGGCCGGGAAAGCGGACAGTACCCAGGCGGCCGGGAAAGCGGACAGTACCCAAGCGGCCGGGAAAGCGGACAGTACCCAAGCGGCCGGGAAAGCGGACAGTACCCAAGCGGCCGGGAAAGCGGACAGTACCCAAGCGGCCGGGAAAGCGGACAGTACCCAAGCGGCCGGGAAAGCGGACAGTACCCAAGCGGCCGGGAAAGCGGACAGTACCCAAGCGGCCGGGAAAGCGGACAGTACCCAAGCGGCCGGGAAAGCGGACAGTACCCGAGCGGCCGGGAAAGCGGACAGTACCCGAGCGGCCTATATAATGGTGAGTACCTGAGTGGTCTGGATAATGGTCAGGTCGTTCATCTGAGATACCCCAGGACCCATCGCCGCTCGCAGCCCTGCGGTGCCAAACTCCATTCTGGAAGCAAAGCATTTCTCCAGCTCCTCTTTGTTCGCGTCAGACACCAGCTTCTTCACCATCGCAGAAGTTTTGGGATTCTGTAAAAAAGACAATGCAAAATTAAGGATTGTATGACAATGTATTACTGTGACTGCACAAAGCTTCACATGATATGCTGAAACATTAAAAAGCCAGTTTCCAGAAGCAATCCCACTCTATCCAAGGGCACAGGCATGGCCTTGTCTGTCTGATATAGATGTGGCCATGAATAGGAGGAGGGATTAGCGTCCATCACGCACAGAGCAGCACAATGCTTTGTCATGTTCCATCCTACATGGTGTACACCCTCAGCAGGCTATTATGCCCTAGAGCCCAACAGACATTGTAGACTTGTTGCAGCACTTATGGAATTTCCCCATAAAGAAAGAAAAAAGTAATTTGCACTTGTGATGCAAATCCCCCCCCCACCCCAAATCTGCCCCAAAACATAATGTAAATAAAAACCTCAGCAAATCTGCCCCATTTGATCCTTTAGGATAAAAACCCACACACCGTATACGCAGCGTATTTACTGCTGCGATACGCAGCAAATACGCAACAAATACGCAGCAGATTAGATCTAAATAACTGAACACAGCATCAAATCTGCTGCAGATCTGCTGCGTATCTGCTGCGTATACGGTGTGTGTGTTTGTACCCTTAGGGTACAAACACACACGGCATATACGCTGCGTATTTACTGCTGCGATACGCAGCAAATACGCAGCAGGTTAGATCTAAATAACTGAACACAGCATCAAATCTGCTGCAGATCTGCTGCGTATCTGCTGTGTGTGTTTGCACCCTTACAGCAAATTCACAGGTGGCAGATAAATTGCAGAAGTTCCAGAAACTGCCCCACCCATCTGAATTAGGTTTTGCAGGTGTCCATGCGGTTTCTCCATACGCAGCCCCATGCATCAGTATGGAAGTCATTCACTGTGGCAGAAGTTTCTGCATAGTATGAACGTACCCATAAGCAAGTTTCACATGAGCGTCATACATCTGTGTCAGTATTAAGGGTGTGATTCGCAGCCTGACTGCCCGTCTAATACAACATATCTGAGGACAGATCACTGTAATATAGATGCAATAATGTGTCCATATGATGCCTGTGTGAATAAACCCTTAGGTTACAAACACACACGGCTTATACGCTGCGTATTTACTGCTGCGATACGCATCAAATACGCAGCAGATTAGATCTAAATAACAACACAGCATCAAATCTGCTGCGTATCTGCTACGTATCTGCTGTGTGTGTTTGTACCCTTAAAGCAATCACGTCTGATATATCTACATAGGGCTTATGCACGTGGCTGTACAACCTCTGACTTGTACAGATCTGTAATAGGGCACCCATGTACACCAGTAACACAGCATGCCTCTAACCTGATGCAGTCTGGTGCTGCACATAGCCGCCTCCCCAGTCACTTCCCCCTGCCGCCAGCTTGAAGATTAAAAAGAATCTGTTATCCCCCAGAAACAGCGCCACTCTTACCCATTGGTTGCATCTGGTAATGCAGCTTAGCCCCACTGAAGGGAATGTGGCTGGATTGCAATACCAGGTGCCGCCTGTGCACAAGAGTGGCACTATTTATAGAAGAAATAAACCCATTGGTTTTATATTCTAGACAAAATTTTAATATGGTGTGAAGAAGACAGACTGATGTAGAGCAGAGAGTGGTGAGACAATGCGGATATCAGACAGATGTGCCAGGGTTACTCCCCATAGCCTGGCAGTCACACTGCCCTCCTGCCAGTGGGATCTCTATGGGATACACACCAAGGATGGAAAGATCTCCAGGAATGAAGAAACTGTATAGAAGCAGCTGTGAGGATGGTCAGTGCCATCAGTTTCCTGTCTAGTATAGGAATGAAGAAACTGTATAGCAGCAGATGAGAGAACAGTCAGTGCCATCAGTGTCCTGTCTAGTATAGGAATGAAGAAACTGTATAGAAGCAGCTGTGAGGATGGTCAGTGCCATCAGTGTCCTGTCTAGTATAGGAATGAAGAAACTGTATAGAAGCAGCTGTGAGGATGGTCAGTGCCATCAGTGTCCTGTCTAGTATAGGAATGAAGAAACTGTATAGAAGCAGATGTAAGGCTCACCAGTGTCCTGTCTAGTATAGGAATGAAGAAACTGTATAGAAGCAGATGTAAGGCTCACCAGTGTCTTGTCTAGTATAGGAATGAAGAAACTGTATAGAAGCAGATGTAAGGCTCACCAGTGTCCTGTCTAGTATAGTAATGATCAGACCGATCTGATTGGACGCCGATCACTTATGCCGATGGACAAAGTCAATCAGAGTGTATATCAGGTGTGTATCATAACAGGTATGAAACTACAACTCCCAGCATGCTCTGCCCGCCTGCTATATTATCGCGGCATCTGTGCAACCAGACAGGAGATCATGGATCTGCCCCGCGGAGCCGTCATTCATTGAGGGGGGGTGAATGGAGGCGGAATGTGCCAGAAGTGCAAGTGACAACATGGCGTCCTCACCTTATCCCATGTCAGCCACGTCCTGGCCGCTCTGTCCAGCGCATCGTCTCCCCCGGTGCTGTCTCTCTCCCCGGCCATCTCAGCTCTGTCACGTCTCACTGTCCGGCGGCGCTCATTAACTCACACAAAACTTCCGGCACAGCAACGTCACCGCGTCATGTGACCGAACACGTGTTCTCCAGCAGTGGGCGGGGCCCCAGAGGGTGGGCGCTATGTGTAATATGTGATTACTGTAGATGTGGCCCTTCAGCTGCTGCAAAACTACAATACCCATCATGCCTGGACAGCTAGAGCTTTGGCTTTAGCTGTCCAGGCATGATGGGAATTGTAGTTTTGCAGTACTACAGGTTTAACACCTATGCTATAAGTGATGAAGGCCATTTTAAGGCATTCACAGTGGGGTATGGTTGGTAAGTTTACTCTGCAGATATAAATACTATACTATACAATACAAAAGCTATAGTAATCCTACTTTTTGTTATCTTTTACTTCTTTTAAAGAACAAACAAGAAAATGCTCTCCTGCTCTGGATAGTCCCTGGCATGGACAGAGGTGGCAGCAGAGAGCATTGTGTCACATTGGAAAGAATACACTACTTCCCGCAGGGCATACAGCAGCTGATAAGTACTGGAAGACTGGAGATTTTTAAATAGAAGTCATTTACAAATCTGTATAACTTTCTGACACCAGTTGATTTGAAAATAAATAAATACAATAATTCTTTGACTTGCCCCTTTAACTGTAAAAAACTGAACTGAAATTCCACCACCCTTATATGTACTGCAGCACCTCTGAAGCTAGAGACAGCACTACAGTGGGGAAATATTATTATTATTATTATTATTAGTAGTAGTAGTAGTAGTAATAATAACAATAATAATAATAATATTAACCCCTTAAGGACAGAGCCTGAAATGGCCTTAATGACAGAGACAAATTTTATGAATTTGACCAGTGTCACTTTATTCATTAATAACTTCGGGATGCTTTTACCTATCCGGCTGATTCTGAGATTGTTTTCTCGTGACATATTGTACTTTACATTTCTGGTAAATTGGAGTCGATACTCATAACGAATCTTTATGAAAAAAAAACAAATAATGTGAAAAAATGTCTACTTTATGTTGGTAGCTTTTATTAAACGATCTTTCATTTTTTTTAGACGATAGGAAGCTTAAAACATTAGCAGCAAATTTCCAAATTTTCAGTAAAATTTCAAAATCAGATATTTTTAGGGACCTGTTCAGGTTTAAAGTGTATTTGAGGGGACTGTATGTTAGAAAGCCCCACAAAGCACCCCATTTCAGAAACTGCACCCCCACACTCTGCAAAAGCACATCCAGAAAGTGTTTAACTCTTTAGTGGAGTCACAGAAATAAAAGCTAAGTGTGTAAGGAATTTGAAAATTTTAATTTTCTGTGCAGAGATTTTATTGTAATCCAATATTTTTCATAATTATAAACCTATTACCAGAGAAATGCACCCCAATAATTATTGCTCCGTTTCTGCAGTTTATAGAAATACCCCATATGTGGCCCTAATGCGCTATTTGACGCAACCACAAGCCTCAGATATAAAGGAGCGCCCAGGGAATTTATATGGCTCCGTTATATTTGGTCATTTTTGACTGTACCACTTCAGGTTGGCAGAGGCTCTGGGGTGCCAAAACCTAAAAACACCCCTAAAGGGACACCATTTAGAAAACTACACCCCTCAAGGAATGTAACAAGGGGTGCGGTGAGCATTTGGACCCCACAGGTGCTTCACAGATTTTCCGAACAATGTGTAGCGCAGTTTCTCCCGAGTACGGAAATACCCCACATGTGGACATAAAGTGCCAAGCGGGCGCAGGACGAGCCCCCAAAGGGAAGGAGCGCCAATTGGCTTTTGGAAGCTGAATTTCACTGGAAAGGATTTCAATGGCCATGTCGCATTTACAGAGCCCTCGTGCTGCCAAGACACTGGAAACCCCCCACAAGTGACCCCATTCTGGAAACTACACCCCTCAAGGAATCTAACAAGGGGTGCAGTGAGCATATGGACCCCACTGGTGACGGGCACAAATGTGGACCAATGTGACGTGAAAGGGAAAATTTTCATTTTTTCACTTTCATGGCACAAATGTGCCCGTCATCAAGGGGTCCATATCCTCACTGCACCCCTTTTTAGATTCCCTGAGGGGTGCAGTTTCCAGAATGGGGTCACTTGTGGGGGTTTCCAGTGTTTTGGCAGCACGAGGGCTCTGTAAATGCGACATGGCGTTCATCATCCATTCTAGCCAAATCCAACCTCCAAAATCCAAATGGCGCTCCTTCCCTTCGGAGGCTTGTCCTGCGCCCACATGGCGCTTTATGTCCACATGTGGGGTATTTACGGACTCAGGGGAAATTGCTCTACACATTTTGTTTTTTTCCCCCTCTTTTAACCCCTTGTGAAAATGATAAATTCAAGGCTAAACCAACATTATAGTGTAAAAAATGTAATATTTCATTTTCACGCCGCATTGTTCCACATTTGTGCCCGTCACCAGTGGGGTCCATATGCTCACTACACCCCTTGTTACATTCCCTGAGGGGTGTAGTTTCCATAATGGGGTCACTTGTGGAGGGTTTCAACTGTCTTGGCAACACAGGGGCCTTTTGAATGCAACATGGCCCCTCGAAATCCATTCCATCCAAATCCAGCCTTCAAAAACCAAATGGCACTCCTTCCCTTCGGAGGCTTACCCTGCACCCGCATGGCTCTTTATGTCCACATGTGGGGTATTTCCGTACTCAGGGGAAATTGCGCTACACATTTAGTCTTTTTTTATCTTTTAGCCCCTTGTGAAAATGAAAAAATCATGACAAGATTAATGATTTAGAGTAAAAATTTTACAAAAATTACACTAAATGTTGGTCTAGCCTTGATTTTTTCCATTTCCACAAGGGGTTAAAAAAGAAAATGAACACAAAACGTGTAGGGTAATTTCCCCTGAGTACGAAAATACCCCACCTGTGGGCATAATGTGCCATATGGGCAGAGGGCAAGCCACCAAAGGGACAGAGCGCCATTTAGAGGCTGGAATGGAGGATGGAGGCCATGTCGCATTTACAAAGCTCCTGTGCTGCCAGGACAGTAGAAACCCCCGACAAGTGACCCCATTATGGAAACTACACCCCATAAGGAATCTAACGAGGGGTACAGTGAGCATATGGACCCCACTGGTGACGGGCACTTACGTAGAACATGTGCCAAGAAAATAAAAAATACAATTTTTTTCATTTTCACGTCCCAAATGTGGCCGTCACCAGGGGGCCATATCCCCGCTGCCCCCCTTGTTATATTTCTTATCGGGTATAGTTTCCAGAATGGGGTCACTTGTGGGGGGTTTCTACTGTCCTGGCCGCACAGAGGCTTTGTAATTGCATCATGGCATCCTCTAATGGGAATGGCGACCATACCTATTTAGCTAGGGAAAAGGGACTATTCTAATTTATTTGGCGGTATTAGGCCAATTATTAGTTTATAAGGTTGGAAATGACAGGTGTCCATCAAATTCAACCTGTGTTGACCCAGAGGAAGGCAAAAAACCCTCGTGAGGCAGACAACAGTAGTCTCATCACAGGGGAAAAATTCCTTCCTGACTCCATAATGGCGATCAGAATAATCCCTGGATCAACGTGACCCCTGAAATAGGAATAAGGGACAGAATTTAGATAATGTAGAACCCCAGTGATGTGTGGTGCGCCTTGAAGTGATCCAGTATGCAGAGGCCGGGGTGATCAGGACAGGTGTCACACTGGAAAATGGTGTCCTTCCTGATCCCCCTGTTACGCCACACTCTACACTTCTTCTGGGGTCTCCCTTTCTCCAGTGTGGGGGACGTCACCTGGAAAATGTTGTCCTGGTGCGATACGGGGTCCCTCATATCCAGAAGCGCTGGGTCCGCTCCATGGCTGCTAAATATTAGGGCTATTACTGCTTCTGATATGTTCGGATCGTGCCGCCAGCTACAGGGCAGTGAGGGATCGGAAGAGGGGGTGCTGGTATAAAAGTTATCCCCGTACAGGTGGTAACCTTTATCCAGCAGTGGGAAGATCAGTTCCCGGACGATCTCCCCACTAACTCCAAGGATGGGGGGGAAGGGGGCATCTGGGGGCTGGATTCGGGTGTCCCTTCCTACATACACTCTAAGGGTACGTGCACACTGCGGAATCGCGACAGACAACCCTTCGTGCATTCTGCAGTTGGCACCCGCCGGCGGAGTGATGCAGGCACACGTCTCCACACGTGTCATAGACTCCATTCTATGCACGGGCGGATTCCGCTCTCCGTCCAACGTATTCATTCTTTGGATGGACGATGGAATCCGCCTGTGCATAGAATGGAGTCTGACACGAGTGGAGACGCGCTCCCGCATCAGTCCGCCGGCGGGTGCCAGCTGCGGAATGCACAAAGGGTTATCCTTCGCCATTTCGCAGTGTGCACGTACCCTAAATCTGTAAGAGTACCCAGAGGTACTCTCACAGAGTTTGGAGAATTTCATGCCATACCGTCATCTCTTATTGGGACGGTACTGGCGGAAAAGACGTGTCTGGGAGGCAGCGTACGCTACGCTACCCCCAGACACGTCACTGGATGATGAGGATGAATGGAGGAAAGAAGGATCCCCCCATTCATCCTCACTGGCTGTTTCGGTGTCGGAGGCAATAATAACGTATCCCTCTGACGCCGAAAACACCCTGGGGGTCATCTTTATACGGGGGACTAGTATATGCGGTATGTAGTGGTGTAGTGTCAAACTTTATTCAATGTAGTGTGGTGTAATGTAGTGTTTTTTACGTGTTTTTTTTTTACAGTAAGTATAAAAACAAACTACGCCAACAAAGGAGTTGCTGATAAATGCCGCACTTATGTGCGGCACTTATCAGCAGACCGTGGCAGTAGGATATAGAAAAAAAAAACACCCTCTGCCAAAAAGGAGGAGTTGCTGATTAGCAGCGCACTTTCGTGCGATGCTGATCAACACTCAGCGGCGATAGGGTGCAGAAAATAGAAAAAAAAAAATTTGGAAAAAAAAAAAAACTTTTTCTACATTCTGAATATCCCTGTAGCTGCTGATAAGTGTATTACACATATCAGCCGCTAGAGGGCAGCAGAGCGCAAAATCCGGAAAAAGACGAGGCTGGAGCCGAAAATAGCCGAAAAAAGACGATGGGGACCGCCGGAAAGAGCCGAAGACCGAAGGAGAAGATGGAGGACGCCGATCAGGACCCGGGACAGGTGAGTAATGTACAAATACCTGATCTGGACCAGCTAGGTAGCTGAGGGGTCCAGAGCAGGTATTTACTATTTTGGGGGACTCTGATCGCCGTGCCACCGGCCCGATCGCCGTGAACGGCCAGCCGGTACCGGCAGGCCGTTCACGGCGATCGGCCTGGTGGCACCGTGACCACCATTACTTTTTACAGTAATGGCGGTTGGTGCCGTCCTCGGACAGCACCGACCGCCATTTTTTTCCGGGTCATCGGGTCACTGATGACCGGGAAAGGTTCCGATGCTCAATTCAGATCAGCCAATAGCGGCGATCGTACGCACCGGGGTGTTAACCACCCCCCGTGCCGAGAAGCTAAGATGGCCTCCTATGATTTATAGCAGGCCATCTTCCCCGATCGTTGTGTGCGAACACGCAGCGATCGGGGAAACATCGGGCGTAAATTTAAGCCCTGATGCGCTAAGTACCAGGGCGCGAGGGCGTAAATTTACGCCCGATGTCGTTAAGGGGTTAATAAAGATGTTCTGTAATGGCCATGAAGTTATTTCATCATCCACAGAAGTTAACTCCTTGTTTCATGTTCGGGCTGGAATGAGAGGATACCATAGCATAAGGATAATTTGTCAGAGGAAGCTCCAGTAATTTAATTTTATGAAGGAGACATGTTCATTTCTTACTAAATTGAGGACGTTTTGTTTCCTAAGCAGATTAAGTGCCACAAAAGGAAACGGCATGAATGAGTGATTGTTTATCGCACAATAATGTGACCTGCAGTGTGTCATTCCAGGGGGTGCTAGTGACCAGATCCATGGATATTATTTTTCATTAGTAATGCAGTTTTCAGATCTGAATAAAAAAATTACAGCCTATGGCTATGTTCACACATTGTAAAACACAGAAGATAATCCCGGCTGGTACTGCAGTACCGGCCAGATGATCTTCATTTCTGAGGAATTGGGATGCGGGCCATCAGTGTGTGTCCGCATTCCAAGCCACTGCTGCACACAATGGAGCGTGCAGCCTGAGCCGTACGCTCCATTGTGTGAACTGATATGTTCTGTGAGGCCACTATTTAATGAATAGCAGCCGCAGAAAACTGACATATGAGTTACAATCCCAGCTGGAGCATATACTATGTGTATACGCTTCAGCCGGGATTCTATTCATGCACATGCGAATTGCAACAACGGTCGTGATTTATACCAAACATACGTTGTGTGAGCATGGCCTATGGTTGCAAAACAGGAAAATACATAACACTTACATATTCTCATAACCATAGCAGAAACCCCCTTTAACCCCTTAGCGACCCATGACGTATCTGATACGTCATGGTGCCGCTCGGGGTGTTCAGAGCGGGGTCCCGCCGGGACCCCGCTCTGAACGGCACCGATCCCGGCTGCAATCTGCAGCCGGGCAGTGCCTCTATTAGCCGGCGCGGGTCCCGTTGCCGCGCCGGCTAATTAAGCCCTTCAATGCAGCTGTCAAACCTGACAGCTGCATTGAAGTGCTTTCCTCCGTGCATCCCTGGTGTCTAGTGGCACGGATCTCCCCCCCGCAATGCGATCGCGGGGGGGAGATCCGTTCTTCTGCCCGTGCCGGGCCTCAGCATCGGAATGACGCTGATCCCGGCTCGGCAGTAGATTGCTATGGCCTGCAGCAGGCCATAGCAATCTATGACCGATCTAATGGATCTTTGCTGTGTATATACACAGCATTGATCTCTATGAGAGATCAGTGCTATGTATATACAAGCCCCCCAGGGGGGCTTCTAGTGTATGTAAAAAAAAAAGTAAAAAAGTGTTTTTATTAATAAAAAATCCCCTCCCCTAATAAAAGTCCAAATCACCCCCCTTTTCCCATTTTATAAATATAAATTAATAAATAAATAAATTAATAAACATATTTAGTATCACCGCACACGTAATCGCCCGAACTAATAATTAATCACATTCCTGATCTCACACGGTAAACGGCGTAAGCGCAAAAAAATCCCAAAGTGCAAAATTGCGCATTTTTGGTCGCATCAAATCCAGAAAAAATGTAATAAAAAGCGATCAAAAAGTCGTATATGCGCAATCAAGGTACCGGTAGAAAGAACGCATCATGGCGCAAAAACTGACACCTCACACAGCCCCATAGACCAAAGGATAAAAGCGCTATAAGCCTGGGAATGGAGCGATTTTAAGTGACATATATTCGTTGACAATGGTTTGAATTTTTTACAGGCCATCCGATACAATATAAGTTATACATGTTATATATCGTTGTAATCGTAACAACTTGAGGAACATGCATGACAAGTCAGTTTTACCATAGGGCGAACGGCGTAAATGCAAAACTCCCCGAAATCGAAACAAATTCGGGTTTTTTTCAATTTGACAGCGCAAATGATTTTTTTCCGGTTTCACAACATATTTTATGGAAAAATGATGCCTGTAATTGCAAAGTACAATTGGTTTCGCAAAATATAAGCACTCATATAAGTCTCTAGGTGAAAAAATGCAAGCGCTATGGACTTTTAAACATAAAATGGAAAAAGCAAAAGCGCAAAAACAAAAATTGGCTTTGACCTTAAGGGGTTAAGGAAGTTAAAATACATTATAAGTCATTGACTAAAAATTTTTTGTACTAAGGTAATATCATCATCTCCTGCATTTACGACCTAGGTGTTTGTTAGGTGAATGATTTCTGGCCACAGCATTGAAGTCAGTGGCAGATGTCTCAGTAAGGCATGTAGCAGCCAAAAATCAGGGAATGGGTCCCCAGGTCCCTGTTTTTCTGATATCCAAAGGCTGAAGAGGGACGCACACCAGGCATTTATGGCACATCCCTTCTGTATGATGTAAAGGCTCAAAGAATAAAGATTAAAGGGGTACTCTGGAAAGTAAATTTTATATATTTTTTTCTAATACATTGCTTTAATAAAGTTATATTGTTTGTAATATAACCTCATAAAAAAAATAAAAAATAAAAAATAAATAAATATATATATATATATATATATATATATATATATATATATTTTTTTTTTTTTTCTTTTTCTTTTTTTATTTTATTTATACACTGTTTTACAGGGCTGGCACACTTCTGATACAGAGCAAGCCCAGGCCTCATGCACTCAGTGACACTGACAGGAAAGGTGACACTCAGTAACAGGTGGTTACTATAGGTGAAGTCCAGTTCTGCCATCTTGTGACTAGTCTGTGCCATTACAGAAACATATTTTTCCATAAGAAACAAAAACAGTTGTCTGGGTTAGAAAACCTGCTAGGAAAGTATCAAGGAGCCTTAAAGGGTTATTCTCATTTGAGTAAATTATCCCCTATTCACAGGGTAGGAAAAACTTACAGGTCAGTGCTGGTCTGACCACTGGGCTATCTCCCTATAGCACCCTGTGTGCTATAGGGAGATATCAGGAGGTTAGATACCTCTAACCTGCTGATAGTTCCCCTTTAATTCATCCTGTTAATCCTGATGTGTATAGGATTGATGTTACTGATATAACAAGAGGAAAAGTACTAAACCAACAGGCAGAATGACTAAGCCAGCCTGGATAATTCTAGTTTATTAAAGCACAAGGTAGCTGGAGATGCTCAGGTTGCATATAAACCAGAATAAGAGGATATGTCATGTTATGTGACCTGTTAAATAATGTCAGGCTAATAAAAAGCAGCTTCATCCAGCGCGGCTCTCAGCTATGGAGAACTGCAATTGTACAGGCAATATACACAGATGGATGTGGGAGGGGGCCTGCAATGTCTCCTGTAGAGGTCACCCTGACACCTAAATGTCATAAGCATTCACATTAGTGCTCAATGGGATCGGATTTATGGCGAGCCTGATCTCAGGTTTAATGTCTCTCATATTGGGAAGTCCCTCAGACTCACATCTGTATGTGCTAATCTTTCATAGGTCAGCTACAGTATTACATCACGGAAATGCTATGTATATATATATATATATATATATATATATATATATATATATATACACACACACACTGCATCCAGTCCTGGGAAACTGGGAGTAGTTTTCCAGCACAGGATACAGGTTTCCCACTTGGAGTGGAGAACACCAACTTTTTATATATGTAATCAGTGTCGGATTGGGGCACCTTAGGGTCCTATTCCACGGGCCGAGGAGGGCCTGATCAATGATGTAAACGAGCGGCGATCTGCTAGATCGCCGCTCGTTTACTGGGCCTATTCCACGGCCCGATGATCGTTGAGAGAGGGCTGCAGGGACATCGTTACCGATGTCCTTGCAGCCCTTGCAGCATACATTCTGTCAGGTCTTCTGCTCCGCTCCATCCTCCTCCCCGGGTGCGGCGCGCTCTATCTTCACAATGGTCTGTCAGCTGACAGGCCACTCAGCCAATCACAGGCCGCGGGGGTCCCGGCCTGTGATTGGCTGAGCGCTCCGTCAGCTGACAGGCCATTCTGAAGATAGAGCGCGCCGGACCTGGGGAGGAGGATGGAGCGGAGCAGAAGACCTGACAGGTAATGTATGCTGCTGCTTCTCAAATCGTCGGTCGCCCGCCGCGCACCGCTATTCAACCGTAGCGATGCGCGGTGGGGGTTCGATGATTTTAGGTCTGGCCCTAAATGAACGATCAGCCGATGACACGATCATCGGCTGATCGTTCTCTCTATTTCACAGAGCGATAATCGGCCGAATCGGGCCGAATGGGGCCGATTCGGCTGATTATCGTTACAGTGGAATAGGGCCCTTAGACCCACCAGGGAATTTGATTCTAGGGGCCCACCCTACATATACCAGATATAACCGGTGTTAGAACTTTCACATTACTATAGCGACTTTGCACAGACTTGTGTATGGGACCAGCAATGCTAGCTCCCTGCTAGTAACTTTTCAGTCACTTTGCAAACAGCATAGTGCATCACTTATGTTTCTTGCATGTGTGTGTCATGTGTAGAAGTGTCATGAAACCAATAAATCTAAGGTAGACAGGGGAAGGGGGGGGGGGGGGAACATAATAAAGAAAGTATACTTACCTGTCCCCGTGCCCTCATAGCGCTTCCTTAATGATTTCCAACAAACGCCGGCCTCCTGGAGCTCCTCAAGCTGCAACATCACATACTCGACCGATGGATCACCCACTCAGCCAATCAGTGACTGGGATGGGACACCACTGTAGTCACTGACTAGCTGAGCAGGCAATCCATCATCTTCTCTGTGACATTGCAGCTGGAGGAGGGAGCCAGGGCTGAGACATACACCGAACCAAAGTGAAAATGACTTCTGGCAGCTGTGAGAGAGACCCGAGAGCCAGGGGCGTAACTAGAAATGGCTGGGCCCCATAGCAAACTTTTGATTGGGCCCCCCCCCCCGCCCCACCCCCTCTCGATCGACCACTATGCCATCAACACACTCAGCTCTACACAGGTTCTGTACACCATATAAATTACAGTACAGTTACATCAGGTGACTTACAGGAGACGTCTTCTCTGATCGGAGTTCTTCCCTTTTCATTTTCTTTTCCATTTGCCCTGGGCCGTTATGAGAACTTCTCTGGGCCACGAATCCACAGAATCTGCCAGACAGACATATTAGGCTCCACACTCTGTCACCATCCTCATCTCTACCAACTGCACATCTGTATTGGCCCCTTTACACCCACATTTAGTGGGTAGGCTGACTCTATGTGATCCCATTTTAGTATATGGCCCTCCTCTCTGTCACCCCTCCTTATAGATAGCTTCCTTATGTTGCCCCCCCCCCCCGCTGTCCCCCTTATAGATGCCCCCCCATGTTGTCCCCTTATAGATGGTCCCCTATGTTGCCCCCCCTATAGATGGCCCCCTCTTCCCTTATATTGTCCCCTTATAGATGGCCCCCTTTCCCCCAATGTTGTACGTTTATATCCCCCTCTCCCCCTATGTTCTCCCCTTATAGATGGCCTGCTCTCCCCCTATGGTGTCCCCCCTTATAGATGGCCCTCTCTCCCCCCCCTTATAGATGCCCCCCCTTCCTTATAGATGGTCCCTCTCTCCCCCCTCCCTTATAGATGCCCCCCCTCTCCCCCCCTTCCTTATAGATGTCCCCCTCCCTTATAGATGCCCCCTTCTCTTCTCCCCCCATTCCTTATAGATGCCCCCTTCTCTTCTCCCCCCCTTCCTTATAGATGCCCCCTTCTCCCCCCCTTCCTTATAGATGCCCCCTTCTCTTCCCCCCCTTCCTTATAGATGCCCCCTTCTCTCCCCCCCCTTCCTTATAGATGCCCCCCTCTCTTCCCCCCCTTCCTTATAGATGCCCCCTTCTCTTCTCCCCCCCTTCCTTATAGATGCCCCCTTCTCTTCTCCCCCCCTTCCTTATAGATGCCCCCTTCTCCCCCCCTTCCTTATAGATGCCCCCTTCTCTTCCCCCCTTCCTTATAGATGCCCCCTTCTCTTCCCCCCCTTTCCTTATAGATGCCCCCTTCTCCCCCCCCTTCCTTATAGATGCCCCCTTCTCTCCCCCCCTTCCTTATAGATGCCCCCTTCTCTTCCCCCCCTTCCTTATAGATGCCCCCTTCTCTTCTCCCCCCCTTCCTTATAGATGCCCCCTTCTCTTCTCCCCCCCCTTCCTTATAGATGCCCCCTTCTCTTCTCCCCCCCTTCCTTATAGATGCCCCCTTCTCCCCCCCCTTCCTTATAGATGCCCCCTTCTCTTCTCCCCCCCTTCCTTATAGATGCCCCCTTCTCCCCCCCCCTTCCTTATAGATGCCCCCTTCTCCCCCCCCCTTCCTTATAGATGCCCCCCTATAGATGCCCCCTTCTCCCCCCCTATAGATGCCCCCTTCTCCCCCCTATAGATGCCCCCTTCTCCCCCCCCTTCCTTATAGATGCCCCCCTATAGATGCCCCCTTCTCCCCCCCCTTCCTTATAGATGCCCCCCTATAGATGCCCCCTTCTCCCCCCCCCCCCACCGAGGAAAGCAAGTTTAAAAAAAAAGAAAGAAAACTTACCTAACAACACGCTCCCCCGTCGAGCCTTTTTCCTGTCACCCCGTCTGATGCGCGGCTGCCGTCTGATGCCGCGTCCTAGCCCCGGCAGCGCGTATCATAGAGTTCTGTGTGGGCCTGTGGCCGCGACTTCCGGCACACGTCTCTGTGCCGGAAGTCGCGGCCGCAGCACAAGCCCACACAGAACTCTATGATACGCGCGCTGCCGGGGCTAGGACGCGGCATCAGACGGCAGCCGCGCATCAGACAGGGGGTGACAGGAGCGCTGTGGACCGGTCCCGGGCTCCTCCGGGCCCAGTGACTCCTTTTCCCGGGGGGTGGGGAAAGGAGTCTCCGGGTCGGGAGGAGCACGGGACCGGCCCCCGGCTACAGCACCCGGGAGGCATGCTCAGCCGCCGGGTGCTGCAGGATATGTCAGCTCCAGGGGCCCGCGTCACGGGCCCCCTGATGCGGCGGGGCCCCGTGCGGCGGGGCCCCGTAGCAGCCGCTACGGCTGCTACGGCGGTAGTTCCGCCAGTGCCGAGAGCAGTGCTACAGGGCACAGGGACTGGTAAGTATACTTTTTTTTATTATCTTCTCGCACCTTCCCACACCTTGTCTTCCTGTCATTTGTTAGTTTCACAATACTTCTCCTTTAGAGAATCTGTCAGCTGTAATTCATGTTTTAAACTGCTGACATTGTTAGATGCTGTTAGGTGAAGAAGACACATGATACCTTAGATATATTTGTCTGTGCTTCCATAGCATAAAAAATGCTTTTATTCTCTCATCCAAAAAGTCAAAGAGGCTTCTCCCTGCTTAATTGACACTTGGGGGCTGAGTCCCCAGCAGGTTTAGGTATGGGATGGGGAGTTACAAATTAGTGAACATAATGTGTACATACATATTACATACAAATATGCACATTATATACACACATCATCCACAGATATAAAGAAATTCACATTACCTATATGCATACATAGTACACACACATCCACAATACGTACATACGCACATCATATACAGATATAAACAAATGCACATTACATATACACTACCGTTCAAAAGTTTGGGGTCACATTGAAATGTCCTTATTTTTGAAGGAAAAGCACTGTACTTTTCAATGAAGATAACTTTAAACTAGTCCCAACTTTAAACAAATACACTCTATACATTGCTAATGTGGTAAATGACTATTCTAGCTGCAAATGTCTGGTTTTTGGTGCAATATCTACATAGGTGTATAGAGGCCCATTTCCAGCAACTATCACTCCAGTGTTCTAATGGTACAATGTGTTTGCTCATTGGCTCAGAAGGCTAATGGATGATTAGAAAACACTTGTGCAATCATGTTCACACATCTGAAAACAGTGTAGCTCGTTACAGAAGCTACAAAACTGACCTTCCTTTAAGCAGATTGTGTTTCTGGAGTATCACATTTGTGGGGTCAATTAAACGCTCAAAATGGCCAGAAAAAGAGAACTTTCATCTGAAACTCGACAGTCTATTCTTGTTCTTAGAAATGAAGGCTATTCCATGCAAGAAATTGCTAAGAAATTGAAGATTTCCTACAACGGTGTGTACTACTCCCTTCAGAGGACAGCACAAACAGGCTCTAACCAGAGTAGAAAAAGAAGTGGGAGGCCGCGTTGCACAACTAAGCAAGAAGATAAGCACATTAGAGTCTCTAGTTTGAGAAACAGACGCCTCACAGATCCCCAACTGGCATCTTCATTAAATAGTACCCGCAAAACACCAGAGTCAACATCTACAGTGAAGAGGCGGCTGCGGGATTTTGGCCTTCAGGGCAGAGTGGCAAAGAAAAAGCCATATCTGAGACTGGCCAATAAAAGAAAAAGATTAAGATGGGCAAAAGAACACAGACATTGGACAGAGGAAGACTGGAAAAAAGTGTTGTGGACGGATGAATCCAAGTTTGAGGTGTTTGGATAACAAAGAAGAAGGTTTGTGAGACGCAGAACAAATGAAAAGATGCTGGAAGAATGCCTGACGCCATCTGATAAGCATGGTGGAGGTAATGTGATGGTCTGGGGTTGCTTTGGTGCTGGTAAGGTGGGAGATTTGTACAGGGTAAAAGGGATTCTGAATAAGGAAGGCTATCACTCTGCAACGCCATGCCATACCCAGTGGACAGCGCTTGATTGGAGCCAATTTCATCCTACAACAGGACAATGACCCTAAACACACCTCCAAATTGTGCAAGAACTATTTACAGCAGAAGCAGGCAGCTGGTATTCTATCATAGGTAATGGAGTGGCCAGCGCAGTCACCAGATCTGAACCCCATTGAGCTGTTGTGGGAGCAGCTTGACCGTATGGTACGCCAGAAGTGCCCATCCAACCAATACAACTTGTGGGAGCTGCTTCTAGAAGCGTGGGGTGCAATTTCTCCAGCTTACATCAACAGATTAATAGCTAGAATGCCAAAGGTGTGCAATGCTGTAATTGCTGCAAAAGGAGGATTCTTTGACGAAAGAAAAGTTTGATGAAAAACGATGTTATTTCAAAAACAAATCATTATTTCTAACCTTGTCAATGTCTTTTCTATTCATTTCACAACGTATGGTGGTGAATAAGGGTGACTTTTTATGGAAAACACTAAATTTTTTGGGTGACCCCAAACTTTTGAACGGTAGTGTATAATACACACATGCACTATACACACAGGCTCACATACATACTTCATGTTCACAGATTTACCTCTTGTACAGGAAATCACCAGGTACAACTCACATCCTGTCAGATCTTCTGCTCAAAGGCCACACTGTGCAGGCTGCAGCCCCTCTTTCTCCTCTCCTCCTGTGTCCTGACTGCCAGCAGCAGCACATACAGCAGATCGAGGCAGCCTGAAACGAGAACTTAATATGGCGCATTTTAAGTTTCCACTGTCAAGCTAATTCCTCATTGACTTTTTTTGTTTAATTTAAAGAGGTACTCTGGCAAAACATGTTTTTTTCTTCTCAAATCAACCGGTGTTCGAAAGTTATATATATTTGTAAATTACTTCTATTTAGAAGTTTTCCAGTACTTAGCTGCTGTATATCCTGCAGGAAATGGTGTGATCTTTCCAGTCTGACACAGTGCTCGCTGCTGCCATCTCTGTCCATGTCAAGAACTGTCCAGAGCAGTAGAAAATCCCCATAGAAAACTTCTCCTGCTCTGGACAGTTACTGACATGGACAGAGATGGTAGCAGAGAGCACTGTGTCAGACTGGAAAGAATTCACCACTTCCTGCAGGACATACAGCAGCTGATAAGTACAAGAAGGCTTGAGATTTTTACACAGAAGTGAAATATAAATTTTTATAACTTTCTCACACTTCCTACTTTTTGGTGCTTTTTGGCACTTTTTCCGCCACTTTCTTTGATTTTGATTTTATCGCCTGAGTTTTTTTTCCGGTACAAGTCATGTGATTCTTTAACAAATGATTTCTGGTTGAAGAAACGCTAATTTCCATATAGACATTACAATATTTCCTTCTATAGAAGTCTGTGGCAAAACACCAAACACATAGCCTGCTACGATTTCACAAAAAAAAAAAGAAACAAAAAAATAACCCCCACCATAACAGAAAAATGTCGTATGAGTATTGCGTTTCCCTTTTCCCCATTGACTATCAGCTAACATATGGTTGCAGTGTTTTGGACCCCCAAAAATGCCATAAGCCATATTTCTGAAAACCACCTAGACCAGCCATATACATGAGAAAATACCCCTCTCCCAAAGTTATCCCCAGGATAAGGGATAACAAGACTTATAGAGAATTAATGGAGCACCGTCCCCACTGTTTGAGGGGGGCGTTCCCCACATTCTTGTGACCACTGGGACCCCTATCAATCAGCTTGATATCCCCTATCCTGTGGATTTGGGGAGGGGGGCAGCTACCTATGCCACACCTTGATGCTGCCCCCCCACACACAAGAGCCACTTGGTTGAGTATATGTTGCAGGGAAATGGGGAGCAGGAGGGGCATATCTGCATTGAACCAGACACCAGGCTTGAGGCTTGTTGATTTGATCATTTCACTGAAATGGTTTGATCAAATCCCTGAATTTCTTTAGAGAAATGATCCAACGGAGTGGTCATTTTATCATTTCTTAGGATTTGTTCATATCCCTTAGGGATTTGATTAAATACCTGTTTTCATCATTTCCCTGCAACATATATATATGATGTATATTTATGGTGGTGTCCATGTTGCTGTGATCCTGATCCTGGTGTGACCCTGTTACTTGAAAAAACCTTTTGACAAACCTTGCAGATGTAGGTACAAACCTTGCGATGTTTTTTCTTCAAGATTTGAGTGCCCCTTTAATCCAGGGACATGCACATACATGCAGGAGTTCTATTAGCCGCTACTACATCCTACTTGTGCTCATTGTGCAGGCGATGGATCTGTGTAGCAGGCAGATGTCCAGCTTTATGACTCTGCAATATGTAATGGTCCCCCAACTCCCAAGCATAATAAGTTAAACCAAAGAAAAAAGGAAAAAATTGGTCAGCACTCCTAGAACACTGTTCACACTAGGCAGGAGCACGTTGCCATGGCTGAAATTGCAAACACACAAAAACACAGAAAAATGCAACAGCTCACCGCAACAGCAAGATACAGACCCACCATAGACATGAAAATAATTAAAAGCAGCCCCCCCAACTGCCCAAAAAATTCCCACAAAATAATGAGTCTCTTGGTTACTATTTGCAAACAGCGTAAACTGCCTCACCACGATAAGGTGGACTCATATCGAGGCAGACCCTACACTGTATGTACACTATGGCCTCTCCATGGCGTATAATACGCCTATGCTCTGGGCATGCAAGATCCGTCTAATACCTGCAAAAAATAATTGCATCACCTGGGTGAGACAGGTGGAGGCAGCCACTCCCCCAACTGGAAAACAGAAAAAAGGAAAAAATTGGTCAGCACTCCTAGAACACTGTTCACACTAGGCAGGAGCAAGTTGCCATGGCTGAAATTGCAAACACACAAAAACACAGAAAAATGCAACAGCTCACCGCAACAGCAAGATACAGACCCACCATAGACATGAAAATAATTAAAATAATTAAATTAATTATTTTTGCAGGTATTAGACGGATCTTGCATGCCCAGAGCATAGGCGTATTATACGCCATGGAGAGGCCATAGTGTACATACAGTGTAGGGTCTGCCTCGATATGAGTACACCTTATCGTGGTGAGGCAGTTTACGCTGTTTGCAAATAGTAACCAAGAGACTCATTATTTTGTGGGAATTTTTTGGGCAGTTGGGGAAGTTAAACCAAAGAACGCAAAATAAAGACACAACACATTGTAATCAGGTGTCACAAGGTGCCAATTTTATTTAAAATTACATGACACTGAAAATGGCAGACCCCCGACTCACAAAGAGTCACCCTCCAGCACTCAGGCGAGGAAAAAACCCCTGTGGGGGAAACCTCGAGGGAGCCATGGCTGGAGAGTTGCCCCTCCCCTGGGCTTAGAGGGTAATACCATACTATAAATATAATAATCTGGATCTGGAGATCTGGCTGCAATATTTGTCACCTTATTGATGCCTAGGCGGATGTATGTCTTCTCCATCACAGATCCAGGTCCACTTCTCAAGAAGGTGGAGACTTGATGAAGGGGTAGTCTAAAGCAGACCACTCCTTCTCCCCTGCTAGAACCTCCAAATTACATCAAGGGTGGGGGGCAGTACAGTATACAAGCTCAAGGTCCTCTGGCGCATCCAAGATGGCACTGATCAGGCCGCGGTGCATTGCATTATGGAACCTTCTTTATGACATCACAATCGCTTGTCATCACAGTGCACGGTTGCCATGGCTACTCCAGGTAAACACATCTGAAGTATTAACCCATTAATGACTGGTGATGCACTTTACTGCAGAGGTCACTAAACACACTTGCGTCCAAGCAAACAGCTTATGGTTAGGCCGCACTAAGAACACTAAATAATATGGTTTGATGTGGCCCATAGCAACCAATTATAGAGCAGCTTTTATTTCTCAAATTACTCTGGTAAAAGCTGACCTTTGATTGGTTGCCATGCATAACTTACACAGTCTAACCTGCCCATGGCAACCAATCAAAGCTCAGCTTTAATTTTACAAGAGCTTGTTAAGATATGAAAGGTGAGCTGTGATTGGTTGCTATAGGCGAATCAGACTGTGTTTTGTCTCTGGCAGGTTGATAAAGCTGCTACATTGCTGTAAAACTGCTGCTGCTGCTGATGATGATGATGATGAGGATGATGACTGAAAACACAAGACATCAAGCTTTCCCATAATGCTTTGCAGTCAGCCCTTTCTCCATATCTCCCAACTTTTTGGAGGGACGCTTGTGGTTCACAGACATTTCTATACACTACAATTCCCAGTATACGGTTATATACAGCAGATTTGGTAACATGTAGGAGACTGCTGACAATCTGATGTAATTGTATGTGGAAAGGGCGGCCAAAGAGTATTATACATAAAGCTCTTGAGATGAATAAAGAAGGAGGGGATCCCTACCTGGAAATCCCCAGAGTATAGACAAGCAGTATGGGTGGCATGTAACACTACATTTCCCAGGCTTTCATAGGAAATCGGTGATCAGCAGATTAGTTGATCACTGGAGAAACTCCACTGACTGTACAAAAGGGGTTGTCTAGTTGTTTAAAAGTAAAATAGCCAACAGGATTAAAGGGGTACTCCAAAAGAAAACTAAATCACAGAGGCGTATCACACTTCTAAAACTTCACATTTATTTATTCGGCTAAAATGCTAAAAACGCCACATAAACCACATTTACTTCCAAATTGCACCTAAATCGGTGACTACTAAATAACAGTCGCCTGGATCATCCGATCCACATATTTCAGGCGACAACCACCAACAAAATAGTTATTATTCACAAACTGATGTAATAAAAGTAACAGTCATATACTAACTGATACTAAATTACCAATTTCAATATCATTACACACAAAAAGTATAATACCCGACGCGTTTCCCCGTGGTGTGTATCCACGGATCATCAGGGGTTAAAGTGCACTGATCCTAAAACCCACGGTCACATATCATAAACAGAGAAAGCATAAGTATATAAATATATAAATACAATTCTCACTGAAAGCTGTGACGTAGGTGCACTAAATGCTCTGTTTTACCCTATCAGCAAACAGAGACTGGACTAAATCCCACGGTCATGTACCATAAACAAGAAATGCAACGATAAATACCCTTCTTATTAGAAATTATGACGTCGGTGCACTAAATACTCTATTTTGCCCAATCAGCAAACAGATAATAGCCATTCATGGTTGTAAACTAAGGAGAAGAATGTGATAATACAAAAGATGGCTCAGCCGAGCCTCTTACTCCTTCCCCTTAGGACTGGTGTCCGGCCTCCATTGGGGCTGCAGTGGTATACCGCGGGGTGTTGAAGATACCTGTGTGCCGCCTGGACAGTGCTCCTTAAATGCCTCTCCCTCATCATCAGTTGCCGGCTGGTGCCTTGATTGTGCTTCCGGTTCCAGCCACATGACTCGTCACATGATCGCATGCGTCATTACGTACGTGGAGCGCCGATGCATTCCACCGTGCGCTCCACCCATTTGGATCCTGCGCTCACATGACCAGTCACATGATCGCACTCATCATTACATCCGTGGAGCGCCGATGCGTTCCACCGTGCGTTCCACCCATTACAATCATGCGCTGCATTCCAGCGCTACGTTCCTTCATATTGAGATGGTTACACTTGTCTCCATCTCACTAGTATCAACTCACATGAGCTCCATTACAATGCATAAATGCTAGAAGTATTATTTTAACTACCCTACTAGTCAAACTGAAGAATACAAGGTAGTATATTGATACATGCCCCAATATTTCATTAATAGTGGTTTCAAAATGACATCTATTATCATAATAGGGGATTGGAGGGGGGAGAGAGAGAGGTGGTCCCTGTCCCTTGTATTAAACCCTCCCTACTAACCCCTATTACCTCCTACCTATCTACAAGCGGAGCTACCGCCCTAGAAAGGGCGACCCCGCGCTGGAACCTATCCCTCTTATGCCCTGCTATACATTGATTTTCTAAAGGGACCAATCTAAGACATCGAGGGAGGGAAAGGTAGGGTACATGATCTAGATACAGCAAGGGAAAGGGAGAGAGGCATCGCAGGCACACCCGTCCAGGACGACAGCACATGAACCCATATATTAGGCCCCCAGGCCGTCTAATTGATGATGACAAATGTCAACATCATACTCCTCCTGAGTCTATCATCCCCCCATCCACCATCACATTATCATACTTATTCAGTTATTGCATGCTGTGGGGGGGGGGGGGAGGATGATGGTATTATTGTTAAAAAAAAAAAGGGAAAGATGGCATGAGCATTCCTGCTCCATTGCCAATACTGACTGGTTAGCCTTAATTGACATTCCATGTGACACTATTATATTCAAAAACTAACGAAATAAAGAAGGAAGGTAAGCTTAGAGGAAACAAGTATAGTTTTGCATTTCATTCAAGCCACCTGGGGCCTGCGATTTAAATCTATATATCCAGGCTGCTTCCTTACACAAGATCCTCTTGTTCCAGTCACCCTGTCTAGGGGAAGGTCTGACCCTTTCGATTGCCATGAAGGAGAGGCATCTGGGATCACCCTTATGGGTCTCCCAGACGTGACGTGCAATTGGGGTATCTCTTCTGTGTTCCACGTCCTTCACATGTTCACACATGCGTCTTCTGAATTCCCTAAATGTTTTGCCCACATAGTCCTTAGGGCAGTCACATTTACAGATATATACTACTCCGTCTGATCTACAGTTAAGGAAATCCCTAATTTCAAAGGTCTCTCCTGTCACCGCACTTTCCACTTGTTTTGTGGTCCTCACGAAATTACATGCTTTGCACCTCCCACATTTGAACATCCCAGTGGACTTGACATTTAGCCACATAGGATTTGCACTCGGGCGTGTGTAGTGGCTATGTACCAGTCTGTCTCTCAGATTACGTCCCTTACGGAACGTTATACTGGGTGTCCGGGGAAGGATGTCAGTGAGGTCATCGTCCACTGTCAATATTGGCCAGTATGTCTGTAGGATTTTTCAAATTTCAGGTGCCCTATCATCAAATGTACCTACAATACGAGCGACCTTCTCCTCAGTCTGCCGTGGTCTCGTGGATGACACAAGATAGCGTCGATCCTGACCCTGGGCATACTGATATGCCTCACATAAAGGTTCCTCAGGACCCTGAGTGCAAATCGCCCGAGTGCAAATCCTATGTGGCTAAATGTCAAGTCCACTGGGATGTTCAAATGTGGGAGGTGCAAAGCATGTAATTTCGTGAGGACCACAAAACAAGTGGAAAGTGCGGTGACAGGAGAGACCTTTGAAATTAGGGATTTCCTTAACTGTAGATCAGACGGAGTAGTATATATCTGTAAATGTGACTGCCCTAAGGACTATGTGGGCAAAACATTTAGGGAATTCAGAAGACGCATGTGTGAACATGTGAAGGACGTGGAACACAGAAGAGATACCCCAATTGCACGTCACGTTTGGGAGACCCATAAGGGTGATCCCAGATGCCTCTCCTTCATGGCAATCGAAAGGGTCAGACCTTGTTTCCTCTAAGCTTACCTTCCTTCTTTATTTCGTTAGTTTTTGAATATAATAGTGTCACATGGAATGTCAATTAAGGCTAACCAGTCAGTATTGGCAATGGAGCAGGAATGCTCATGCCATCTTTCCCTTTTTTTTTTTTAACATTAATACCATCATCCCCCCCCCCCCCCCCACAGCATGCAATAACTGAATAAGTATGATAATGTGATGGTGGATGGGGGGATGATAGACTCAGGAGGAGTATGATGTTGACATTTGTCATCATCAATTAGACGGCCTGGGGGCCTAATATATGGGTTCCTGTGCTGTCGTCCTGGACGGGTGTGCCTGCGATGCCTCTCCCCCTTTCCCTTGCTGTATCTAGATCATGTACCCTACCTTTCCCTCCCTCGATGTCTTAGATTGGTCCCTTTAGAAAATCAATGTATAGCAGGGCGTAAGAGGGATAGGTTCCAGCGCGGGGTCGCCCTTTCTAGGGCGGTAGCTCCGCTTGTAGATAGGTAGGAGGTAATAGGGGTTAGTAGGGAGGGTTTAATACAAGGGACAGGGACCACCTCTCTCTCTCCCCCCTCCAATCCCCTATTATGATAATAGATGTCATTTTGAAACCACTATTAATGAAATATTGGGGCATGTATCAATATACTACCTTGTATTCTTCAGTTTGACTAGTAAGGTAGTTAAAATAATACTTCTAGCATTTATGCATTGTAATGGAGCTCATGTGAGTTGATACTAGTGAGATGGAGACAAGTGTAACCATCTCAATATGAAGGAACGTAGCGCTGGAATGCAGCGCATGATTGTAATGGGTGGAACGCACGGTGGAACGCATCAGCGCTCCACGGATGTAATGATGAGTGCGATCATGTGACTGGTCATGTGAGCGCAGGATCCAAATGGGTGGAGCGCACGGTGGAATACATCGGCGCTCCACGTACGTAATGACGCATGCGATCATGTGACGAGTCATGTGGCTGGAACCGGAAGCACAATCAAGGCACCAGCCGGCAACTGATGATGAGGGAGAGGCATTTAAGGAGCACTGTCCAGGCGGCACACAGGTATCTTCAACACCCCGCGGTATACCACTGCAGCCCCAATGGAGGCCGGACACCAGTCCTAAGGGGAAGGAGTAAGAGGCTCGGCTGAGCCATCTTTTGTATTATCACATTCTTCTCCTTAGTTTACAACCATGAATGGCTATTATCTGTTTGCTGATTGGGCAAAATAGAGTATTTAGTGCACCGACGTCATAATTTCTAATAAGAAGGGTATTTATCGTTGCATTTCTTGTTTATGGTACATGACCGTGGGATTTAGTCCAGTCTCTGTTTGCTGATAGGGTAAAACAGAGCATTTAGTGCACCTACGTCACAGCTTACAGTGAGAATTGTATTTATATATTTATATACTTATGCTTTCTCTGTTTATGATATGTGACCGTGGGTTTTAGGATCAGTGCACTTTAACCCCTGATGATCCGTGGATACACACCACGGGGAAACGCGTCGGGTATTATACTTTTTGTGTGTAATGATATTGAAATTGGTAATTTAGGAGGGGGCGTGTCTAGCCGGGATGCAGGCAGGACGTGCTGAGTAGGAGCTCCGCTGGTGGCCCTGCATGTAAGGGAGAAATCACTAATATAGGATGAGAACCAAGCGCCCCAATAACAAGAAGAAGCCAGAGACTACCACCAGGAGTGCCCAGGTCCCGATATCCAACTTTTTCGCCCCTTTGGCTGACCTCCCGCCTGAGTTGGAAGCTGCGGTGCAGGGACAGGCGCCATCTTGCCTCACCAGGTCCAGGGCTGCTGCGTTCTCCCAGGCTGCCACGTGTCATCCGGCTGCTGTGTGTCCCCGGCTGAGCGGCTCAGTTAACGCCGGCTCGGCGCATCCGCCCCGGACACCGAGGGAAGTGGGACCCTCCTCCTCCTTACCTCCGCCGCTGGTTCCCTCTGCCGCCACCGATCAGGTACGGGCGCCATCTTGCCCCGACGGAGCACACGTGACCACGGACCCTCAGACGTGCGGCTCCACTCTGCTTCCAGCGCCGCTGCTGTCCGAAGCACCGCCGGCACAGAGGGGGATCCCTCCATCACAGCCTCAGACTCCGGCAAGTACAGCAGCTGCACCACTGCGCCCCATAAGTCCCTGTGAGACCCGGTCTCCCTCCCTGCACAGACTTTCCTCCGTGTGGGCTGAGACTGCCATTGCTGCAGCCCCCTCTCAGCAATCAGCTGCCTCCCCCCTCCTGTGGCCTTCCACCATGCCATCTGAGGCACAAGATCCTGTGGGATCACCCATACTGACCCCTAATGTCTCTCTCCCCCTGGACAGAGCCTCTTCACCCCCCCAAGCCCCTGCTGGACTGAGGGGTCTGGGCATGACTCCCCTGGACCAGAGTCTCTCCTTGGCCCAACACTATGTGCCAGACCCATCCCAAACTGGGCCTCATGATGGCTCCCAGCGTGCACCCCTGCTGCCCCATACCCAAGGGGCTGCCACCCTCTCCCCTCTCTGGAACAGCCCGGGCTATTTGAGACCTAACTCCTCCCCTGACCCAGTGTGCAGTGAAGGGACTGTGAATGTTCCCCACACTTCGACTTCTGCCCCTGCTGTTGACCCGCTCATACCCCGAGCAGCGGCAGCAACCATACTACAAAGTCACCCAGAACTCCAGGCCTTACTGGCCTTTCTACCTTCCAAAAGTGACCTAGAGCTCCTCGCCTCTGATTTGAAATCTGCATGGAGAAGCGACCTGAGAGTGGTGAAGTCTGATATCTCCTCTCTGCAGACTCGGGTGGCAGCCTTAGAGGACTCACATTCCTCTACTCAACGAACCATCGCTGCTCTACAAGATAAAATTTCTACGCAAGAATACTGTTCCCGCGCCCTAGTAGGTCAAATGGACGATCTGGAAAATCGAAATCGTCGGAATAACATCCGTATACGAGGTTTGCCTGAAGCGACCCGCACTCCAGACCTGCTGCCCACTCTCTTGGGGATTTTCAACTCTCTGTTGGGGAGGCCGCCCCAGGAACATATTGAAATTGACCGGGCGCATCGGGCGCTTAGACCCCCGAGTTCTGACCCCGCACGCCCCAGAGACGTCATTTGTAGAGTTCACTACTATGCTGTCAAAGAACAAATACTGCAAAAGGCGAGGATGCAGACGGACATAGACTTTGACGGCGCTCGACTGCAACTGTTCCCGGACCTTTCCAGACGCACCCTGAGATTGCGGGCAGCTCTCAAGCCCCTACTCGCTGTGCTGCAGTCCAGACACATCCCCTACAGATGGGGATTCCCATTTGCTCTGTTCGCCAGACACAATGAGACTGCTGCCTCGCTGAGATCCCCAGAGGATATACCGGTGTTTCTTCAAGCCTTTGACCTGCCGGCCGTGGCCCTTCCGGAGTGGATTGCCCTACTGAATGGCTCGCCTGACGCCGAACCTTCTGCATCAAGAGCTGACCCCCCTTCTTCCTCTGCAAGGTTCTTTGCCCCAAGGCCCCAAAGAAACAGACGACGACGACATAGTGCTTCGCGCTCCGATGCGGAGCTCTGAAACGGGACGCTATCCTGTCGACCTCGCTTTCTCCTGTGCTGAGGACCGCGGTCATGCCTACTGTAGTAGTGTATCTTTTTTGTCGGTATATTTTTATTTAATTGCATTCTCATCTCTCATCCTCCTTTTGTTCTCATATTGCTATGTTCTCCCTTACCACATAAGTTGTAGTTGGGGAAAGCTTCCCCCCTCCTCACCAGCTTGCCTAGGGCCCACGATAGCCCTACCTCTATGTATGGTTTACTGCACCGTTATGTTTGTTGTTTTCCTACACCCCCCCGTAGGTGCATGGGCGGATTACTGCCGCCCGTTTAGAGCAGATTGGTTGCTGCTTTCTTTAGATGTTTTGCTGCTTCTCTATCTTGGCAGCTTTTTGAGTTGTTCCTTTTTTCCTGTTTTTTTTTCTTTCTACCCCCTCTCCACCAGCGTGGTCCTTTCCTTCCCTCCCACTGCCCTTGCTTTTTGCATTGAACATCATCTCTCCAATTTCCAATGGCTACTCTCCGCATTACCTCCCTGAATGTACAGGGGTTTAATGTCCCGGAGAAGAGGTCTAAAATCCTGTATTCAATGCACAAACTGAGGACGCACATTCTATGCTTGCAGGAGACGAGATTCCATGCAGACAATGTCCCCTCTTTGAAAAACAGATACTTCCCGACTAGCTTCCATAGTAGCAACCCTCAAGCTAAAACCAAAGGGGTCGCCATTTTCCTGCACAAATCCCTCCAATTCCGTCTAGTGGACTCCAAGGTGGACCCTGAGGGCCGTTACTTATTTCTGATATTGTCCCTCGCAGGCCAAACATACACGGTGGCCACTGCATATGCCCCCAACCAAGGTCAGCCGGACTTTCTCTCCCGTACCTTAGATCTTTTGCTTCCTTTTATGCAGGGCCATTTGATCCTCACGGGTGATTTTAATGTCGCCCTATTCCCTGACGTGGACACTTCCGCTGGCTCCTCTGCGCTCTCCTATTCCAAACTTAATCTAATCCGTAAAAGCCTCCACCGTATGCAGCTCTGTGACACCTGGAGAATTCTTCATCCCGACTCCCGGGACTATACCTTTTATTCCACTCCCCATAACTCCTACAGCAGGATCGATTATATATTTACCCATCACTTTCTCCTTCCCAGGGTGGTCTCCTCCTCTATAGGCAATATCCTGTATTCTGATCATGCTCCCGTGCACTGTGAGCTCACCCTCCCAAATTCTCTTAGACCCTCCTTTACTTGGAGGTTAAATGAGTCATTGCTGAAGGACCCTTTGTGTTTGTCGGAGCTGAAATCAGCGGCCCAGGCGTTTGTCGCTGACCATGCCACCGACTCCACATCCCCACAGACTCGCTGGGAGGCATTGAAATGTGTCCTACGAGGGGTGCTGATTAAACACGGATCCCGCTTGAAGAGGGAAGCGGCGGCCAAGTTGACACGCCTACTCTCCTCTTTACGGGAGCTGGAAACGAGGCATAAATTGGCTGGATCGGAGGAGACCCTCAGGGAACTGAGGAAGACGAGACAGGATATATCCCATCTTCTGAACCGTAAATACGCCCGCTATAGACAACTCTGCTCTAGCACTATGTATGAATGGGGTAATAAGGCAGGCCGGTTGCTAGCCCGTGCCCTGCGAGACAAGCGTGCTTCTTTGTTTGTTCCCTCCCTTAAACTACAGTCGGGTCGCTTGTCCTACCTCACTAATGATATTTTGACATCTTTTCGTTCCTATTACGTAGACTTGTATAACCTTCCCAAATCCTCGTGTGGCCCCACCCCTTCCCTCAGGGAATTCCTCGGGTCCACCGCACTTCCGAGATTACCCGTCCCACTCTTAGAGAAGCTGGAGGACCCCTTTACCCCGGAGGAGCTGGCCCAGGCTGTGGGCTCACTGCCGTCTGGGAAGAGTCCTGGCCCGGATGGCTACACTGCCACTTTCTATAAATCGCTCCAGTCCGAGCTGTCCCCTTCTCTTCTTTCTTCTTTTAACTCAATCTCCGCCTCCTCTCACTTTCCCCCAGCGTTTCTCCAAGCCCACATCACAGTGATCCCGAAGGAGGGTAAGGACCCTAATCATTGCGCTAGCTACAGGCCCATCTCCCTCATTAATGTGGACGCTAAGATATATGCCAAACTTATTGCCTTGAGATTGTCCCCCCTCCTCGGAGACCTAGTCCACCCAGATCAGGTTGGTTTCATTCCCACTAGGGAAGCCCGGGATAACACGCTCAAAACCTTTGCGCTTCTACATCACGTTACAACATCCAATCTCCCGTGTATGTTCCTATCATTAGATGCCGAGAAGGCATTCGATCGGGTGGACTGGGGCTTCCTGGAGGCGGTGTTGACGTCTATGGGGATAGGTGAGATAATGCTGCACCGCATTTTGGCCCTTTACCGGGCTCCCCAAGCCCAGATCCGGGTCAACGGCTGCCTTTCCGCTCCCTTTACAATTGGCAACGGGACCAGGCAAGGCTGCCCCCTCTCCCCGCTTCTTTATGTCTTGGTCATGGAACATTTGTTGCAGGCCATTCGTAAGGATGAGAATATTCACGGAGTGCGGGTTGGTGACATGCAGTTCAAGTGCTCGGCTTTCGCGGATGACTTGCTGCTGTATGTCACCCGCCCGCGGCGCTCTCTTCCCTCACTGCTACGGGTATTGGGCGAATTTAGTGCTCTCAGCAACTATAAAATCAATTACACCAAGAGTGTGGCCCTTAATGTCACCCTCCCCCCTGACCTAGTCACTGACTTAAAAACCCAATTCCCCTTCACCTGGACCTCCAAGTCATTTAAATATCTGGGGGTCCACATACCCGCGGACGTCTCACAGACGTACGAATTAAACTTTGCCCCGCTTTTTTCCCGGATTAAAGTAGACCTGCTCAAATGGGACCGTAGGGATTTTTCCTGGCTGGGAAGGATAAACATTTTAAAAATGAATGTTCTTCCCAGGCTCCTGTATCTTTTCCAGACCATCCCTATCACCCTGCCTAGGTCCTTCTTTCACTCTCTCACCCGCCTTTTCTCTCGCTATGTATGGATGCGCTCTCACCCACGCATAGCATGGCGGACTCTGATCAGACCCAAGAGCCGAGGGGGCTTGTCGCTCCCGGATCCCTTTTACTATTTCCTCGCAGCGGTTGCTACTAGGCTCTTAGACTGGTCGCACCATGCCGACTCGAAGCTCTGGGTAGGATTGGAGTCCGCTCTCTCTATGCTACCACTCCATTCGGCCTTGTGGGTGGAGCCTGCACGACTGCCGCGCCTGGATCTAGCTATTCCCCCGCTTGTCTCGCAGATCACCTTTGCTATATGTTCTTCTAACCTGCCCAGACTCAAAATGCTAGTAAGGAACGGCCCTCTTACTCCCATACACCTGCACCCGGACTTTGCCCCGGGACATTCCTCTGAGCATTTTCTGTCTACTGTACCACATAGACCCCTTAGGTTTTATCACGTCACATCCTCTACCTCACTCCTTCCCCTTGAATCTCTACTCCCGGGCCAAGCCCACCCCCCGTCTGTGGTGCTGCAATATTTACAATTAAAACACTTTTATACCTCCCTAGCGACACGCTGTGACATTCACAGAGACCTGACTGACTTTGAACACTTATGTGTGGCTACTGAAGCACCTTGTCATACGGTTTCGCTCCTTTATAACTTACTTCTACGTATAAATGGGGAGGACCGATTGAAGTTCCAGAGGGCATGGGAACGGGATGTGGGTAGAGCCCTAACCCCGGAAGAATGGGACAAATCCTTCCACTTCTGCCACAAAGCCTCAGTTTCCTGTAAAGTCCAGGAAACTAATTACAAGATTATCTCCAGGTGGTACAGAGTGCCAGAGTTGCTGCATAGACTCTTCCCCGAGTTTCCAGATACTTGCTGGAGGTGCGGAGCTGCTGGCGGAGGCATGTTGCACGTCTGGTGGGATTGTGGACTCCTCAGAGACTTCTGGGATAAGGTAAGGGACCTCATAGGTACAATCTCGGGCTGCACTCTACCTAACGACCCAATAGTCTTTCTCCTCCTGGTCCTGCCAGGTGAAATACGCCGGCAAAAAAAGAGCATTGTCAGATTTCTAATTGTAGCGGCCCACTCAGTCATCCCCAGGAAGTGGCGGTCTGCCTCTCCCCCGACAGTTTCTGATTGGCTTCTGGAGATTAGACATATTGCTAGGATGGAGGAGCTCAGGGCGGAAACGCACTCCACTCAGGCCGCAGTTGCACGTCTGTGGTACCCTTGGGATAGTTTTGTCTCCACATCGGAACTCTGTACTGCATAGACGAACCCTGCGTCCTCTCGCACTTGATTATTCCTCTTCCCCTCTACGCTCCCACCCCTTCCCACCCCTGGACCACGCTGGCTGATCCACTCTCTTCTTCTTTCTTCCTTTTTTTTCTTTTTTCCTCTTTGTTCATTCTTATCCCCTTTTTTTTTTTTTGTTGCTTTTGGTTCTAAAGCATAGACGCACTTGTGTCAAATTATCATATCCTTTTTTTGTCAGAATTGCTACGCGTTGAAGGGAACTGTTACTGCCAGTTTATATGAAGATGTATGTGTGTCTATCCCTGGAGCTTGTGCTCTTTGCTCTCTTTATTTTATGTTCTCATCTACTGTTTTGACATCATTTGTACTTTCCACTGGATTTAATAAACAGTTTGAATATGAAATTGGTAATTTAGTATCAGTTAGTATATGACTGTTACTTTTATTACATCAGTTTGTGAATAATAACTATTTTGTTGGTGGTTGTCGCCTGAAATATGTGGATCGGATGATCCAGGCGACTGTTATTTAGTAGTCACCGATTTAGGTGCAATTTGGAAGTAAATGTGGTTTATGTGGCGTTTTTAGCATTTTAGCCGAATAAATAAATGTGAAGTTTTAGAAGTGTGATATGCCTCTGTGATTTAGTTTTTGATTTATACGTATCCAAGGCCTGTGGTTAGTGGCAATTCACTAACTTTTTCTGTGATAGGAGTACTCCAAAAGAATTCTTTCAAATCAAGTGGTAACAGAAATTTGTAATTTACTTCTATTAAAAAATCTCCAGTCTTCCAGTACTTATCAGCTGCTGTATGTCCTGCAGGAAGTGGTGTGGATGGCAGACCCATAGCATGCCTAGCTGCTAGAAGTGGCACATGTAATGATTCCTGGCACATGCCGTTCTTTCTTAGTGCTAGCCACTGACCACAGTCACACTGGATCTTCTCCCTCAGGGCAGCACATGGGAGTCTCGTGGATGTCACTCTTAAGGCAGGAGCTTCATGTTTTCTTTTTTGTTCTATTTAGGCTACAAGGGAACAGAAAACCACTGTAAGGATAGCTTAACACATAACGGATCTGCAGCGGATTTCATGCTGAGAAATCCGCTGCAGAATTATTGCAATGTATTTTCTATGAGAAGACATACTTGCACTCATCCTCCTGCCCGCACAGACCACTGAAAGTGGATCTCAGGCTGAATCAAGCTTCCCTCCAGTGTTCTCAGCGCTGTGCTGCTGCTGCCAGGCACGGCTCTCTCCTCCTAGCTAGCGGCTCTGGACCATGCACACACCGCTCCAGCTTGCTTCGGGGTTCCCGGGTTCTGCACGTCCCGCTCAGCCAATCAGTGACTGCGGGGGGGCAGCACAATGATTGTCTGAGCGGGATGTCCAGCCCGGACCCCCAAAGCAAGCTGGATCGGTGTGTGTGCATGGTCCAGAGCCGCTAGCTAGGAGGAGAGAGGCGTGCCTGGCAGCAGCAGCACAGCGCTGAGAACACTGGAGGGAAGCTTGATTCAGCTGCGAGTATGTCTTCTCATAGAAAATAAATTGCAATAGAAATCCGCTGCGGATCCATTATGTGTGAAGCTACTCCAAATTATTAATTTCTTGTTTATTCATAGTAAAATCCTGCAGGATTTACAGCAATTAACAATTTCCATTGATATATTATACAATTACCATCAGTCAATTATTGGTAACTTGATATTTGGTATGTTGAGATTTCCTATAAACCACAACATAAATGTTTCTCATTGCTCCTATAAACCCAAGAGTATTCATTCAATGTGACATGTCTGTTACAGCACATGGACACTAGATGGCAGTGTTTATCAAACGTCACCTACTGTAGGTCTGCTATGTTTATTATGTACTACAAGACCTTTGATCATCTTAGTTCTTTTTTTCATATTCAAGAATTTTTATTTAGGATTTTATATAACAGAATACAGAAACAAGAGACAAAAAATCAGAGAGAAAAAGGAAAATGTATCCGTTGATTAACAGGAAAAAGGTCTAAGACTGTGGCAAATGTGAGGAACTGAAACTATCAAAAACACTCAATATAAGGCAGGCCAGGAACAAAGGGATAAATAAACTATTCGGCTGGTTTAGGGAACTAGAGGTACTGTCGCAAGCGTCCACGGGGACAGATTGCCTGCACGGGCCCTATTGGGCGCGGCAGAGAGCTCCTCATTGTGCCATAAACTATAAACGGATGCAGGTGCCTGAAGTAGAATTATAACATAACCTAAATTGGTTGTTAGGGACCCATCTGGGAATATGGCGCACAAATAGTAGGCGTAGGGTCTCCAGTAAAATTATGAAGAATCAAAAAACGAAGAAGGGGAGGGAGGGAGGGGGGGCAGGGGGGAGAGGAAGAGGGTAGGAGAAGGAGCATAGACCCACCTTCAGATCATGAGGCGGCATGGATCCGAGTGCTCCGGACAGTCCGACCAACTGGAGGAGGGGCGGCGTTAGCCTTGGTGTGTGTGTGAGGTGCATGGGGGAGCTGTAGGGCCTAATCCCGAGGGCGGAGAAGTGACCATGCGATATCTGGGGGAGTCCAGGAATTGTGGCCAAGGGAGCCATGTTCTGGAACACTTAGTGGATGCTTGTGGCGTGGCTGCTAGCAAATCTTCCATGTGATAGGTGTGGGAGACTTCCGCGAACCATTCTTCTAAAGACGGCGGATCTGGGGCCCACCAATGTCGCGGGATCACCGTTTTTTCAGCTTGTAGCAAGTGGCGAAGAAGGGATTTTTTAAATTTCTACTGGGGTATAGGGAACATAAATAACAAGGTGGCCTCCGGGGAGCGGGGGACGTGGGTGCCCGTGATTTCCGATATTAGCTGGAGCACTAGCTGCCAGAACGGCTGTAACCTGGGGCAAGCCCACCAAATGTGCACCATAGACCCCACAGCAGAGCCGCATCTCCAGCAGTCGTTAGGGACCCCTGGGTACCATCTATGGAGGGCCTCCGGGACCCTGTACCATCTAGTGAGGATTTTATAGCATGTCTCTTGAGACCTTGTAGCTATAACAGCCTTATGAGTCAGAAAGAAGCATTTGGTTCATTGTTGTTCAGTAAATTTCATGTTTAGTTCCCTTTCCCACTTTTCACAGTAGGGAGGAAGGGGTTGGGACCTGGAGGCCAGTAAGAGTCCATAGATGGTGGAGATGGCATGTGGGGGGCAAGAGGGGGCTAGGCAGAGTTTTTCAAAATCCGTAAGGGAGCGGTGTAGCTGTTTACCCCTGTGGACGGCTGAATAGAAATGACGGAGTTGGAGGTAAGCGAAGGGGGCTCGAGGTACAGTCGTGTTCTCAGGTACAATGTCAGAGAGCGGGCGAAGGGCAGTGGCGGAGAGAGCCCGGTGGAAGCGCAGAGGAGAGGACTTGGTGTAACCCAGGAATGGGGAGGTGGAAGTCCCAGGCGGGAAGTCAGGATGGTCTGTAATTGGGAGGAGGGGGCCAGTACGATCCACTAAGGAGCTGCCGGGTCCAGCTTGGTGGAGGCTTGCTATTGTGTGACGAGTGGAAAAAGACATGGAAGAAGTGTCCGATAATGAAGGTGACCAGGTCCAGGGTAGGGTGGAGAGGGCTTTGGAGGATAGGTCTTGGGCAATACGGACCCAAACTTTATTGTGTTCATTGTGGAACATGTCCAGAACCCGGGCGTGAACACAAGAGAGGTAGTAGAGTCTGCAGTCGGGGAGTCCAGCCCCGCCGAGCAGTTTAGGGCGAGATAAGACCAATCTGTTGAGACGAGGCCGTCTCGATGCCCACACAAAGGTCCCGAAACACCTCTGGATCTGCCGAAAATAGGAAGAGGGAATGGATATCGGAATGGTCTGCAGGAGGTATAACAAACTGGGCATGAGAGTCATTTTTACAATGCTAATCCTCCCAAACCAGGAGAACTCGGCACGGTCCCAACTCTCCAAGTCATTTTGGAACTGAGCCAATAAAGGTGCAAAGTTGACAGAGAACAAGGAGGACAGATCGGGGGGGAGTTTAATGCCCAAGTAAGTAATACCTCGTGGAGGCCAGGAGAACGAGAAAGAGGATTTCAAGGCGAGAATCGTCTGTGTGGGTAAGGAAACGTCTAATGCCTCCGATTTTGTCAAATTGATCTTAAAGTTGGACCAGGAGCCAAATTCCGCCACCCGGGACATTAAGGAGGGGAGGGAGACTAACGGATTTGTGAGGTAGACCAATAGGTCGTCTGCAAATGCGGAACACTTATACTCTGTACCTTGGATTGTAATGCCTTGAATGGCGGGGTCTGCCCGGATGGACGCCAGCAGGTGTTCCATAACTAGGACGTACAGTAGGGGAGACAGGGGGCAGCCCTGTCTGGTACCGTTGAGGATGGGGAAGGGGTCAGAGAGTGTGCCATTAATTTTTAAGCGCGCGGAAGGGGATGCGTACAGTGCGAGAATCTTGGAAGTGAAGACGGGGCCCAGACCAATGTGTTGTAGGGTTTGTGCCAGGGAGGACCAGGATATTCTGTCAAAAGCCTTCTCGGCATCAAGTGAGAGGACCATGAGAGGCACCTTGTGAGATCTAGCATAGTGTACGATGTCCAAGGTCTTGATGGTATTGTCTCTGGCCTCCCTCCCCGGCACAAACCCCACCTGGTCAGGGTGAATAAGGGTGGGTAGGGCGGTGTTCAGCCTGTTGGCCAGCAACTTAGAATAGAGTTTGAGATCAACATTTAAAAGGGAAATGGGCCTATAGCTGCCACATTGTTGGGGGTCCTTTCCTTGCTTCGGGATGACTACCACATGGGCAGAGGTGGAGTGCGTCGGCAAGGGGGATTCGGGGGAGATGGCATTGAAGGCCGGAAGCAGGACCGGGGTCAAGAGCGGTGATAGTTCCTTGTAGAACTTAGCCGTGAGGCCATCAGGGCCCGGGCTTTTCCCACCAGGCAAATCCCTGATTGCCGAGGCCAGTTCCATAGGGGAGAAAGGTTCTTCAAAGGAGGCTAGGAGTTCAGCAGGGGGAGGACGGAAGGGGGAGGGTGGGGGTGCGGTTGACGTGGGGGGGGGCAGGTTGTATAGTTTGGAATAGAAGGAATGGAATTGCGCAGAGATATCTTGTGTAGTATGTGCTTTGGTGCCACCCGGCTGTGCGATGCATGGTATGTGGGAGTGGGCTATACGGGATCTGAGAGCTCTAGCCAACATGCGGCCGCTTTTATTGCCATATTCGTAAAATCGGCTCCTACAGACCTGGAGAATGCGGCCCCAGGATGCCTCCAGGAGGCGCTTCACTTCAAGCCTGGCATGTTGTAGATCTCTCAGCACCAGGATTGATAGGGCTTGCTTATGAGCCAACTCGAGCCTGGTCACTTTTTGGAGTGCGACCGTCAGGGAGCGAGCTTTCTCGCGCTTGAGCCGGGAACCATGTTTTATTAGAACTCCACGCAGCACGCATTTCAGTGCCTCCCATTTTATGAAGGGGGCAGTGGGGTCATTCACATGGTCCTGGATAAAGCCCGAGATAGACTGCTTCACGTCCGCCAAGCACGCCACGTCTTGCAGCAGGGATTCATTCAGTCTCCAGGACCATGACGGTTTAGTGAGCTGGGGTAGGCGCAAAGAGCAGAAAATGGGAGCGTGGTCTGACCACAAAATATTGCCTATGTGCGCAGAGACTAGCCAGGGGAGTGCGCTGTGTTGTAAGAGGATATAGTCGATGCGACTGTAGGTGCCGTGTGGGGGAGAATAAAAGCTATAGTCGCGGTCCGAAGGATGTAGTAACCTCCAAGAGTCGCAAAGCTGTAGTTGTGAGAAGGAGCGCTTCACCCTCTTAATGGAAGAGTATGGAATGCTCGACCGACCGGACGAATTGTCCTGGGTAGGGTCAAGAGTAAGATTAAAATCCCCACACAGCACTATAGTCCCTCGCAAGTGCGGGAGAGATAGATCTACAAGGTGTGTAAGGAAATCGGCTTGGCTGGAATTAGGGGCGTAGGCGTTGATGACAGTGAATTCTTGTCCCCCTATGGAGAGGGTCAGAATGATGTAGCGGGCCTCGGGGTCCTCAATGGAGTGTAGAATGTGATGGGGCAGGGACTTGTGAATCGCGATGGCAACCCCCTTGGACCTAGAGTCCGGGTTATTGGCAAAGAGCCATGTGGTGTAGTGTTTGTGCTTGATGGCGGGGGCATGGCCGGTCTTGAAGTGGGTCTCCTGAAAGCACACTATGTGTGCCTTCTTGCGGTGTAAGTGGTGCAGTACCTGAGCGCGTTTTTCAGGGGTGTTCAGGCCCTTAGCGTTGAAGGAGGCGATGGTGAGGTCGGCCATGTATGAAGAGGAGAGGATGCCCAGAGCACTCGGACCCCAACCAGCCGAAGGAAGGGTAAGGACGGACCTGTGGTGGGAAGGAAGAAAAAAGAAAAAGATATTTAGAATAAAACAAGAAGAAGAAATAACAAAATAAGCAGTTGTATAGCGACTGCTGCGGTAACTAAGAAAGAGTATAGAATTACGGAGCGTCTAGGGTCAAGAATGTCCCAGACTAGCTCCCACCTATGGGGGGAGATGTGGTAGAGGGGAAGTAAAAGGACCAATAGGCGCTCCGGAATCCGCTCCCTGAAAACCAAATGAGACAAGCGTTTAGTAGACAGACTTATCATGACAAAACAAGGCTTGCACAAGGGGGCCTCATTTCTAAATGGGTAGGGGAATCAGACCATGGGGGGTAGTGGTAGTAACACCAATTACTCAAACCGGGGGGGGGGGGGGGGGGGCGAAATGAGCCAGGACTACAGTTCAGTTCACTGCCCGCGGAGAGCCACGGCCCAAGCGAGGCGCATGTGGGGAAGGCTCCGGGGGCTGCGTGATCCTCCTACGGGAGGGCCTGGGCGCTGATCCAGTTCCCGCGGGCGACATCCTCTGTGGTTGGCGGGGACGTTTCACTGAAAGGGAGGTGAGGGAAGGCCACTCCGGAAGGTTCACATGAGGCAGGTCTAGATCTTGGAGAAATTCTGGCAAGTCATCCGGGGATCGTAGAGTGTAGATCCGGCCATTTCTTCTCACTGTGAGGGCGAAGGGGAATCCCCACCTATAGGGAATATTGCGGTCTTGGAGTGCGGACAGCAGCGGTTTCAGGGCTGCTCGCTGGGCCAGGGTATGGCGTGACAGATCAGAAAACAGGTAAATTGGGGTGTTTTTATATAGCAATTGACGCCTGCGTCTGGCCTTTTGTAGAATCTCCTCTTTAGTCGCGTAAAAGTGCACCCTGCAGATGACATCTCTGGGGCGTTGATCATCTGAGCTAGGGGGGCGAAGGGCCCTGTGGGCTCTGTCCAGCTCAATATGAGAGTCCTCGGGCCTTTCGAGGATGTCATTGAAAAGGGAAGACAGCACTGTAAAAAGATCTCCAGGAGGAACAGATTCAGGGAGGCCGCGGATTCGGAGGTTGTTCCTCCTATTCCTATTCTCCACGTCATCTAGGTGCTGCTGTAGAGTAAATAACTGGTCGGAATGGTGTTTCACTTAGGTCTGAAGGGCCTGTATTGTGGATTCTGAGGAATCCTGAGTGGATTCAACTTGGGAAATCCTGTCAGACAGTGAAGATAGTTCAGAGCGGAATTGGGCAAATTCACGCTTACACTCCGCTACCAATTCCTTGGCTAGGTTAGTGAAGTCCGCTTTGGTAGGTAGAGAAAGAGCCAGTTGCTGTAAGTCCGCTACAGTTACCAGTTGTGCTTGGGCGGGGAGAGGACCAGTATGTGCTTGTAGGGCAAGTGATCGAGTCGCATCATGCGGGCTCCCAGACATATAGGTGGAGGCCTGTGGGCGCAGGATTGGTGGGGTATTGTCCAGGCTATTTTGCGGCCCAAAGCATGGAGAGGATGGAGAGTTGCCACTCTGCTGCAGGCGTGCCGGAGTGTGTGTAGCCAGCAGGGCATGTGCAGGGGTGGTGTGACGGGATGACAGGTCCCAGGAGGAGCCTGTGGACCATTGGGGGGATGCAGAGACCCAATGGAGTGGCTGGGCAGTGGTGGCCATATGCTGGGGGGGGAGAGTCCAGGCCGCCCGTGGAGGTGGGGTGCAGGCGATGGGGACAGTCATCGCAGGTTGTTGGGGAGGGGGGGCGGTGGTACTCACGACACCCTGGGTTTCTGACAGCCCGCTTTGTGGGCATGGGGGCCGCGGCCTATAAGTCTCCAGTAGCGGGGCTCCTGCGGGGCCACCCGACGCTGGGATAGTCAGCAGTTGGGCCTGTAGAGATGAGTCTTCTCCCTGAGCGCCTCTTTCGGGAGTGCAGGACGTAGTGTGCGGGTGGCCATCTTGGAGCACAGTGTGCGGGCGGCCATCTTGGAGCGCACGTGACAGCTGCATGCCGGCGCTCTCTGCTAGCAGGGACAGGGGAGGAAGAAGGCCCCAAGGAGAATGGTGTGTCGCTCCTGGCTCCATGTCCTCATGCGGTGCAGGGTCGAGCAGCTCCTTTCCCCCGGCGGTGAGCAAGGTAGGCGGAGGAGAGGCGGGAGGATTCCCGGACAAGGCCCGGTCATGGCGGGGGTCCGCGGGAGCGGCGTCCGACTGGCCGGTTCCTGGAGAAGGGTCCTGCCGGGGTGTACCCGTCGGTCCGGTGGCGGGTGATGTGGATGCCGGGGCCGAGGTAGGAGCAGGAGGCTTTGGCAGCGTGACCGGACCTGCAGACTCCGGAGGGGACGCCATGATGGGGGCCGCAGCCATGCCGCAATCCTGTGGGGGCTGCTGAGAGCGTGTAAAATAGTTCTCTATATCCCCTTGGGGGGACGAGGGGCGAGTGGGGGGCTTCCCCTTAGGCTTTCTGGAGGTCTTCCCCATCTTTATCGAGCTGTCCAGGGCAGATGAGAGCGGATTCAGGTCGGAGCTAAGGAGTCGTGCTTCCTCACACTTCCATGGCTAGCCACGCCCCTCGATCATCTTAGTTCTTATCAGGCTGGAAATAACATCACACTTCTTACTTTTCTGATGATGTAAGCAATACTGTGTCTAGAAGGAAAAGAGATGGGAGCAGATTATCATGACCATGCTACTACTGAGGTGTGGGGGTATGTGGGCTGGAAACAAGCAGCTTGTTGGTAGAACCAAGAGTAAGTGTGTGTAGATTCATGACAGTTACATGCTTTCCATCTTTACTTGTAACGCCTGGAGTAGTGGATCCACTGGACCGTCACCAGCGATGGCACTAACCTCACCAGGGAGCGGAGTCTAAGGGGCCGCTGGTTTTCACCAGAGCCCGCCGCAAGGCGGGATGGACTTGCTGCGGCAGGCGACCCCCAGGTCGCTACCCCTGGCTTGGTTGCTAGTGACGGCAGGCGAGGCGTGGCAGGAGCAGTAGGCAGGAGATGGTGCTGGCAGAGGGCTGTAGGCGTAACCGCAGGTGACAGGCTGAAGACAGGAGCAGTGGAGTAACAGGGGAACAGGAACCAGGAACAAGGACTAGGGACCAGGTAGCGGATAGGTATCAGGAACAAGGACTTGGGACCAGGTAGCGGATAGGTATCAGGAACAACAGGGGGCTGGGCCAAACGCTATGGGAAGCATGTAGAGGCTCCAACACAAGGGACAGGGCATGCTGGGATTTATAGGGAGTGACTGGTGCAATTAACCAATTAAGGGCGGACTGGCCCTTTAAATCTGAGACAGCCGGCGCGCGCGCGCCCTAGGAGGCGGGGACGCGCGCGCCGGCCGGCACAGACGGAGACAGGAGCGGAGGAGAGGTGAGGCGCCCCCAGGGGCCGAACTAGCAGCAGCGCCGGGTCCCTGCACAGGGACGCCGGCGGCTGCATAGGGCAGGAGGAGGTCGCGGCGGTGGCCCGGAACACGGGACGCCGCCGCGGTCGTGACATTACTATTATGTCATTAATGTATTGTCTATTCACATAGGGGAAAAAAGTAGGAAATATTTCCTGATGTTTCAGGGACTGGAACATTAATATTTTAGGTAGGGGCGTTCCTAAAGGTTCACGGGCCACGATGCAAATGCTTAGCTTGGGCGCTCCCCCATCTATGGTCTTCTTACAGAAATGTGTGTGTGTATATATATATATATATATATATATATATATATATATATATATATATGTACTGTATATATTAGTTAATGATGAAATAAGCTTCCACAAGAAATGAGGCTCAGGCAGAATCAATGTGGAGCTATGTGGGCGCCCCTGTAGACTGTTCCTATTCAGGCCTAGCGCATAACTGTGCTCAGCCAATCGCGGCTGAGCATCTGATGACACTGAAGAGGGCGGCCGGCACTCAGGACACTCGGAGGGATTGGGCCCGGCCGGCCGAAGACGACATCGCAGACTGAAGATCGGAGATGAGTCGGCACGTGACAGGTCAGTATAGCGCACCACACTTCCGGGTACACGGGCGGGGGTGGTGGGACACGGGGAAGGGGGCCATTCACAGACATAACATACATTACAAAGTTGTATAACTTTGTAATGTGTGTTATTCTGTCAATAATTCTTTACTGCCGCACTACCCCTTTAACAAGGTTAGGGGGTCCCCATGATTCATGGGCCTAGTTGCGGCTGTGACCCCTACAGCCACGCATCTAGGTAAGCAATAGGAAAAAAAAAATTTCATTTTTACATGATACGTCTTTTATTGATAGATTTATGTACCAAAAAACGACCCCTTACCCCTTATTATAAGGATTTTTTTCTCTGCAGTACATCTGTGAAGAATTTGGAACAACCAAAAAGACCAAAAAGACTGTGGTCTCTAGAACCGCTACGATTCATTCTCCACTTCATTCAACAATCTATAAACATATGTCATGTAAAAGGTTGTACCAAAGCAATTAAATATGCTGACGTGTTTTGGTCCTTTGTCCTTGATCACAGCGTAATTTATATACTGTAATAGAGGACTAAGGCCCCAAGTCTTCTTATTTTATAGGATATGTGAAGATTTCAGGAAAGTGATATCTTCCTTATCTCCCTGTAAGTTTTCCTTTCCTTGATTGTTCATGTAAGGAATCCTCCTTAGTACTCCCAAAAATGTTCAACCTTGGAGTCAATAGTAGATAAGAGGAAATCTGCGGCTTGTGATCACTGTCTAATCTCTGGGGTTAGTCATGGTGTGTATAGACACAGAACTGTGCTTTATGCCTAGGTTCATGCTGTGACCCAGGAATGCACACTTCCCGTAATAGTTCTTCTTGTACAAATACAACGATTTTGTGAATGTTTATCCAGTAAGAACATTCCGGGAGTGCATTCTACTATTAGCAGTTATCGTCACTGCTTTCCAGAGTATACAGTCATGACAGCAGGAGGATGCCATGCAGGACCATTTCCAACTACAAGACATTCAGAAATGTTTTATAATAGTAAGGGCAAATTCAAGGGGTGCTGTTTCTAGAAGAAAGCCGCCATGTTTTTGTATCCCCTTTAAAGTGCCCTAAAGTTTCAGACATAAATACTGTACAATTCTTCATCTACATAGCAAGTTTTTTTTTTTTTTTTTACAGTTAAAGGGATCCTGTCACTTTAAAAATGCAATCTAGTCTACAAGTAGCATGTTATAGTGCAGAAGGAACTGAGCTTAAATGACTATTTAGCCTAGAATGAGTAGATTGTCATGAATAAATGATACATTATGCTGGGACTTTGAAAAAAGACAAAACAAAACTATATAAAAATTTGCTCAGCTCCTCCTGTTCCATAATATGCTGCCTGCAGATTGGACTGTATTTTTATTGTGATAGGTTTCCTTTAAAGTGTCATTGTCATTATAACTTTTAAAATGTAAATCAACCGTAGATGTGATCAAAAGCAAGTTTTCAATTTAAGCTGGGTTCACACTGTGTTTTTGTTTTCAGTTTAACGGATCAGTTTAATAGAAAAAAAACAAATGAAAACCGGATGTAAAAATAGATGCATTTGTGTGCATCCGTTTTGACCCATTTTCCATTAACTTCCATTCTAAAAAAAAAAAAAACAGATCAAAACACATCCTTTTTTCTAGCGTACACAAAAATGTGGTTTTCCATGATAACTAAGGTACACTTTCAATCTCAATCTGGGGTAAAACAAGAGAAAAGCTATACTCACCTGCCCATTGCTGCCTCCATTCTGATGGTGCTAAGTTCCTCTTCCCCGCACTTTCTGGTCTTGGTCTTCCATTTAATGGATCAGTGGCTAAGATGGATCAGCGCTGGGGCCAGTAATTTGCTGAGGAGGAAGTGCTGTGTAGAAGGATTGGGCAGTGTAAAAACGGTGGCTCACCATGTTAGGTGAGTACAGGTTTTTATTGTTTTTACCCCAGACAAGGACATGTAGCTGTAAAAACAAAACTCCAACTGCTTTAATGGAAGATTTACATCTTAAGCAAAGCTGGCCATACATTTAGGGTTAGTGTTTGCCTAATCATAAATTAATGGCATAGCCTAGCAGTATGGCAATAACCCTTGAAGGGAGCTCCTCTAGCATGGGCCGTATTACTCTAATGTTTATTCGTTGTTATTCGTTGTAAGTATAGTCACTGACTAACAGAAGGATTGAGAGAGATTAGGTGAGGTCAGGCTTTACTCTGGCATGCTGAATGCGAGTCTATGTCTGTGGACAGAACAGAGGGCTATAGTGGTAAAGTTGAAATTTTCTGCTGCCTTGAAAATGTATTATCTGAATGCGTCCAATACTTATAGCCTGATTTCTGTTGAGCAATAATACTAATAAAGCCAGCGATCATGTACTATACAGCCAACATTAGATCAGTAAACTCTGTATAAACCAGTGTCACAAGTTACTCATGATTCACTGCTCATGGCCATATATTGCCTGCCTGACCCCTATTATATGAGTCATGTAGTGATTCTTCTTGTGTAACATCAGACCATCCCATTAAGTTATAAGGCATGCTATGTGAGATTTATTTTGGAAGGTCCTGATATCCCAGCCCTTATTTTCCCATGCATAATCTTTTACGGAACAGTTTTTGTAGCAGGGTTAGGTTAGGTTAGCATTACATCTTCTTCTTTTTCTGGAGTATATGCTGGGAAAAGTTCCTAACATATACACTAAATAGAAGCTGTGACAGATGCCTAGCAGTATCATCCATGGCCCATAGACTATTTAAGGGAATATGCTTATAAAGGATCCTGTAATGGATGGTTCAAGCAGTTGGAGGTGGATCCCCTGGATTACCGAGGAGTGCTGGCGTTCCTCCCCCGAGGAGCAGAGTCTAAGGAGCTCCCAGTTGTCACCAGCGCCTGGTTGTCACCAGCGGTTGTCACTGTGGCAAGGCCAGTTGGGCTTCACTGTGAGGAACTCCTAGGTCGCTAGAGTGCGGGAGTCCGGGACTAGGTAGTCTTCCTCTGTGGTAGAAGCACAGAATGCAGCGTTAGAACGTAGTTTAGACTGGAGCTGAGCTGGAACCAGGAATCGTTGGAGATCTAAGTAACAAGAAGATCGCTAGGAAGTAGTGGAAATCCAGGGAGCACAGATGTGGTTGCTGACTGACAACAACTGAGCAAAGAGGTGAGGAGGTGGAGACTATATATACCCTCAGGAGAACATGCCAGAAGAATCCAGAGCCTGAGAGCTGAGCTTATAAATAGGTGGACAGGCGCATGTCTGCCACTAGAGGGAGCCCAATCCTCCAGGAGGAGCAAGAGAAAAGCAGGCTGAGAGAAAGGGAGATGATCACAGTGCCATGCGATCCTGAGCAGATAGGGGGTAACAAACACAGCCGCGTGCTGTTACAGATCCTGTATAGAGAATTAGCATAGCCTACTCTCTTATTTCATGCTTCCTTTTTTACAGTATACTGTCATATACCAGCTAGATGGCACTTAAAGGGGCAATCTTTTCACCTTTGTATGATAGGACAGGGACATTTAACACATATGTGAGGAGCAGAAACACAGCATGAACTCAGCCTTGTATACAGAAGAGCACAATAAAGGAGTAAAATATGATACAAGTACCATGAAGAGAGCTACTTGGGTGGCATGTATTGTATGTACAAGACATCAGGACCATGCTTCACCTTTAGCAATTGCCTTTCTCAGATATCCCCAGGACTTATGGCAGAGCAGAATGATGTGACTAATTAGCAGTTTGGCAGGAAATGTATGCACGCTCACATGAAATGTCAAATGGCCATTCACCAACAGATGTCAGTGACTGACAGGAGTGGTATTGTTGCAGGCAATAGTCTTGCAGGATGGCTCAGATAAAGTACAAAGAACAAACACTCAACAAAGCAACACAAAGTGCATTGTCTGACCAGAAAGCTCAATAGGCACAACTTCCAAAATAAAATGCTACAGCCAACACAGACATACTAGATAGACAGGCCTGTATCTGCTATTGAAGCCCGGTGAGTTTATGGCCCCAGGAGATTGATATGCAGGATCCATTAGGGGTAGCATTTTTTATAGAGTAGCTATAAATCATACCCAATTACACACTGCACCTAGTGGAGTAGGTATGGAAGTCCACAGATGTCATGCAGCTCTGTCCTAGGGAGTCTTATAGCCTCTTTACACTACCATACAGGCTGCATGTATATATGGCTCTGCTGTTTGCACAGTCTTTATTGGGAGAAACTCCATTTTAAATTAGATAAATGAAGTGTAAGAAAATACATATCTGTTACATAACATTTTTTATTAGAGAACTTGGAGGAGTGGATAACTTGTCTGGTAGGTTGTGTTTTTGTCTACAGTGTATATAAAGGAAGGAATCTTGGCATCTCTCCCTCTGGCAGATAGGAAGGGAAATTGTGAAACTTGTTACAGTAAGCTTGCACTGAGACATGGTGAGTATAGCGTGCATTACCTTCACCCGAATGCTTATTATATTCTGTGATTTATTGGGCAAGCTGCAACAATTTTAGCTGGCACACTTACATTGTCAGAAGTCTGCTGAGCCAAGCATCAGGTCAGTTTGGCATACTGGTCGTTGTATTCTCTCAGCTATGTATCAATGGAGACTCTTGAGTGAGTACTTCATTGGATTTTTTTTTTTACTGATCTCCCTGAGTTCAGTCATTGTTGTGTGTTTTGTTGGTCTACTTTTCATTGCCCCGTTAGCCAGAATCCTGCTCCACACTGAGGAGGGGCAATACCCAAAACAGCTGTCTGTAAATGGATAAGTGGCTTTAGTAATCCCTTGTCATGTCACAATAATCGCAACTAAGTTAGACTTTAATGCAAACGGGGCCACCCTGGTATTTCCCTATTTGTATCCCAATATTCGCAACCAAGTAGGACTTAAAGGAAAAGTCCGGTGTTTTCTAAAACCGGCATCCTGCAGGGGGAGGTGGGAAATTGATCGCAATTACTAACTTACCTCTTCTTGTGCACGTGGTGAGTGTCAGCAGCTGCGAGACCCCCGCCGGAAGTTATTTCCCCCCGGGTTTTGATGATGTCACGACCCGGGGAAAAGGGTCGCCCAGCCAATGCTGAACTGGTCGCCCAGCCAATCAGTGACTGGAGCAGCCATTGACTAGCTGAGCGACCAGTCCATCAGCCAGGTTGTGATGACATCCCAGAGTCCGGGGGGAGGGGGGGTGTCCCGCAGCTAGTCCCGTCGCTCACCGAGGGCATGAGGAGAGGTAAGTTAGTAATTGTGATCAATTTTCCCCCTGCCCCTGCAGGATGCTGGGTTTTAGAAAACCTCAGACTTCTCCTTTAAGGGGCTACATATCAGGGTGGTTTTGTGATCTCCCCATTGGGGAATGCTCATTCAGCCGACAGCTATGTCTCGCAATACCCACATACCCCTACACGGACAATTCTGCCAAGTATTCTGCGTGTGTTCTGAATGGGGACAGGAGAGTAATCGGCTGACACTTTTGCCACTGACAGCTTATCTCCTTAAGAACAAATCCTTCTCTCCCTGACATCTACCTTCAAGGAAAAGCCTGGAGGCCCCAATGCGCATCAGACGACTAAACCAATAGGAGACAGGTTATATGGGTTCATGATTATGCACTTTCTTTTGTTTAGGTGTGTCAGAAGGTTCAGCCTTTTGAATAACTATTAATACGCAGGAAAGCAGGGTTTGCAGCTAGGAAGTCTATAATAATAAGTAAAGTGCAACTCATTTAGTAGTAGAGGCTATCACTGAAATGTATCACAAAAATATAACCTTTATTGGATATGCATTAAAAGTCCACAAAGGGGATCACAACCATATAACAAATTATGTTACAGTGGTGAGTTATCAGGGTAAACTATCAAAAGGAACTTTGCCTAAAGTGATTGTACCATCAGGTCGGCTCTATGCGCTGGGGTCGGGCCCGCCGCCTCCCGGTGTGAGGATATTTTCTCTGTGACGTAGCTCCATTAGAATCAATGGAGCCACGTCACAGACGGAAGGGGATATGGCCAAACCAGGAGGAGGCGGGCCTGACTTCAGTGCATAGAGCCAGGCTGATGCATGGAAAAGAATGGGGATGACAGCGGGAACAGGTTGGCCTTTCAAGAAAAGGACCGCGATGGTGCCGATCGGCTCATGTGGAAAAAAAAGTGATGTGCCTGATGGTACATTCGCTTTAAGAACATGATGTGGCAAAATAAGTACCGGGGCATAAACAACCAGGACCAATTAATAACCCTGGCCACACACCATCAACAATTATTACCATATTTCCACCCTGAAATGCAGAGGACCACAGACTGGGCTAATGCATGGGCTTAGTAAATCACTCCTGACTCCTGCCATCCACGCTTGACACTGTGCCAATGAAGCCAACAGAGCCTATCCTGTATTATATTTGGACAACATAAGGGGGATTTATCATCATGTGCAGATTTGTGTAACGCCTGGAGTAGTGGATCCACTAAACCGTCACTAGCGATGGCACTAACCTCACCAGGGAGCGGAGTCTAAGGGGCCACTGGTTTTCACCAGAGCCCGCCGCAAGGCGGGATGGACTTGCTGCGGCAGGCGACCCCCAGGTCGCTACCCCTGGCTTGGTTGCTAGTGACGGCAGGCGAGGCGTGGCAGGAGCAGTAGTGCAGGCAGAGGTCTGTAGGCGTACTCGCAGGTGGCGGACAGGACTCAGGAACAATGGGAAGGCAGCGGGCAGGGACTAGGGACAAGGACTGTGGACAGGAACAAGGAACAAGGACTAAGGTCAGGAACAACAGGGAGCTGGGCCAAACGCTATGGGAAGCATGCAGAGGCTCCAACACCTGAGGTGGGGCAGGGCTGGAATTTATAGGAGAGTGTGTGGGCTGTGACCAATTAGGGGCGGACTGCCCCTTTAACTCCGAGACAGCCGGCGCGCGCGCCCTAGGAGGCGGGGACGCGCGCGCCGGCCGTCCGGCACAGCGACGGACAGGAGCGGGGCGAGGTGAGGCGCCCCCAGGGGCCGAAGTGGCAGCAGCGCCGGGTCCCTGCACGTGGACACCGGCGGCTGCAGGACAGGGTGAGGGGGTGCAGCGGCGGTCCGGAGCGCGGGACGCTGCCACAGCCCTGACATTACCCCCCCCCCTTTGGCCTCCCCCTCTTTCTAGCCTACAAGAATCCCTTGAGAAGGTCCCGACCCAGGATATTAGACTCGGGTTCCCAGGATCTCTCCTCAGGACCAAAACCTCTCCAGTCCACTAGGAAAAAACGTCTTCCTCTGACAGTTTTCATGGCCAGAATGTCTTTAACAATGTAGACGTCATCTGAGACGGCTTGTGGAGCAGAGGACGAAGATTTGTTGGAGAGTCGGTTGAGGACCACTGGCTTTAAGAGGGAAACATGGAAGGCGTTCGGGATTCGCATAGTAGGGGGTATACGGAGTTTGTAGGTGACTGGGTTGATGCGTTTTAGCACTGAGAAAGGGCCGAGGAATCGAGGACCCAACTTGTAGCTGGGAATCTTAAGTCGGACATATTTGGCTGAGAGCCAGACTTTGCCACCTGGGAGAAAGTTTGTGGCAGGTCTCCTTCTCTTATCCGCCTGGTCCTTCATGCGGTCAGATGCCTTGAGCAAAGATTGTCGAGTCTGTTCCCAGATCGACTGCAGGTCAGACAACAATTCCTCCACGGCTGGGACCTCGGAGGATGGAGAGAGAGGCAGAGGAGGGCGAGGGTGACGACCATAGACCACATAGAAGGGTGACTTGCCTGTGGAACTCGAGTCCAGATGGTTGTAGGAAAACTCTGCCCATGGAAGTAGGCTGGACCAGTTGTCTTGGCGAGCTGAGACAAAATGACGTAGATAATTGCCCAGGATCTGGTTGACCCTCTCCACTTGCCCGTTGGTCTGGGGGTGATAGGCAGATGAAAAGTCCAACTTCACTTGGAGCTGTGAGCAGAGGGCCCGCCAAAACTTTGAGACAAATTGTGAGCCTCTGTCGGACACGATGTGAAGGGGAAGACCATGTAAGCGGAAGATGTGTTGAAAGAACAACTGGGCCAGACGGGGAGCAGATGGAAGTCCAGGAAGAGCCACAAAATGAGACATCTTGGAGAAGCGGTCAGTGACCACCCAAATGACTGTGTTTCCCGCAGATGGAGGCAAGTCTGTGACGAAGTCCATGCCTATGTGGCACCAGGGACAGCTTGGAACTGGCAAGGGCTGTAATAGGCCGGCAGGCCTTAGTCGGGAGGACTTGTTTTTGGCACAGATTGTACAGTAAGCCACAAAGTCTTTGACATCTTGGAAAAGGCTGGGCCACCAGTAGTGGCGGGAGATCAGTTGCCCGGTCTTTTGGACTCCAGGGTGCCCGGCCACCAATGAGGAGTGTCCTCACTTCAGAATCCTACCTCGAAGCGCAGGGCGAACATAGGTCTTTCCGGGGGGTACTCCCTGAAGAGCCAAAGTGGCGACTGGCATCAGACGATCGGGAGGTATGATGTGGCGAGGAGAGTCCTCTTGTCCCATGACATCAGATGCTCGGGAGAGAGCATCGGCTTTCACGTTCTTCTCAGCCGGACAAAAATGGATAACAAAGTTGAAACGTGAAAAGAAAAGTGACCACCTGGCCTGCCGGGGATTGAGGCGTTGGGCCGATTGGAGGTAGAGAAGGTTCTTGTGGTCCGTATAGATGTTGACCGGATTCCTAGCCCCCTCTAGGAGATGACGCCACTCCTCCAGTGCCAGCTTAATCGCCAAGAGTTCTCAGTCGCCAATAGTATAGTTCCTCTCGGCAGGGGAAAAAGTCTTTGAGAAGAACCCACAGGTTCTGGTCTTGCCTGATGCGTCCTTTTGCGAGAGGACGGCTCCAGCACCCACTGAAGAAGCGTTGACCTCAAGTGAAAACGGCTTGGTGGCATCCGGGCGGACTAGAGCAGGGGCAGAGGCAAAGGCCGACTTTAGGCAAGTGAAGGCTTGCTCGGCCTCAGGTGGCCAATGCCTGGGATCCGCCTTCTTCTTAGTGAGAGCCACGATGGGTGCGACCATGGTAGAGAAATGTGGGATGAACTGCCGATAGTAGTTGGCAAATCCTAGGAGGTGTTGGATAGCTCTGAGTCCCACGGGACGTGGCCACTGGAGAACAGCTGAGAGTTTGGCTGGATCCATCTGTAGACCTCGATCGGAGACAATATAGCCAAGAAACGGAAGGCTGCGCTGATGGAAAACGCACTTCTCCAGCTTGGCGTACAAAGGATTGGCCCGTAGTCTTCGTAGGACCTGACGTACTTGGGTCAAGTGAGTCTGCTCGTCAGGGGAGAAGACCAGAATGTCGTCGAGATAGACGATGACGCAGACATAGAGGAGGTCACGGAATATGTCGTTGACGAATTCCTGGAAGACCGCTGGGGCACTGCATAGGCCGCATGGCATGACCAGGTATTCGTAGTGCCCATCTCTGGTGTTAAAAGCGGTCTTCTATTCGTCTCCTTCACTAATAGGGATTAAATTGTACGCTCCCCTGAGATCCAGCTTGGAGAAGATCCTGGCTCCACGGAGATGGTCGAACAGTTCAGGGATAAGTGGAAGAGGATATCGGTTCTTGACAGTCACCTTATTTAGGCCCCGGTAGTCTATGCATGGGCGGAGAGAACCGTCCTTCTTCTGCACAAAGAAGAATCCTGCGCCAGCAGGGGACGTGGATTTGCGGATGAAACCCTTCTGTAAGTTTTCCCGAATGTAGGAGGACATGGCCTCAGTCTCGGGTACGGAGAGAGGGTACACCTGACCTCGTGGAGGAGAAGTTCCAGGAAGGAGGTCTATGGGACAATCGTATGTCCGGTGAGGGGGCAGAGAATCCGCCTCCTTGGCAGAGAAGACATCAGCCAAGTCTTGGTATTCCGCCGGTAGGCCGGGTAGAGGCTTTACGGAGTCAGGTGACGTCATAGAGCACTTGGGCTGAGGAGGCTTCAGACACCGATTTGGACAGTCCAGACCCCAACTGAGAATCTCCCCGATTCTCCAGTGTAGCTTAGGGGCATGTAATTGCAGCCAAGGAAGGCCCAGGAGGATGTCGGAAGAGGAATTGCGCAAGACGTAGAAGGAGATCTTCTCCTGATGTAAAGCGCCTACCTGGAGGACTAGAGGTACAGTCTGGTAGTGTACAGCTTCGGTGAGAGTCTCGCCCGTGACCGAGGAGATAGACAGGGATCGGGCTAGCTGTGTCACGGGTAGCCGCCATCTTTGGACTAATGTGGCTGCAATGAAACTGCCTGCAGACCCAGAGTCTATGAAGGCAGTAGTCTGGTGAGTTTGTCCTGAGGGTGTCTGGATGGACACTGGCAAAGACAACCTTGGAGAGGTGGCATTCACACCTAGGGAGGCCTCTCCCACCGGCCCTAGGTGCGAGCGTTTTCCGGACGCTTGAGGACGTTGGGGACATCTCTGCCGGAAGTGATCAGGGTCACCGCAGTAGAGGCAGAGATTCAGCTCCAGACGACGAGTTCTCTCATCAGGCGTCAGGCGAGCTCGTTCCACCTGCATAGGAACCTCAGGAGTCGGCTGGGACACTGGAATGACAGGATTCTGGAAGACCGGCACCAGCTTGTGATGGCAGTCGCCGTTCTTGCCGGACCTCCTCCTCCTCGACCCTGGTGGCCAGTAGGATAAGTTCGTTCAGGGAGGTAGGAAGGTCTCGGGCGGAGAGCACATCCTTCACCCGACTGGACAGGCCCTTCTTGAAGGTGCCTATTAGAGCGGCCTCATTCCAGTCTAGCTCTGCTGCCAGCGTGTGGAACTGGATGGCATAGTGGCCAACGGAGGAACTCCCTTGTGAGAGATTGAGTAGAGCAGTCTCTGCTGAAGACGCACGGGCAGGTTCCTCAAAGACCGAGCAAAACTCTGCCAGGAAGGTTCGGAGATTGGCAGTAATCGGGTCATCTCGGTCCCACAGTGGCGTGGCCCAGGCCAGGGCCCTACCCTCCAAGAGGCTGATGATGAAAGCCACTTTAGAGCGTTCGGTGGGAAACTGACTATTTAAGAGTTCAATATGCATGGTGCATTGAGTCAGGAATCCCCTGCACAACTTGGGATCGCCCCCATATTTACTCGGGAGAGCCAGTCGAAGTCTCGAAGAGGCTGCAGGAGGTGATGAGTGCTGAGCTGTAGTATGCTGCTGTAAGGCGGCAGTCAGTTGCTGGATCTGCTGCGACTGTTGCTGGATTTGTTGAGCCTGTTGAGCGACCACTCTGGCTACGTCACGGAGATCAGGCACCTCGCCGGGATCCATGGTTGGAGCCTACTGTAACGCCTGGAGTAATGGATCCACTGAACCGTCACTAGCGATGGCACTAACCTCACCAGGGAGCGGAGTCTAAGGGGCCGCTGGTTCTCACCAGAGCCCGCCGCAAGGCGGGATGGACTTTCTGCGGCAGGCGACCCCCAGGTCGCTACCCCTGGCTTGGTTGCTAGTGACGGCAGGCGAGGCGTGGCAGGAGCAGTAGGCAGGAGATAGTGCAGGCAGAGGTCTGTAGGCGTACTCTCAGGTGGCAGACAGGACTCAGGAACCATGGGAAGGCAGCGGGCAGGGACTAGGGACAAGGACTGTGGACAGGAACAAGGAACAAGGACTAAGGTCAGGAACAACAGGGAGCTGGGCCAAACGCTATGGGAAGCATGCAGAGGCTCCAACACCTGAGGTGGGGCAGGGCTGGAATTTATAGGAGAGTGTGTGGGCTGTGACCAATTAGGGGCGGACTGCCCCTTTAACTCCGAGACAGCCAGCGGGGCGAGGTGAGGCGCCCCCAGGGGCCGAAGTGGCAGCAGCGCCGGGTCCCTGCAAGTGGACACCGGCGGCTGCAGGACAAGGTGAGGGGGTGCGGCGGCGGTCCGGAGCGCGGGACGCCGCCGCAGCCCTGACAATTTGCCCATTTTCTGTGATGTACCCCAGCCGTATCCCCCTGCTGGCAATGGGCGGGGGGTTTGTGCACACCTGATTTATGAAGGTTTACGTCTGGAGGCAGGTGTAAACCAGGTAAAAATCTACAGCTTCAGAACGCTGGGCACAGAACCGACCAGCTGTACTAGGAAAAAGGGGTACTCGTAGGCCAGTCTTGATATATGTCTAATATTTCTTATCTCCTCCGAGAACAAGTATTGAATCCATCTGTTCCCTGTCATCTGTCTTCAGGCGAGAGCCAGGAGGCCATTGTACACATCTGATGCCTGGTCCCATTGAAGTCATTTAGTTCAGTTGACATTAATCTCAGGTCACACAAGCTGAAAGGGTTCATGGTTATGCACTTTCCATAATTTAGGTGTGCCCAAAGGTTCAGCCTACTGAATAACCATTAAGCAGGGGTTGTAATTAAGAAGTCTATATTAATAAGGCGTGTGCAACTCATTTGGTAGTAGACATGTGTTTATGTGCCCATACTATTAGGTAAGACACAGTAGGACTACTTATTAATGAATAATCAGAGGAGTAATGGGATGTATGGCAGAACTAGAGCCTGGCTGAATAAGCATCCTATAATCTGTGATATTGTGCAGAGGGAAATAGGTTCTCCTGGAATTGTAACTTTATAACATCTCATTGAGAAACCAGGCATGAAGTCTTCAATTGTAATAGAAATAAAGCTTGCGGAGCCTACCTCCAGTTCATTTCTATGGTATGTAGTGACTGCATTGGGGAGCATTACCAGGACAGTCATTGATTGTTTACTTTCTTGTTCTATAAGCTAAACTCTTGGTCACATATCTTCTCCTTTTAGTAATGTCTGACAGTATTTAATTATGGCTATGACATCATTATCATAATGAGAACAAATTGCCCACAGGGGTGTCTCTATCACTGGACATCCAAAGGACAATGATACAGCTGAATACTACAGTGGAACAGATGCTCCGTCATTCACTGTCATAGGATTTCTGGCCTGAGACACTGGGAGAGGATCCCTGTAAAGCGCGGCACATTGCATTAACATCATCATACTGCCTGGCCAGTTGCAGACCTGAAGACGCAAGCAGCTCTGTGAATCGTTGTAATGGGAAAAAGGCTAGTATTCTTGTTATAAAACTATTTTGCAACTTGTGTAGGGAACAGTACAAGGGGCATAAGTGGAGGAACACTAAGGAGGCACCTATACTGATTAGAAGTAGGCAATAAGAGGCATTATTACTGAGTACAGGCACCAATACTAAGTGGGGGCACTAAGCAGGCACCCTTACCGAGTGGGGAGGCCTATATGTGGTCAGGGAGCGGAGTAATTATTAATAGCACGGTTATTGGTAAATTCAGTACTGTATGCTGTTATATATACATTAATATATGGTATATATATATATATATATATATATATATATATATATATATATATATATATATTTAAATTTAACTTCCAAAGGCAGCTTACTGGTGAGGGGGTGTATCCAAACCTGTAGTGTTGTAACAGTTGCCTTTATAGTTATGCTTTCTTCAGTATATTTTTGGGTGTGAGTATCTACACATGGCATAGATAGAATATTATGAGGCTGGCACCAGATGTTTAAGTTGGCTATTGCCCACTATCTCCTTTATTTTTACAGTAATTTTTATGGAGGGAAGAGCAGATGACAACCTTACTTACCCATTTTCTAACAAAATTGGAGCTAATGCCGAATGAACACTTTCATCATTACCTAAGTGAGGCAGATATATTCTGATTCCATGTTCTTGTCTATTTTCTCTGTTGCTCAGAAAGTTAAAGAATTCAGGTGTTATGGGACATAGGACTTAGTCTTGAAAGAACACAATATCCTGTATTTGCACATGATAAAGGCTGGCATCATTTCTGCTGGACTGAACAGCAGGTATGTGCAGTTAGGATCTGTTATTAGTTCCCAGTTATTACGTCTTAGGACACAGGCATGAAAGTAAGCTGTCAGCACTTATTATAATCTAGCTGCCACTGCCTGGTAACGAATGGGAACAAATATACAGGGTGAATGAGTAAGGCCTGTAGTCACAGTAAGATGAGTGGTAAATGAAAACTCTTTTATGATGCGTTCACACCTACAGGATCTGCAGCTGATTTTCTGCGGCAGATTTCATTTAAATAACTGAACACAGCATCAAATCTGCTGCAGATCTCCTGCAGATCCTGTAGGTGTGAACGCACCCTTAAATAACATTTTATTTCTGGCTCCCTAGCTCACCATGCCTCCCCGCTTTTTCCTGTTCTGTGTAATCCAGCCTTTTCTCCTGAGAAGGATGATCCCATATGCCGACAATGGTCCAAAGCCAGCTGCTTCAGGGCTAAAGCTTTTCTCCGCAGAGTTGTACGACCGCTCCGCCTGCTTTTTCCGCACTTGGTACTACTGGGTCCAAGTTACGGACACTGATGAATACAATACTCTACTAGCTCAGTGAGTGGACTCTAGCCCTACCTATTCCCCTTTTAATCCCTACCTCCTCCGACATCTCTGCCTCCCTCTTCCCTTTTCTCCTCTCCTCTTCTTTCCCCTTTATTTCTATATTTCTCCTTTTGTTTCTCCTTGTTTTCCTCTACCATAGATCCCTTCTATCTTGGAGCTGCTGAACCTGGTCTTTGACCTTTCTTGCCATAATATGCTCTATTACTGATTCGGCATGTTTAATTACATTTCCATGTTATTTTTCGTACCTTCGCAGGTGCTGTTTGTATCTTTGTACATATGATGTCATGTGCACTACTTTGGTTCTCTCATTCAGTTGGCATATGATGCCTAAATTGTATTCTTCTGTTTTCTATTAGCGCTCTTGTGGGTGCTGTTTGTATCCTCTTTGGAAAAATTTTAGTAAAATGTGGAATTAAAAAAATAAATAAAAAATTATGGTAAATGGCCAGTGACTGAGAAAAGGCTCGGTGACCCATAGCCAACAATCATAGCACTGCTTTTATTTTTAAGAGCATACATAATGTGGCATAAGCAAGGAAAAGCGCTTTGCGTATTGCAATTTGTAAGAGCGGGATCTGTTGTGAGAGTACGGAGAAACTTACAGAATAAATTTAGTAAACATGTCCCGCATTGAAACTGCATGACTTGTTGAGTGAAGCAATTGGATACCATTGGGTGTTTGTGTCTGGGTTGCCGAGAAGAGAAAATGAACAGGATTTGTGAGCACTGCCCTTGACAGTCAACCAGGCTAGCTAGTGTGGATCTACAGGGCCACTAACCACAGTATGGCATATCGTATGAAAATACCTGGGGCCAACCACTGGGACCACCACCAACCTAAATGTCTCCTAGACTGAAAGAAGACGACTCTGCATGCATGGCCGTCGCTCCATTCATACTCTATGAGACTTTCTGAAATTGCCAAGCATTGAGCTCAGCAATGCTTGGAAGCTCTGTAGAGAGTAAATGGAGCAGGGGTCGTGCATGCACAGTGCACTCCATTCATTCCAGGGCCAATTTTCTCCCCATTCTCGGGATTGGTGGATCAGCTTGTCATCCATTATCCTGGGAATAGAAGATAACTTCTTGAAATAGGAATACCCCTTTAAGTGTCAACTGTTTCATACTAAATCAACACTTTCATGCTTACCAGAGTCATTCCTTAGTCTCCACCATAGACCAATCATGATGTTATTTAGTTTTTAAATCCCACCTTGACAACCCCTGGCATTATGTCCTATTGGGGTTTATGGACGGTTTATTTTTTGGGGGGGTCCTTTTTCTATGAGACAGAGAGGTGCCCTGCATACCTGCATTAAATGGCTTCCCCCAACAATAGCAGCTAACTATTAAAGCTAATATAGTATTCCGTTGAATCCAATCTTTGCCGGCATTACCTTGTGATTATATTGCATTGCAGTGACTGCCCAATGATACAGGAAATTACAGTGTTACACAGAAGGGCTTAAAATAAGTTGCCAAATCCAGAGCAGAAAAACTCCAGCACAAGTAAGTAACTGGCTTGCCTGTGATCTCACTCATCTCTTGAACCCATGGGTGAGTCCATAGTAACTGGTTCAGCTGCCCATTGTTCTTAGGATCACTGTGTTTTGTTAGGTCTCATAGTCTCATGACACTTAGGTGGAGTTTTTTTAAGGGTGTACAAATGAAGCTCTTATTCTTATATGTTGTGTCATCGCAGTGTGTCGGTGTTTGCCCGACAACTTAGTGGAGGGATAATGGCCATATTTGCACTGTTTAGGGTGTACTTAAACATAAATATCTATTAGTGAACTGCTCCAGTCCGTTCCTGCTATTTCTCCATTCTTCTGGGTGAGTCACTGTTCACGTGGGCCATGGCTATGCCGCTTTCAGATGTTACCAAAATGTTGTGTATTAAACATTTAGATGTTGTTTTTGCTGTTATAGTGACATGCTCCTAAAAAAATTGTTTATGGAAAACCCCATTGTAGAATGCCTTTTTATGGGTTTCTTCTATAACAAATTTAATGAATACATACTGGTTCTCCTCCTATCTCTCCGACCTCTCCTTTAGTGTATCACTGTCTGGCTCCACGTCATCTTCCCTCCCCCTTACAGTCGGGGTTCCTCAGGGATCAGTCCTGGGCCCTCTCCTTTTCTCACTCTACACTTTACCCATCGGACAAATCATCAGCAAGTTTGGTTTTCAGTACCATCTCTATGCTGATGATACCCAGCTGTATACCTCCTCCCGTGATATCACCCCCGCACTTCTACAGAACACCAGTAACTGTCTGTCTGCCGTCTCTAACGCTATGTCCTCCCTATTCCTAAAACTAAACCTTGCTAAGACTGAGCTTCTTGTCTTCCCTCCCTCTGCTAAACACCCCCCACCTGACATCTCCATCTCTGTCTGTGGTGCGACCATAGCCCCTACACAACAAGCCCGCTGCCTTGGGGTTATGTTTGACTCAGATCTGTCCTTCACTCCTCATATTAAATCTCTTTCACGTTCCTGTAATTTGCATCTAAAAAACATCTCTAAAATCCGTCCCTTCCTTACTGTCGAATCTGCTAAAACTCTTATTGTCGCTCTGATCCATTCCCGCCTTGTCTACTGCAATTCCTTACTAATCGGCCTCCCTTCCTCTAAACTCTCCTCTCTCAAGTCCATTCTCAATACAGCGGCCAGGCTCATCCCCATGTCCAGCCGCTATACAGATGCCTCCTCCCTGTGCCAGTCACTACATTGGCTCCCTATTAAACACAGGATTCAATATAAAGTCCTCCTGCTCACCCACAGGGAGGAGGCATCTGTATAGCGGCTGGACATGGAGATGAGCCTGGCCGCTGTATTGAGAATGGACTGGAGAGAGGAGAGTTTAGAGGAAGGAAGGCCGATTAGTAAGGAATTGCAGTAGACAAGGCGGGAATGAATCAGAGCGACAATGAGAGTTTTAGCAGATTCGACAGTAAGGAAGGGACGGATTTTAGAGATGTTTTATAGATGCAAATTACAGCAGCTCAGTTTTAGCAAAGTTGAGTTTTAGTAGGGAGGACATAATGTTAGAGACAGCAGACAGACATTTACTGGTGTTCTGTATAAGTGCGGGGGTGATATCACAGGAGGAGGTAAATTATTTCTGATTAAAAATCGCATGTCTTCCAGTACTTATCAGCTCCTGTATGCCATGCAGGAAGTTGTGTATTCTTTTCAGTCTGACACAGTGCTCTCTGCTGCCACCACTGTCCATGATAGGAACTATCCACAGGAGGAAAGGTTTTGCTACTCTTCCAGGACAGCACATGGAATGAGGGCAGCTATCCAATGCTACCAGTTGTTTTGTTTTTTTTAGTTGGTGTGTGTGTGTGTGTGTGTGTGTGGAGGGGGTGTTTACAGATTCACTTTAAGCACTTGTGTTCTCATCCTACAGGCAGGAATAGAAACAGCAGCAGAAGGATGATAGTGGGGGAAGGCATAGAGCTGACTCCTGAAAATAAGGTATCTCAGTAGCTGTATCTGCTGGGAAGGAACAGCAGTATGCTGGTGGGGGCTGGATTTCAGGAAAAACCCAATGAACTTTTTAGAGCTAGGTTACGTATGACAAATGCAGTATGCAGAGCTACTGGGGAAATTTAGCCATTAATTTGGCAAAGTGCTAACATGCCACTGTACCACACTGAGGTGGCAACAGTTTATAGGCTTCAAAGTACTTTCTCTAATATCTATTATATGGACCTGTGCCTAAAACTGCTCAGTAGCCTCACTAGTGCTTTGTAAAGGGTAAGATAATACTTGATTTCTCTTGTATTCATGCTAATGCTAACAAAACAAGAAATGTTCAGCAGAGTAATGTGAATCCTGAGCTCTGCTAAATCCTCAAAGCAGGTAAAACTTTTTTAAAGTACATAATCATCAAAATGGATTAGTGTACTCTAGGAAAACCTGAAAACCAAGATCTTTCACATAGGGTCCTATTCCATGGGCAGATGGGGGCCCGATTAACAATGTAAACGAGCGCAGATTTGCTAGATCGGAGCTCGTTTACTGGGCCTAAATTGCCGGTCGCCCACCACGCACTGATATTCCACTTAGCAATGTGCAGGTGGCCACCGATGATTTTGGGTTTGAACCTAAATGAACAATCAGCCGATGACACGATCATCAGCTGATCGTTCTCTCTATTCCACGAAGCGATAATCAGCTGAATCGGGCCGATTCGGCAAATCATCGCTCCGTGGAATAGGCCCCATAGTCATTCTACATTCACTGTAGCTGTTGGAAACCCCATATTATCTGTGCCTCCAAACACCCTGTAAAACAGAGGGTCAATTTCTTTATTAGGACATGTTTATGTAGTGTCTCTACAGGTATTCTTATGTGTATCTTTTTTTTTTTTTTATCTTTATTAGATTTTTCACAAAAAATACAACAAGGCCTATAACATGGTCTAAGCATAAAGAAATAGAATGAGAGAACAAACATAATAAATGTATGCAGCCAGTGAGGAATAAGCAAAACATTTCTCCATATAAACAGGTAACTACTTATTTTGTGAAAGGCGAATAGAGGTCCATCTTTTCCATCTATTTGTAATCTTCATATTGGACAATGAAACAGTAGATAGGAAAGTTTCGTGAGAACATTGTGAATTCACACGGTCAGGCCCGCTTCTGCCATGAGGCGGAATGAGTATTCCGCCTCAGGCGGCAGATTCTGCGCTCCTGCAGGGGGCGGCAGACAGCAGCCCTGCAGCCGCTTGCCTGTCCTGTCATCAGCGCTCACCACTGTACCCCGCCGGGCTCCCGCGCCGTCAGCCAGCATCTCCCTTTGCCCTTCAGCCTGTGGTGAGTGTCGGCGAGGGCTGCAGTCGGATCGGAGCGCGCGGGGGGGGGGGGGTATTCCTATAAGGGCTGCATTCCCATGTCGAGGAATGCCTGTAACCGGAGTCTCCCCCGCCCGGACAGCATCTGATAAGATGCTGAGAGCGGGGGAGAACTGTACTGATACGTGCGATGCTGTAATGAATCAGCCGCGCGTGGTGCTGTCATTACAGCGCGGCACATATCAATAGAGTTCTCCCCCGCTCTCAGCATCTTATCAGATGCTGTCCGGGCGGGGGAGACTCCGGTTACAGGCATTCCTCGACATGGGAATGCAGCCCTTATAGGAATACCCCCCCCAACCCCTCCCCCCCCCAGGCGCTCCCGCGCGCACCGATCCGACTGCAGCCCTCGCCGACACTCACCACAGGCTGAAGGGCAAAGGGAGATGCTGGCTGACGGGAGCCCAGCGGGGTACAGTGGTGAATGAGTGGTGGTGGTGGTGGTGGGGGGGGAGGCAGGGGGGGTCGCTAGTGTGGGGCGGCCGCCTGAGGTTTGCCTCAGGCGGCAGAGACCACAGAAACGGCCCTGCACACGGTTAATAACTTCTGAAATTAATGGAAGGATTAGGCGACTTCCATGCATGTGCTTCTTATGTGTATCTTATGCTCTGGGCTGTAGGTTGCCTTCTCTATTCCTGCCGCTTGGTGTCTCACTTGTTTGCATGCACTGCACTGCACAGTTAAAGGTGTTACAAGGGTTAACTTTTCAAACCGTGTGTATAATGGTGCATTTACACAGGCAGATTTATCTGACAGATTTTGGAAGCCAAAACCAGGAATGGATTTAAAAAAAGGAGAAATCTCAGTCTTTCCTTTATGACCCGTTCCTTGTTTATGGTCTGTTCCTGGCTTTGGCTTAAAAAAATCTGTCAGCTAAAACTGCCTGTGTAAACGCACCATGAGTGTCTTCAATCAAGATTTATTCACTTAGGGTGCGTTTACACAGACAGATTTATCTGACAGATTTTGGAAGCCAAAGCCAGGAATGGATTTGAAAAGAGGATATATCCCAGTCTTTCCTTTATGACCTGATCCCTGTTTATAGTCTGTTCCTGGTTTAGGCTTCAAAGATCTGTCAGATAAATCTGTCTGTGTAAATGCACCATAAGCCAAGTCGCTCCGACAGAGTGGCCCCCTAGCCTTCACAAGTGAAGCCACAAAGTACAAAGAAATTGCCTGATAACCTCTGTATACCTCAAGTACCCAGTTGAAAGGCCCTATTCCACGGAACGATTATCGTTCATAAACACGCTCCAACGACCGCTCGTTAACGATCACTAAACAATTTTTTTTAGCGAACGATAACACATAACACATATGGGAACGTGAATGATGTATGTAGTGTAACGATTATTTTGCGGTCGTTACATGGTTGTTTAAAACGTTCACCGGGGTGATCATAACCATACGACAAACCTACTTTTTTAAACCTTTTTACGAACGACTGAAAGATTTCTAATTTTACGAAACGATTAGCGAATTATCTTTCAAAGACCAACAATTTTTTTTCGACATGCTGAAAAACTATTTTGAACGACTCACCAACGATTTTGCAGTTGTCGTTCCCTCGTTTACAGCTATTCCACGGAACGATTATCATTAACGAGCGGTCGTTGGAGCAAGTTTATGAAAGATAATTGTTCTGTGGAATAGGGCCTTAAGCGTTCTGTATTTTCCATCCGGAGGAAGGACTATTTTTGTGACCTATTGCACTTGATTGTCAAGTACTCTTTTGTATTGCACTAAAGAACTTCTCAGTAAACTTTTCAAATTGTTTAAAGGGGACCTGTCACCCCGGCTCCCGGGGTGAAGCCTTCCCAACCCCCCGGTGGAGCCCCTTATACTTATCCCCCTCTCGAAGTCCCGGTCCTGGACCCCGTCCAGCCGCCGAGAAATCCCTGTCGGAAGCTGTGAGCGTGCTCACCAGAGATGAGTCTGAAGCCCATAGAGAATGACTGGAGCAGTACAGGACTCTGTGATTACTTTTCAATGTTGATTTGCTACTGCTCTGGACAGTTCCTGCCACCGACAGAAGTGGCAGCAGAGAGCACTGTGTCAGACTGATAACCGTAGGATATAGGAGAGTTGGATTCTGTATTGGGTATAGCCTATGTCCCACCACAGCCAGTGATTGGCAGAGCAGGTTGTCACTGAGCTGGGGGACCTGGAGACGCTGCATGTGGGCATCTGGGGAGCACAGACAGGTAATAGTTTCTTTATTGTTTTTAAATATAACAGCAGCACAATATCTGAAGTACAACACTCTATTCTTGCTATAGACTTTAATTCTAATCAGATTTCCAGTGAATTTCACTGCAAATCTTGATTCAAATTTCACTGTAATACAGCATGCGTGTAAATTCGCAGCAGGCTATGCGTTTATGCGTCCTATCACAGTAACGTTGGCGTTTTTCCCCAAAGACTTACTTTATACTATATGTCAAACTCATTGCAGATTTGTAGCATTTTGATATGCAGCATGTAAATGGGGTAACATTCATCCAATTCACTTTGCTGCTACTCTAATCTGCAGTGGATTTCCCTCACAAGCTTCATAGTGGAATACATGAGAACAGAGAACATGTGAGCATGCCGGAGGCACAGGTCATGTGTTTTATGTGGAGGCACAGGTCATGTGTTTTATGTATACTGTAGCAGTATGTGACTCTCATGCTGTTGCATATCTGTGGTACAACTCCTATTTTTCTCTGACACCCTGTGGCTGTGGAACATGGTAGGAGTTGTAGTTTTACAGCAGGACAGGTTGGGGACCTACAGAATGACAATAATATCCACTCTGCTATGGGCATTCTAGCTCCTGTTCTTCCTGTTCCTCATTGTGTTATTTCCTGCATATGCTTTGTTAATGTATGCATTGTATTCCTATACGTCATGGGTAACGCTATTGTAAGACAGGTACAATACACAGAATATCTTGTTACCTGGAACTCAGCCAAATATGTTAATGACAGTATACTAAAAAAAGTAAAAAGCACAATAAAAAAATTAATAAGCTTTTCCTGGAATGAGCTCTAGAGCGTAATAATTGGAAGTTATAGGACTCATACACTCACCCTATAGTAGAACCCCTGGCACCAACTAAGGAATCACCCTACTTAGAGCAGTGCTTCACAAACTGTGAGGCGGTGTCACCAGTGAGGCGCCCTCTAGTTGTTGGTGAGGCCCAGATGGGGAGGCAGTTTTCAAAAAGTGGTTCAGGGAAGAAAAAGCGCTGCACCTCACACCTATGGCTGATACTGGTGCCCCTAGGCTAAATAAAAAACACATCAGAATTTTGTGTATGAATTGATCAAGCCATACTGCCCCATGTACCATCGTGCAGGTATCTGATACACATGGGTCCCTACACTAAGTTTTCAAAAAGTAACTATGATCTGCACAGTCCTTTTGCTGTTTGCAAAAATCTCCATTTTAGCAACATTATTATTTATTTTGTACTTGCTTTATTAGTATCTATAGCTTGGGAGACTGGTGAAAGGTAGCCCTAGCATTATTTTCAGCTTTCAAATGGACTTTCACCTCAGATGGTGAGGCCCAGCCACCCACTTGGTCAGTCTGGTGAGGCCCAGGCATTGCCTTGGTCTGTTGGGTGAGGCTCCAGTAGAAAAAGTTTGAGAAGCACTAAGTTTTTTTTACTTTATAACAAATACACTAAAAATGTTTTATAGCTTAAAGTGAATGTACCACTGGGTACATCGCTATGGGCTTTTTATATTAACAGACCAGCGCTGACACAGGGATGCCGGTAACAAGGTACTTTTTTTTTTTAACCGTTCCCGTGCATGGCGCTGTTCTATTCCCGAGCACTGGCTGGACATGAAGCACCAGTGTGACGTGCCACAGAGGGGAAGGGGTTTCATCACACTTTGGGCCGGAGCAGAGACGTTTCTAGAGGCGGGCTGGCCGGGCGATCGCACGGGGCGCCGACAGCTAGGGGGCGCTGGTGGCACCCCCCCGGATTCCACTGAGCTGCGCCCCCAGCTGCCCGGGGCGGCCGTCTGCTCGCCCCATCACCTGCCCCTTTGCCCCATGACCTGGCAAAACTGACTGGCGCCCGCCCAAACAGAGCTCCGCCCCCCTCGAACCACGGCGAACCAGCTAAGCACTCTGCACCTGGCAGGCCGCAGCAGACGACATCTCCCTCCCGCAGGCGTAATGATGTCATATCACTACGCCTGCTGGAGAGAGAAGATGTGTGCGGGGGCCACGGCTGCCTGCTCCTCGCAGGCTGGAGAGAGGAGAGAGGGACTGCCGTATGCCAGAATAAGGTGAGTATAATGTGTTTTTTTTTTGTGTGTGTGTGTTAAGCAATACAGGGGGGAGCAGAGCACGGGGGGGGGGGGGGGGGGGGGGGGTTACTATGGGAAGCAAAGCACGGGGGGGGGGATATTACTATGGGGGAAGCTGAGCACAGGGGAGAATATTACTATAGGGGAGCAGAGCACAGGGGGGAATATTACTATGGGGGAAGCAGAGCACATGGGGGGAATATTACTATGGGGGGGAGCACAGAGGGGATTAATAATATTGGGGGAGCATGAAGGGGAGCAGAGCACGGGGGAATTATTACTATGGGGGTGCAGAGCACGGGGGGGAATATTACTATGGGGGGAGCAGAGCACGGGGGGAATATTACTATGGGGGGAGCAGAGCACGGGGGGATATTACTATGGGGGAGCAGAGCACGGGGGGAATATTACTATGGGGGGAGCAGAGCACGGGGTGGAATATTACTATGGGGGGAGCAGAGCACGGGGGGAATATTACTATGGGGGGAGCAGAGCACAGGGGGGGAATATTACTATGAGGGGAGCACAGGGGGGAATATTACTACGGGGGGGAGCACAGGGGGGATTATTACTATGGGGGGAGCAGAGCACGGGGTGGAATATTACTATGGGGGGAGCAGAGCACGGGGGAATATTACTATGGGGGGAGCACAGTGGGGAATATTACTACGGGGAGGGAGCACAGGGGGGATTATTACTATGGGGGGAAGCACAGGGAGGATAAGTACTATTGGGGCAGCACAGGGGTACAGCAGGAGACATTATTACTATATGGGGGCACAGCAGGGGATCCTACATACAGGGGTAAGCCACATACCTATTACTTATAACTTTACTGCACATGACACAAAAAAGTGGAAGTTGTTGTAAAAGTGCGGAGCCTGAGATGTTTGTCTGGCAGGTTCACAAGAGATGAATTGTGGCTGCAAGAAATCATCATGGTGGTCTGGGCCAGATGGAGAGGAAAAGGGAAGTGACGCTTCCGAACAAAGAAGACTTCACCGGTGAGTCACTGAATTACTTTTTTTTGTGAAAAGGGTTGAATAACTGTGTTCTATGCCATTGTACACACACTGCTTCTCCCTAGCAACAACCCCTCCCCCATCATAAGGGTGGGTTCATACTACGGAATTCTCGCAGACATGTCAGTTCTTTCGGCGGATAGCGGAATACGCCGGCCCATAGAATGGTGTCTATGGAGCCGGCGGAAAGGCGCGCGGACATACTGCGGAATTCCGCTGACATTATCCGCGAGCATTCCGTAGTATGAACCCACCCTCAGAGTGCACAGCATGGTACACTTTTTCTTCTTGTGAAATCTGACTGAGCTGTAAACAGCCTAACACAGCGGCCATTCAGTGTATGTACAAAGAGACACCAGCAGGGGGCGATTATCATAACATCCAAGCAGTTGCCCATAGCAACCAATGTAACTAACATAGGTCACTTATACACATAGTGGGAGATTTATCAAACTGTTGTAAAGAATTGGCTCAGTTGCCCCTAGCAACCAATCAGCTTCCACCTTTCATTTTCCAAAGAATCTATAAGGAATAGAAGGTGGAATCTGATTGGTTGCTAGGGGCAACTAAGACAATTCTACTTTACACCAGTATGATAAATCTCCTCCATAAAGTCCATAGCTATGAGACAGACCAGTGTTACCCAACCTATGGCTCTCCAGCAGTAGAAAAACTACAACTCCCATGATGCCCGGACAGCCAGTTTTTGTTGTGAAACAGCTGGAGAGCCACATGTTGGTGAGAGCTGCTGCAGCCGCCTGTACACAGCACTCCTCCCCGCCCCGTCCCCTGTCTTCTCCCACCAAGATGGCGGCCTGGAGGATACGAGGCACTGGCCCATGACCCCGCCTTTTACCAAGCCCCGCCCATCATCCTACTCCACGCCCCGCCCATCTGCCACCCCGGTGTCCGCGCTGAGTGACAGACCAGAGAGAGTGCGGGCGGCAGAGCGGAGATGTCTCCGGTGGTGAAGCCTGTGGTGTGGCCGCAGCCCGAGCAGTTCCCCTGGAGGATAGTCCGCAGAGCAGGTGAGAGGAGCCGCGCAGAGCGCCGCAAACTTAGCGGCAAGTCTGTGAGCTCGGCGGCTGTGCGGTACCTGAGCATCGCAGTGTGTGCACGGAGCCCTTATATCTCTATATATCGGGTATACAGCTCCTAGTGCTATAGTGCCTGCACCTTGTTCTCTTAGCTGCCGCTCTCATACAGTCAGGGCGTGGTGGGGGAGGAATTACAGGGGAACTCTATCAGCCATTCAGCTCTACCTGCAACATAGGTATACAGTATATACAGGGGAACTCTTACCAGCTCTGCCTCCCACCTGCCCCATAGGTATACAGTATATACAGGGGAACTACCAGCTCTGCCTGCCCCATAGGTATACAGTATATACAGGGGAACTCTACCATCTCTGCCTGCCCCATAGGTATACAGTATATACAGGGGAACTCTATCATCTCTGCCTGCCCCATAGGTATACAGTATATACAGGGGAACTCTATCAGCTCTGCCTGCCCCATAGGTATACAGTATATACAGGGGAACTCTATCATCTCTGCCTGCAACATAGGTATACAGTATATACAGGGGAACTCTACCATCTCTGCCTGCCCCATAGGTATACAGTATATACAGGGGAACTCTACCATCTCTGCCTGCCCCATAGGTATACAGTATATACAGGGGAACTCTATCAGCTCTGCCTGCCCCATAGGTATACAGTATATACAGGGGAACTCTATCAGCTCTGCCTCCCACCTGCCCCATAGGTATACAGTATATACAGGGGAACTCTATCAGCTCTACCTGCCCCATAGGTATACAGTATATACAGGGGAACTCTACCATCTCTGCCTGCCCCATAGGTATACAGTATATACAGGGGAACTCTATCATCTCTGCCTGCCCCATAGGTATACAGTATATACAGGGGAACTCTATCATCTCTGCCTGCAACATAAGTATACAGTATATACAGGGGAACTCTATCATCTCTGCCTGCCCCATAGGTATACAGTATATACAGGGGAACTCTATCAGCTCTGCCTGCCCCATAGGTATACAGTATATACAGGGGAACTCTATCAGCTCTGCCTGCCCCATAGGTATACAGTATATACAGGGGAACTCTATCATCTCTGCCTGCAACATAGGTATACAGTATATACAGGGGAACTCTACCATCTCTGCCTGCCCCATGTATATACAGGGGAACTCTACCATCTCTGCCTGCCCCATAGATATACAGTATATACAGGGGAACTCTACCATCTCTGCCTGCCCCATAGGTATACATTATATACAGGGGAACTCTACCATCTCTGCCTGCCCCATGTATATACAGGGGAACTCTACCATCTCTGCCTGCAACATAGGTATACAGTATATACAGGGGAACTCTATCAGCTCTGCCTGCCCCATAGGTATACAGTATATACAGGGGAACTCTACCATCTCTGCCTGCCCCATAGGTATACAGTATATACAGGGGAACTCTATCATCTCTGCCTGCAACATAGGTATACAGTATATACAGGGGAACTCTATCATCTCTGCCTGCCCCATAGGTATACAGTATATACAGGGGAACTCTATCAGCTCTGCCTGCCCCATAGGTATACAGTATATACAGGGGAACTCTATCATCTCTGCCTGCAACATAGGTATACAGTATATACAGGGGAACTCTACCATCTCTGCCTGCCCCATAGGTATACAGTATATACAGGGGAACTCTATCATCTCTGCCTGCAACATAGGTATACAGTATATACAGGGGAACTCTATCATCTCTGCCTGCCCCATAGGTATACAGTATATACAGGGGAACTCTATCAGCTCTGCCTGCCCCATAGGTATACAGTATATACAGGGGAACTCTATCATCTCTGCCTGCAACATAGGTATACAGTATATACAGGGGAACTCTATCAGCTCTGCCTGCCCCATAGGTATACAGTATATACAGGGGAACTCTATCATCTCTGCCTGCAACATAGGTATACAGTATATACAGGGGAACTCTACCATCTCTGCCTTCCCCATGTATATACAGGGGAACTCTACCAGCTCTGCCTGCCCCATAGGTATACAGTATATACAGGGGAACTCTATCATCTCTGCCTGCAACATAGGTATACAGTATATACAGGGGAACTCTACCATCTCTGCCTTCCCCATGTATATACAGGGGAACTCTACCATCTCTGCCTGCCCCATAGATATACAGTATATACAGGGGAACTCTACCATCTCTGCCTGCCCCATAGGTATACATTATATACAGGGGAACTCTACCATCTCTGCCTGCCCCATGTATATACAGGGGAACTCTACCATCTCTGCCTGCCCCATAGGTATACAGTATATACAGGGGAACTCTACCATCTCTGCCTGCAACATAGGTATACAGTATATACAGGGGAACTCTACCATCTCTGCCTGCCCCATAGATATACAGTATATACAGGGGAACTCTACCATCTCTGCCTGCCCCATAGATATACAGTATATACAGGGGAACTCTACCATCTCTGCCTGCAACATAGGTATACAGTATATACAGGGGAACTCTATCAGCTCTGCCTGCCCCATAGGTATACAGTATATACAGGGGAACTCTATCAGCTCTGCCTGCCCCATAGGTATACAGTATATACAGGGGAACTCTACCATCTCTGCCTGCCCCATAGATATACAGTATATACAGGGGAACTCTACCATCTCTGCCTGCCCCATAGATATACAGTATATACAGGGGAACTCTACCATCTCTGCCTGCAACATAGAGTTCCCCTGTATATACTGTATACCTATGTTGCAGGCAGAGATGGTAGAGTTCCCCTGTATATACTGTATATCTATGGGGCAGGCAGAGATGGTAGAGTTCCCCTGTATATACTGTATATCTATGGGGCAGGCAGAGATGGTAGAGTTCCCCTGTATATACTGTATACCTATGGGGCAGGCAGAGCTGATAGAGTTCCCCTGTATATACTGTATACCTATCAGCTCTGCCTGCCCCATAGGTATACAGTATATACAGGGGAACTCTATCAGCTATTCAGCTATGTCTCCCAGCCTGCCACATAGGTATACAGTATATACAGGGGAACTCTATCAGCTCTGCCTCCCAACTTGGGATCTGCCTGCACGACTACATCTCCCAGCATGCTGTCTGTGCAACATACACTGCTGTGTGATACCCCATAGCCAACAAATAGGCCTGTATCATGTGTCATATGTTTATGTATGTGGTTGTCTATTGAAGTGTGCTGCCATACAGTGACCATATAGGTGTGCTGCCATACAGTGACCATATAGGTGTGCTGCTATACAGTGACCATATAGGTGTGCTGCCATACAGTGACCATATAGGTGTGATGCCATACAGTGACCATATAGGTGTGCTGCCATACAGTGACCATATAGGTGTGCTGCCATACAGTGACCATATAGGTGTGCTGCCATACAGTGACCATATAGGTGTGCTGCCATACAGTGACCATATAGGTGTGCTGCCATACAGTGACCATAGAGGTGTGCTGCCATACAGTGACTATAGATATATGCTGCCATACAGTGACCATAGAGGTGTGCTGCCATACAGTGACTATAGATGTATGCTGCCATATAGTGACCATAGAGGTGTGCTGCCATACAGTGACTATAGATATATGCTGCCATACAGTGACCATAGAGGTGTACTTTACAGAGGGATGGTTCTGCCTGGTGCTTGGGGTCTGTGGATATGGTGTCACAGTGATACACAGGTGACGTCTTCTTTGATCTGAGGCGTCACTTTCCCTTTCCTCCATCCGGCCCAGACCGCCATGATGATTTCTTCCAGCTACAATTCATCTCTTCAGAACCTGCGAGACAAACATCTCAGGCTCCGCACATTTCTAACAACTTACTTCCCTTCCTCCCTCCTATAGGCTGCCATATAGTGGTAACTGCGCTGTTTGGTGCTATGTGCAGTAAAGCGAGTAGGAATGCGGGCTGCCCCCTGTATGTAGGATCCCCTGCTGTGCCCCCATATACTAATAATGCCCTTTGTTGTGTACCCCATACAATAATAATGCCCCCATACAATAATAATGCCCCCAAATGTGCCCCCATACAATAATAATGCCCCCAAATGTGCCCCCATACAATAATAATGCCCCCAGATGTGCCCCTATACAATAATAATGCCCCCAGATGTGCCCTTATACAATAATAATGAACCCAGATGTGCCCCCATACAATAATAATGCCCCCAGATGTGCCCCTATACAATAATAATGCCCCCAGATGTGCCCCCATACAATAATAATGCCCCCAGATGTGCCCCTATACAATAATAATGCCCCCAGATGTGCCCCTATACAATAATAATGCCCCCAGATGTGCCCTTATACAATAATAATGAACCCAGATGTGCCCCTATACAATAATAATGCCCCCAGATGTGCCCCCATACACTTGCACAGTCAGTGAATAGATGTCTCTCCCAGTAACTCCCCATACACTTGCACAGTCAGTGAATAGATGTCTCTCACAGTAACCCCCCCCATACACTTGCACAGTCAGTGAATAGATGTCTCTCCCAGTAAACCCCCCCATACACTTGCACAGTCAGTGAATAGATGTATCTCATAGTAACCCCCCCCCATACACTTGCACAGTCAGTGAATAGATGTCTCTCATAGTAACCCCCCATACACTTGCACAGTCAGTGAATAGATGTCTCTCCCAGTAACCCCCCAATACACTTGCACAGTCAGTAAATAGATGTCTCTCATAGTAACCCCCATACACTTGCACAGTCAATGAATAGATGTCTCTCCCAGTAACTCCCCATACACTTGCACAGTCAGTGAATAGATGTCTCTCCCAGTACCCCCCCATACACTTGCACAGTCAGTGAATAGATGTCTCTCCCAGTAACTCCCCCCATACACTTGCACAGTCAGTGAATAGATGTCTCTCCCAGTAACTCCCCCCATACACTTGCACAGTCAATGAATAGATGTCTCTCCCAGTAACTCCCCATACACTTGCACAGTCAGTGAATAGATGTCTCTCCCAGTAACTCCCCCCATACACTTGCACAGTCAGTGAATAGATGTCTCTCCCAGTAACTCCCCCCATACACTTGCACAGTCAGTGAATAGATGTCTCTCCCAGTAACTCCCCCCATACACTTGCACAGTCAATGAATAGATGTCTCTCCCAGTAACTCCCCATACACTTGCACAGTCAGTGAATAGATGTCTCTCCCAGTACCCCCCCATACACTTGCACAGTCAGTGAATAGATGTCTCTCCCAGTAACCCCCCCATACACTTGCACAGTCAGTGAATAGATGTCTCCCCCAGTAACTCACATACACTTGCACAGTCAGTGAATAGATGTCTCTCCCAGTAACCCCCCCCATACACTTGCACAGTCAGTGAATAGATGTCTCTCCCAGTACCCCCCCCCCCATACACTTGCACAGTCAGTGAATAGATGTCTCTCCCAGTAACCCCCCCCCCATACACTTGCACAGTCAGTGAATAGATGTCTCTCCCAGTAACCCCCCCCATACACTTGCACAGTCAGTGAATAGATGTCTCTCCCAGTAACCCCCCCCATACACTTGCACAGTCAGTGAATAGATGTCTCTCATAGTAACCCCCCCCCATACACTTGCACAGTCAGTGAATAGATGTCTCTCATAGTAACCCCCCATACACTTGCACAGTCAGTGAATAGATGTCTCTCATAGTAACCCCCATACACTTGCACAGTCAGTGAATAGATGTCTCTCCCAGTAACTCCCCATACACTTGCACAGTCAGTGAATAGATGTCTCTCCCAGTACCCCCCCCATACACTTGCACAGTCAGTGAATAGATGTCTCTCCCAGTAACCCCCCCATACACTTGCACAGTCAGTGAATAGATGTCTCCCCCAGTAACTCACATACACTTGCACAGTCAGTGAATAGATGTCTCTCCCAGTAACCCCCCCCCCCATACACTTGCACAGTCAGTGAATAGATGTCTCTCATAGTAACCCCTCATACACTTGCACAGTCAGTGAATAGATGTCTCTCCCAGTAACCCCCCCATACACTTGCACAGTCAGTGAATAGATGTCTCTCATAGTAACCCCCCATACACATGCACAGTCAGTGAATAGATGTCTCTCCCAGTAATTCCCCCCATACACTTGCACAGTCAGTGAATAGATGTCTCTCCCAGTAACTCCCCATACACTTGCACAGTCAGTGAATAGATGTCTCTCCCAGTACCCCCCCCCCCCCATACACTTGCACAGTCAGTGAATAGATGTCTCTCCCAGTACCCCCCCCCCCATACACTTGCACAGTCAGTGAATAGATGTCTCTCCCAGTAACCCGCCCATAGACTTGCACAGTCAGTGAATAGATGTCTCTCCCAGTAACTCCCATACACTTGCACAGTCAGTGAATAGATGTCTCTCCCAGTAACTCCCCCCATACACTTGCACAGTCAGTGAATAGATGTCTCTCCCAGTAACTCCCCCCATACACTTGCACAGTCAGTGAATAGATGTCTCTCCCAGTAACTCCCATACACTTGCACAGTCAGTGAATAGATGTCTCTCAGTAACTCCCCATACACTTGCACAGTCAGTGAATAGATGTCTCTCCCAGTAACCCCCCCATACACTTGCACAGTCAGTGAATAGATGTCTCTCCCAGTAACTCCCCCCATACACTTGCACAGTCAGTGAATAGATGTCTCTCCCAGTAACTCCCATACACTTGCACAGTCAGTGAATAGATGTCTCTCCCAGTAACTCCCATACACTTGCACAGTCAGTGAATAGATGTCTCTCCCAGTAACTCCCCATACACTTGCACAGTCAGTGAATAGATGTCTCTCCCAGTAACTCCCCCCATACACTTGCACAGTCAGTGAATAGATGTCTCTCCCAGTAACTCCCCCCATACACTTGCACAGTCAGTGAATAGATGTCTCTCCCAGTAACTCCCATACACTTGCACAGTCAGTGAATAGATGTCTCTCCCAGTAACTCCCCATACACTTGCACAGTCAGTGAATAGATGTCTCTCCCAGTAACTCCCCCCATACACTTGCACAGTCAGTGAATAGATGTCTCTCCCAGTAACTCCCATACACTTGCACAGTCAGTGAATAGATGTCTCTCCCAGTAACTCCCCATACACATGCACAGTCAGCTGACACTTTCTCTCTCTCTATACACATTCACATTCTGCCATCAGCTATCTCTACATAAACAAGAACACTCAGCCAGCAATATTGATGAGCGAATTTACGAAACCTCAGAATTGGACTCCTAGGGGCTGGAGAAGTTGGATGCAACCCTAGGGCTGCCAGGAAAACATGGACAGAACCTATAGCTGTATCGAGGTTTTCCAGGACCCCTAAGGTTGTATCCAACATGTCCAGCCTCTAGGAGTCAAATCCCGACTGTTGTTTGGTAAGTTCGCTCATCACTAGTTAGCAACTATCTCTCTACATTCACCGATAAGCATGAACACTCAGCCAGCAGCTATCTCTCTGGGCCCCCCAAACATGCCCCCACACTGATCAGCTGATCCTCCCCCTACCCACAGTTTATATTTCCTCCATTGCTTCCTGGACAGGAGGTGAACGCTCTATAGATAGACCTACTGTATGTCATTGAACGCTACTACAATCCCTTTTAGCTCAGCACATATAAGGTTACATGGTATTGGACCTGTTACCTGCTTCTGATTCATTAGACAGCAGCTATATTGTGTCTGACCAGGAAAATAGCATCATACACTCTAAGAGCAAACTGCTTGTGCTGAGTTATGGAGAATGTCAGACATAAGACCTTTCTTCCTCATAGTTGAAGGCAAAAAGAGGAAAGTACCCATAACCCTTGTGTGCTCCCTGTGACTCTGCAACAATATATGATTTAAAGGGCTCATCCATTGAACAACCTGATTCTACGCCATGTGATGCCTCCTTACCCCCACAGTCATTCAGCAGTTTCTCCTGACTATAGCAGTCAATGACCAAAGCTCCCTGTGACTATTGGGTGGCGTGACCATGGGTGTCATCAAAAAACAATGGAGGAGATCTTGTGCATTTCCAGATGCTGGAAGTAAAAGTTGTATTAGACATCCCAATGTACAGGGAAGCGAGAGCCTGTCAACTCAGTGCTCACTACCCCCCTTGTTCCCCTGTGCTATTACATGCACAGACAGTGATCGGGTGGGGGGGTTAGATCGTTCAGCGGCCTAATGAAGTCCGCCACAGACTGCTGCCCCCGCTCCTATTACGTGGAGCAACTTGATAAGGGCCTTTACACTCAATTGCCAAACACCTCAGACCTGAACCTATGACCATGTTGATGTACAGTATATGTGTTTCATACAATAGGGCCCATTCACACTATGGAAAACGGGTAGCAATTCTGAGCGGAACCTCTGCCCTGGACGCCGCTCTAAATCCCGCCTGCTATCTGTTTCAATGCGATACCTTGCGCTATGCCAATTCTTTGAGCTGATCCCATTGAAACAGATAGCAGGCGGGATTCGGGGGGAATCTGTGGTCAGAGGTTCAGCTCGGAATTTCAGCCTGTTTTCCGTAGTGTGAACAGGCCCTTAAGGGCGAAGAAGCATTTACTGGATCCCAAAGTGCAGTTTTATTTTCCTTCTTTTGGTGGCCTGATGTTTCCAGTTGTCCTCACACAGGGAGGGGGGCTATGGGAGCCAACCATTATCTTGTTCCATCTTTGATTTGATTGCTGCTTTGGCTACATAATCCTAGAGCTGCTTGTTTAAAGAGCAATTGCTATAGCCATGCTCTGGTAATATAACGTGAGCATTTTACCAATCATTGCCAGTTCCCTGCATGTGCCCAGGTATCAGTCACCAGCTTTCACCTTCAGAATCTGTACACATGGGCATCTGTGGACTCTGGGGTCAGTAGAGGAACTGTGATACATGGAATCTGTTACATTAATACATAGAAGATTGTCAGCAGAAAAGACCACTGGGTCCATCTAGCCCACCCTTATATTATTTTCTTTATTATTTTAGCATAGACATGTTTCTCCCAGGAAGGTTTACATTCAGTTGCTTTAGATTTACTCACCACTTCTGCTGGAAGTTTGTTCCAAGCATCTACTACTCTTTCTGTAAATATTTTTTCACGTTGCTTCTGATCTTTTCCCCAACTAACCTCAGACTTCCCTCCTGAACCTTATTTAGTCCTTTACCATATTTAAAGGTGTATGGCTCTGTAATCTACTATAGAACCTGATGTAGCGACCATCCCCTGTGTAATATGATGTACTGTACAGCGATCACACCCTGCGCCTCTTATCTTGGGTTTGCACTATGTTTTTGCAATCGGGTGGAGGAACTGATGTATTTGAGTGTATCTGTTTTGATCAGTTTTCCCACTGACTTCCATTATTAAAAAAAAAAACGATCAAAACGCATCTGTTTTTTTGTAACTTACTTGGCCTTATTTTTGTATAGGTAAAAAAAATAACGGATGTGTTCAAATGCATCCGTTTTTTCCATCCATTTTTCCATTTGTTTTTTGCAAGAACGGATGAAAAAACGGATTGTAAAAATATAGTGTGAACCCAGCTTTATCCAGAGTAACACAAGCCTTCTATTATACACAGACGTGTGGCTTGTTTCCAGCTCCTCTCCGAGCTCTTCCGTCCCAGTGGCGGCACAGGCTTGTGTACATGTGTGGAGCATGCTCGACCTCTTCTGCCATCGTGTCCTCTGTTCCTGCCAGCTGTAGAAACCTCGCACTATAAGCCTGTGACCGGGGGATTAGAAACCCCCATCATGTGTATACAATCATACAGCAGAACACCACTAAATTAAATTATTATGGTCTTTATGTTACTGTGTTTATATGCCACTGTTATGTCATATGATTTTATGCTGTGTGGTCAGTGTCTTCCTTTAGGTGATCTGCAGGAGTTAAGAATTGCATAAAGAGTGAGCCCACCACTATACTGTGTAGTCAGTTCCTGAGGGATCAGTTTACATAGGGTGGAGACCACCAGCAGAACACAAAGCCGATTCCCTGTCGGTGCTGGAAAAAGACAATAGAAATTCCTCAGCTCTATAAAAACTTGCAAACTTGATTAATCCATCTCTAAAAAAAAAAATGCAAAAATTGTTCCTAAAACACCAGTGGCAAGTGTATTTACCTGTAGAGATGTGTGTGTCACTCTGTCCTATTAGATCAGGGATGGGGAACCATCCGCCCTCCAGCCTTTATAAAACTACAATTCCCATCATACCTGGACAGCCAAGGCTGGATTTCTAGATCAGCTAGTGTTTTCCTTGGCCTTGTAGTTTTTCTTTTCCATCCCTGCATTAGATACTATCAGACTGTGATAAGTCACTTTGCTCTCCCTTCTGTGTTATAGTTCCTCAGTATACAGATAAGAATTCTCTGTTAGTAGACAATCCCAGCTCCATGGATGGGTTGGATCACAATCAGTTGCTGTATAGTGGTGATTGTTATTGCATTGCAAAATTCCTACATTTTTACCTTGGGTCATTTCAGGAGAAGTGTTTTTTTTTTTTTTTTTTTTTTTTTTTTTTGCCCTGTCAATTGCACTCCTGTCCTGATTTTGGTTGAAAAAAGACTGACCAAAGACATAGCCTTGTCAAAGAGAGAGCCATAGAGCCATGTCAAAGGTTTTGATTGTCGGTGGTCAGGATGCTGAGACCCTGTGTGATCACTAGAATGAGCTTGGAGAAGCGTCTGCCTCTCCATCTCTCTATGGCGCCCATATCCTGCAACGAGGGAAGCGCTTACCCAAATGCGTCTACCTACTATGGTAGTTCTAGCAATCATGGTACATCTAAACACCCTGACCCCAACCGATCAAATTTTAACATATGATGATATGTTTTTGTGCAGAAATTACTAAATTTTTTAATTGCTAAATATATTCAGCCCTAAACACTCCAGTTTTTTCTATTTGAATTGGCTAAATAACATGACTATGCACTTACCTCACCAGCTGTAAATTATAATATATTATTAATAGAAGTATGAGTAAATTACCATTTTACTATTGAGCTCAATGTAACTCATTATTTTGCTTATTTTGCCTGTTTTTGAGCTTTAAAGCATTGATTTTTCAGTCCCCAAAAACAGACAAATAGGACTGAGTGTTAAACAACATGATAATTACCGCTGGGAACTTTAGAGTTTTTTTTTTAAATCGGTAAGTACGGTTAGCTATACAATACAGACAGACCTGTTCTCTTTACTGTCGGTTTGTCTCGGAGTACGGGCACATTCATGATCTCGGATTATGCAGCCCAACCTGCACTGTGCGCAGGAAGAGAAGTCATCTCTACAGCTACCTTTGGGCTTTGTTAGTAATTGACGCTCGGTGACAGAATGGTTATTCTTGTGGTTTATCCTGCTCATCTATTGATCCTTCATAATGACCAAGGAAAACAATGGACACAGACTTGAGAAAGAATAAAGAGGAAACAAAGGTTATTTACCCCTTCCTGACCTCATGGGTAAGGTGGTGTGATATTGAGTGTGCTGAGGCCTGCCCCATACTCTTTTGGGGTTCTGCTCAACCACTCAGTCCTGCACAGTAGAGATGGAGATACTGACAGCCTTTCATGGACATAAGTTGCCTCACTTCACTACTTTTTTTCTGTGATTTCATTTTTTTTTATATACATAAAGTCACATTTTTTCCCACTGTTCTAAAAATTTTTCACAAAAGTCATACATTGTTTAACAAATAATGGACACTTTTACACCAAACCATACACATAATTGATACACATTGATTTTAGGCACACCCCTGTGGGCATTGGTAATACAGTGGTACCTCGTTTTAAGAGTAACTTGGATTAAGAGCGTTTTGCAAGAAGAGCTCACGGTTTTTCAAAATTGTGACTTGGTTTAAGAGCATTGCTTTGGTTTAAGAGCTTCCTGTACTGGGTAAGAGGGCAAGTGGGGGAGGTAATGGTCTGTATCCAGCCCTGTACTCTGACCCAGGAAGTCTCCCTCACCTTCCAAATCATAGCAGATCCACTTCAGGCTGGGGCTTACATCAGGGGACAGGACTGGAGGCAATTCTAGCCTGCTGTACTACACTACTGCATTATGGGAATCTTCAGCTGTATCCTGTATCTACAAACTGCTGCTTTGTAAGGTTTATCTACATAGTATACATTATACACCACATGCTGATTGTGGACTGCCGCATCCATTGTATAGCAGAGAAATATGAGCAACTCCTGACTAGATTTCTAGTCCTGCTTGGGGGTTTCTGTGACCCGGATATCTGTTTATTTACTGATAAAGTTCATGAAGTGTTCAAAAAGGAAGTGGGTGGCCGGAGTGGGCCTTACTATACTTTATTATCCTGGAGAAGTTACACATTGTTACTAGGAGTGTAGACATCACAACAAATCCCGCATGATGGGTGAGTCACATGCTACTGTTCTCTTAACTTCATGTTCCATGACCATGACACTTTCTGAGTTGTCTGCCAGGTTCCTGCTCTGATGCAGAGTATACAGAACATAGGCGACAAGTGCTATAAAGTCTATGTGGAAAACAGCAGCACTGAAATGGTGACTCCATTCTTCTGAGAGAGTCCCAGCGTGTCTGGCATTCATATCCCAGGCAGGTTTACACCTGCATACCTTTCATTCCACTGTCTAGCATAGCATAGTAGACTACAATATACCTTACATAGCCATACTATTACAATGTTGTTGTTTTTTTTCCTCCAATGGAGTTCTATGGGCACTTTAGACGTAGATTCTTTACAGTTATGTCTGATATACCAGGTGAGATATGTATTGTTTATTCCTTATATGGGTCCAGGGGATACTAATTCTCCTTACAGAGAATATACCACTTGGCTTTTGTAAAAAAAATAATTCATGTCACCTGGTTGTTCTATCTGTAATTAGGCCCGCTTGATGCACTATAGGCAGGCGCAGTGCCCCGAGGTCACCAATATCTGTGACAGCGCTGCTCTTGTCCATAGACTGTGTCCATTATTGCATCTCAGCTCTTTAGCATAACTAGAAGTCCAAGCTTCTAGAAGTGAAATAAGTGCTTTGCCTAGCTCTGTAAGTAAAATATGTTTTAATCTTGTTGGTAACTTTATTTTTTTTCTATTTTCTGATTAGTCCCGGAGTCTCCGCCATTAAGTGACCCTTCAACAACTAGTAACACTGCCAACCCTTCCGGCGGCCATCCAGAATATGTTGCCTTCATCTTGGTGCCTGTTTTCTTCATCATGGGTCTGGTTGGAGTCCTCATCTGCCATATTCTTAAGAAGAAAGGCTATCGCTGTACTACAGAAGCAGAGCCTGAGGAGAAAATCACTCCGGAGAAAATCGGTATGTACTTCGGTAGAGGATCCTACCAGCACTTTGGATTAACCACAGATTTATGGCCACCTTTACAATGTGTTCTGCTCAGACTAGGGCCTCATGCACACACATGTCCTTACAGTTTCATTTCAACAATAGTCTCGGCAGTTTCTGTATTCATGCAATATAGTGGCCAGTGGTCACTGACAATATGGTTAACAGTTGATCTGATATAATCTATACCAGGGGTGTCAAACTTATGACCCCTAGCTGTTGCAAGACTACAATTCCCATCATGTCTGGACAGCCAACACTTTTGCTCTCAGGGCATAAGAATTGTAGTTTTGCAACAGCTGGAGGGCCGCAGTTTGGGACCTGTGATCTATATACTAAACTAGTAGAATAACAACTAACAGTGGTTTCAGAACCAAGTCGAAACAAGAAACCTTGTGTATCGCCTCTAGAAACAGCTGCTTCCAGTATAATATTAAATCTAGTCGGACACATTTCACTGCTTAATAGTTCATTGTTGCAAAAAAAATGCAGAAAAAGATCCATTCACAAATGATATACAAAATGCATAACCACTTCCTTAGCTTCCTTAACTTCCAATTGGCGATCATCTCATAGTCTGCCTCAGGCAGACTCTTTGAGAAAATCCCAGATAACACTGATCTATGCCATGCAATGCACACCATGCAGGCTGCTGCAAGCCAGAAAGGGAAGAAGCCACGGGAAGCACACGTGTGTGCCCGAGGCCTGGCTGACAGCAGAGAAGCCGTGCCCCCGCTGTGTTAACTCTAGAAGCGTGGCAGCAGGGGAAAGAAAGCACCAGGAGGCAGAGCAAGGCCTTGTGACCTGATGCTGGATGCCAGAGGAGGGTGCGAGCTGGACCGATCCAACCCACCTGGCAGGGTAACACACTGATCGCCAGCCCCCTGGACCTGGAGAGCAAAGAACTCTGTGCTAGTCCTGATAGGAACAGGAAAAAATGAAGAGTGATTGGGGAGGGACCTGTTTTAACCTCTCTGTGCCTTCAGTTTGTTAGGAATAATGGGATCAATCTCTCCTGGTACTGCTGTCATGGCTGTACGTAATGAAAAAAGTCTTTAAAAATATGACAAAGCCCCTCCCCCAATAAAAGTTTATATTATACCCCTTGCCCATATTATAAATAAAACGTCTACAAATATACATATATTGTAACCTGTGTAATTGTCCAATCTATTAGATTATAACAATATTGTTCCCACACAATGGATAGCGTAAATAAAGAGAGAAAAAAAGGCATTGGTGTTACTGATTTTTTATTTTTTTTTGTAACATTATCTATCAGAAAAAATTTATACAAAAAAATCAAAATCTCCCATCTACACAAATGTCATACGAAGTCTAGGTTCACACAGCATTTTTGCAGTTCATTTAATGTATCTGTGTAACCGGTTGCTTTTGATAATAGTCTGAGAAGGCTATAACCACACAGAATTATAGAAAAATAAGAGATTTATTACAGAAAACAATACTTAGCTGCAGTTACAGATGGTACAGATGCATAGATGTTCCTTCCACAATGAAATGGGGAGCCCCATTGTATATTATGGACTAATATACACCCATCTCGCTCGATGACAGGGTGCTGGGCACCTTCCATCCATGGTCCCAGCTGAGGCTGACTAGAAGCTACATACCCCCAGCTTTAATAGTAAGTTTGGGTGGGGGGTGATGTGCTTCCAGAAATGTCTATGTAGACCACTGATGACCATGGATGGAAGTTTCCCCGGCCTTGTACATGTTTATCAAGCACAATGTGCACATGGTTTTACAACTACAGCTACAAAGTTTTGACATCTGAACAACAACAACAACCAATGTTGACACTACAGGGGAGGTTTACAGCGGATTGACACGAACATATTGACCATTACAAAAGGGAATGAGTATACATATGGGTTCCCACACACACAACTATAATGAGTTTCACACACATGGCCATACAAGGCCAGCTAATCTATACATATACCATACATTGCTTCCTATCACATCAATAAGACACTTTATTATTCTTTAATAAACCCATCCGGTTACAATCTGTTAAATGGAAAAAAAGGATTAAAAAAACTATGTAATTGTGTGCATTTGTTTTGGATCCGTTTTCCCATATATAAAAAAGATAATTGATCAAAACTGTTCCTTTTTTTAGAAAAGAATTTGTAGCATGCTCAAAAACATGGTTGACAGTGTCTTTGTGTACATTAAATAGAGGAAGTCTGTAAGTAGAGAGAGTAAAAAACAGAACTGTAGTGTCACATTGGTAATTTCACCTACAAAAATCCCCAGCAGTATCGCCTCCCAGCCTCTTGGCTAAGTGTAGTATCAGTTTCAAGTGTAGTGTTCCTATCAGTTTAATATCTGATACGCCACCAATATGAGGACCATGTACTAAAGAAATTTTTAGAACAGGGAGATGGGAAAAGAGCTTGCTCTGCCCTCTCCAGGCATTGACCTGGTATTGCAGTGCAATAAAAAAAAAAAACCTTGGCAGCATCAAAACAAAGGTGCAGCACAAAGCTGAGTATGATGATGAACTTTATAAATAACTCTTTCTGATCTGTGGTAGCATCACAGAGGTAGTTTGCTGTGGTTTTTATGTGCCCAGAAAACCCTTCAAACGTGCAAGTTGAATTAGTTTACATTTTATGAGCTTGTAGCAAGTGTTATTATTTACAGTGTTCACATAAAATGTATGCTGTGATGGTTTATATGGTAGTGTTTGTGTTGCCTAAACTAAAATTAAATGACTCCTAAAACCTAATAAACTCCTAAAATGACTACTTAAAGCTGTACTACAGATTAAAGTTTTCACAGCAGTTTAAGTGATAGCTGCAGATTGTGTGTTCTTGGTAGAAGTAATAAGAATTCCATCCTGCAGTCCAGGCCTCTGTTTAGCTAGAGGTCACTTTTTCAGGATCAGGGTACCAGCAATGATCACATCACATGCTTCAATTCCGAGAATAAAAACACTGGCGGAGTCTTAGAGGACATACACAGGCCAGATGAAGTCTTCTATAACAGCTGAAGGATCAAATAATTCATAGGCCTTAGGGTAAATTCACACGTGCAAACAAAATCTGACGTCTGGCAGAAATCCTCAGCCAATGCTCAGATTTCTACTATTGATGTGCAAGTGGATCAGCGTGTTGTTGGGTTTGCAGCAGATGTGGTGTATTCTTTCCAGTCTGACACAGTGCTCTCTGCTGCCACCTCTGTCCATGTCAGGAACTGTCCAGAGCAGTAGCAAATCACCATAGAAAACCGCTCCTGCTCTATCTACCTTACCCTACCAAGTGACAGGGTGCAAACTACAAACTACATCCATCTTCCGTTTATTATATGTTTTACTTGTAAATGCCGCTTAGTTGGTCTTCCCAGAGTGTACACTGTTGCTGCTTGTGGTCATGGAGGATACCTATAGATTTGCTAGTGGTGTCAGGATTTGCTTCACATGACATCTCTTCCAGCAGTTTTTTTTTTTTTTTTTTTTTTTTAAATCCGTACGTGTCTGAGGAGGAGGATGCACTATATCTTTAGTGGCTTTAGGGAGGGGTGTTTGCTCTTTCCTGCTTGTTTCAGCGAGTAAACTGGTTTGATCACATGGCCGGTGCAGGAGGAGAACACACGGTGCCATATATCATACTGACATAATGTATACAGGATCACTATCATTGCATCTTACTGAATGTGTCTTCTTGTAACGGAGTAGTTTTCATGTGCACGTAAGATAGTCTTCAGTATTCAACAGGTTGTAAAGGCCCCAGTATAGGTTTGAGCAAAGTCAGCAGGGTGGATATGCTGCTGTGTAACACCTGATGACACTTATCTCCTAGTGGAGGGCATGTTGAATAGCTGTATCCTTCCTTTGGACGATGGGGATTGTAGTCTCATTCTGCCAGACTATGGACAACTTAACACAAGTGGCTAAAATGAAAAACAGTCTGACTCCTAGAGCAAATTTCTAGTCATAGACCATTAATAATAGATCGGACCCCTGGCAACCCTGTGAGCTGTTTTGAAGAGTGGTGGCACTTGTATGAGTGCTCCAACCTCTGCAATACTTGCTTGACTTTTCCTTTCAATTGCCATATTTTTAGCGGTGCAGGGAACTTCTGTGCGTTCACTTGAATGGAACAGCACTGGCAAGGGGAAGTGCAGGTAGACATTTGCAGGGGCTGCAGCATTATTGAGGCTTTGGGGGCAGTGGCTTGCTGTGGGTGGTTCATTCAGTGGTTTTCCATCACGCGAAGCAGCCGTAAAATATGTCAGAATTGCATATCTTAGGAATTGTTTGTCACGCAACGTTCCAAAAGACACATTACCTGATAGAGTAGAATGACTGACTGAAGGACTTGTATCCACTTTTTTAAAGAGACTTTGTCAGTAGGATTATACTGTCCTATCTCAGGGTAGCATAAAATAGTGACGCTGAACAGAATTATGTATCCCTTACATTGTTCTGTGCAGCTGATCCAGAGAGATCCTCCTGAATAACATGGACAATAAGAAGTCCACTCCATTATGTGCATGAGCCCAGTAGTCTTGGATATTCATGAGGCGCAGAAAACTCTGCCCACCAGCTGCTGATTGGCAGTTATCTATCCATGCTGTGTATAGGCAGTCACCTGTCAATCAGCAGCTGGAGGGCGGGGGTAGGGCCCAGGCAAGAATCTTATTCTCCTGCATATTAAGAGAACGGCTGAACAAAATGATGTAAGTCCAACAGCCATCTTTTCAGCATTTCTGTCACTAGTTTATGCTGCCCTCATTTAAGGTGGCATAAACCTAGTGACAGATTCCCTTTTAGAATAAGATTGCCATTAATAGACATGATATAAATATTTGTGTAGATATTGCTTCTAAAATTGGTTGAGCATTTTTTCATTTCAGAGATGCAAGAAAATGCTGGAGACACAAACAATGATACCGTCGGGCAGATTGTGAGCTTCATAATGAAAAATGAAGGTATATTCCAGATAAATATATTGTTGTATATGATAACTAGGCTTCTCTACACATTGACATCTATATTCCATTCACCTTAAGGCTGGGTTCACACTACGTATATTTCAGTCAGTATTGTGGTCCTCATATTGCAACCAAAACCAGGAGTGGATTAAAAACACAGAAAGGTTATATTCACACGAACGGGCTCGCAGCGAGATTCTCGCTGCGAGTCCGGCAGGTCCTGGCAGTTCCCATACACTACATACTTGCTGCGGTCTAAACGACCTCAGCGAGTATGTAATTATACCGCCCTTAACCCCTTCTGCTCCTGGCCGGCTCCCCCGCTGTAAGCATACTTTACCTGTCCTTGCTGCACGGGTCCGGCGTCCTGCTCTCCCGCCCGGCCAATCAGTGGCTGCGGCTGGGCAACACACTAATTGGCCGGACGGGAGAGCAGGTATGTAGTGTATGGAAACTGCCAGGACCTGCCGGGCTCGCAGCGAGAATCTCGCTGCGAGCCCGTTCGTGTGAATATACCCAAAGGCTCTGTTCACACAATGTTGAAATTGAGTGGATGGCCGCCATATAACAGTAAATAATGGCCATTATTTCAATACAACAGCCGTTGATTTAAAATAACAGCAAATACTTGCCATTAAATGGCAGCCATCCACTCAATTTCAACATTGTGTGAACAGATCCTTTCTGTGTTTTTAATCCACTCTTGGTTTTGGTTGCAATATGAGGACCACAATACTGACTGAAATATATGTAGTGTGAACCCAGCCTAAAGGTGAAGTTCAGTGGAATACAAAAAAACTCCTGTACAGACAGGAGATGTGGGGTCCATCACCAGGGAGTGGTACTCATTTTCTCCTGGCTTTCTGGCATGTCACCACTCGGGTGAAAGTGCCCCGACCACGGCCCATTAGCTTAGTCGTGACGTTGCAGGAGAGAGAGCTGGAGAAGGCTGGTGGGGGGTACGTGATCAGTAATGCACCACTGCGGGGGCACGGAGACGGGTAAGTATAGATTCTTTATTATGTTCCCACACCCCCTGCCTGCACTCTACTTTTCTTAAATCACTCAGTACTAACTCTCAGAGCTGTGTGCCATGCTATGCCCAGTGCGTTCCAACAATTTGTTCTTTATTGTACTCCAGTATATGTAATGTATGAAAGAGCTTTATGGCTTTTTACAGAAAATTGGTGGGATCTTGCTGACCATAGCTGATTTGGCTGACACACGATGCAATGGGCAGTAGGGACACATGATGACAGCATTTCCCTCTGTACATTTTGGGGTAGGGATTTATGAAGACCGGCGTACAAGTAAGCTGGTTTTATTTTAAGCCACACCCCTTTTTTCCCGACAGGATACACTAAGAAGCGTACGCCTCTTAGTGAATCCGGCCGGGCGCAGCAGGTGTAGATTTATAACAGGTGTAGCTTTGCGTCATGAATTGCGTAAATCATGATAAATGAGGCTGGAGGAGGCCACGTCTCCTCCCCGCCTTATCATACACCCCCTAGCTCTGCCAGCCGGCCCATCGGGCGAGACGGGCATACGTGAGGCGTACTCCAGGAAGAAGGGGCGAATCTGCACCTTCTCCCTGGCCTACGCCTCTGGCCTACCTTTGATAAATGTTCCCCATTATCTACACTGTTACTACTTTGAGGCTTGCTTGTATGTTATGGCTATGTTCACGCAACGTGTGACGGAACGGCCGCTCGCTTCACAGTGTGAACTGACAGGGTTCCCTACGGCCGCAATTCATTGAATTGCGGCCGCAGAATACTGACATGTCAGTTATTTGCGGGGCCTCACGGGATCACGGCCGGAGCGTAAACGATGTGTGTATGCTCCGGCCGGGATGCCATTGAAACTAAGGCATTGTTCCACCCCGCAAAAACTACGGCCATTGTTGCCATCGGCAACAACGGCTGTAGTTTTACGTAGTGTAAACATAGCCTATAGCTGTAGAAATTGCCATTCATGGTTATGAGCATGTATAGAGCTGCAGAGAGACTGTACTACAGAGATATCTGATACCAAGTGCAAGAAAGGAACAGTGCTAAATGTTCATATGAAAATAATAATTTATATCTGGCAGATTTAATAGCTATGGAAAACTTTGGGAAGCCTTTTTATATTATTTTGTGCTTATTGCAGTGCAATAGATCCCTATTTAAAATGTTGCTTAGTTTCTTTTCAACAGCCTCTACAGTTTGCTGTATGAGCTCTGTTTTCTTTCTATACTTGTACACACCCTGTGTGATTCTCCCCTGCAGGACTGCCTTGCATCTGATCTCCCTATCTTCAGCCTGTGTGAGCTGTCCTCCAAGGAGCCTCTGCCCTCTGTCCACAGTCTGAGCTGGTGTGTAACCCCATTCCCTGCTATTATCTAGCATAAATATCTTTTCTTTCCCCGAGTTACAGCTAAATGATAGGGAATGTTAATGAAGGCTATATAGAAAGTAGTTTCCTTTTGATTTCTGGGAAAAAAAAAAATCAATAATAAAAAAATATCAATGCAAAGGTGTGCATAGCCTTCAGGTCTCAACTTGTTATCCCTAATTCATAGTTCACCTCATAGTGATCCCTCAGAGAACAATTGGATTGCTATCGTGCA